>NC_086373.1:43815070-44457398 GCF_036588685.1 Mytilus trossulus
TGCAATTGACTCCATTAGGAGTTAATGCACTTTAAGGACAATTTATCGTTTGTTCCTCTGTCCTGTTTCAGGTTAAAGTTTTTGGTCAAGGTAGTTTTTGAAGTAGTTGAAGTCCAATCAACCTGAAACTTAGTATATATGTTCCTTATGATACGATCTTTAATTTTAATGTCAAATTAGAGTTCTGACCATCATTTCTTGGTCCACTGAACATAGAAAATGATAATGTGATGTATCCCCTGTACTTTGGACACATTCTTGTTGGCTTATATCTTAATAGAGGAAATTTATTCGGGGGTAATAATGCTCAACTGGTCAAGGTTTATCAGCCCTGAAATTTTCATACAAACCGAACAACCCATTGTTGGGTTGCTGCCACTAAATTGGTAATTTAAGAAAATTTTGCAGTTTTTCGTTAATATCTTGAATATTATTGAAGATACAGAGAATCTGTAAACAGCAATACTGTTTAGCAAAGTAAGATCTACAACTAAGTTTATAGGATAAATGTTAATTGAACCCTTAAGGAGTTATATAAAAAAGAAGATGTGGTACGATTGCCAATGAGACAACTATCCACAAAAGACCAAAATGACACAAACATTAACAACTATAGGTCACCGTACGGCCTTCAACAATGAGCAAAGCCCATACCACATAGTCAGCTATAAAAGGCCCCGATAAGACGATGTAAAACAATTCAAACGAGATCAGTAACGGCCTTATTTATGTAAAACAATGAACGAAAAACAACTATGTAACACATAAACAAAAGACAACCACTGTATTACAGGCTCCTGACTTGGGACAGGCACATACATAAATAATGTGGTGGGGTTAAACATGTTAGTGGGATCCCAACCCTCCCCCTAACCTGGGACAGTGGTATAACAGAACAATATAAGAACGAACTATAAAAATCAGTTGAAAAAAGCTGAACTCATCAGATAGACAAAAAATACAAGTGGATGTGGCCGGGTTGACCTATTTACCATTTACATACAATTTTTCATAATATGTTCCTCTAGTTTGCTTACTTTTAAAAAAAATATCCTCTGAAACTGCTGAATCGATTCAGCAAAACTTGGGCTGAATGAGTTTAGAGTATCTGGAATAAGTTTCTGCATTTTATTTCCTTGTACGTCAAGAAACATAGCCTAAATAGTTAAAATGGAACAAACTAGGGTAAAATGCATTTTTTTGCTTTTGAAGAAAATATGACATATATACAAAGAACATCTAAATGGCATTTTTAAGTCGCTTATTAGTATATATTGAAAAGCAAAATAATAATCATTGATGTAAGATCTTAGTAAAAAAAATGCAGGTGAGCAATTGAGTGCCTCTTTTATACCTTGTATCAATAAGTCTGAATCGAGTGAGAAATAAAAACAGGATTCATACCACGTTCTGCTAAGAGATGACAAATAACTCAAATTAAATATTTTCTAACTAAGGTTACATTTGGCAGGCTTATAATACTTTTTATTCATATAAATATGAATCTCTTGTTTATTGGGAAATACTATATACTATTGTGTTATCCACTTTTCCTTGAAATAAGTTACTTAGAACAAATTGGGTTGTCTATCTTCGTTTGTAAGTAAATCCTTGAGTTGGTCTTTATAGATAATACGCTGAGGACAGCTGCTGTAACTTATATGTATTCCTCTGACTACAGTCTGAGACTACTGTGTTATATATAGTAGTCTGGGGATCAGCTACAGTCAATATAGATGGTGTCAGTCATTAGCTCATTGAATCGCTATAGAAAAGAAGATAATTGCAGAATACCCTTGTGTCATGATTGCAAATTTCTTTTTGTGTACCCTTTGTTCAATAGATATGGTGAGTTGAGATCTAAAACACACTAAATAAATGCTGTCGCGTAGTATATTCATTTGTTTTTTTCCATTTTTAACCTCACAAATATTCAGCATGTGAGCATGCAGTAACCTTGAGATCGGTTTATTTTATTGGGAAAATTAAAGTGTTGATATTTAGGCCTTCAACTTGGCTTTAACTCTTATGAATTAGTAACATATGTATGCTTACAAACAGCATACTATTTCTGTGTCTGACAAGTGCCTTACAAAACACCTCTCCAAGTTACATTTTTTTTCGCAAATAACAATATCGGGCCTCAGCTTTACACGAAAATGCGGCCCACTCAAGAGGTACTGCAAATGATGTATTTCAATTATTATAGAAAGTCCCTGATTTCAGTGAACAAGATTGGTAAAATTCATATCTTAGATACTTTAAGCAATAGATCTACTATATTTGATGTAATGAATGATTGTAAGGTGAACATGTCCAACTGACAGGTGTCATCTGACCTTGACCTCATTTTCATGGTTCAGTGGTCAAAGTGAGTTTTTTTTTTTTTTTTTTTTTTTTAATACTATAAGCAATATGTCAACTGTATGAGAGGATTGGAAGCTGTATATGTCTTCCTGCCATGGTTCATCTTACCTTGACCTGATTTTCATGGTTCATTTGTCAATGTTTAGTTTTCTTGGTTAAGTCTGTTTATTAGTAAATATAAACAATAGGTCTACTATAATTAGTGTATTGAATTATTGTAAGGTGAACCGGCTTACATGTAATTTTCGTTTGGTTGATATGACTTTGACCTAATTTTCTTGGATCATATTAAATTTAAGTGATACTTGTAGTTGTGGCAAAGCTTTATATTTAGGACTATCATGTTTCGTCCCGATAACCATGTAATGTTTGCCGTTGGACATTATGGGATGATACATCATCATTATTAACAAATCATTAGATATGAACAACCAACTGGTTTTAACAGGAGCAATACGACGAATCTATTTAGAGGAATAGGAGTTTCCGGAGCACCCGAAGTTTTTGCTGGTGATCATGTTGCTTGACCAATCATGATTTGTTTATGTGTGGTCATATATGTCACAGTGGACTGTTTTTGTCTTTCCTTCTTAAACCTTTGGTTATGGCGTTGTCTCTTTCTTTTCAACTTCTGGGGTTTTTTTCATTTTCGCTACAGTTCTGTCTTTATCCACAGTTTTTTTTAGTTCATATTCTTTAATACTAGTTTTCTAGTTCATTTTGCGCGACTACCTTTAAATTCTAAGTTGATAAAGTAAACAAAAAATACAAATTTCGAATATATTTTTTTTTGCTATCAACCCTTGGCATCTTAACTTTTTCTACTGCAGTTTTCAAGTCTTGACATGTGATTTTCTTTTCATTCATAGATAATTTTTAGTTTAATCTTTCTATGTTTATAAGTAAGGGAGAGTCCCGATTGATGGTAGCGATATAAACTCCAGAACTAAGTGTAAACAAACTAACAATATGACAGCAAATGTGAAATAACGTTACTTACTAGAATATACACAACTCTGTAAGATTAAGAGGTAAGCTTAACCTACAATATTTGTTTCATGAGGTCTTGAAACGAACGTAATCCACCAAATAAATATTTCTTCATTAAAATCCATAAAACATATGACTTTTTCAGGCTAAGCTTAAAAGTATATCAAATGTTTTGATTTAGTTTGCTATTCTGTTATCACGAAATTTCAATACTTCAAAAGATCAAAGGATCCGCTGACCAAACCTTGTCGAAAAGATTATCGATATTTGGAGATTAATGTTGCAATTTACATCAATATTT
This sequence comes from Mytilus trossulus, assembly GCF_036588685.1. NCBI lineage: Eukaryota > Metazoa > Mollusca > Bivalvia > Mytilida > Mytilidae > Mytilus > Mytilus trossulus. The sequence goes on from NC_086373.1 coordinate 43,818,729, forward strand.
TCTCAGACACGATTTTCAGTGTTTTTCCAATCGTCTTGATAAATTGTGTATTCCCCGACACTGTTTAAAGAGACTTTATATGATAATAGTTATTTAAAATGTTAACACTTAACAGTGTTTGATCTATACTTAATTTTAAGACACGAACATAGCAAATTGTGTATATACAGTGAGTAAGCATACAATCAGTTTAAGTGTGAGCTATGAGGTTTCGTCCAACATCTTTTATATATGGTTCATCCATAAGAAATAGAGAAAGTTCTATAAATTACAATGATATAACCTTAAATAACCTGTTTGTAGTCTAATACTAGTACATCCTGTATAGACAAAATGGAAAAGAGTCATACCAAAAGCAAATGTATACTTAGTAAACTATTGATTTGTTGCAGAGTATTGCTAATCAGCAATTAACAGACCAGTACTCTCAGTACTTGTATACTCACAGGTATAAAATGCATCCAGGGGGATGCGTACCGTATGCTTTATTTAGTTTTGCTTAGAACCATAACTAGAAAGTTTACTACCCGACGAGATATCAGGGACTGATTTAGGGGGGGGGGCAGGGGGCCCGGTCCCCCCTTTTTGGGGAAAACTTTGGTTGCTTATATAGGGAATCACTGAAGCGTGACTGGAGCGGGCCCCCTCTTAGGTCAGTCAGTGGGCCCCACTTATGAAAAATCCTGGATCCGCCACTGGATATGCTTCTAAAATTATTGACACTGGAAGATGGGTAGGGATTCCGCGATGAATTTGAATATGAACTTTAAAAAAAATATGAGAATATGTGATGATGAGTTTCATTTATTGTTTAACAGCTATTTCTCCTCTTTTAAAAAATCAAGGTGTAAGTACTTAAAGTATGAATACATTTACTGATTAGTATTTTTTGTAAATCAAATGTATTTTACGGTATAACATACAAATTGTTTTGGTTTTTTTATTTTGTCTTAACCGTCTCGCTACATAATATCTTATGTTATAATTATTTGTTCCTTTGTGTGCGAAGTTAAGAAATCTTGAAAATCTGATATCTCACTCTATTAGTTTTTGTCGAGCCTGCAACTTTTGTTGCAGAAAGCTCGACATAGGGATAGTGATCCGACGTCGGCGGCGGCGTTAGCTTAACTTCTTAAAAGCTTTATATTTTAGAAGGTAGAATACCTGGATGTGTCATACTTTGTATATAGATGTCTCATGTTACGAACTTTCCGTCAGTCACATGTCCAATGTCCTTGACCTCATTTTCATGGTTCAGTGACTACTTGAAAAAAAATTAAGATTTTTTGTAATGTTAAATTCTCTCTTATTATAAGTAATTGGATAACTTTATTTGGTATGTGCGTACCTTGCAAAGTCCTTATGCCCGTCAGACAGTGTTCACTTGACCTCGACCTCATTTCATGGATCAGTGAACAAGGTTAAGTTTTGATGGTCAAGTCCATATCTCAGATACTATAAGCAATAGGTCTAGTATATTCTGTGTATCAGGAAGGACTGTAAGGTATACATGTCCAACTGACTGGTGTCATCTGACCTTGACCTCATTTTCATGGTTCACGGCAGTGGTCAAAGTTAAACTTTTGAGTTTTGGTCTATTTTACAAATACTTTGTGCATTAGTCAACTATATTTGGTGTATGGAAATATTTAAGAATCTATATGTCTGTTATGCAGGTTTTATTTTACCTTGACCTCATTTTCACGGTCCATTGCTAAGTGTTAAGTGTTAAGTGTTTGTGTTTTGGTCTGTTTTTCTTAATTTATAAGCAATAAGTCAACTATAGTTGTTATATTGAAGAATTGTTAGCTGTACATGTCAGCCTTGCATGGTTCATCTGACCTTGACCTCATTTTCATGGTTCATTGATCAATGTTTCTTTTTCTTTGGTTAATGTTCATTTTATGTGACAGTTGAAATGAAGCTTTATATTTAGGTCTATCATCATAATATCAATGATTAGTAAAGAAGGCGAGACATTTCAGCGTGTGCACTTTTGTGTTGTTCAGTTAGTATAGTAAAAAAAAAAGGCAGTACCAATCACTGCTGTTGTCAATGAGATAATTTCAGTAACTATTGGTCAGCAATAGAAGGGAAAATATATATGCTATAGTTATAGATTGCGATTTTTCCTGCGCCACTTGGTCACGGCATGTACTTGTTCTTGTAGTATATATTGCATGCCTGTTACTAAACAAAGCAAGCTGATTTCAAAGGGTAAATGAAAGACAAGCAGTGAGCCGCTATGAAAAACCATGTCACAGAAGGTTTGAGCATACTAGTAATCGTGTCTGTGCACAGCTTGGGACAGTCTGTTGTCGTATGAGCCCGAGATAGCGCTGACGGCGTCAGAGGGCCTATCTGATATTTTGACTTCAGCAGTTTAAATACTTATACTGACTATAGATAATCTATAATAACTGACCAATTATGTTCTATAAAGGATGCAATTTACTAGAAATCGGCGTCAAGAGAGAGAGGTCTGGATTTTACACAAGCGCTAATTCTTCTATTTACCATTTAGAAGTTTTGTTCAGTAACTTCTTATGCACAGACTCGTTTGCCTCCCATTTTTGCATTTGAGAAAGAAAGTAGAATAATTATAAGGCCCTTCACAACCCTTCCTTCACATCTGTTAAAAAAAGAAAAAAATCTGCTAAGAAGAAAGAATAGTTAAAGACCTTATTTGGTGATCAGATAGCTGATGTTGTACAAAATATGAAGCAGGGAACGCTATTACCATTTTTGAATCAAGTAGAACATTTTAGTTTTTCTATTGTATTACTGGAAAGTATATAGTTTGACGAAAATTCAAGCCATTAGCACGTTAATTTATGCTTGCAAATTAAAATTAAAAATAAAATAATTTGAGGCATTGCTCAATATGTCAACACTGGTTGATCCTTATGTTATGCTTTGATTTTAAGATCAAATTCTTATTGAATGAAGGCTACAACCTTAATCGATTTCTCAGAGGACTGTATAAAATTAAGTTAGGATATGATTTGCCGCAACGTTTTATTTGATTGCGTTGTTGATATAAAAAGAACATCAGCATACAAATCCAAGAAAGCAGTGTAGAAAAAAAAGAATATTATGCGGCTTAAAAAGTCTTGTTTACTCGTAAAAGTCTCTACTCGAGCGGAACAATACTGATTGATCATACTTCGAGTGGGGTCAGGTACGTTAAAGTTACCGTTAGTTAGTAAACATTAAATTCAACATTACAACATGTGGTAAACCTTAAATGGTTTAAATGTAAATTATGGATAACAGAAAAACATAAACTATGGGATTTGAGACAGGAAAATTTGTACCAGGGGTTGAGAAGGATAAGAGGTGTTTGCTGTGTAACCTCGTATTAGACAATCCTATTAAAACTCCGTGTGGACATTTGTTTTGTTCGGGTTGCATTTTACCCTGGGTTGTACAGCATAAAAACTGTCCTTTATGTTATCAGACTATTCAAACTTGTGAATTGGAAAATGAACTTTATTTGAGAGATTTCATTTTAAACTCGACTGTACGTTGTGAATTCAGGAATCGAGGATGTACTAAAATAGTTCGACTTCTGGATTCGGACTTACATGGTAAGCACTGCGAATTCAGACCTGTCAAATGTCCGAACTTCGGTTGTGATGCTGTTCTTCACAACAGAGAACTTGAAACGCACAAATCTACTAAATGTTCTTACCGTGACGCTTTTATATGCTCTGAAGGTTGTGGGCTACCTTTACTCCAAGAGCTACAGGAGACTCATGACTGCGTAACGGCTCTGACATCACAGATTGCAATATACGAAAATCAGTTAAACAATATGGAAATAGGACTGAATAACATGACCATCCAGTTTAACAAAAAAGAAAACTGCTTTATAAACCAGATTGCAAGTTTACACGGAGAACTAAAATTACAAGCAATAAACTTTAAGAAGAAAATGATCCTGTGCCAGAGGATGACAGGCAATAATAATGACATGGTAAGTGTACTGTTGGGTTGCTGATAATTATGTCAAAATACTGCAGTACTAGTAGTAAGTTTTTCTAATCTTTGGGAGAAAAAAGACCTGCGTAAACCTATGCATGTGTTTACAGTCACTACTGTATTTGGCAACACTTTTAGGAATTCTCAATGGTTTTCAATTTCGTACTTTATTTGGCCTTTCAACTATTTTGGATTCGAACGTCATTGATGAGTCTTTTGTAGTCGAAATACGAGTCTAGCGCAAATTTAAAATTTCAATCCTGGTATCTATGGCGAGTTTATTTGAAACGTGTTTTCGTTGCATTTGTAAACCTTCTTTTTTAAATCTTAATTGCCCTTTTTTTTGGTTGTGGTGGTGTTTAGGTAATTTGGTCTTCAAGTTACTGGAGTACCTCTATCTTGATACATGTATACGGCATCTACCGCATACCCAACACAATTATGTATAAGACTATAGACAACGCTTGATCCGTCTTGTCACGATAAAATAATTCTGTGACCTTCATAGCAGTTTATAAGAAAAAAAAGCAACAAACAAACGAACATGCCAATGCGTTAATTGTTCGTTTGATAAAAAGGCTATTGCATGGCTTATACGTGGATGTAAATCGAAACTTGATTTGAATTTATATTCAATCATACAGCTGTGACTACGTCACCTCTGACATTTCTCTTTGAAGTATTTATGTAAAAATTAATTGATTCCAAATATAATAATATATATTCTAATTTAAAACAACTTATTCTTGTAACACATGTAGAAAAAAATACGTGCCGCTATATTTATACAATTGCGCGTTTTGTGTTTGTTCGAGATATTAGGTCCTAAATAGTAAAAAATATGCCCCATGCACTAGACGTCGTAATCACAGACTATGGTTATATGCAAATTGAATATGCAAACGTCTTTCGGTTTTCGCTGATGAAATTGTGCTGGACATTATAGATATGTTTTTGTTCTCCTCCAAAATAAGTCTAAAATAAGAATAAATACGTCTTTGGGATTTGAAATTCCAACTATACCATAAGAACCTCTTTCTATATATAACTCATAACTTATGGTTCTTTCAAATAAACAAATTAAGCATGTTGTGAAATTGCATTGGTGCATTTGAAATTGGTTGATTATCTCCAGCGGCAAATATTTCATGCTTTACATTGATAAAATGATTAAAAGAAATGAGCCAACTTTTTCTATATAATTTCGAAGGTAATTCAATTATGCATGTTCAGTCGTTGTGCTTTAAAAATCATGAATGCAAAATATGTATAACTTGTAACGTTGGCATATTTCTAAAAGTTATAACAACACGCGATGACAGTGTTGTGGTTAGCTTCTGTGTCGATAACGGACAAAGGGCCGACTTTTTACAATGTAACTGAAATGTGGGTCCAATTTTTCATTTAGCTTGTGAATCATAATGACAAAAGGATACATTTGAAACACTTAAACTTAGTTTTGACGTGTCCATTTCATTCAGATCTACCGTTAAAATATTATAAATGTACATTTTTTTAATTTGATAAATACTCAATCATTTTTAAATGCTAATAGACGATCTTATCGACCTTTGAAACAAAGATTCCTCGGGACTGCATGGCGCACCCATAGGAAGACTGTTATTGTTTCAAAATACATTAAGAAGTAAAGTTAACCTAACAGCGTGCCAAAACTCATCAATTTGAAATTTATCCTGTGTGGGATGCAACGATCTGCACAATAGATTTTTTTATCATTGGTATCTTTGTCATCTTGATTGTAACAAATCACGCAATCTATATTTTTACTACTTCGGGTTTGTATACAAAAGAGTTGTAACACCGGCCCTTCAGCGGCCTGACTGGCATGCTGTATGATAAAAAAAAAGAAGAGGAAAAGGCTCTTTGTCAGTCCTACACGTTATAATACACATGACAACGGATAGAATTTCACTGCTCCCCACTTGCGATCTAATCGGTTATCAATGCGTCTTTTGGTTTTCAGAAGAAAACATAAAACTGCTTACTTCATGATCCAGCCAACTGTTAAAGATATTTCAAGGAGACTTTTAAGGGGGATCTTTTTTTTTAATTTTCAATGAAATATTCCACAGTTGTCTTGTTAGTATTTTTGTCCCACTGTTAGTTATCACTCTTAAACATCATTATGATTTTGTTATCATACAGTTCATACGGAAATTTACTATCATAACAAAAAAGTGATGTTAAATTGAACGTCCTGGATCAAACTTGCTCTCTAATATTGAAAAAAACTTGTAAAAACATCAAAACTGTTAAAAGAAAACCCAGGTGTGTTCCATGTATATTTGTTCTGAATAGAAAATATGTCCATGCTCCCCCTTTTATATTAGTCCCTGCAGCACGGCCACTACCACCATGTTGTAAAATCGATGAAAAAAGATCATGCACCATTTGCGCATATATTTGCAACGCTCCTTCAAGAACTTTCAACCCGGGAGGTCTTAACATTTATTTACAAAAGACATCACAATTACTGTAAATGACCTTTTTATCAAAATTGAATGTTTATTGGCCACGTTTAAAGCTATTGAATGGCTTTGAATTTGAATATCTGACAAATATATTATGTTGGTATTGAGTTGTTATTTAGAGATGAATAAGTTTCAAAAGGAAACATTTTCTCGCTAATCACACATTAAAATAAACACTAAAGATAGTCAAAAGTGTGTTTTTTTTTATGCCAGTGTGATTATAAATATATGCTATTTTTGGTGTTTGAATTCCGGAAAATAAGCCTGATATAGAAATGTTTAGGAAGCAGACTTGGATGGGACTTAATATTCACATGCTATCGATGAATAGGTACAATCGTCGAAGTTAGTTTAACAGTTACGAATTGCAGAAATTAAAAAAAAAAGAATATCGATTGACTTGAAAAAGATTTCAACAAAAGTCTTGTAGCTTTTATTTTGCCAAGGGAAGAATTTCATGAGTGTTAGATAAGTGTCGTCAGAAACATGGTTCAAGTTTGAAAAAGTAAAGAAAATGCAAAGTACGAGCATGATTTTTGTACTCGGACTCGAAAATCAACCAATCAAATTGCTGGATTTCATGTTTCGAGCATGATTTTTGTGCTCCAAACACTGAGCAAAGTTTTATGCCTTCAAGGCCAGGAACACCGTCGACTGCGACCATGTGATGGTGACTCTGACACCCCCTCTACAACACCATGCCCAAAAGAAAAAGTCGAATGAATAGTCAAATAGCAGATCACATAAATAATACAAAACCACCCGGCTAAGCCTGACTTTCAGAGTGGTGACTTTACTTTTTCCATTTTAAATACTCACATTTTTTTGGATACCATCCTTTTCCCGTGTTCCCGTGCTTTTTATGTACAGTCTTTAATATTGGTTTGTTCAAGCTTGTTTGTAGCAAATTTGCTATTTAGCCGGTGCCGGTCAAATAGCCACTGCCTTTGTTTATTTTGCTTTTAAAGTATATAAATCCATTTGTCATGACCATATTTTTAAACTAAAACTAGTTTGATGTGTATACTCCATTTTGCTTAAATTCAGCAAATAAGATTTTAAAACTAAAACCATAAAAACATATACCTGAGTGTCGTATTTCCGAAAATTCCCGAACGGGTGGCGATTATACGTATCCAAGAAGGTGCCGAAATGTCTGCGGCTGAAGTGTCAAATCGAGTGCACCTCGTGCAAAGCGAAGTCTCGTACGACGAAAACGATTCAGGGATGACACTGATAAACCATGCAGACACTCCACATCTTAAAAACATGATACTTCCTATGTTCTGGATGGAAAGAATAGATTGCCAATTTCATGACAAAATTTCGTAGCACCAGTCAAGTAGAACAACAATAGTCTAAATTATAAAAAAAGAAGATGTGGTATGATTGTCGATGAGACAACCACAACTTACAAGATCTTACAAGAGACCAAATGACACAGACATTAAAAATGTAGATTTATTCTAAAAGATACTGAACTCCTAGGAAAATTCAAAACCGAAAGTCCGTAATCAAATGTCAGAATCAAAAGCTCAAACACATCAACAGATCAAACGAATGAATAACAACTGTCACATGATCTCACATACCTGACATGGTACAGGCATTTTCTTATTTACAAAATGGTGGATTAAACCTGTTATTAAAGCTACAGTAAAAGACCAAAAGACCAACAACGGTACACTAAACACAACTGATATAAAACTAAAGACTGAACAACAAAAAAATGACAAACAACAAGGAAATCTCTAGCTCAGCTCTGGAAGGGTAAGTAGATTCTGCTCCACTTGTGCCACCCGTCGTATTGCTAATGTTAGTACACACTCTGTTATAAGTCTCTATGGGTAGGGTACCCGGTATTAAGGCTATATTCCAGGGATCTTTATTTTAAGGCATTATTTTTAATTTTGTTTTATAGAATGATGAACAGCAGAGAATAAAGTTTCACTTAAAGAGAGAAAATAACACACTTGGTGTCAATATAACTGGAGGATGCAAAGTAAGTATTTTACTTTGGTTCACACTTAGGAGAGATGGTAACACACTAGCCTGACTAGGTGTCAATATTACTGAACGATGCAAATAAGTATTTCTCTTTGGTTCACACTTTAAGAAAGATTATAACACACCTGGTGTCAATATACAGGAGGATGCAAAGTATATATTTCTCTTTAGACCATACTTGCTTAGTATTGGTAGAGGTAATTTTAACTTTCCTTATAAAAAATATGTTATTCATGTATGCTATACAATATTGCTGTATTTCACAAATAAGCTTAGTCAAAGGCTGCAAACAGTATAGCAGAGCCTCTTTAGACCATACTCGCTTAGTATTGGTAGAGGTAATTTTAACTTTTCTTATAAAAAATATGTTATTCATGTATGCTTTACAATATTGCTGTATTTTACCAGTAAGCTTAGTCATAGGCTGCAAACAGTATAGCAGAGACATACTAAGTAACAATGAACATTTGATTGTCTTTTTTCTATTTAAAATTTTACCTTCTTTGTTAATCTCAGTGCCTAACGTATCACTTTCTTATTTATATTTATTATAAAAGAAAGAATCATATTCAATAAGTCAGGACAGTATGTATCAAATTTTGTAATCAGTTAAAAAGAATGCAGCGAAAAAAAGAGAAAGACTAAAACAGCCCTCATGTGCTAAAAGCTTTGTGTAGCATCACTTAATTTCCCCCATAGCTTGTTTCTTGCTTCATAAATAAACCCTTATTTCACAGGAAATGTGTCAAGATCTCTCAACAATATTGTAGAAGACATTTTGAAAATCCATGGTATGCATTCAAATTCATGTAATTCAATTAGAAAAGTTAAACGTCATTATAGTTTTTGCGTCTTCTGTTCAACTCTCTTGTGGCTCAATGGTTTCTTGACAATAGAAGTTTGTTTTATTGTCTGTCAAACTCCGTGCAAATGTTTCCAAGCTAGAAGCAATACTTCTTGTAATAAAATTTACATAAATTAGAGAAAAAAAGAAATTTTCACTAGGTTCCAGTTTAAAAATTCCAATAAAATTTGAGAAGAGATAAAAGGCAAGATTGGTTTCTGCAGCCTCTTTTCGTCATGCACACCAATTTAGAAAAGAGGGAAATGTTGTCAAACAAAGGAACTGTTAAGAATAAAATCTTTTTAAGTTGATTTGTTTAATTACTGCTCTTACACAATGCCTCATTGTGAAAAGAAAACCAGGAAAAAAATTAAATAGAATGATTTAGCATGATTTTGCAATTATTTGAATGGAATTTACAAGTTTTTGCTTTTTATGGAAGACAAAAGAATTCTTTATGAAAACATATACATTATACTTTTATTTTTTTATTGATAATTGTGTTAGTGTCAAGATTTTACAAGGTATTTTTCAATCTTTTTTTTTAATATACGATCTACAACAATTCAGTCTTACATATATAACATTTATGTATGTTAAGTTAACAATATTTAAGTTGTAAGTACAAAATAATCATCATTACTTTTATGGAAAACAATTACAATATATTATCCCTTTTTAGCTCACCTGTCCCGAAGGGACAAGTGAGCTTATGCCATCACTTGGCGTCCGTCGTCTGTCGTCTGTCGTCCGTCGTCTGTCGTCGTCGTAAACTATTTCAAGAATCTTCTCCTCTGAAACTACTGGGCCAAATACTTTCAAACTTTAACTGAATGTTCCTTAGGGTATCTAATTTATAAATTGTATCCGAAGTTTTGATCTATCAACAAACATGGTCGCCATTGCTAAAAATAGAACATAGGGGTCAAATGCAGTTTTTGGCTTATAACTCAAAAACCAAAGCATTTAGAGCAAATCTGACGTGGGGGTCTTATTGTTTATCAGGTCAAGATCTATCTGCCCTGAAATTTTCAGATGAATCAGACAACCCGTTGTTGGGTTGCTGCCCCTGAATTGGTAATTTTAAGGAAATTTTGCTGTTTTTGGTTATTATCTTGAATATTATTATAGATAGAGATAAACTGTAAACAGGAATAATGTTCAGCAAAGTAAGGTTTACAAATAAGTCAACATGACGGAAATGGTCAGTTGATCCCTTTAGGAGTTATTGCCCTTTATAGTCAATTTTTAACCATTTTTCGTAAATCTTAGTAATCTTTTACAAAAATCTTCTCCTCTGAAACTACTGGGCAAAATAATTTCAAACTTTAACTGAATGTATCTTAGGGTATCTAGTTTGTAAATTGTATCCGAAGTTATGATCTATCAACAAACATGGTCGCCATTGCTAAAAATAGAACATAGGGGTCAAATGCAGTTTTGGGCTTATAACTCAAAAACCAAAGCATTTAGAGCAAATCTTACCTGGGGCTATATTGTTTATCAGGTCAAGATCTATCTGCCCTGAAATTTTCAGATGAATCAGACAATCTGTTGTTGGGTTGCTGCCCCTGAATTGATAATTTTAAGGAAATTTTGCTGTTTTTGGTTATTATCTTGAATATTATTATAGATAGAGATAAACTGTAAACAGCAATAATGTTCAGCAAAGTAAGATTTACAAATAAGTCAAATGACGGAAATGGTCAGTTGACCCCTTTAGGAGTTATTGCTCTTTATAGTTAATTTCTAACCCTTTTTCGTAAATCTTAAAAATCTTTTACCAAATTCTTCTCCTCTGAAACTACTGGGCCAAATACTTCCAAACTTTAACAGAATGTTCCTTAGGGTATCTAGTTTGTAAATTGTATCCGAAGTTATGATCTATCAACAAACATGGTCGCCATTGCTAAAAATAGAACATAGGGGTCAAATGCAGTTTTTGGCTTATAACTCAAAAACCAAAGCATTTAGAGCAAATCTGACCTGGATTTATATTGTTTATCAGGTCAAGATCTACAATGTATCTGCCCTGAAATTTTCAGATGAATCAGACAACCTGTTGTTGGGTTGCTGCCCCTGAATTGATAATTTTAAGGAAATTTTGCTGTTTTTGTTTATTATCTTGAATATAATTATAGATAGAAATAAACTGTAAACAGCAATGATGTTCAGCAAAGTAAGATCTTCAATTAAGTCAATTTGACCAAAATTGTCAATTGACCCCTTAAGGAGTTATTGCCCTTTAAGGACTGTTTTCGCAATTTGTTCATCATGTTGACTTAATTTAAAAAATCTTCTCCTTTGAAACTGCTGTATCAATTTCAGCCAAACTTAGGCTAAATGAGTTTCAGAGTATTTAGTATAAATTTTATATTTTATTTCCTTGTATGTCAAGAAACATAGCTACTATGGCTAAAATAGAACATAGGAGAAAATTATTATTTTTTTTGGCTTTTGAAGAAAATAGGACGATCCAAAAAACATTTAAATAAATTGAAAAGCCAAAATAATCATTGATGAGAGATTTAACCAAAAGAATTAAGGTGAGCGATTCAGGCTCTTGAGAGCCTCTTGTTTAGTAAAAATATGTCAAAATCAAGTTATTTGCTTAAGTTTGAGAATAACAAATATTTGTGATCTTTTTTTTTTTTTTTTGTCTTTTCAAAAAAAAATTAATGGTTTAAATAGATACTACTGTAATCACTAGCTAGCCTAGTCAACACTGGTTGTGAGTTCAAACCCTGGTCATGTAGGTGCACTTGACTCCAATCTTAATTGACTAGGATTGTCAGTTTTCCTATCGAAGGTCTCTGGTTTTCTCAGGACACACAAGCTTCCTCAACTAATAAACTGGCTGCCACAAAATAGCCCCAAAAAGGTGCTTAAAAATTAACACCAAAAATCAAATTAAAATAATGTAAAATTACAATAATAGTAAAGTATTACAATATTACATGAAATTCAAATATGGGACTAAGGAAACAAGTTTGTAGAAACTTATATAAGTCCATCTACCAACATTTTGTTTTAGTTGAATATGCCAGAAATTTTGGTGGGGAATTATAAATAAAAACATTTGTATGTCAGATGCAGCTGTATAGATTTTTGTGTTCAGAATTCCTATTACAGTGTCATGAACAAAGAAGAACAGTAACAAAAGAAACTTGGTTAAATTAAAAAACATTTTAGGCTTTCAGAATTACTATATCTCTAAAAACTGCCTCTTTAGCCATGAATATTATCACATCAGTTTAGACATGTTTTTCATCATTTTTGCATATCGCTACATCAATGCTAGAAATTAACAAGCATCAATTGTAGATTGGAATCTGCTTTTGTTAATTTCTGCAGATAGTTGAGAGGTTTTCTCTTCAAAAGGAAACCAGATTTGACCTTGATTAGCATGTTGTTAATTTCATTTCCATCTGGTGACAAATTTTGGTTGGACTGCATCGACCAATTTCCAGGAATTTAATACATTTTGTATCCCTGTCAAAGATGTGGTCATCAAGTCCATTCAGTGGTCATCAGGTGACATTTATTCAGAAGTGGTCAAGAATGGACAGAACAAATACTCAAGGGACCATCTTTTGCAGTGGAACTCAATATTGGTGGCTTTTGCCTGACACTAATTGCCAGTTGATGAATTTGTAATTGCTGGGGACAGAAATTGAAATGTATTGCTGGTGAAATGGTATTGTTGTTTTCTTCTCTGTAATTGGCAGTGATTTATATTAATTTCTTCTTAGCATTTGATATGCAAAAAATTGAAATAATCCACAACACTTGATATTATAATTTACAATGACTCAAATTTGATGGATAGTTGCACATATAATATATATCTTGAACTTCTACCTTTGCATCTGAATGTGACAAAATTTGGATGGGTTTTTCATGCATATCACAAACATGGTGTAATGAAATGTAAGGAAGTAATGTTAAAAGGACAGATTCATAACTTAAATAACCAGTATTGAATACTATAACAAACACAATTGACTTCTGTTGTCTTGATTTAACTTTCAGTTTTGTTTTCTTAAATATTGGGCACTGTTACATGACTAGCTAATGATCCAAGTAAAACTTTTATTTGATATGTGCCCATAAACAAACTATAATGACCAAGTATAGTATCTTTTCTCTAGTTTTAACTTGAGGTATTAATAGTTAGATTTTTAAAAGATTTTTGCCTGCAATCACTTAAGCAGTTTGAAAAGATTTTGACACTTTTTACCCTAAACGACTGATCAATTACAGTACATGAATGTTATGATAGATGCAAACATAAAAGAAAAGGAAAATTGAATACACATATATGACTTCATTATTTATAGCAGTTTTGCTGGTAAATACTATCCTCGGGTAGAATACAATATCACCAAAACTTTTTGATTCTTAAACTGAAGTTGGATGATGATTTATCTTTTTTTTTTAAAAACAGTTTTCTCTGAATAGACTTTATGTTTCTATATTTGTAAGATACTTTCAAGGTCAAATGTACATGTCCCTTTTCTTGTTATTTGTCCAGAACAGATTATGTGGTATATTTATGCATGCTTAAGAAGTAAGTTGTTAAGTTCAGTTAAGTAAATGACAAGGTACTTTGATCACAGAAGGAAAATAATTGTAACAAGCCCGTATTTAGAGAAGTCAATAAAGCTTTTAATGGTTCATCAAACCAGGGTGTTTATGGTTGGATAACAAAACACCTGCTTATTTAGAAGATAAACCGCTGATAACCTTTTGTACAGAACATTAGAACTATTATTTTAAGACTAAATTATTAGTTTAACCAAAAGGTAATTGAAAGAGACTGGGATATCAGATTTTCACCTGAAGTTACTGTAAAGAAAACCTAAGAAGATTAACTTCAGATAGGTAATGAATCGTAAAAAGAACAAGTTTTTATTATTTTATTTTAGATCCTGATGCAAGATAGCTTTGGCCTTTTTGATTAATTTTTCCTTTGAAGGGCAAGACTTAGGCTTTTAATGTAATTTATAGCAGTTTGGAAAATGGATATTTTTGTCTTTTATCCAATTGTAGTGTTGACTGTGTAAACAGATGTGAACTGTGTATATCTGCTAAAGGCAATTTCAAGTCTTATTTTTAATTTGGACCAGAAAAATTGGTCAAATTTGTTAAAATTTAGTTACTTTAAAAGTTAGTTCTAATATTGAATAAGAAATATAACTGTATATGTTAATGACATTGTAATGACCAGAAACTACTATGCAGACTTAATTGTAAATGTTTAAGATAAAAAGAATTACTGAGACAACAACCCAGCAACTTTCTAAAACCAGAGAAGACATGTAGAGATCAACTTTCTGTCTAATCAGTAATGAGGGGGGATAGGACCTTTATCGGGACTCTGTGATCGGGTGTTTTTAAACTCGGGATTTTGGGATTGACACTTTCGCGATCGGGAATTTCTTTTTTTTTTAATTTCAGGACTTCAGGATTTCGTGTTTTTAAGCCCAGGATTTCAGAATCAATACCCCTCCTACCCCCTCTCAGTAATGCCACCTAAAGTCGACCTCTTGTAATAAAAAAAAATCATCTTAACCCTAGACAGATTGTCATTCAATTTAACAGAGAAATTAAAGAACAAAGAACACTTAAAAATAAAAGGCAATCACCCTCGGGGAAAGTTGACCATAGATGGATTGGCTATTTTAAAATTTTTTGGTCCTTTTTCGTCATACAGCTCTTCAACTGTTTTGATTCTTATACATCCTTGGGGTTTAAATATTTGACTTTGAGCTTCCTGATGAAGGTTAATCTAGAAAAGGACTATAAATGCATGAAACTGACAGAGTGTGTGTTTTTTTTTAATTTTTGGAAGTTGTTAAATATGAGGGATCCTCTAGATAAAGTGCTCTCAGAAAAATCTGCAACCAAGTAAGTTTTACAGCAATAATCCTATGGTTGCATGTATGCCTTATATTGTCCACAATATTTTTATATAATTGATCAGACACTTTGGATTGAACATTTAATTTTATAGCTTACAAGGAGCATTAAAACATATTAAGCCAACTGGACAAAATATTTCTCCTATTTGGACAAAATCAGTCTTTAAGTTGACCAAGCTTTGCTTTTACTTTGGAATGCTGAGTGTTTTATGCAAAAAATAAGCTATTTCATTTAAGAATTTTTGTAATTTTGTTTTTGATTCTTTGATTAGCTTTGGTAACAATCAAGATGGATCAGACAACTTTCTGATAAAATTGTTATTACTTGATTGGTGTTAGGCTGTTAAAATATCAAAGTGGGAAAAATGGTTATTAAAAAATCATATTTAATGGTAATGTTTCAACTAAATGGAAAGCATATTGTTTTACTTGCTACTAGGAAAAATCTAATATGGGTAAATGTGGCTCGTCACTTTCATCAAGCAACAGATATTGCCAATAATGTTCTATAATTGATGAGGATGATTTGGTAGGGGATAAAAAAATGAATGTGAAAATTAGAAAACGGTAAGAGGAGTCTTCATAACAATGAGTCATGTGATTAAGATTTCATTTATTTTCCCGACAAATGGTTTCGTGTAAAAAAACGCAATACTGCACTTGCCAGTTTGATTAAGCTTGCGGTCACCTGATGCTCATTCAACAGAGCACTTTATTCATGATCGCTTATTTTTTCGGCTGTCATTGCTGTCACTGCTGTCACAGACAGGTTTTGATTGAGACATCTTCTTTTAAAGAATTATGGGAATTAACTTCTAATGATGACACATCATTCACAGAATTATAGCCAATGATGATCGAAAGACATAGGTCTCTTTAATAAGAAACCTGAAGAAAAAATGTTTAGCTTTGAATTATGACATTATATATATTTTGGGGTTTTGATTTGTTTTTTGTTTTTTGTCAAAAACAGGGGTGATCTCAGGTGCACCCTAAGGATAGGAATAACCTGTTCCACATGTGACACCCGTTGAAAAGTTGATATAACATGATTTAAATTGATATGAAATGTGTACAAATTATGTGCACTGAAGTTACAGAAAATAATGAATTGAACTTAATAATATATATAATAACCTTGTATGAATATATTATGTATCTATTATATAGATTAGGCGGTTGGTTTTCCTGTTTGAATGGTCTTACACTAGTTATATTTGGGGCACTTTACAGCTTACTGTTTGATGTGAGCCATTTTATGATCCATGTTGAAGACTGTACTTTGACCTATAATGTTTTTTCTTTTACATATTTTGACTTGGATGGAGAGTTGTCTCATTGGCACTCTTACAACACCTTCTTGTATGTAAATAGATAAAATTCAAATTATGTCACTATGTGACAATGGAACTATGATCTACATCTTTATTAAGGTTCAGCATAATTTAAGCTGTTGTGGTGGTATTATTTTCAGACCTGAAATTTCAGATCACAGTGTCAATGCCTCATAATTAACACTTTTCTGTCTTCTGGTGATTAAGTATGACTTCTTCTTCAAATTTCAATAAATGGTAACGAATGAATCAACAGTTTAGAGTTGTTTCCTTAATGAATCACTTCCTAACTGTTGGAATTCAATTCCAGAGAATCCAGACAATCTGTTGCATCAATTATTTACACAATTTCCATCCAAATTGATATTCGAATTAAATTTCATCTTAAATTAGACAAAATAATGGTCCTATTTATTACATGCGGAGATCTTAAACATGTTAAACATGCTGTATAGTTGAAAACTGTGTAAAATAAATGACTTGAAGCTGCAGGATTATTGGAATCAAGCTTCCTATTCCAGTACTTGTGCCAAGGGGGAAAGCTATATATTTCCTTTAATTGGAATTCTTGAAATAATAGTATTTTGCCCCTCAGTGGTCAGTGATTCATACCCAGATGAGTAATAGATTTTAATGAAACTTTCCTTTTTTATAATACAAAACTTTGCATATTCTGTGCCTGATTGTTATATTTATTCAATGTGCATTTATTATATTTTTTTTCTCTGTCAAATCTTTGATAGTTGCAAGAATTGTCATAAAGATCACCTAACTTTTTCATTGGCTACATAAATATGTAACAAATATATAGAATTTTCATAAATTTTAAGCAACTTCATCTAAATCTAAATTTTTTGTACTTGATTTTTTAATGCTGATCTTTATTTGATTTAGCTTAATTGCTGATGTTTTTTTACCATTACATGTAGTTATTTACTGTCAGTCTTTGTCTAAAGGATTTATTTTTATGTAAGTGTTTTTACTTACTGAAAAAGTGTTCAGACTTACAGCTATTACCTTAATGCTAGCAAGACAAATCTTTGTTTGACTGGCTTGCTTTGCTTG
This sequence comes from Mytilus trossulus, assembly GCF_036588685.1. NCBI lineage: Eukaryota > Metazoa > Mollusca > Bivalvia > Mytilida > Mytilidae > Mytilus > Mytilus trossulus. The sequence continues at coordinate 43,836,379 of NC_086373.1, forward strand.
TATCAATGTTTGCTCAAGCATGGCAAATTAGATAGGCGGGGCTTCAGCTTGTATACATAATACTTAAATTTTATTGGACGTAATGTTTGAAGTTAAGGACACTATTTTTTTAAAACATTACAGGATGTCAAATATAAAGCGCAATCGTAGAAATGGAATCCAAAAAAAAGTGTTTCGAAGGTATGCATTTTCATCATCCAACTTAAAAAACTGTCGTCAAGTACTTTAAGTAAAACAAAATAGCTATTCGAACACACCTTCTCTGATTTTGTCATTCATGACATAGGTATTTCAAAGTTTGACCCATATATTTCATCTTTTAGTACTGTGATTTTTTTTATGTTATAAAGTCAACCTGTAGCTTTGCTATATAAAATAAATTTGTAAGGGTTCCACGGAACCCAGTATCTCGCCTACTTTTGCTGTAAATCGCGGGCTCAACAAAAATGACGAAAAAAATCAATAAAAATGTTCCTCTTGATATCATCTTATGATTGTAAGAAGCTTCTGTCTAAGTTTGGTAAAAATCTAGGATAGTTTATAAATCTAATGAATGTTTTGAAAACTTTAACTGCAAACTGTATGTAATGTTAAAGTTTTTAGAAAATCTAAGTCCATTTAAAAATAAAATACAGAAAAAATGAAGTTATTTTTTTACAAAATTTACTTCTGGATACTATTTTATGATCATAAATAAGCTTCTGTCCAAGTTTGGTACACACCCAAGATAGTTTAAGAAAGTTATTAAAATTTTAAAAACTTTAACCACAGAGTGAATGTAATGTTTTCCCGCAGAAAAACTAAGTCCATTTAAAAGTAAAATACGGAAAAAATGGATTTATATTTTTACAAAATTTACTTCTGGATACTATCTTATGATCATAAACAAGCTTCTGTCCAAGTTTGGTACAAACCCAGGATAGTTTAAGAAAGTTATTAAAATTCTAAAAACTTTAACCACAGAGTGAATGTTATGTTTCCCCGCAGAAAAAACTAAGTCTATTTATAAGTAAAATACGGAAAAAATGGAATTTTATTTTTACAAAAATTACTTCTGGATACTATCATATGATCATAAACAAGCCTCTGTCCAAGTTTGGTAGAAATCCAGTATAGTTTAAGAAAGTTATTAAAATTTCAAAAACTTTAACCACAGAGTGAATATTTGTTGACGCCGCCGACGACACCGACGACGACGGAATGTAGGATCGCTTAGTCTCGCTTTTTCGACTAAAGTCGAAGGCCCGACAATGATAGAATCTGAAGCGAAATCATGTATCAAATATTTTTGCTATGTACGTTTTCAAGACAAAATATTCATCTAAAACACACCTTTACATAAGAAGGTGCACTTGATTTTCGAATAAAAGGGATAAGTTAAGTAAGGGGTAAATGACTTAATTCCTCCCTTTTATTTAGTATGTCCATTGTTATTGAATATTGCGCACTTTGGATTAATTTTTGCTTGCCAACCTTCAAACTGATTATTCTTTGTTTATAGAGAAGGCGATAAATGCTTTCTGTAATGTTTACTATAGTAACAATTTTTTTAAAAGTGAATAGAAACAAATAAAATACGAAGTGTTTTATTGTAAAAAAAACCCAAACATTTGCATAAGTTTTCAATTTATCTATTACACAGTTAAGCAGAATAATTAGATATCAAGTTGACGACATGGTTGCCTATCAAGTTGGATGAAGAAAATGCATAACTTCCGATTTTTTAAAAATTACTACGGACGGAGAACATATAAATCTATAAGTTCAGTTATTTCCGTGCCTGCCCTTCCATTATGTGACTCAAGAAAAAAAAATCAAAATTGGTAACAATTGTATCAAAAGGAGAAAATCGAGAGAACCTTCTTATATTAGGGTGTGTTTGAGATGAATATTTTGTTTTGAAAACTTACAAAGCAAGAACATTTGATACATCATCTTGCTTCAGATTCTATCATTTTTATAAATAAAAGCTACAGGTTGACTTTGTAACATAAAACATCACAGTACTAAAAGATAAAATATATGGGTCAAACTTTGAAATACCTATGTAAAGTATCACAAAATCAGAGTAGGTGTGTTTGAATAGCTATTTTGATTTACTTAAAGTACTTGACGACAGTCTTTTAAGTTGGATGATGAAAATGCATATCTTCGAGAAATTTTGTTTTTTACAATTGCGCTTTATATTTGTCATCCTGTGATGTTTTAAAATTTAGTGTCCTTAACTTCAAACATAATGTCCAATAGAATTTAAGTATGATGTATACAAGCTGAAGCCCCGCCTATCTTTATTGCCATGCTTGAGCAAACACTGATACAAGCAAAGCAAGCAAGCCAAACAAAGATTTGTCTTGCTAGCATTAATGTAATAGCTGTAAAAACTATTGAAATTTGTACTAATGATTGTGATAAAGCTAATGTGTCAAATCAGTTAAGTCTCTGAAATCTAGCGCTAGCTGCAACACTAGTAAATGCAACACTTTGCCAAGTGAACTTTGCTGAAAGGTAAATCAGTATATGAAGATGTGCACAAAGCTAGATACTTTTGGTCAGACATCTAAAAGGGGAGATAATGTTACACTTTGAAAAATTTGAGATACATGTGTAAGTTTCATATTGTGAGTTTGTTCACAATACTTTTATTTCAATAACTTATAGTCTGTAATCTGGATTGTTATGTAGTTTAATAACACAATAAGAATAAAGAGTTGTTTTGATAAAAAGATAAGGAAAGGATTTTTTATTTTAAATATTATGGTTCAAGTGCATAGTGGCAAAAATTACTGATTTCGGGCTAACATGAAATTTTTTCAGGGTTATTTTTTTAGGAAAATGTATAAATTTTCTAACTTCTAAAGATTATGGTAACATCAGGGAGGTTCACTAAAGCTATGTATTGATTCTTCACGACATGAAGAAAAAAGAAATATAATATAAAAAGCTTTCTCCTGATTTATTAACAAAGTTTAGTTACTATTGTAATTTATTTTGATTGATATTAACCATGGTTGGTTAAAGTGGTAGAAAACGATGTAAAAAGATTTCTTAATCTTTTAGTAGAAGATACTTTAATTACTGTGATTAATGGCTGATGCATCTCACCACTCTTTCCTTAATTGTGATGAGTTGTTGGGACTGTCCGCTGCCTAATAGAAGTGTCTTCTATAATTTTGTCAACTTCTATTGCCTTTGTGCCGTCTATGTAAACATTAAATCCTTGCAAGAAAGCTTTCATGCAAACAATGCTTTAAAAGAAGCTTGATAATTTATTTTGTGATTTCCTTATTCCGTCCCACTTCTCCAGATAATAACTGGTAGGGGGTCAGAGTGTCTTTGATGTGAAAGGACAATCAAATTTCCCATCCCATGTAATTTCATCTAACAAATCATTATGACCAGCAATCGCTCATTGACTCTTGTTATAATAAGACATGTCCCATCATCCTTTCATATCGTGTTGTCAATTTCATTTTCTTTCCCTCGTGTCTTGTGTGCTTATGTTACTGGCTAAACAAAGAAGACTGTTTAATTTATAGGACAGAGAAAAAAGATAAAATGCTAATCAAATAACTCTCTGATTGTAGAGAAATTCTTCAATGATGCTTGCTTTTAATTATGAATTTGAATATTTTACGATTTTTCTTAAACAGCCAGAAAAGAATAACAATGAAGAAAAAATAGTAACAGATTTGAACTGTGACTCAAATGGTATTATTGTATCAAGGGTAGTGTGTGGAAGCCCTGCAGCAAAAGTTGGAATGAGGGTGAAAGACCTGATAGTTTCGGTAAGTCTTTTTCTAGTTTTATGTTTTGAAAATTATAATCGTTAAAGCTTTTCATTCAGATGTATAAATTTAGAGATTCTCCATAACAAAATAATAGACTTATGGTTGAATGAATACTCTGGATGTCATTAGCAATGATTGTAATATAATTTAAATTGTCCGACTTCTTTCATGAAAGACTTTTATTAGATTTAAATTACCATTGAAGGAAAAGGGAGTCTGACATGTTCATCTGATATTAAAGCATAAAAAATGAAGTACAATTGCATAGTTGATTTTAAAGATTTTCTGTATCTTTTTACTAACTATTTCCTTGAAGAAGATTGACAAAAGACAATTGTAGGTATATTTGCTACACTGAAGTGCAAGTATTGACAATTTTTTGTGAAATGTATGTCAGATTGAAAGCATTATTCCAATTCATCATGGGGAAAGTGTAACACTGAAATATTCAAACATAATGCATCACAAAATAATTTTTCAATGAAAATTTGCATGCATGCATACTCATAGGTGTTTCCATTCAATGGATGCTGATGTTTATTCAAAATTTGTCTTATTTAAACATGCTTGCATATACAATATCATTAAAAGGTCTATTGAGGGTTGATAAATAAAAAATTATGATATTTGAATTGAGTCTATGGTAGTTCTATAATATTAGTAAAAGGTATAAACTCAGCAAAATATAACATGGTACCTCAAATTAGTTTTATAAAAACAGATTTGAATTAGTTTTATAAAAACAGATTTGAATGTATTGGATTTATTTTTGTTGTATTAGACAGATCTTAATGAAAAGTGGATTCAATTCATCTGAATATTGACATCTCTCTTAGGTAACACAGCATATCTTTGGAATCTGCTATGCCTTTATATCTCTCTCTCTGGTTTAGAAGTGAAGGTCACATTTACTTACCATGTGAATACATTGTAAGAGACTGTTACCAGGTATTTAAAAATTGATTTCCTGTAAATTAGATTCTTACTAAAAAGACTAATGTATATTAAAGTTCCAAAGTATCAGTGACTTTGTTGTCAATGAGATGGAAAACATCTGTTTGTCCCTGGAATACTTAGAAGAATGTTATTTTCTTCCTTTGTTTTATTAACCAGAATTAAGGATATAATGAGAATGATAATAGAGGAACATTATTCATACGTATTCTAAAGATTTGTCATGTAGTGTTTCTAAGACTCTGGTTTATCTTCCAGTGTGAGCTGAAGAAAGTTTCATCATAATTGATAAAATTATTACCATATTTATCCATTTAAATGGAAGGAATATCACAAGATGACAGTAATTTGGAATATCAGCAGTGATGTTTAATTTCTAACAACAAAGTATTTGTGTCCTACAGGGTCCAATTAACGTAATAATCATGTCTTTTATGAACAGTGAAAAAGACAACCAAATTACATAATTTGGTCCTTAGTTAGCAATTTAGGGTTTCACAAATTTTCCATCCCTGTCCAAATGACAATTATCTGGTACCCATGTTACAATGTAAGATTTCATCAAAATATTTTTTTCTTTTCCGTGGTATTAACACAATGCAATTTTGTAAATGACTCATTGTGAGAACAATCAAATTGTGTCTTAAATATGGTAATCATGTTAAAAAAAGCCTTTGATGTTATTAGAACAAGTTTAAAATCTGTTTGAAGTTTGAAGTTCTGTGTTAATTAATGAAATCCTGGCACAATCTAGCATCACCCATGAGTCTTTGTTTGTGATGTGTTTTTTGGCACACTTAGAATATTTAATCCTGTTTAGTCCTTTTTAAATTTTGAATAGATATAATCATTTTGTTTTAGCTACCATGAAATAAAAATGTGTTTTATTACCAGTTTTATCGCCATAAATTTATAATCAATTACCAGAGATTGTCGGATATTAAAATTTTCTTGATTCTAGTCAGCTGTAATGAGTCCCTTGGTCGCCGCGATATAGCCTTTTTGTGCTAATGCGGCGTAAAGCAACCAACAACAATCAATGAGTCCCTTGGTATTAAAAAAAAATGATTTAAAATCATGTAGCATGAATTGGATCTTTCTTTTGTTAGAAAAAAAATATCTCTGAAACGTTCCTTGGATTCCTTATGATAGTTTGAGAATGAGAATATTCTTGATATGATGCTCTTTGTAGAATGTAAACTCCATTTAAGGTTGGTTTCCTTTGCCCAAATATGTAAAACTGGTTTCTGGATAATGTTTCATTTACTGTATGTATATTTTGCTTTCTTCTGTTTACTGTATATTTCAGTTTTGTTTTTGGAAAAAGGGTGGAAAGTTGACAAATCAGATATAAATGAAATAAGTGAAGACGTTAGTGCAGTACAGGTATCATTACCTACCTGCAAGGGAATGGTAGATTTTAATTGTTTATTGAATAATATTTTGGCATTGATCAATTTAGAGAAAAGAATGAACTTGATAACTCATGAAGGTCAAAGGATATCAATCCAAATCAAGTCTTACCCTTAAAATTACACTGATAAATAATTTGTTATAAAAATATAATTATTTTTGTTTTCATGTGCCAGTAGTGTCATTTGATATTTAGAAGTGTCAAAAATTAATATTCTTTTCTTGTCATTTCACATGTTACATGTAAACAGACATAAGAATTACTATAATTGAACTGAAATTGACGTTAAATCAGTTATAGAGTCAGTTAGGTGGTCGGTGGTGCACTGAAATGACGAGACGATTTTTAAATATGACAAGATAATAATAGTTTAATTGTTAGTCATGAAATCATAATTTATGCATTATAGATATGTCAACAGTAATTCAATACACAATGTTTACTATATACTTTGGATTGGTTTTGAATGAGATTTCATTAAGACAGTCTTTAATACTTTTCTTTGCACTTAACCTTGATACCAGTAATTATGATAGGAACAAATCAGATGATGAGTGTGCAGGAATTAGTAACAACTACCCAAGTCCCAAGAAAAAAAGACGAAAACATTGTTTTAAGTTTCTACGTACATTGTTTCAAGCTTTAGATCATTCTTGGTGGAGATAATCAAAAACAGCCAGTTTGACTTGTTTTTTTTAAAGTTTTTATTAGGACTTCCACTGCTAAGATTAGAAATTCAGTACATGAAAATCTAACAATTTACATTGTTGTAATGAGAGAGAGGTCCAACATATTTAGTAGTGGTCTAAACATGCTTCTTATGCTTCAGCCACATAGTGGACAACATTTTTGTATCTTGAGGAACAATAATGATTGCTCTATCTAGCTTTGTTTGGGATAACAATTAGGGGTAGCATAAAGGCTTCTAACTAAGATAGAATTACTCCCTTGCTCAAGTAACACAAATTGTATACAAATTGTTCATTTCATTAACAGCCATAATATTTTTCATCCTAACAATTACTAATTTCAGATTGTAAAATATCTTAAGAGAGTAGTTTCAGTTAAGCCTTAAAGTAAATGTAAACTTTAAATGTACTATTTAATATTTACTCATGGAAATTAACAATTAATGTATATATAAAGAGGAAATTAAAACTGAAAATGATGAGAAGTGATTTAAATTAACTTATTGAAGTTAGTGTTCATATTTGAGTTTTAACTATGAAATTAGCAATTGAATTTAAATTGACTTTTGATATATACAAAATGATGTTGTTTGAAATTGTGAGCATTATGGTTTATTTGTGGAAATGAGCCAACAATTTTCAACAAAAAAGTTAATAACTGTACAACCACATATTTAAATTCTATGAGAACTAAATAGTATGGGGTAGATGTTCTGGAGATACATACAAAGAAAATAATATACAAAAACTGTTTGTTTATACTCTGGGTGGAGTAAATGATGACTTTGAAGGATTTATTTTAGCAAGGTACTGCCTTAACAATTTATTTTTAAATCTTAAAGCAAATTCATGTAAAACTTTGTGACTAAAATGTGCTATATCATTATTAACAAGACATTGCTAATGCAAATTCTTCAAATTAATACCTTCTGTTGTTTAAAACCACTTTTAAGCTCACCTCAACCAAAGGACCAAGTGAGCTATTCTCATTACTTGGCGTTTGTCCTCTGTCTTCTAGAACTATTCACAAGGATTGTCAGTTTCCTATCCAAAGTCAGTGGTTTTTTCTGGGCTATCCTGCTTCCTCCATCAATAAAAACTGGTCGCCACTAAATAGTCTAAATGAGGTGCTTAAAAGTGGCGTTAAAACACCACAAATCAAATCAAAATCAAATCCGTCTCCTTCATCATTAACTTTTTACATTTTGAAATTCTTCTGGGGAACCACTGAATGGATTCATGGAACCAGGCCATAATAAATAATAGGTTTGTTTGCCCAAACGCTACCTACCCAGAAAAAAGCTGCCTACTCAAATTCTTTTATTGTCCTGAATTGAAGAAGGTTTTTTTTAATCAAATAGGCATGAAGAATAATAAACATCTGATACTTCAATTTCTTTTTTTGAAAAAAAAAAAGAAAATGCCTACCTACCTACCCACTGTCTCAACCTTTGGGCAGGGTTTGGGCAAACCAAATTTTTTTTAAGTGTGGCCCCATGCAAACATTGCACAACTTTTTCTTTTGAGGTGCTGACCAAGTGTTGTTACTTTGAAGCTGATCCATCATTTAAGATGGCCAACAGGTCATATAATCATTCTTAATTTGGTACTGTTGGTAACTTTTTTCATCTTTTTATATATTTGACAACTATAGAATTTGAGGGACTAATAGCAAGAGCTTAATTTACATAGGGCTGACTGGGAAACTAAACAAAAGGGTCCAAAACCAAAATAAAAAAATAAATATAAAAAAGAAGATGTGGTACGATTGCCAATGAGACAACTGTCGACAAGAGACCAAAATGACACAGATATTAACAACTAGCACTGCATGTCAAGTAATAGTAATTCTATATAGAATGCATAATCTGTGCAATTTAAGTTTCTGATCCTTGGATCAAAGGGATAAGTTGAATGGATTATCAGTCATTTTTGTAATCCTGTTAAAAACTTAAAGTAGACAGTAGTTTACTAGTAAATATGAATCATTAAACTATTCTTTTACAAATTGACTTAACCTGTAATTTCTGTATATTGAATAAACCAATAGAATATGAAATTGTTTGAAATTCTGTACACAAATAATAGAAAATAGACAAACTTAATGAAATGATAATTGTTCAAATATACTGGTGAATATGTAATATCTTTGGGCAGAAATGATGATTGCCAAATTCTCTCAATAATAACACTTGATGATTGATTTTTTTCCAAATAAATAAACTTTTTAAAGTAGGGGGTAAGAAATTCCAATCAAAGTTTACCTCTGATCAAACAGTTTCATTCAATAAAGGTGCTATTTAAAATATTTACTTCCATTATTTTACAGTTAGTGGCCTTTAAATTGACATAGGTCAAAACTATGTAAGCAAAAAACCAGCATAATTTACCAATAGGTGACAAAAGTTAAGTTGCAAATAATCACACAAGAAGATAAGAGGTCTTTGATCTTTGAGGACTGTTACCTATCTCAAATCACACAGGATAACTAATGAATTTTATCTGAATTATAAATACAAGGAATTCAACTTCATAGCTTCTTGTGAGATTTTTTGTTCTTTAGACTTCTCAGGTGCAATGATAGGGTAGACTTTTATAGTTGACAGTTGTACAAATGATAGAGAGGCAACAACATACCTAACAGCACAAGTTTACCAAAATAGATAATCTAGAGTTCAACATAAGGTCAAATGTCCATTTCATTAGGTATTCCCAATTGAAATAAACGAAAAGCAGTATATATGTACAATATTTTTAAATGGCCATAATACAGTTTGACAGAATTTGTGCATTCAATTTTTATGCCCCACCTACAACAGTAGAGGGGCATTATGTTTTCTGGTCTGTGGGTCCGTTGGTTCGTTCGTTTGTCCATTCGTTCTTCCATCAGTTTGTGCCGCTTCAGGTTAAAGTTTTTGGTCAAGGTAGTTTTTGATGAAGTTGAAGTCCAATCCACTTGAAACTACTGTTCCCTATGAATTGATCTTTCAAATTTTTTAATGCCAAATTAGAGCTTTTATCCAATTTCATGGTCCAATGAACATTGAAAATGATAGTTCGAGTGGGGCATCCATGTACTTAGGACACATTCTTGTTCAGCTTTATCAGAATCAGCTATGTATATACCCCAATCAATAAAGAAAAGAAAATGGTACACATGCCTTATATGCATGGCACCCAAAAAATATTGCTGAATTATTTTAATTGCGTTTTGACAGGATAGATCATATTTCCTGAAATCAGCATCTATTTGCTTTTCTGCTTTGGCCATCTTATTGAAATGGTCGTTAAAAGTCCATTATTTAGAAGTAATTGCTGATCCCAATTTAAGGATAGTGCACATGACCATTGGTCACTACTCTGGACATTGTGAATCATAAATCAGGAACATAATTAGCACTAATGGTCAGTGATGATGGAATTAAAAGAGGACAAGTGTCTCATGTTTGAAGCAAAGGGTTAAAATCCTGTCTCATGAATCAAACTTTTATTTTAGTGTGCAACAAAATTGACAGGTGGAAATGCAAAAAAAATCTGATATTTTAATGGTATTGTGAATGACAAAACAGTATATAAATGAATATAGGGAATTGAAAAGAAAATTTTGCTTGAGTATCCTTTTTGAAGCCCCTGTCATTTTAGTGTATTAAGGAAATATCCATAACTGCATTTGGGTGTAATTTTCCAATATTGAAACAAATTGTGCTATTTAAAATGTGGCTTTGACAGAAGATAATGACGAAGAAAGACAGGGCTTTGAAAATTGGCATTAACTTTTTATGGAAAAATTAGTATAACCCAGGGTTAATAGACTTTGATCACAATTTGATATTAGCAGTAGGAAAGAAAAAAAATATTGCTCCCCAAAAACAATATTTGAACATGTCTGTAAGATGCTATTTTTAATAAAAATTCTAGTTGCATAATTTGATTTACATCTTGTTAAGTCCAGTTTGCATCTGGTAATTTTGATTTAAAAAAATATGAGAGAGATCAACATCTACTCAATCTTGTGAAACTGATAAGGGATAATTACATTTTCGGTCATTAATAACCAGAATTTTTTGACTGGCCAGGTGTTATAAGGAGCTTTGGTGTCATCCAGATATGTTTGCTTCATCAAAACATGCCTGGTTGCATGTCCTGTTATACAACAACTAAGATTAATTGTCCTATGATTACAATCTTTTTCCAATTCACACATTTTTTGGTGATCAAATATTGGAGGGTCCATTAATCTAACCTGTCAACACTTGATTATCTGTATTGGTCCTCCCATAGTATTGCTGCTTAGCAATGTTATCTAGTTTTAAAGTGGTGGCTTAAAAAGTTTTTTTCAATTATGTTTTAGAAATAAAAGTTCATTCCTATTTTTAAACATCCAATAGCAAACATTTCATGAATATTCATGACAATTATAAATTATCAAAGTTTCTGACAATAAGATCTTAAAATTGTACCAAAGGGGGATACATTATATTGTTCCAGAAAACTAAGTGCTTATTTGGTTTGTTAGGCACAGAAATACATGCTTTTCATTATATGACTTAAATGCCCATTTCACAATATATTGCTTAGTTCTTTGATGTTTATCATCATAAAAATGTAGGAAATATTTGCCACTGCATGTTAAGCAACCAGCAATCAATCTTCACTTGCCTCATTTTTTTATTTTTTGTTACACCCTTTTTATTTACAGTATATATATATAATGCATAGCCAGACAAACTCTACTTAACCTAATATATAACCTGATATTTAAAAAAACAAACTGTTATAAGTATTGAACTTGTTATTATTAGTGACATCTCTGAGGAAGTACCAACATTGAAGGATATAGTTAAAATATCATTGCTATTTTTTTTATGCTTTATTCTTTTACATTTAGTTTTGAAAGCTGGTTAGAGTGATAAACCATTTCATATGAGGTCATTTTACTTCATAAACGATTGTACTTAAGTTTAAAATGAGGTAAATGATACGTTAATCATTTTATTTTTAAAGCTACTGTTACATTGAAAATTAGATAAAAAATTATTGTTGCCATTTGACTTATCTTGAACAGTTTCAGTATATTTGTTATTTGAAACCTTGGCACTTGTACAAGAATTTGATATCGAAACGTGAAAATCGAGCTGTTCTCTCATTGAAAAAATGAACAATCAACTGCCCAGTTGATACCTAGGTTTGGTCACAAACACCTTTAAGATAATATATAATCCTTCACACCTGTATTGGACACCTGATTAAAATATATTTTAGTGTATTTAACGTCTTGCTAAGCGAGTCGTGCTATATGTTATCCTTTAAATTAGTTCATGGTGATCCTTAACATTTACTAGAGATTAAAATTTTTTAACATCCGACAGTGGACTACAAAATAGATGCCTTCTATGTTTGTTCTTTTTACACTTTTTAAATGCTGAAGAGAGAGAATCTAAAGTTATTGATTTTTTTATCACATGCAGTTTAGGAATCAGAGTTGCTGATGTGGTAAAAGGGAGAAAACTCAATTGTTTTGTGATGATACAAGATCAGTCAAAAGGTGTAGTTGGTACAGCAGTTCATTCAACAAATATGAACATAACTATGAAAGTCAATTTAGAATTATCTCAGTACATTTACAATTCTATTATGATATAATTTAAAAGTAAAATGTTTAGGAATAAATTAAGAGATCAAAGGATTAAATGAGGCTATATTTAGGTACTAGTGCTTGCTGATCCATTTAGTGATTTCATTATCATTGATGCTTAACATCATAAACAAATATTTGCTTCTCTTCTTGAAAAACGGAAAAAATAACTATCAAACATAATTTATTTACTTTAATGTTTTTTAAAAAAAACTATTACTTTGCTTCTTATCTTTAAATATGATATAGTACAAAGAACTAAAAATAATAATGAACAAAAAAAAGTGAGTTTGCAATTTTTTTGTGTTGTAATTTTGAAAGTTTACACTCATCAAGTTCTTTGAGTTTTGAATTTAAATTATTGTTTCATTAACACAGTTATATTTCTTTTCATCCTCATATCTCTCAGTTTATAGAATACTCTTTTGAAAGTAAATGCTTCATAATTTTTTTACTGAACAAGCTAATTTTTACTTTGAAGGTATTTTTTGAGAGTTTCATATTACATTGTAATTAAGGTTAAATATATTCTTGAAAATTTGAACTGATCAAATAAGTTTTTAAACTTTCAATTGTCTCAATTGCGATGACAGTAGAATGGAGCTACTGTCTCATATGTCAGTGTTGGTAACCCAGCATCATTATTTGTTAAGTTTGTGATTAGGTAGGTTTCGTTTATGGTAAGACAATGATATTTATTGAATGCATTTGTATTTCCATTGCAATAGCTCATTTCCATGGAGATTATTTGACATATTTTATTGACTTTAAAACTGTTGCATAGCTATCACTAATGGTAAGTCAATGATTTTGATATCTCATTTGGAGATATTCAGTTTATTTTACCCTACACTCTCAGATATGGTTTACTGACCTCAAAAGGATATTTTAGTACAAGACCTATTTAAGTCACATCTATAACTTTCATTTATTGGTTAATTTGGTTAATTTGCATTTAGAAAGCAATGTATTAATTTTCTGAATATATTGAAATTTTTATCAGATGACAGCATAAAATTTCATCTATTTTCATTTTATATTTTATCTTAGCTGATAAACTTTGATTATCAGGAATAAATGTTGATACAATGTACTTATATATATGAACCTGTAGGGTAGAAATAACAGACTAGAATTTAGCTTCAATCTTGATTATGATTGATTATGTTATAAATTAATGGTTCTTTTATATACTTGATCATTTATAACTTGGTGTTTTTCAAGTTATTCCCCTTTGCATGGATGAAAACCAGCATCAGTTGTTTTTGATTATGCCATAAATAACATCTTCATGGGTAAATGCCCGAGTAGGTGGAATTTTAAATTGATTTTCAACAAGTTACTTCCCTACAGATTATTTACAGGTTTTGTTGGTGGTCTTTTTAATGTTTTTTTTAACTCCAATTTTTTAAGATCATTTTAAATGTTAATTTTGAAATATTTGTATCATTGAAATGCAGAGCAAAAGTGATATAAACAAAAGTTCAAATTGCTTTCTTAAAGAGACCTTTTTTTAAATTACATTTTTAAAAGATAATATAGTATAGTTATACAATTAGACAAGACATTCATACAGTCCTGATACTATTTATAGTTTTAAATTCTTTTGACACTGGTTTTTAAAAATTGATAGAATGTGATTTAATCATATAATTCATCAAATGATTTTGTCTTACTTTTGTAATAATTTCCACTTGGAAGAATAACTTTGGCTTTGAGCAAGCTAACCTAAATTGTTGCTATAAAAATTTCAAATGAAAATAATTTCAACAATTTTCAAAATTTTTTTGTTTTTGAAAATTCCATTAGATTTTGACAAGAATGATTTTTAAATGATTTGAACATCTGGTGTCAAATATAACACAGACCTCAGAACATCAATTGACATTGGACCATGCATTTGCAAGACTTAGAATAGATGTTAGGTGTGCAAAACAGTCTTTTTATGTCCAATTGTTTTAAGAAAAATGAGGCATATATTAAACTGATATAAAGGTTAGTAGTAAACAGCTTGAAATTTGTGCATAAAATATTTGATTGCAAAAAGGAGAAATGGGAGATGTGTTTACTGGGAATTGTTTGAATAATTACTTCATGAACTTATTGTACTACAAACTCACGGGCATAGAATTATTAGGAACTGAACAAGGGGCTTAAGTTTAAGTTAAAAAAAGTAAATGAAAATTGAACAAAAAATTAAATGAAGGAGGACACTTATTTAGATTAAATCAATCTAGACAAATAGACAATAAATGTTTTGTTTTTTGTCACTTTTAGAAGTGCCCCACCCTCCCTAAATTTGAAGCTTTAATTACTCCTCGCCACAGTGAAAAGAGATGTAAAAAAATTTGAAATAAGTAAATTAGATTAAATCAAAATAAAAGTAAATCATCAGAAACAACTGTGTGGACATTTCACAAGCTACAGTTGATAATGACTAGGGCAAGATAAACAAGACGTGTGGAGAGATATTCCTTACCCCATGTCATAGTAGTTACTGAACATGATGGAGAGATATGAACCTGTTTATATAAATATCAATGATTCATTTCATGTAAACTTGATATGGATAAATAAATTTTCAAAACTATCAGGAGAAATTTCTTTCTACTTTTGCTGAGGATGTTGACCAGACATGCATGAGAAAAGGTAGGTTATTGTTATCTTATATTCTCTTTTTATAGGAAGAACTATCAGAAACAAACTACTTATTTATTTTATGCGGGAAAAAACAGCAAAAATCATGTAAACTGTTTGCAGATATCACTCTTAATTTTATTTTGTAAAACGAAAAACAATAGCAAACTTTAGAAAGCTGCGGTTTTAGGTGAAATTTTAACATCTTTATCTAGTTGTAAAGATAATAACTGTTACAGTCTCGAGGTTACAGTCCTAGATTATATTGCAAGAGATCTTTAAAGTATTTCAGAAAAGTCAGTTTTGGTTCCAATGGTTCTGCATATTTATTCTTATTGATATTGAGGCATACCTTGGACTAAAGTACTTTTCTTAAAGATTTCCTTTGATCAGACTGCCTATATAAAATAGAATTAGATCAATAAACTGGGTGTAACAATACTAGAACTTGTGTTAACTTTTACATGTGTGTCATATATGTTACATTCAAAGCTATGTATTATTTAGAACTTGTTTCTAATTTTGGAGAGATGAAGTCAGGGCTACCTATCACTTGTAACTTTAGTGGTAAAATGTTAGAAGAAAATCTAAAAATAAAATGCTTGTTCGAAAATAGATGAAACTGTTTTTTTTTCTCAAATATTTCTTATTAAAGGTTATTGAGGACTTTTATAGATATTCTATTACCTTTTAATCAAAAGTGATTGATTTAATTTGCC
The DNA here is from genome assembly GCF_036588685.1 of Mytilus trossulus. NCBI lineage: Eukaryota > Metazoa > Mollusca > Bivalvia > Mytilida > Mytilidae > Mytilus > Mytilus trossulus. The sequence goes on from NC_086373.1 coordinate 43,852,215, forward strand.
CTTAGAACATTATTTCTTTGTATTATTGCCAATATTCTGATGTCCAAGTTGATCTGTCAATATCAGAGACACACAAATCTCTTAATTTGCTTTTTTGACTTGACAGAAAGAACTCAATTAGGAAGGAAAAATTACCCAAATAAAATAGATGCCAGTTTACTGAATTTAATGTAAGTTGAGGAAGATATATTCCTGATGTAATGTGTTTATTGTGGAATTGATGAAAAAGAACGGATTGGTAATTGCTGTTATTGCCTGCATACTTTCTTAAAACTGTGAAGTCGAGCGATAGTTTTAGTTGCAACAAATTGTATAAAGATGTATCTTCATTTATTCTCTCCCATCAAACTATCATGAAGTTTTAATCACATCGGAAAACATATAAAAAGTCCTTTTAAAAGCCGATTGCTTCCATGCTACTGCATCTATATACGTACTTTGTGAAAAAATGGGAATGCAATCATCATTAAAATTGTCATTGTCATACATCAGTTCAGCCGGAGTATAGCTCTTCATTAGACACGAAGAAAAGATAACAGAGTTATATTATGCTACGATCTACCTCTGAGCAGACTTAAAATTTTTGTCCCTTTTAATCTGAATGTAATTACAGTATCAAATTGTTTCAGTTGTAGAAACATCACTTCCAATTTTATAGAAGAAAATTATATACTGCAAGACCACAATCATTATGAAATAGATCTGTTGGATGGAAGTAAATGATTCATCTTTCAATATGTACTTGATTTTGCGTTTTGACAAATTTGCTCACAAGGTAAAGCATGTAGGAAATACATGTACCCACAAACACTAATAATAATGAATCTACAGAACTGAATTCTGTAGCAACTGTACATGTATTAAAGGGACATAAACAATCATTGTTGATGAAAAAGACCTTTGAATTTTGTTTTGCTTCAACATACAACTTTTTTACACTAGGTAATTGAGAGTTATACATTAATATATTGTATATGCATCTGTCCATTGTTAAGGACTTTATATTGACATTTAGATGTCTTTTGAATATTTTGTTGTTATGTTGCTGTTTCTTGGAGATAATATCCATTAACAATGAGATATTTTTTTAATTCTATTTAAAATAGTGGACCAGTTGATTTGACAAAATCCGTACATGTACAATGAATATTGTTTACTCCTTCCAAGAACTTAGTTTGTTATACATGTACCAAATATAAGAGCTATGATTACATTAAAAGTCAAAAGTCCTTGTTAAAAGTTGATCATTAATTCCCTGTACATAATCTATATTTCTGTGAAGTAGGACCTGTTGATACAGATGTCAGGGACATGTCAGACAAGGTCTCATATCTGATGACTGATAATTACATCAAAGACTTTGAAGTGATGATTGGTGATTGATTGATACAATTCAGTAGACATGTGGCTGCTAATTCTCTTGACACTGTTTACAAAAAAACAAACTTTTTAAAAGTAATATCTAACAGTATCTATCTTACTTTGTTAAATCACAGACTTGTTCCCAATTTGTTAATTTCACTAACTGATGGATGTTGTTTGCATAGAAATTACATCAGAAGTTCTTTAGGGAAAGAGGTAGCTATTATCTTTTTTACATGTTTTGTCTTGTCTACCAGTATATGTTTTAAAGGCTGCTGCTGTTTTCTCTTTCTGGTCATTTATATCAATTTAGCATGTAAGTGGGAACAAACTCAAATTTGTTTCTTTATTGACTAAACAACTAAAAGTTCCAATAAATAAAATGAGAAAGGTTGGGTTGGTGTACTAAAGTAGGTCTCCAGGAGGGTAGCCTTTAGGTCAAAAGTTGATATGATATTCTAAATTCTAGATTTCCTGTCATAACTTCCTTGATAAAGGATTGCCATGACTAACCAGGCCCGTAGCCAGGAATTTCCAAAGGGGGGTTCGTTTGACTCATAAACTCGACTTTAACAGTCACAATTCGAACAGAACATGGACTTTAACAGTGCTTATTTGTTTTCAAGGGGGGGTTCGTCCGAACCCCCCCTGGCTACGGGTATGCTAACCATTGATAACCATGGTCAAACCATGGTTGGTTGTGCTTTACACCATGGTCAACCATGGTTTTCCACTTTTGTGACCATGGTTGACCCAGCTCAAATTGCGAGTGGTTGACCTTACAAGAAAGCTATTGAACCATGGGTTTCTAGTGCTTTTATATAATGGTGAAGTTGAAGTCATGCCATTAGAAAATTTAACAGAAGCCATTTGATCAGAGTCTTGTTTTCTATATTGTGTAGACAATTGTTTGTCTTTTCATTGTTTTTTTTTTATGTCCCCACCACACACTGTCGTACTATCTTAAGTTTTCTTTATCCAAACCCAAGATGCTAAGAACCAAAACTCGCAGACAGAGTTAGAATTGGACAGTGAGCTGCTTACTGTTCTTGAGTTATGCCACTTTATAACTTTGAAAATTGCATATTTTTTTGTTTCTGCACGCTATCTTAACTTTTTCTCATCCAAATGTTTTAAAACTCATACACAATACTATACACTTAAAAACAAAGCAAGAGTTTGAATTGTTTTTGGAAGTCATCTATCATTCTAAGGAGGTACTCCCCTTTCTGACTTGGAAAATTGCAAAGCCTGAGCATTGGCATTCCTTTAGTGATACATTCTTTACTTTATTTATCAAATATCAAAGCCAGAATGATTCCTTAAATGTTCTAGGTGGTATGGGTTTGGGTCATATAGTTATACACGTAGTTAGTTGCGGTAATGTCCTATGGTTCAATCTTAATAGAATAAAGTGGTATAAAGCAACATGTTTTCCAACTTTGAAGAAGAAAAAAAGCCAAACCCTTGGGAGCCTCTTTGTTTCAGTTAAAATTTGCATGCTGGGTATCTTTTTTTTTTAAATATCTCATTAATCTATGGTCTTATAGAAGACAATTACAAAATACTGTCTCATTTAATCTTCATCTGAAGGAAATTGATTTCTACAGGGAAATTAACATCTTGCGACAAGAAATGATAAGTATAGCTGTCTTATGTAGACTGTTGTTTTGTTTGATTACGAAAGATTGATCAAAAGTCACAAATCTTATATGTTATGTTCCATAGAGAGATGGATATTATTCAACTGGTGTCTGTTTCATTTGATAAAAGAGGAAATAGATTTCATCACTTTCATATTTGAAGGTCTTTGAAGGAAACTCATTGCATATCCCCCTTTTTGCTGAATAATAAATTTTTTGATAACTTGGCGGGAGGTCATTAATTACCTGTTGCCATCACTTTATGGCTTTAATCTGTCCTATGTCAATTTTAAAGCTTTATAAAACAAATGAAAACCTACTCCTGAAACTGTTAAGTTGATTGAGACTTTACTAGGCCCTAACATCATTTTGGTATTTTTTTTTTACTATTGAGTGATTTTCTACTTCCATACCTGAGACTCACTAATGTTTACAGCATGGGTTTTGCTCATTGTTAACGACCCTGAGGGGTCTTTTAGTTGCTTATATCCATGTTATTTAACAAAGTTGTCTTATTGGCAATCATACTACAATGTACAAATCTTTATTTTATATTGGATTGGATTTACTTAAAAGCATTCTAAGATCAACTAAAAATATTTATAAAATTTCATATTTTTTTCTGTAGATGTATTTCTCTTTGATTTTCATATAAGTTCCTGTTTAATATGTCTGTTGTCTTCTGACCAGACATTGATATTTGTCCTGTCCAAATATGTCTGGATAGTAAATTGAATAGGTCAGAACCATGATTTTATTATTCTGATTGTATAGAGCATTTAAAAAATTCATGTTTGAAATCTTGGATGTTTATTTTCTTGTACAATATTCTGTAGAAAAAGAGACAAGAGACAAGCTTTTGTTTGTAATAATCAGAAAGTTGAAGTATCATATATAATTTCTGTCATTTAATCTACGACTTATTAATTCCTTTTTTTCGTGATGATTGAAAAAAGTAACTTAAGTATTTGCTTTTGAAAAAATCCATGTTTCAATGATGGATTATCCGTCATTTTCCTACTGTCCCAACAATAAAAACGGAATGATGCTAAATCTTAAAAGTATTGATCATGAGTAGAAATTCAAATTGGAACCTGATTGGATCATCTGCATGAGATTCTTATCTTTTGTATCATTTTATCCATCAATTAATCATATTGTCGTCAAGTTTCGAAAGTTGTCTAAATATTACAGAGTGGCTGAATAAAAAAATAATAAAGTATAATGTACACTTTCAATTCCTGTTTCTTAGTGATGGTGAATTGTTAATCTAACACAAGTACTTTGTTTGTTTTACAGGTGACTTCATTGTTTTACTAGTTAACTAACTGCAAACACGATTCTGATCTGACTAAAATTGAATATTTATGATAAAAAATGAAACACTAGAAAAACCGTGGGTATAGATAGTATCAGGGGAAACGATTTTTTTTTATCATGAATATTGGAGATGCTTAATATGGTAACAATTATATTTATACTGTGATCCAAAAAGTGGGTCAGCTCAACTGTACAGGCCATTCTGGATACATATGCCGTGCAAACACATAATCTGCTGCAATCTGCGTCAACCTTGTTTTGACAAACAAAAGTAACAAGCATATAATCTTCCATTTGTCAAATAGAAATTTGATTGCCAAATTGAGACAATTATCAAACAGGGTCCAAATGAAGCAGATTTAAGCATTTATATGTCACCGTATGGCCTTCAACACTGAACTAATTATATACTGTATAGTCAGCTATAAAAGGCCCTTGACATGACAAAATATAAAACAATTTGTGACAAAACAATTAACTAAAAACAAATATAAAGGACAATTACAAATGACAACTATTGAAATACAAGCTTTTGAATTGCGACAGGCACATATAGTCTGTGTCCAAATTCAACATGTTTGTGAAGGCTCAACTCTTTTTACTAGCCTGGATGAATTTTCACTTGATTATTTTTGTCACGTTGAAATTGTAATAGTCTGTTGGATTATATGAACTGCAAAAAATCATGCAACATCAAACCAAATTTGAAAATATCTCTGTATAGTTAATAAACTTTCTTATAAATTGATTATATTTAGACTCATTATATATATAAATCACTCATTTATAAGGTTTTTACCAGCAATAACTTGATGCCAGTAACATTTTGATTAGCAACAAGTGATTACTTCCCTAACATTACTACCTATGTGCTTATTTGCTTGTTAGTTCAAGGAAAATTAGTTAATTAACCAAAGATTTAATTCTTTATCACTAATTTTGTCAGATTTTGATATCAGACCACACACTCTCTCTTGCTGTTTAATCTAATCTGTTTAATTTATTGCCAAATGTCCAGAACAGTGACCATAGCAGAACTGTGATGGCAACATAATTGGTCAGTTTAGATAAAAATTTGAAGTAGATAGGATTACTGATTTTGCAGGGTAAGTTTTATAGGCTTCTCGTTGCTCTGTCTTCAGTATTCTTTGATGAGGTTTGTTTTGTTTGTCTCTTGGTCTTGCTCTTATTTTTGCCATTGCATTTATTGTCAGTTTGTTTTGGACTTATGAGTTTAAATTTCCCTGTGGTATTTTTCGCCTCTCTTTTGAAGACTGAGATATAAGTAAAATGTGATGTGGGTTATATTATACTTTTACAGGTAGCCATCAACAATACTCTAACCCCCCTCTAGGGCACTATTCCTAATAATCTAAAAATAAATGTTATGCAATTGCCTAAGAATAGACTAAGATACGGCCTGCTAATCTTTGATGAACAGATGCATTGTATTGTGTATAAACTATAATTTAATAAATCAAATTTCCTTTTATACACAACACAATTTAAGAATAATGTTTATTATTAAAATATCAAAACATACTAAATCTACACATAATATTAAAATAAACTGTAACATAACAGTACATATCTTTCTACATGGCAAGACTATAAACACTATAATACATTATTGGCTTTCTTGGGGCTACTCATTCACTTAAAAAATTTGGCTTAATTTTAAAAATCTTATCAAAATATGAGAAAAAATGAATATTTCAAACTAATCAAAATATGAGAAAAATAAATTTAAAAAATTGTTCCTGAGGCGATCCCCAGGAATGAGCCTATTGTTCCTCGGCAGGAATGAACCTATTTCCTGGGGCGACCCCCAGGAATGACTTATGTTCCTCGACAGGAATGACCTATTGTTCCTCGACAGGAATGACCTATTGTTCCTCGACAGGAATGACCTATTGTTCCTCGACAGGAATGACCTATTGTTCCTCGACAGGAATGAGCCTATTTCCTGGGGCGACCCCCAGGAATGACTTATGTTCCTCGACAGGAATGACCTATTGTTCCTCGACAGGAATGACCTATTGTTCCTCGACAGGAATGAGCCTATTTCCTGGGGCGACCCCCAGGAATGAGCCTATTGTTCCTCGACAGGAATGAACCTATTTCCTGGGGCGACCCCCAGGAATGAGCCTATTGTTCCTGGGGCGATCCCCAGGAATGAACCTATTTGTTCCTCGACAGGAATGAACCTAATTCCTGGGGCGACCCCCAGGAATGAACCTAATTGCTTCTGGGCGATCCCAGCGTAGTAAAAATACTACTTTAAACTACCTATTTGTTCCTCGACAGGAACCTATCTGATGTATTATTGAATTGGGGGAGTATGATTCCCCTGGAATTAAAAAGGCCAAATGAAATGAGTTCATTAATGAAAGAATGAAAGCCCCCAAGAAATAATAATGCTTAAAAACACATATGTAAAAATAAACAACATTACCAAAACATTAATTTCAACAATGACACATTATCTGTTGTGCTTTAGAAATAACTCTCTTATCAGTTCTTATATGTCTGATATAACAGTCCGATGACCATCTACCAAGTGTTTGTATGATATGATCTTCAATTCCCGCTGCTGCCGCTGAAGATTTTAAAAACAACACATTTCTGTTGTGCTTTAAAAAGAACCCTCTACCAGTTCTGAAAGAGTGATAACAGTAATCACTTCTCTCTAACCCAGACGGATAAAATAACTCTGTCTTACATAGTTAAAATTCTTGCGTTTAATGCTTAAAGAAGTGTGACTGTAGTTCTGACACATTAACTATGAATGCATGAATCAAGGTATCGTCCTCCTTATATATTCAGTTGCTATATAGTTCTGAAGTTGCTTCAAGATATTGCTGTCCTCATATTCCAGTGCTTAATAGTTCTGAATTCTGCATCCGAAAACGATAGGTTAATAAACAAAATTTGAACTGTTGTCTAACACATTATACTATATATGAAGGCAGGCATCAGGGTATGTTTTCTATATATAACGGTGCTATAAAGTTCTGAAGTCTTCATCCGATAAAACGAAGGTTTTAATATCTGTATCTGTATTTTCCTGTAAAATAAAAGAAAAGAAACAACCTGGGAAGTCTTAGTAATCCTTAAACAAGAGAGTCTAAGTGGAAATACTAGCTGAGTTAAATATAACACATTAATACATAATAAAAGATAATATGACCTGTGGCGATCCAGCAGGCATAGTACAATACACATAATTAAATTAACCTGTAGCGATCCAGCATGCGTAGTACAGTATACATTAAGATAATGAATGATCTGTGGCGATGCAGCAAGTACCATACGACCTGTGGCGATCCAGCAGGTGTAGTATAATATACATAAAAAGAATGAAAGACCTGTAGCGATCCAGCAGGTTCGACCTGAAATATAATATATATAACTGTACTGTATGAAATGTACACCTGGAGAGATCCCTGCATGTGTGGAGCAATCTAGACTAAAGATATAAACATGATAAATACTGTGTGCTACATGTACTATGTGCTGAAATATAATACATATAAAATAAATACCTACATGTATGCATTACTATACTGAAATAATGAATGACCTGTGGCGATCCAGCAGGGGTAGTACGACCTGTGGCGATCCAGCAGGCGTAGTACAATACACCTAAGTAAAATAACCTGAGGCGATCCAGCAGGCCTAGTACAATACACAAAAAATAAAATAACCTGTGGCGATCCAGCAGGCGTAGTACAATATACATAAATAAAATAACCTGTGGCGATCCAGCAGGCGTAGTACAATATACATACATAAAATAACCTGTGGCGATAAATAAATTGTGGCGATCCAGCAGATGTAGTACAATACATGTATACATAAATAAAATAACCTGTGGCGATCCAGCAGGCGTAGTACAATACACATAAATAAAATAACCTGTGGCGATCCAGCAGGCGTAGTGCAATATACATAATAAGAAAATGACCTGTGGCGATCCAGCAGGCGTAGTACAATACACATAAATAGACAGAATGACCTGTGGCGATCCAGCAGGTGTAGTACAGTATACATAAAGAGAATGAATGACCTGTGGCGATACAGCAGGGTAATACGACCTGTGGCGATCCAACAGGCGTAGTACAATACACATAAATAAAATTACCTGTGGCGATCCAGCAGGCGTAGTACAATATATATAAATAAAATAATATAACCTGTGGCGATCCAGCAGGCTTAGTACAATACACATAAATAAAATAACCTGTGGCGATCCAGCAGGTGTAGTGCAATATACATAAGAAAATGACCTGTGGCGATACACCTGGAGAGCCCTGCATGTGTGAAGCAATCTAGACTAAAGATATAAACACAATAAATAACTGTGTGCTACATGTACTATGTGCTGAAATATAATAGATATAAAATAAATATATACATGTATGCATAACAATACTGAGAAATGTCCATCTGGAAGATCCTGGAATGTGTAAAATAATCTAGTATAGAGATAGCAAATAGAATAGCGATATGAACATGATAAAAACTGTGTGCTTCATGTACTTTGTGCTGAAATATATATACATTTAAATTCATATAATTCTAATATACCGTACGAAATATACACCTGAAGAGATCTTGGACGGTTGTGGAACACTCAGGAATAAATATAAATATGATAAAAACTGTGCTATGTGATGAAATATCATACATATAAAATAAATACATATGACTGAGAAATGTCCTGGAAGGTGTAGAATAATCTAGAATAGAGATACATGTACATGTAGCAATCTATAATAGCAATATGAACATGATAAATACTGTTGCTTCTGTACTACATGTATGTGGAATATATACATGTACATAAAATATAAATTCATACTATATGTACGAAATGTTAACCTGAAGAGATCTCTGTCGGTGTGGAACAATCTAGAATAGAGATAAAGATACTGTGTGATACTATGTGCTAAAATATGAGACATTAATACATAGTATTACTCATTTAAATACATGTATGTGTCTGCTGTTATTACAGATGTATGTTGTGCTTATCAATAAAATAAAAAAAAAAATATTACTAATATACTTAACAAAGGCAGAGTTTCCACCAATACAATACATTCAGTTGCATATCCTTAAGAAGTTCAGACATAAATACGTGCTGAGTATACGTGTCTTCGAATCTCCATGCTGCTCTTCACACCCTACTCTGCAGTAGCATATGATAAACCTGTATACTAGCCTAGTGTAAACCCGGTGTGTCTGTATGCTCTAAGCGTTCCCTCAGTGCCCTTGGACTAGTGTTGAAGAACTGCGGAAATAATACATTGTAAGGACTAAACTGGAACTATATATATCTACGTTGAAGCAAAGTGTCCACCAGACGCAGTGGTCCTGCATAAAACCATAACAAATTTGTATATATCTCATGTATCACGATCACTGACTTCCGAGCCTGGGCGGTAGAAACATGCTTATCGGCTGCTTATCAAAGAAATTAAGCATTAAAGGCCGACGCAAATGGAATGTGTATGCATAGCTAGTGTGCTGATATAGCATGAGTTCAAACGTAGTGTTTATGAAATATTGAATGCCGTCGACATAGCGATAAAACTGGCGGGCATAATGTACGGGAAACTGTAATGATACTGACATTTGGAAAAAGCTGACCAACAGTTATTTATTAATTCAAGTTGTGAAGTAAATATAAAACGAACGTTTACACACTTAGTCTACTCAATCGTGGTTCTATTCCAATATTGTTATTGTTTACATATATGCGTTGCATTGTGGGATCGCGCACTTGTAAATGCTGTCATGGCCGAATGTCTCCATATCGAAATAAGGTCAATCAGTCATTCTCATAGCGTGAGCTGAACATCTATGTTCTTGTTCTCAACTCTACAAGAAGAGTTAATCCAGTTTCGAAATATTAAAGCTCATAATACGATATCTGTGTTTACCTGGGTGCGTACCCATAGCACGCACTTGGAAAGTGACATTGAAGTGATGATAATAACTCAATCAAATGAACAATATCCAATCACTATTCCAAAGAAACGTATATCTATGTCAATATCCGTTAACATAAAAAGATTTTTTCGAATATGGTTCGAAAACAGTAAATAATAGCTAATTGTTCTTGCATCCGATACATCGATGCGTTCTCTCAATTTCATCAACAATACTCTAACCCCCCTCTAGGGCACTATTCCTAATAATCTAAAAATAAATGTTATGCAATTGCCTAAGAATAGACTAAGATACGGCCTGCTAATCTTTGATGAACAGATGCATTGTATTGTGTATAAACTATAATTTAATAAATCAAATTTCCTTTTAACCTCTGTTTGAAAATCCTTTAGCAGTTATACAGAATCAAATTGAATGCAGCCAATATTATTTCAGGATGTTATTAGTCAGTGACAGAATTTCTTTTAATAATTATCTGCTATCTTATTCCGAAATAGATTTGTTGTTAAACGTGCTACTATTTGATATGTTTCATTCTTTCTATTTCAGATAGTTTTTCAATTTAACAACCTTTTTAAATATCTGGTTTATGGAATTTCCAGTTAAATGAACTTTAATGCTTATTACATTTAATTACAAAATTGAGAAATTTGTTCCTAGCAGTACAAAAATCATTAGTTTTGTGTTTGAAACGTGAGAAATAATTATACTTGTTGGAAAAGACATAAAGAAAAGATCATTTGACTTATGCTTCTTCACAACCAAAAGCCATAGCTCAGCAACAAGTGATTTACCATAGATTCCAGTTTCATGGTGCTTTCTGAAACCTTGTAATCATACCAGCAGCTTTAACACATCCCTTGAGAAATACCTTATTAAAACGTAGTTGTCCAATGTTGGATCTTGTTGCGTTTTAATCCTCTAATTGCATTTTTCACGTCTAAATATCCTGTTTTGCTGATCTTACTTAATCTATGGTGTTGAGAAAAAAAATCAATATGCCTTATCGTAAAAGTGTTCTTGTGGTAAGCTTCTTTAGGTGATGAACGTCTATATACTTTTGGTTTAATTTTTTCAATGTGATTGTATCAGTAGGGAATGCTGTAATAAAAATATTCAGTTTTCTTTCTCAAACTTATTTTCCACAAGAAATTAAAATCATTTGAATAGCTGTAAATCTGTTAGTAGCCTAAAAAATATGAAATACCAAAAATGGAATGATGTCAGACGATGTCAGCGAATGGACATCTGCAAAGGAAAGCAATTTCTTTAGAATTTTCAAGAATTTTTTTATGCTCCATAAATAAGTAATACCCCAACTATCATAAGATTGGTATGTTGAGTTGGGTTCATCTAAGATATTTTCATCAGTGGAAGTAACTAGGAAAGACATCGCTGATTTTTTTTCCAGTACAGGGTTTTTACTTGTATAAAAATAATTAGCTGCTATGTCCATACCTGTAGCCAGGGGGGGGGTTCGGGGGGTTCGGACGAACCCCCCCTTGAAAACAAATAAGCACTGTTAAAGTCAATGTTCTGTTCGAATTGTGACTGTTAAAGTCGAGTTTGTGAGTCAAACGAACCCCCCTTTGGAAATTCCTGGCTACGGGCCTGATGTCAGTGGGCACAAATTCAGACAAATATGCAATAGTATGTGATTTGCTTTGAAATCTATCCTGGAAATCATTTTAGTAAAATTATGATATCCTATTTTGACACTTCTTCCAATTAATTTTAGAATCTATACAATTCATGTTTATTTTTTTCAGGTTCCTTTTAAAACACTGTTTTTAGTGTTTTAATTTTTGATTCTGTTTATTTAAGGTAAATTGCTCTTCAAGCTGTCAAATTTGACCAATTTCAATTATCTCAATAACATTTCATTATTTAGATTCCATTTTAGTATTTATATGTTGACTCATTTCAAGTCTGGCAATAAATGAATATCTAGCTGCTATTTATTTATTTAACAAAATTGTCAAACAAGATCAAATTGGCAGTATAGAGATATAAAACCTGAAATACCATGCTTCTATTGTAGTTTTCGTAACTAATGAATATTTCAGTTACATGCAAGCAAAAATTAGGAATGTCAAAGGTATAGAAATTTGGTATTTCCTTTGTCTTCCTTTAAACTGTATTAAAACCATCTCCTCAACATCATTTTGGCTGCATTGATGCATTCAAGTGTACTGCTGTTCTTGTGTAGAGTGAAAGCCACACACTGCATGTAAAGAACCCTATGCAACAACTATTAAGGGTTGAGTGACAGACAGACAGCCCCATGTTACTATAGGCCTTTGGAAGGCTTAATTTCTGTCCCTTTTCAATATTCCAAATTCCCATCTATAATCCTCATTAATCCCTATTACAGGACCTGCCCTGTTGTATGGATAAGCTCATCAGGCTTTAAACCCCACTTACTAATTCTAATTACTTGGTGTCTGCACCCATCCTCCTTTACCTTTTACAAACATGTTCTCCAATGAAACTACTAAGGTAGTAAGAACCAAGCTTTTCTTTCTTTCTAAGAATGTCAATTTTGTCCATCTTTTACCTTAGTGTCTATTCTCTTGAAAGCTTTAATAGATGAAAAGTTTGAAATGCAAAAATGATCAGCAAAAACGATTTACTAATAGGTCAGGCTGACTAGGGATTTTTGCTCTTACATGAAGGTTTAAATCAGATTACTGTATTTTAAAAGGAAAAATAGGTTTTTGATTTGCATGAACAGAAGGCGAGCATCTGTGGGGAAGGCCTGTGTCTGTATTTACTCATCAACCTTTCAACCAAAGCTTCCCACTTTCACCTTTCAGGAGTTATGGTTCTTTAAAGATTGAAAAATGGTCTTCCCAGTCATGTCAATCGATGCTTTAACTCATGAATTGTTCAACCAAAGATTTTCAAATTTTAATATGTTGCTTTTGGTGACAAAATAGAACTTAGAAGTCAAGTTCAATTTGGTTTATTGTCACTTTTACTGTTCAGGAGTTGGTCCTTGTGATATTGAAAAATGCCACTTGAGGTAAGAGTTTGAATCTTAATTGTGGCAGAGGTGCACTTGACTCCAATCTTAAGTTGTCAGTTTACCTGCCAAAGGTTGGTGGTTCTCTCTGTATCTAGATTGTGGCAGAGGTGCACTTGACTCCAATCTTAAGTTGTCAGTTTACCTACCAAAGCTTGGTGGTTCTCTCTGTATCTAGATTGTGGCAGAGGTGCACTTGACTCTAATCTTAAGTTGTCAGTTTACCTACCAAAGCTTGGTGGTTCTCTCTGTATCTAGATTGTGGCAGAGGTGCACTTGACTCCAATCTTAAGTTGTCAGTTTACCTACCAAAGGTTGGTGGTTCTCTCTGTATCTTGATTGTGGCAGTGGTGCACTTGACTCCAATCTTCGGATGTCAGTTTACCTACCAAAGGTTGGTGGTTCTCTCTGTATCTAGATTGTGGCAGTGGTGCACTTGACTCCAATCTTAAGATGTCAGTTTACCTACCAAAGGTTGGTGGTTCTCTCTGTTTCTAGATTGTGGCAGAGGGGCACTTGACTCCAATCTTAAGTTGTCAGTTTACCTACCAAAGGTTGGTGGTTCTCTCTGTATCTTGATTGTGGCAGTGGTGCACTTGACTCCAATCTTAGGATGTCAGTTTACCTACCAAAGGTTGGTGGTTCTCTCTGTATCTAGATTGTGGCAGTGGTGCACTTGACTCCAATCTTAAGTTGTCAGTTTACCTACCAAAGGTTGGTGGTTCTCTCTGTATCTAGATTGTGGCAGTGGTGCACTTGACTCCAATCTTAAGATGTCAGTTTACCTACCTAGGGTTGGTGGTTCTCTCTGTTTCTAGATTGTGGCAGAGGTGCACTTGACTCCAATCTTAAGATGTCAGTTTACCTACCAAAGGTTGGTGGTTCTCTCTGTTTCTAGATTGTGGCAGAGGTGCACTTGACTCCAATCTTAAGATGTCAGTTTACCTACCAAAGGTTGGTGGTTCTCTCTGTATCTAGATTGTGGCAGAGGTGCACTTGACTCTAATCTTAAGTTGTCAGTTTACCTACCAAAGCTTGGTGGTTCTCTCTGTATCTAGATTGTGGCAGAGGTGCACTTGACTCCAATCTTAAGATGTCAGTTTACCTACCAAAGCTTGGTGGTTCTCTCTGTTTCTAGATTGTGGCAGAGGTGCACTTGACTCCAATCTTAAGATGTCAGTTTACCTACAAAAGGTTGGTGGTTCTCTCTGTTTCTAGATTGTGGCAGAGGTGCACTTGACTCCAATCTTAAGTTGTCAGTTTACCTACCAAGGGTTGGTGGTTCTTTCTGTATCTAGATTGTGGCAGAGGTGCACTTGACTCTAATCTTAAGTTGTCAGTTTACCTACCAAAGGTTGGTGGTTCTCTCTGTATCTAGATTGTGGCAGAGGTGCACTTGACTCTAATCTTAAGTTGTCAGTTTACCTACCAAAGGTTGGTGGTTCTCTCTGTATCTAGATTGTGGCAGAGGTGCACTTGACTCCAATCTTAAGTTGTCAGTTTACCTACCAAAGGTTGGTGGTTCTCTCTGTATCTAGATTGTGGCAGAGGTGCACTTGACTCTAATCTTAAGTTGTCAGTTTACCTACCAAAGGTTTGTGGTTCTCTCTGTATCTAGATTGTGGCAGAGGTGCACTTGACTCTAATCTTAAGTTGTCTGTTTACCTACCAAAGGTTGGTGGTTCTCTCTGTATCTAGATTGTGGCACAGGTGCACTTGACTCCAATCTTAAGTTGTCAGTTTACCTACCAAAGGTTGGTGGTTCTCTCTGTATCTAGATTGTGGCAGAGGTGCACTTGACTCCAATCTTAAGTTGTCAGTTTACCTACCTAGGGTTGGTGGTTCTCTCTGTATCTAGATTGTGGCAGAGGTGCACTTGACTCCAATCTTAAGTTGTCAGTTTACCTACCTAGGGTTGGTGGTTCTCTCTGCATCTAGATTGTGGCAGAGGTGCACTTGACTCTAATCTTAAGTTGTCCGTTTACCTACCAAAGGTTGGTGGTTCTCTCTGTATCTAGATTGTGGCACAGGTGCACTTGACTCCAATCTTAAGTTGTCAGTTTACCTACCAAAGGTTGGTGGTTCTCTCTGTATCTAGATTGTGGCAGAGGTGCACTTGACTCCAATCTTAAGTTGTCAGTTTACCTACCTAGGGTTGGTGGTTCTCTCTGTATCTAGATTGTGGCAGAGGTGCACTTGACTCCAATCTTAAGTTGTCAGTTTACCTACCTAGGGTTGGTGGTTCTCTCTGTTTCTAGATTGTGGCAGAGGTGCACTTGACTCTAATCTTAAGTTGTCCGTTTACCTACCAAAGGTTGGTGGTTCTCTCTGTATCTAGATTGTGGCACAGGTGCACTTGACTCCAATCTTAAGTTGTCAGTTTACCTACCAAAGGTTGGTGGTTCTCTCTGTATCTAGATTGTGGCAGAGGTGCACTTGACTCCAATCTTAAGTTGTCAGTTTACCTACCTAGGGTTGGTGGTTCTTTCTGTATCTAGATTGTGGCAGAGGGGCACTTGACTCCAATCTTAAGTTGTCAGTTTACCTACCTAGGGTTGGTGGTTCTCTCTGTATCTAGATTGTGGCAGAGGGGCACTTGACTCCAATCTTAAGTTGTCAGTTTACCTACCAAAGGTAGTTCTTTCTGTATCTAGATTGTGGCAGAGGTGCACTTGACTCCAATCTTAAGATGTCAGTTTACCTACCAAAGGTTGGTGGTTCTCTCTGTATCTAGATTGTGGCAGAGGTGCACTTGACTCCAATCTTAAGATGTCAGTTTACCTACCAAAGGTTGGTGGTTCTCTCTGTTTCTAGATTGTGGCAGAGGTGCACTTGACTCCAATCTTAAGTTGTCAGTTAACCTACCAAAGGTTGGTTGTTTTCTCTGTCTTCCTCTACCAATAAAAACTTACACCCTGAATTAGTACAATAGTGCTGATAGTGGTGTTAAACACCAAGCAATCAATCATATAAACCTTGGTGCATCACAAACCCTGTTGAAAGTTCAAATCTAGATGTAAACTATAAAGAAGTAGCAAAAAATTATAAAAGATGTTCTTGTCATTGTCAAATTTATCACAAAGTTTTATCCTACGTAGTAAGAAATGAATATATTTATTACCTGATATGACCAGTAAAATTTTTCACATAGAAACCGACAAAATATGGTGAAAATGATCTAGGTTTATAAGGATAGAGATTGCATGATGTGCACCTGTGAAAATTACCATATAGCATGCATATGTACCATTGGACGAACATTGTAGTCTCCAACTTTCAAACAACTGGAATAAAATATTTAATATGATTGAATGATGTAATGTCTTTTATTTTATGTTTTCTACCTGGGAGTGGATTACACTATCAACGTCTAGAACTTATTCACAAGTTCTTGTCATGCAAAGCAATCTGATAAATTAAAAGTGTGATCAATTAAAAATGTTGCGCGTGCAATGATACATAAAGCTGTGGTCCCACAGATCCAAGTTCTTGTACAATGTTATTAATCTCCTTGTCTATAGATACAGTGGTGAAAAAAATCAATGTGGAAATTGGAAAATTTTATAGGAAAAAATACTTGCTGTGCGAATTTTAAGTCGTAAGGTATCCCCATTGAGCTTACTGGAAATAGCAAATAAAAAATGTTAATTAACCAAGTTTGTTGTAATTATCAGATTAAAACTTTAATGTAGAATTTTCATTTCAATATGTTCAGTTGTCGTGTTCTTTGCATGTCAGATGAGAAATGAAAATGACACCGGCTTAAATCTTTTAAAAAATTAGAGGATTATTTTCACTCTGATGTTACATATATTTGTGAAATTAACAGGATATATAATTTGTATATTCTGATGAATGACAAGAGCGTATATTTCATTCCAAAAGAAATTTATTGGTGGCAGATTGATTTCACTGATAGACCTAGATTTGTCCTGTATTTGATTGATAATACTGGTGAATGAAGTTTAAGTCTTAAAAGGAAACACAGTGATGTCTTTAAAGGTAAGATATTTACTTAAATATTTTTCCAGTTCATATTTTTTGATCTTTATAATTTTAAAATTGAAAAAAGAGAAAGTTTTTTTTAGAGACAACTTAATTCAGTGTTCAGAGTTTGTTTCAACTAAATTTTATTTAAGAATTAATTCAAGGACAGTCACATTTTCTCCACTTTTATTTATGCAGACAGTAAGTTACAAAGACTGCATTTGAAGAAAATGGTCTAAATACAGCAAAGTTCCACAGAATTAAAAAAATATATTATTACCAATTACGACCAAAAGCTATTAAAGTGAAATATGGCTTTTATTGAACACTTTAACTCATAGTTTAATAAAGAACATAATTTTTACTTTTTGAAAGAATTGTATATTAAAACTGAGGATTTAATAAGATTGAAAATACTGATGCAAATGTAAAGCAATTTTTTTCAATCTTCTTAAAATGAAGGTGAATTTCATCACACGTTTTTATTTAAACAGTTTACACTGCTAATTAATTAACCTCTCGTTTCATACATGTATGTAAACAGATCTTGGAACAATTATTATCAATGTTATGTTTTCTAAGTAGACAGAGATGAAGCATTGTTCAATCAATAGGATTTTATTTGCTCAGATGTATAGGGAGAATTATTACCTGTTGGGTTCTGTCTGTTGGATAATAAATAATCTGCCATGATTGTTCTAGGCTGATAAAAAGCTGTGACCTGATGATCGGAAAAGATGACAGGAACTAAAGCAATTGTTCTAAAAGCAATGATTAGTAAAATCTATAAAATTACTTGTCTATTTATATGTAAGTGTCTTTGTCATTGTTCCAATACAAGAGGGGTTTTAAGGGGTGATGACTTGGTCAATTTTACCATCTGTTGATCACTTGTGCTGTTGATAGTACTTGGAAAAGCAGACTTAGTTGCACAGTTTCGATTAGATTTTGATTTACAAAAACTAGGGAGGCAAATTTAGAAGAAAAAAAATATTTTTGCGTAAAATATTATTTGCGTGATAAAAAGCATTTGTTAGAAAGATATTTTGTTTGAAGCGCAGAAATAGCTATAATTTTTTAATCATGTTGATTGTTTAATCAACCGATTCTTGTAAAAACTACTTAATATACTTACAGAGTATTTATTGTACAATGGTCAGGTTGTTGTCTCTTTGACACATTCCCCATTCCCATTCTCAATTATAATGATAATCTCAGAATAAGATGTAGAAACAACAAATTTAGTATTGCTAAAATACTCTCATTTTAATTTCTCTAATTGGTTGTTTTCACTGAAACAAATAATGACAGACAATTGATTGAATAGCTGTAAATATAATGTTTAATGGAATGTCCTTATCATTTGTCACAGACTACAAAAGCAGGTACTCTGCTAATCTACTTTTCTCTGCTTTGAAAACAATGTTAATGAAGAATGATAAGATTTCACATTTCGTTCAATTCTCAACAGGAACATTAAAATGTATAAAAAGTTTCTATATTGCCATTTTTTGCATCAGAGATCAAACCAGCAAGACCATTTTGCATGTAATTGCAGCATTGACACGTGACAAACATGTCTCTACACATGTCAGGCTATATTTTTTTAACTACTTCCCTCTATGGAAATTGCTGTAACAATGATGCATCATGTGTCAGAGATCTCCCGATCACAAAGGTGCTTGTTGCAGTCGCTGGATAGCATTATAATTTGGACCTGTTCTGCTCTGATGGATGAGTCCACAGAGAATTGAATATTGAATAAATTTTGTCACAATTTTATAAATATTTTTTTTCTTGATTGAATATTTATGAAGAATAGATTGAATTTACTGGTGCATATAGGAACAAGTACATTAGCAATGGAACTGTTGATGATAATGTGCAGGCGTGTTCAGGAAATGTAATGGATGGCAAATTGCTATAGTTTCCTGGAAAATGTGTGAATAGAGTAGGGGTTAAATAATAAGAACAATTTAGGTCCAGGTATAAAAGACAAAGTACCAAATTAAAGTCTTTGATTTTACGTTACACCAAGGATGAAACAAATATAGACGCTTCTGTAGATCCCCAACAACAGACCACTGAGATGGTTTCCACTTGATGGTTTGAGTTGTAACAAACAGAAATGATTTGTACCTATGTAATATGGAAAATAACTTAAGAAGCATGTGAAAAAAAAGTGAAGGGTCAAGGTATGTTGGTTAGTATTTGATGACCCGCCTGCCAACCAACATGGCTATAATAGAACTTAGAGGTAAAATGGGAACTTTGTCTTTATCTTGAAAACTTCATATAGAGGAAATGTTGAGGGTCTGCCTGCTGGCCAATTATATCAAAACTGTCATCCGACTTCTTATAGTAGTTATTGCCCTTTTTATTTATTTTTTTTCCTTTTATCTTGAAAACAATAAAAGATAGAGAGAAACATAAATAGTCGAAAACAAGCAGCAAGATGAGACTTATAGGTCATATGGTCAAAGTTGTCAGTCAACTGCTTGTTGGTGGTACATGTATTGCCTTTTAACATTGAATTTACCATTTTATTTGGGTTTTTCCAAATATTTTGAAAATAATAAAAGATAGATAGAAACTTTTAATAGAAATAAAATTGAGAATGGAAATGGGGAATGTGTCAAAGAGACAACAATCCGACCAAATAAAAAACAACAGCAGAAGGTCACCAACAGGTCTTCAATGTAGCGAGAAATTCCCGCACCCGGAGGCGTCCTTCAGCTGGCCCCTAAACAAATATATACAAGTTCAGTGATAATGAACGCCATACTAATTTCCAAATTGTACACAAGAAACTAAAATTAAAATAATACAAGACTAACAAAGGCCAGAGGCTCCTGACTTGGGAAAGGCGCAAAAATGCAAACATGATCCACATGAGAAGATCTACAAAAATGTCATTGCAGGTGCAATTGTCAGTCAAAACCAGAGTTATTGCTCTTAATGCCGATTTTTGCTACATTTTGGCTTAAAAATGGTAGTTATTATGTCAGATTTAAAGAATGAAAATTACATGTTAAAATGTGGTTACAAATGTTTTCCAATTTAATGGATTATAGATGATTTTTGGCTTCAGTGTATGAGACATTATTCTTACAAAGATTGCAGAAAATGATTAGAGAAACTAATTTAAAATTTAGATTTCTATATCAGTAATATTTTCTTTTGTATGCCTTTCTGTCTTTAATACCATTGTAGAATAATCGGCGATTATTTAAAATAGCAATAGTCTGTAGTATATTACAGGTGTCAGAAATTCATCATTTCACAAGTTTAAAAACTGTTAAAGGTGTTACACTTTTCAATAGCTTGTAGTAAAATCAATATAGTTGATTACATCAAATCACATGCTAATGACTATTTTGCATTTAGGATGCTTTCATGTAGCATTTTCAATGATTTTCATGCTTATAGGCATTTTGATTCTTATTTCTTTGAGATCAAAGAGATTTTTAAATTATCGAATCATTAGGTTTATTTGAATAGGTCTCCGACCAAAATAAGAGACAAAAACATTTGTGTAATCGTACAACTATTATATTTTTACATGTAATGGGATTGGTGAATGCTATTAGTCCTTACGTTTTTGATTCATCTATGTCAGTCTGTTTTTTTCTAATGTGCCTACACATCTTTGTGTCTCTGAGCTTCATGTCCTTTGAATTTTCTCATTTTAGTATTGTTCTTTGGAATATGATTCCTCATTTTGCTTTTTCTGTTTTTTTTAAAGCCTTTATTTAAGGTGTAATTTCTAAATGAATGGTGTTTAAATGGTATATATAGATTTATTATGAAATACATCAAACAATGCCAAATGTTCATATGTCTGCTCTATTCTAAAGGTACTGAAAGTCAGTTTAGATAAAAGCTTATTTGGTGCTTCATGATTTGGTTAAAGCTTGCTTATGTATTATTGTCCCTAGCTGGCATTGTACAACTGTCAATGGGCATGTTTGACAGTCAGTCATGTGTAAACCTCATAATATTAGCTACTAATTTGCATCCATACTTGTGCACTGTGTATCATCATTACAGCGGACACAGGTACTAACCTAGCGGGTGTGATTGATTTTAACCTCACACAGTAACGAAAATCTTTGTTTTACTCACATAATATCAATATGCACTTCAATCTAAACATTATTGTTGTTTTAAGAAATGATTTGGTCGTAGGTTGATGATTAGAAATGTCTCATTATTTTCCAAAAACAAGAATGATTACTTAAAACATGTGCAAATACTTGTCAAAGAATTTGGCACTCGTCTCATCCAATATAATTCTATTTTCAATCCAACTTTTTTTCAGAAAGATGGCCACTGTGTGTGTGTAATAAGTATAGCTGTTTCAATAATCAGCATTCAAATCTTTCATGCATATGTTTTTTTCAATGTTTTATTCCGAAAAAGAAGCATTGTGTACGGTGTTTAGCTGACCACATAAACCCTTCTGGAAGGTGCATAGTTAAGTTGCTATACACCGTACACAAAAACTAGATTGTCATACTCGTTTATTACCCAAAGAGTTTGAAGGAATGGAAAAAATCGATGTGAAAATTATTTTGGAGCAGGAAATTCAGATGTTGAGAAATGTACACTGAATGTTGATAAAACAATTCAAAGATTTTGTTAACATGTAAGTTCAAAATCGATCATGCCCTCTTGGTTAGTACCTATATCCGCTGTACAATGATACACAATGTTGTGTTTGTGTTGGACATGTGGTTTATATCATTTAAAACTGGCTGACTGAGCTTGAGAACTCAACCCTCATTTTGTGACAATTTTATTCTGTTAACTTCCTCCAAGAACTTTATAGAAAATAATTGAAATAATTATTTATTTTTCATTGTGATTGATTGATTGATTGATTGATTGATGAATGTTTAACATGTCCTTCAGTTCTTTTTTAAGTATTTAAGTAAAAATATTTAAAAAAATCCTGAGATTTTCTTTTAAAATGTTCTATATATGTTCATAACAAATTATTTTTAGAGAGAAAAGACTTACAAATGTACATTATTTTAAGATGCTGAATGCATTATATTCACAATGACCTTATATTCACAATGATGTCAATGCCAGATGAATTATAAATCTGCTAAGGTGCAAATGTACTATATTATACTGCCACCCTTAGTTAAACTTTTAACTTGCTAATAAACAGTCCCTAGATGATACATCTGGTACATGTATTTTTTAGTTGGATCACTTCCATATCTTGTTCTAGTGCTGACAGTCTGGCAGTTTTCCCTTAGGACCCTGTGTTTACACTTTTGTGTTTACTACAATTCCAGATAGAAACCCCTGCAGCGTTTCTCTATTGTATTTTGTGTCCTCTTGTTGTCTGTAAACATTGTCTGCATGAGATCTACTGCATGAGATCTACTGCAGGTTTCTCTATAAACACTAACCATATACTTGTTCCCATTGGTGAACATTAAACCTGCCAATAAATCTTAAACAGATTCAATTAAAACTATTTTTCTTTCCCTATGTGTATTGTATGTTGTAATCTTACGTCTGTTTCACACTTACCAATCATGTTACAAATAAATGGCATATTTTTAAAATCTTTAGCAGTAATTCACATTATCTATCATGGTAGACTTGTTCAAGTTGTCTGATCCTTGGATAGCCCTTTTATTTAAAACATTGCTTCTAAAGGATTTTTCTGCTACTAATAAAGACCAAAATTCATTAACACAGATATATATGATAATATGTTTTGTTTAATTGTATATATTGCCAATGTTGTATTAATCAGCCATGACAAAAAGGCCAACAGTATAATATTGGTTTTGACTATATGTGCTTATGAGTATTGGATTGTGTTATTAAACCATCATCAGTTGAAACAGTGATCAGAAAATGTAGATATATTATTGGTCTTTTGGGGAAATCTGGTGGAACTAAATACCATTGTCTATTAGAATTATCCATTACGTAAATGTGTATTTGCTATTTAGTAGCGTGATAGCCTGTTAAGTTTTGTCTCCTCAGATGAAAAGTCGGCATTTGATGGATTGTAAAATGGACCTCGTTACAACAATTTTAGTAATCTATAAATGGTTTGTTGCAAATGGACATTTATTTATGGAAAATTTGCTTAGAAAATGATATTGAAATTCTCACATTAATCGGCTCAGCAAATTATCTGAAAACATAATTTATCTATAGCTGATAAAGTAACAACGTTTGGTAGTCACTTTCAGAATGATCAACAGCTTCATTCAGTATTGATCAGAAAGATTGGTATAAAACTTTTATCTTATTCTTAAAAGTTATTCCAACAATTTTGTTGTGTTTTTGATAATCTTAATCATTTATATAAACATTATAGGATCAGAGGATTTGAAGGTCATACATTGCCCTTCTTAAACTTAAGAATTGACCATCTGCATTATGCTGTAGGTAATTGATCCATAATTTAAGTTTTTCATTGGATACACACATCAACTTTTCATGGTTCAGTCTGCTGAAAAATTATCCAAGGATTGAGTCTAAGATCAGTTTCCTTAAAAAGTTCAATTCAGTTACTCATAGTATTTGAACTACATTATGGCCCAAGTCTGTTTTTTCAATTTTTTAAAGTAAAAAGCACACAATATTTTTTTCATCAAGGTTCTTGTAAACAATTCATAATCTCTAATATAAAAAAAAGATGTGATCATGATAGCCAATGAGACAACTGACTTCACAAGAGACTAAATGACATAGAAATTAATGACTATAGGTAACAGTATGGCCTTCAACAACGAGCAAAGCTCATACTGCATAGTCAGTTATAGAAGGCCCCAAAATGACAAATGTAAAACAAATCAAACGAGAAAATTATGGTCTAACCCTACTTTGATCTTGCTTTCATGGCACAAAGATTTAAATATGTTATGAGGGTACATAATTTATTATTTAGTTTAAAAAACACTTTTAATATTATAAATCTTGTTATCTCTTTTTGAGTCTCATGTTGGAAATTTCACTTTGACCTTGCCTACCCTGAACAAATCAGATGCCATAACTGATGCAATAGTTTAAAATTGCAAACTACTTGTTGGATTCAAAAGGGAACAGCATCTGAAATTTTATTCCTAATTCTTTTTACTTTTCTTTTTCTTAGAAAGAAGTACTATTGATCATTAAACTAAGATTTTATGATCAAGATTTATTATGCAATTTCTTAAGCCTGAGACAGTTAGATGAGATTTCTGTAAATGTGTCCACAAAACCTAATGGTTGTCAGGAATTGACCAAATTTACATTAAAAGAAATAGAAAAGTACAATTTACGCAGGTTAAGTAATTACTGATGATTTCTTACAAAGTCCAATATTGGCAAATTTTAAATTGGTTACAACCACCGGGACAACTTAAGAAGTTGACATTCGCCACGATTTATTGCATCTTGTTAAGTTTGGTTTGTGACAAGTAATTACAAGTCTAATACCATTTGCTACCTATTTGTGTAAATGTTGTTCTTCGTAATTGACTTGCGACATATTTAGATTGATTTAGTTTGCATGATTCATTAAATTCCAGCAATTTTCCCCATTTTCCCAATGATCTGTCCTCTGTCATGTGGAAAAAGCATTGGTGGTATTCAATTAATTTACTTTTTACTGTCACAAACAGGTTATTAGATAGCTCATTGATGTTTTGCAATTGCTAAGGATGGAATCAACAAGTTTAATGTGAATTTTGTTTATCAAATCTGTTGCATTCAAATGTCAGATGTAAGAGCGTTATATTTTTTTCAAACATGATATTCTTATTTGAACAATAAATTTTTTAGAACATGATATTCCTTTTTGAACTCTATATTTTTTGGAACATAATGATTGACATTCTTATTTGAGATCTGTATTTTTTGGAGCATGATATTCTTAATTGAGCTTAATATTTTTGAGACCATGATTTTCTTACTTGAGTTTAATATTTTTTTGGAACATGATATTCTTATTTGAGCTTAATATTTTTGTGAAACATGATATTCTTATTTGAGCTTAATATTTTTGTGAAACATGATATTCTTATTTGAGCTTAATATTTTTGTGAAACATGATATTCTTATTTGAGCTTAATATTTTTGAGACCATGATCTCCTTATTTGAGCTTTATTGCCTTAATATTTTTTTGAAACATGATATTCCTTATTTGAACTTTATTTTTTGAAACAGATATTTTTTTTTTTGGAAAGATCACTTACAGCAGTCAGGTATTTATATATGTACTAATAGACAGAATACAAGGTTAAATCTACAAGAAATCATGCAAACACTATTAGACTATTGGGAATTATAAATCCTCATTTGGAATCATAATTGATGACCTCTATCTAAACCCTTATGAAAATGACCACTTATGTTAATGAAAACCTCTACAGTCTAGTTGATATTAATATTCTTGCTTACACATATAGTTTACACATGTATAGTTTACACTATATGTTATTTTCTTTCATTATAAACTATGCTTGTAAATGCAAAAGTAAATGTTGCTTGCTTCATTTATCTTTTTTCCTCAATTCAGCCCATCATTATAAATTATTGATTTCACAATCGATAAGGCTGTTGAGATTCTGCTTTCAGGTATACTGAAAGTCTTTTTTCTTCCTAACATGGTCTGGTGCTTCTAGTAATTTTGTTGCACAAGAACGTGTCAGCTTGTGTTTGATATTTGTAATGATGGTAGTAATCAGTGAATAATTAAGAAATTATATTAACTTTGTTTTTGTTCAGGGAGTTGATCTTTTTGAAGTAGTGGATAATATTTCAGTGTTAAATGACCCATTCAATTTAAATGCAACATAAAATATTGCCCAATTTCATGTTTTCCAATAATTATGAATATTCCTTATCACAGAGAGACTAGGACACATAACTGAGCTGTGAAGTACTAGAACAATGTATTTATTGGCTTCTGTACAGTTGCTTTGTTACAAATGTCAGTAGTCATTCTCCAGATCAGAAATACTTATTCCTTATCGGGGGGTCTCATTGGGGGGTTCCGATCCCAGATCCCTTTTACTGTTTTGTCAGATTCCTGTATCCCTTACACTATATACGTAAGCAATTCTCATTTTTTTGTCATTTCCCGGGTCCTGCAAGACCTCATTTCCCGTTTTCACGACACAATAATTTGAATTTCATGTGTCACGCTCACAAAAAAATCGGCAATCCTGCGTCACGCTTAGACCCCAATGAGACCCACCTTATCCAATTGTACCAGAAGAATTAATCATTTATTCTTTGCATCACCACTGACCAGTGATTTATATAATATTGGGTTCTTTTTACAAAATTTATTTGGTTAAATAGAATCCTGTGTTTTTCCAGAGACTGTAGATGTCTGTGTGGAAGTGTACTGTGACGGACAAAAAAGTAAGCTTACAAGTAAATTTGATACAGGAGAAAAGTCTTAAAAATTCAGGTTAATATTCAGTGTACTGGGGTACATGAGTTTGTCCTTGCCCAAAATAGTTACTTGGAAAATTTGCCTCCGGAAATTCAACATCTCTCCTCCATCCATTTTGAAATTCCTCCCAACATTATGCAGAGCGTACTACATTTAACAACATAGATATGAAAGTGAAATCATTGGCTGAAAAAGAAATATACAGACTATCTGTTGTCTATAATGATTTTAATGACAAGGTTTCCAATACACTGGTAATTAACAAAATAATGAAAACTACATAAATATCCATTTTTATGTTTGGTTAATTTGACCACTGATGCTTTTGTTGGAGAATTTACTCTATTTTCACAACATTTTCTCTTTGATGTAAGACATAAATGACAAAATTTATTTTACAGTTAGTTAATTACTTGATTACCCATTGATATTTATTGCGAAAATTACATTTTTTAGTTTTTTTACTTCACAACTACTTGATCTTGATAGAAATGCACTGTTTAAAAAACACAGAACTGTTGAAGAGAATTGTAGTGGTGTTTGATCTATAATTCAAATATGCCTTAGATAATTAGTTCAAAATACTGCAAAAACTTAAGTTTGCTTGTATGCAAAGAAGGAAGTACATGGAGTACCATATTATACCCTATTCTAAAAGAAGGGGGCAGGCTGGTTAACCTCTGTTCATCTGCCTCCTTGCTTGCTTCTGTCTTTCTGAAACACATTTCTGTCATTTTTTTCAGCATCTACAAAAATGTCTTCTTGATATATTGCATGACATATTTGCTAGTTGTATACATTTGACACATTTTCAGTTCTTACTAAAATACATTTCCTTTTTTCCAAGGCCTAATGTTTTTTTCAAAATGTGATGTCACTTTTTATTTGAGCAAGGCTCAATTTAAGAGAGCAGCTAAACACAACTTACATCTTGTCTTGTCTTCAGATGTAGAGGTGTGAATTGACGATTTATTAATGTTGTTTTTGTGGTTGACAAAATAAGTATGACAGCAATTTTAAACTGCAAAATCATGTTGCTACTAAATAAAATAACCTTGAAAGGAAATGGGGAAATTTACGCTCTGACCTGATTGTTCTGTGAAGTTGTTGTTTGGAAAACATACATCACTTTTTGCTATATGTAAGACGACTTATTAACTTGATTGAAATGCCAAAGATTACATTTTGTAAATATTTAATCCTGTCTATATACATTTCTGGTAAATTGAAGGAATTGATTTCTTGTTGCAAATGTCAAACAGTTTTATGAAGTCCTGGGTTGGTGAATAGCCTATGTCTTTTGACTTTGACAGATTCGTCAATTTTCAATTGATTGGGATGTTTTTAGCTTGATCTTTCTCTTTCATGCTTCATTTGGGTAAGATTTGGTATCCTAGAGAAATCTTGTTGATGTCTTTCTATTGTAGGTTCTGATTGTCCACTGCAGACAAGGTGACTTGAAATATGTATATATTTGTTATGGGGCCAGCTGAAGGACGCCTTCCGGGTGCGGGAATTTCTCGCTACATTGAAGACCTGTTGGTGACCTTCTGCTGTTGTTTTTTATTTGGTCGGGTTGTTGTCTCTTGGACACATTCCCCATTTCCATTCTCAATTTTATACATTACATTTAGAATATTTTTATAATTTGACAAATATTATATCCTTGACCAACCGCTCTGACTTATAATAAAAAAAAGTCCAGAAATCATTATGATGAGAAAAAATTGATTTAGATGTTTTAACCTGATCTTGCTCTTTCATGCTTCACTTAAAGTTGCACATTTAGATATTGAAGATTTCCTGAAAGATTTATTTAAGTTAAGTCTCTGATATGGGAGAAGATGTAGATACAGAGTTCAACAGGTTTTTAAAAGTACAACCATATATTCCAATCAATACAGCTACCAACCTTTTCACTGAATCAGGTATGAGCATGAGAATGATTTTTTTTTTAGAGAAATACTTTTAAAAATTACATTTAATGCCTATTACCTGAGGATCATTGCAACTTAGGTTCTAAACTATCATTATTTTGCATTACATTGCAGGGGACATAGATCCTAATGACTGTCAGTCCGTTCATTTATCTCTCTGTTACATCCTGTTTTGTAAGGGCTCTCCCATGAACAATTATGATATTCATATCAAATGTTTATATTTCTGGACTTTAAGCTTCCAACAATCAATTAAAGGTTTCTTATCAGAGGCAAGTTTGAAAATTCTGTGCCGATCTACAGAAGTTATGCCACATGGAAATTGGAAATGGCAATGGCTGCTCTCCTAAGCCTACATTTCCTGTAAGGTTCAAAGTTTAAAAATTTATATAGAAGGTTTATATCAGCAGAGTTGGGAGGTTTAAAAAATAAGAGCTGCTGAATTATTTTTACATGGGTTATATCCCTCAGAACTGTAATTTCTATATAAAGTTGCATTTAATACTATCAAGAGTATTTTTACTCACTTTATTACTCACAAAGTGTGTTCAAAATTCATATTGTTATACTTTTACTTTTCTGCATTGGCTAGAGGTATAGAGGTACTTGTCAGATTGGATTGAGCACATTAGGGGCAGGGTTGAGATCTCACAAACATGTTTGATACCCGCCACATTTTTGCGCCTGTCCCAAGTCAGGAACCTCTGTCTGGCCTTTGTTAGTCTTCAGCATTTTTTAACTTTCAATTTCTTGTGTACAATTTGGAGTTAAGTATGGCGTTCATTATCTCTGAACTAGTATATATTTGTTTAAGGGCCAGCTGAAGGACGCCTCCAGGTACGGGAATTTCTCGTTGCATTGAAGACATGTTGGTGACCTTCTGCTGCTGTCTGCTCTATGGTCAGGTTGTTGTCTCTTTGGCACATTCCCCATTTCCATTCTCAATTGTAGCTTAATCTTACTTATCATTATGAATTATCATATTTTTTCCCTGTGTTACCTGTAAAATGAAGGCACGCAAATTTAATCAAAAGGTCCAAGTACACAGTTATTTTGTAGTGCATTTCTTTTAGACAATAAATGAAAATTAAAAAAATCCCACCTTCGCTTTCTCAATAATATTTTTACAGTGTGTTGTACTACTTTTGGGACAAATTATATCAAAATTATAGAAAACTTCATCAGCTCTAACTCAAAATATGGACAATTGTATGTTGAGGGGGTCTTGAAATCTTTTGACAGCTTCCGAAGTGCTAATTTTTTACCTTTTTCAGCTGGACCTAATCACTACTTTACATTAATATTTATGACCCAAATTTTTTTACAGTGTCATTTCATCCCCCAACTTGCAATATGAGGCATAAAACATGGAGAAATAAATTTGGAAGGGGTATAACAAACATTGGCAAGTAACACACTGTCCACACTAAGGACTATATTCGTGGACAACGAAAATCAAAGGACGATAACTGTGTACTCTGACCAAAAGCTGCACAGAAACTTCACATATTTAAATCCCTAAATGCATGCAACTGTACTGTGCCTTATTTTTTAGGGTTAAATGCCCTTAAGGGCAGATATGGTTTCAATACAAACATATTAAAATATTTTATGAATGTTTTCTGATGATTAAAACATGAGTCAAGCTTGAAGAGTACATATGGTGCTCATAGCAACAGTTTTACTGATCCTCTGCATACAGGTTTTTAACCTTTTACTTATTCTATCAAATGATCACAGAAAATGATTGAAATGTCTGCACAAAATTGAAACTGTTTTTAATTGTACATTTGAGAATTTCAGAAAAACAAACTTGATTTACAACTGGACTTTCCACCCCCTACACACTTGACTATATATTCCTGCATTCAAATCAGATTTATTGCATGTCTAATATTTCAAATTGCAGTCTGGCAAATTTGTTTAATGCAAAATAAATTTGAGTGGTTCTTATTTATCTTACATTTAAAACATTCAAAATTGTTAAGCAAATAGAAATTTGAAGTCACACTTGTCCCATAGGACCTTAATGCCAGTACTTGGCAATGTATTGTGAATCCAATTTCGCTAATGTTTTATTTCATTATGAAAGTCATTTATCAAATACTCCAATAGCTTTCAATATACTCAGATAATATTTTTCAAACTGTAGAATAATAAAAGAAAGAGAAAGGAAAAATTCATTAATTACAGGTTGATATAATAATCATGTTAGTTTTGATGAAGAAAAATGTTAGTCGAAATATGTTTGTTCCTAACAAATATTTTTGCATATTGCATGTTCAGTTAAAGTAAGTGATTGAAGTTTTTTGTGCTGATGCAGCATAAAGCAATGACCAATCAATCAATACATTGGGGCTATTGAGGTAAGTTCTTCTGGGGAAACATGAAAGACTGATCTTCACCCTATCAAACTCTTAAGCTGGACTTTTTTCACATAAAAAAAAATACTCGCTAAAAAATGCTTGAATCAATAGATTTGTGATTAAGTACATGTGGGATTACTAGCAAAAAATATATCTGAGTCTTTAAATGTCTATTGTAGTTCCTTCAGAAATATAAAATCTATTTATAGAAATTTAAGAAACTAATTTATTTGATACTAGAGCATTAATTCAATAGGAATATTCTTTACCTTGTAAAACATATATATTTTTTTAATTTTGAACATTAGATATGAAAGGCAAATGATTCTTGTTAATCTCCTTCTCAATCAGGTATCCTTTCATAAGTCAATTTTATTACAGATTACTCTTAAAAATATCTACATCAAACCAGACATCAAAGTCAGTTTTACATTTATCAGTGTGGAAATAAATTCATGTAATAAATCTTTTTTCAGGTAATTGAATTAAATGTCTGTGTTTATTAGGTACTGTAAGGCATCATTGTTTGGGGGATGATTTAGGGATAAGAGGGAGGAGATAGTCAAAGAAGTGCACATGTGATCCGGAACCACACAGGATGTTTGTTGATGACAAGGGTATCTAACTTCAAATATTGCAAATGAAATTATCTACCCTTGATGTATTGTGATTCCTTTAGAGCAAGACTACCTGAATTGAAAAAGTATACAAAATCGTCAATTAATTTTCCTCAGTCCAGTTTAAACTTTTAAATAAGAATAAAACTTAACAGATTAGATTGAGCCCATTACATATGTCAACTTTTACCTGTGCAAGGGCTTTATTAATATGCAAGGCCTCAGCCACAAGTCCTTTTTGTTTCCAATTTGTTGGTTTACTTTTAAACATTATCTAATAATATTTTCAAAACTTCAGACACGATCCTGTAAACAAAAAATAGAACAAAACTTTTAGAAAAATGTGAATTTTTCATGAGACTATTTAGACACCACAAAATTCTACAATAAAAAACTCAGGTTCCCCTGTGAATGAAATCTGAAATTAAGCTAGAATTGGTTAGAATGTAATGATACAATTTGAAGCGTAACTTCAATCACTCCTCCATTATAACAAGGCTTTAGAATGGACCACTAAGGTTTCCAATGTTACAAGACTGCAGAGGAATTATTCAAATATTTGTTTATTTGATTTTTAAAACTTCATCATAAAACAATGTTAATGACCAAAAAACTGTTCACTACACAGGGTTGGGGTTACTTGAAGCAAAGAGAGTTTATCAGGTATGTAGTGAAACAGTAACATTTGAGAATTACTTTGCCAAAATATTCTCTCTGTATTTGAATGTATTCCAAGAAGAACAAAGAGAGTGATGTATGATACCACTCACAACCAAAAGATAACAGATTTCATAATTAATGATTGTTATTCAGATAAGGAATACCTATTGAATCCCCATTTATGATTTAAGTTCATTCATTGCAGATTTTTCAAATTTCCTGGATTTGATTTAGCACCAATTTTCCCACAAGCCCCCATGTGTATATTAACATTGACACAGTATTAACTTCAACAGGGTTCAACTTGTAATCTGTGTGCAGTCGGTGCATAGGTTGTAATGTCAAGACAACTTCCAGGTGCAAATACTCAATGATAGAATGTCTTATGGGAGTTAAGTTCACCTCTTCATACTACAGTAAGTGAATTTCTTTAAACTATAAGAATTACATGAGCTGATTAACATGGGTTCTTCATGTCTATTATATTTGTGTGTGTTGACAGTTCATTTTGTAGTGAAAATAAGGTATCAAAATTTGTGTTTGAAAAAAAAAATGGTCATTGATAAATTTTGTTTACTTTCAATTCCATTAGCTTTGTCTGCACTACCATAACGAAGATGTAAATCACAGGCTTTCTCTTATATCACTAATTCTAAACAAAGGTATTATGTTTTTCACTAATTCTAAACAAAAGTATTATGTTTTTCTACAAATCTGGTTGTTTGTTATAATCCGGTTGATGTTCAGGAATTTTTTTGGTATTGATTGGGCAAAGGTGAAAAAATCTATTTTATAATGAGTCACCCTAATCAAATCAGTAATTGATCTGTGAGCAGAATTGATTATTAAAAGATGATTAATGATAATTGAATTACCTTAGACTCCACTGGGTGAAAGATGAAAGGATCACCTGTATAAGGCTAGACAAATATTTTTGTTTGGTCTTACAAAGTCAGGTGGTTTATTTATACATGGTCAAGTTGGATCATCTGTTTTGCTTGACCTTCCTGAATGGACAAAATAATCTATAATTAGTATTCACATAACAAATAAAAATAAAACACAAATATGATACACAAGTATTTCATTCTAAATTATGTATGATATAGAACAGCCAAAACCATTATCCAAAATAAGCGATTTTAAGCATAATAATATGGTCAGGCTAAATCTTTGCATTGAGAGAAGCAGAGTTTTTGGGGAGGAGAATTAAGGTTGTGGTCATAGTGTATCCTTTGTATTGTTTATTGCATTAATGTGGTTTGGTTTTTATATGACCGCAAATATTGAAAATCGTCGTTGTCGTTGTCATCCGAAGACATTTGGTTTTCCCATCCTAACTTTAGTAAAAGTAAATAGAAATCTATAAAATTTAAACACAAAGTTTATGACCATAAAAGGACGGTTGGGATTAATTTTGGGTGCTTTGATCCCAACAGTTTAGGAATTAGGGGCCCAAAAGGGCCCAAATAAGCTTTTTCTTGGTTTTCACACAATTACTTTAGTATAAGTAAATAGAAATCTATGAAATTTTAACACAAGGTCTATGACCACAAAAGGAAGGTTTGGGTTGATTTTGGGAGTTTTGGTCCCAATGAATTTGGTCCAAAATTATTATATTAAGTATTGTGCAATAGCAAGAAATCTTCATTTGCACAGTATTTTGCAATAGCAAGGAATTTTCAATTGCACAGTCAGTGCACAGTAGCAAGAAATCTTCAATATTGCACTGTAGTGAGCAATAGCAAGAAATATCTAATTGCATCGTATTGTCCCGTTTTCAAATTGGTCTACATTAATGTCCAAATTGTCAAAAATTAAACTAAATTGTTTGATTTCAACAAAAATTGAATATATGGGGTTCTTCAATATGCTGAATCTAACCATGTGTTTAGATTTTTAATATTTGGCCCCGGTTATCAAATTGGACCAGATTGAGGTCTAAAGGGTTTAAAATTTATCATATTTATTTGATTTCATCAAAAATTGAATTCTTGGGGTTCTATGATATGCTGAATCTAACCATGTATTTAGATTTTGGATATTAGACCATAATAGGTAAATAACCAATTTAAAATTTTTATATAAGTTTTTAAGTTTAAGTTCTTAAGACCACATTCATTATGTGTCACAAACCTAAGTTGTGTCAACTATTTAATCACAATCCAAATTCAGAGCTGTATCAGGCTTAAATGTTGTGTCCATACTTGTTCAACTGTTCAGGGTTTGACCTCTGCAGTCTTATAAAGCTGTGCCCTGCTGAGCATTTGGTTTTCACATATTTTTCCATTGACTATGGTGTTATCTGTTATTCGTTGAATTTTGTTTTCCATAATGCTCTCTTGGAAAAAAGTTTTCTCCCAAGTTTTAAAATTTTGGTGTGATTTTTACATCGCATTGACAGTGTGAACATTCCAATGTATTGTTGCCAGAAAGATATCTATTTATGTTACTTTATAAATTCATTTTTTCAACGAAAACTCATAAAAATATTTTCATATTCCTGATGGCTCGAAGGCTTTCAACCCCTTAACCCCCATCTCCCCATCTAGCCTGTTATATTTTTTAATTACCTATTATTAATTACAGTTCTGTTATTTTTTAACACTTGTCATTTTATTACATGTCTGTTGATTTTTTATGTGCTGTGTTTTGACCATCCACAAAAACTTGGGGTCATCCGATGTTCAGTACTTCAGACTCAGTACTTTGATTAACACCTGTTATTTTTCATCACTTCTGTTATCCTCCAACTGCCACCCCCTGTATTGTCATCCCTGCATATTTGCAGAAGTCAGATACTTCTACTCTTAAATAATCAATGAAGGATTTCTTTTTTTATAAAAACAACCTATAAAGTACAACTCTAGAATCTGTTTTTATTTTGATTGGCCTAATTCAGTTATGTAAAGATCAAAAGGTTGGCAAATTACAATTAAAAACACAGGTAAGGTGTTTGTTTATTTTTACAAGAGATTTGTATATTTTTGATTATAAATAATTATTAGATAAGTAAAAATGATTTACTATTTGTATTGGATAACATTAAAGGCAGGATGTCAAATATTTATTGGAGAAAAATGG
Organism: Mytilus trossulus; assembly: GCF_036588685.1. Lineage (NCBI taxonomy): Eukaryota > Metazoa > Mollusca > Bivalvia > Mytilida > Mytilidae > Mytilus > Mytilus trossulus. Next base: position 43,887,599 of record NC_086373.1, read on the forward strand.
ACTACCCACCTTGCCAATGTCAGAATCGTAGACATCAGAAATATGTAAGTCTCAATTAAACAATTTGTCAAACTCATTATCAACATCTGTAAATAGTGAAAATTTGTTTTAATTAACTTTACATTAGTTGATGTAAAGACTTTTTAATTATTCTGACGCCTTGGAAGTAAGTAAATCGTGCAATCTTTGTACATTTATTGTTTATCTCATAATATCATACTGAGTAGCATGAAAGACAAGTTGTCAAAAAATTATTTAATAACATGATAGATTTTTGTCTTAAAAAACTATTTGATTTGGTTAATTTTCTTTCTATTTGTTTGTGAACTTCCTGATATCTCCTTTATTTGACATTTAAGATTAAGACAGAAGGAGATACAAGACTTTATGGTTTTCTAGCTAGTTAAATATTTAGTTCTGAGGAAGTGTAAACTATAGGAAAGTTTTATGGTTTATTTATTTTGTCACAGCATGTAAAGTCAATTGAGCAGAAAATTATATTGCTGTTTTGACACATGTCACATGCTTAAATTTTAATTATTGATATTAAATGGCATGTTTGATGGGCAGTGTAAAACCAGTAGATCATGTCCAGCTGTTTAAACCATTACTGCCTGTGGCATGGTATTGCACATGATTTGTTTGATTTCACTCCTGTCAGTCAAAGGTGAAATGTGACAAGCGGCCAAGGAGGCTTCACTAGATTTTAATTGATTCAGATGATTGTGATTAAAAATACTTCTGGTTTTAATATATCCGTTGAATATCTAAAAAATGATTTTCTTTATTAAGATATTACATACTTAATTCGTTGGCCTTTATGCCAAAAAATACCATAAGGTTACAAGAGCGCAATTATTTGTTTACAACAAACAAATGGAAGTTTTTAACGACCTTGACTGGCTATACAGCCCTTGCACAGTAGGCCCTGGCTTGCGCCTTTTTGGGCATTAAATTCTTTTATTTTTACCATGTGGTAATTTAATTAACTTAGAATGGTAAGAAAGTTTAATAAAAACAAAAATTTAAAAAGCAGAATTTGTATAAATAAATGAATAAAAAAAGTAAAAAATTTAAGATTAAGTAAATAATAAAATAATTAAAAATAATAAAAGACTATAAAAATAAATATAATAAAATAATATAGAAATAATTTTGTATAAAAATAAAAATAAAATAAAACAAAATAAATAAATAATTATTAAACACGGAGCCACCGGAAGTAGGAACAGGAGGAGAGCTTGGCCAAGCAAACAGCAGTGAACGGCAGCAACGTTGCCCTGGTACACCAGCAGCCAAGTAAAGAGCGGATAATTTTGATATGCCAAATTGTGTATGTGAATTTATATGCCAAATATTATGTATAAACCACAATAAGCCTAAATTTGTGTATGTGAGTTTTGCAATAATATTTAGTGGGATGTTTTGTATGTACTAGAAAAAAGAAAAGTGAAAAAAATAAATATAATAAAATAAATAAAAAACCAAAGGGTGTATGTATATTTTGACTGCTTTGTGCTAGCCTACCGTAATTGCAGGACTTTAGAGTGCTAGTACACTGGAACACTTATCCGCAGGAAGACAGTGCCCCACGCTAATTAAAACTGGATTAGCGCAAACCAGATCTTGCGAAGTACCATTTTTAAGTCTTAGATTTGACTTGTTATTTGTTTACATTTTACCAGCAAGCTTTTAACCCCAAGATGGTACTCAGAATAGAATCCTGTGGGTGTCTGATTGGATGATACAGGGTTGGAATTACATTTAATCAAAAGCTTATCAAATTAGGTTTAGAAATTGCAGAAAATCATATTCACATGTGACAAAGTATAGAAAATATCTTTCATTTCAGCACGTCAAAGCCATTCAAAATATGCCTTTTTCAGGAGCTGCATGACCCTATATATGTTTTTAGTTGTATTGCAACACTGGCATTTCTAGTAACACAACTGCTACCCGTTTTTCTCTAGTTTGTGTAGTCTTTGAGAAAAAAAATAGGGTACACCAGTGGTACCCTATGGAAAATGTAACCATAAGCTTGTCCTAGTGAAAGACATTTAGAGGCTAGTAATATCATAGAAATTGTAATATAGATCTGTGTCCTAGCATAACTGTATCACAGCCAACAATTTAGTAAAGTGTAAATTCAAAATACTTTTATTGAACTTTTATCATAGTTACTGGAAAAATACTGATAATTATTTTATTAGCTGTAAGAAAAATAAGTAAATTCTGAGTTTGTTTGTTTGTTTGTAAGCATTTAATGCTTTAAGGATTTGAATCCATTTATTTATGTAAACTTCTATTTCTTTCAATGGATTTCTTGTGCTAGTCCTACCTAAAGACATTGTATTGTTTTGAAAGGTAGAAATGATTTTGGTAGGTCTCTGTATTTAAGTTGACGTGACTTCACTAAATATTTCAGTAAGAAATCTATCAGAGTTTTATATTTAGTTAATTGGGTGTAAACATTTAATTGAGTTATAGTATATTCAAGTTAAATATTTTTAAAATGCAGGAACATTTTACTGTATTTTTTTTTTAGTTTTATTGCCTCTATTTGGTCTTATTTTAAATTGTCAGTAAATTCAGTACTGTGATTATAACATGACTACCTCTTTAAATAATGTAGGTAAATCAGAGTTACTTCCCTTTAGTCACACAAAAGGTTCATAGTTTCATTTAGTTGAAATTTATTTAAGAAAAATTGAGAGAAAAGAACAATTAATTTGGTTTGTTAAAATCAATATTGTTTACTTGTTGCTATGTACTAAAATACTGATGCTGTTGCAATTGAAGGTGGAAGTGATTTCTTCTGACCTAATGAGCTTTCCATCTTTTTCTGTATTTGTCACTAGAATGGAATATGACAGGTTGCTATAGAAACAGTTTTAATACCCTTTAGAGATGAAATAAGTAGGGATGAAAAACCATCAGGAAATCTCCAGTAATTTGCAGTTTATTATTGGAAGAAATAAGTCATGAAAAGTGAGAGATTTATGAGTAAGCTGATATTTGTCTTGTTGGATCAGGGAAAAATAGAAAATTGAAGTCATGCCTACTCATAGAACATTATATCTTTAAATGTTGGCCTTTTCATTAGTTGAATATATATTTATGTCAAATAATAATATCTTGTATGAAGAATTTTCAATTTTAAATACCAATTTGTAATGAAATAAAACCTGAAAATAAATGAAAGCAAGTTACATAAATGACTTCAATGCACATTTTGGCATTGCCTGAAATGCTATTGTTCTTAATTTGCTTTTCATAGATTTTTTGGTTGGTTGCTTCATATTGAAAAGAAAGGATATAGAGTATAAAACCTCATATAAAAAGGTTTTATAAGTTACTTGACATAGACCACAGTCAATAATTATGTTGCTGAATAAAATAATGAAAAAAGTAGAGGTATGTGGTAAGGATTCCCAAATAGAAAAATATCCATAAGCAACCAAAGGACAAGGAAGTCAACAGTTTCATGTATGGCTCTCAACAATGAGCAAAACCCTTACCTGGTGATATATATAGCAAGGAATAAATGCCCCAACATAAAACGAAATGTGCAAAGCATTAAAAGTTCTGAATATGAATAATAACATAAACAGTACAATTTTATTGCACTAGATTACCATTTCAACAATTAATGTCTCTTCAATGTGAAACAATTAAAAAGAAAAACAATGGCTTATTTTGAAAAAAAATATATGGCCAAGAGAAGCTATTGAATAACAGATTTCTGACTCATGACAGACTGAGACAAAAAAAATGGGTAAAACATGCTCCCATAATCTGTAAAAAATTGTTGGAAAATTTATATCAGTACTTGTATTGTACAAAAGTAACTTAAGTATAAGTACTAAAGGACAAAGATGATGAAAGAGTACTGTCACTCACTGAAAGCTAGCCTAAAGTCTAATTTCAATTAATAAACCAATTAAGTTTCCCTGACTTTAACCAAGTGAATAAGATTTTTTTTCTATTATCAATAATGACAATTAATAGCATCATCTCAGAAATACCTTCAAAAGAACACAATTTGATTATCCTGGTTCTTCCTTACACCAGAAATACTATAGTCATGAAGTGTATGATTGAATTGCTTTAATTGTCTGCAATATAATATTGCTATTATTTGCCATTGTATCAGGTTTAAGTCATATATTTTATTACTTAAAAACTTTCAGTTTGAAAATATGTGAAATTCAAAATTTGAAATGTAATAAATACGGTAATACTAAAATACACTCTCAAGTTGATATCTTTCCCAGGATAACCCACGAAAGCATGTCATCTTATTTCCAATGGAATGTGTACCACCATTCCATAACCTTTCTTTTGGAATCCAGTCAAGCCACAACAATAACTTTATATAATAAAGAGATCAATATATGACATAAACTGTTTTAAATGGTCCTAAATTTGTTTTATATTATTTGAAAAATATTTTTTTTATGTTTTCAATGGGGGCAACAAGTTGCCTGTCTAGCCTAGAGTTATTCTGTCTATGGTATAAACCTGTAATTACTTCCTTCTCAATTTGTTTGTTTGTCTTTTGTTTATAAGGAGTTGTCCATGTTTCCTTCACTTTTATGAACATGAGAGACACAAAGTACTAAAGATAAAACCTGAAAAAAGTTTTTTGCTCAAACATAATTATTGGACTTTCATCTCTGAAAAATAAAATTTGAAACTCAAATACAGCATTAAATTAGCTTTAAGCTGATTTATTTCCCCAGTCTGAATTAAAATAAGATGATGTTGGATTGGAATCATATGTAATAAATTGTGTAAGGTAAAAGAAATGTTGTTAAATCGGACAAAGTATTTGAATTCCATGCAGATTTTCTAGGGATTATCAGATCAATTTTGATTATTTTCTATCTTATTAGTGCAAAAGTCTTTTTAGCTGTTCACTCTGCCAGATTAGAAAGCGGGTTCAGAATTTTAATTTCAATACCTTTATTTAGCCTGATAAGATTGATCACCAATGAACTGCTATATTTTTTTCAAATACTTGACATATTTCTGAAAACAATAGTCTGCTTTAATCATTATGGCACTAAAAATACTTTGAAAAGATATTTCTGTCACCTTTTCATGATAGTCATCAGGGATTGATAATTAAGACTTAATTATCAGCTGATTGTTTACAAAGATAATAAGGGGCCATATTATGTATTAGGTATAGATCACTGATCAAGTATATTTAGGAAGTATTGGCAATAGATTATCAATAAGTGATATTTACATTAAATCAACATGGGTGTACAGGTAAAACAAGGCAAGGGTCACCCTCCAGATATACAGACAGGGTGGTCAACTAGTGTTTGTGATCAAGCAAAGTCTAACTTAGCTATTGTGATAAACTTGTTCCTAAAAGAGAAAATCATGTTTTAGCCCGCAGGAATGAAAATTGTCATAAACGGTGGAAAAATATTATTGTAATAGTTGTATATTATAATTGTTGTGGAGAAGATTTTTACCTGTGATAAAGTTGTGGTATAATACAGGAGTAATCGTTACATAAATTATTGCCATAGTGTGTGAAATACTACTGGTCGCTTTAATAAAATCTTACAGGTGAATGGTATGGACAAATCAACTCCCCGTTTTAAATCTTTTTCATAGTTAAGTTAAACAGGCTCATAAAAGGAAATGCAGGACTTCAAATAATTTCATACTTATCTAAAGTAAGTAACTTCAAGTGGATGATATTGAGCTACCAGGTTAATCAGTGAAATAGAGACCTTTGTGTTAGTTAGGGCTCAGGTCACCTGACCAAAAGAGAGAGAGAAAAAAGCTGATAGATCATACTTAGTGGATTTTTATACAAAAAAGTATTTGGTTTACTTGGCTGTAATATTGTAAGCAATTTGATCTTATATACTACAACACCTGGATTTAATTAAGAAGAGGGAGATTACACAGGTATTAATTGGATGGGCAGTTCATTGGACTGAGAGAGAGAATACACATAGGCAGTGAAACAATACTGATTTTTTACACATTTTATTTGCCAGATGGAAACTTGAGAAAGTGCTTTCTCTTTTTATAATGATCAGAAAGATATATATTTATATTTTACGCTAGCTGGAGTAATTCCTCAGGTGTTGGGAGAAGTGTGCAAATACCTGGTACGTCAATTACCAAAGTTTTCATACCATAGGATCGCGTGAAGAGTCAGAGACGGTATGCAACTATCACATCAAGGATGTGCAACATTGAATAGTTTTTAAGTCAGAAAACATCTGTTTAGTTTGGGGCTTGGAGATAAGAGAGATTGTAAGAGGAGGCTGGCATTATCCAAATTATAGAAACAGTAACTAACTGTAGCTTAGTCAGAGATCAGTAATGAGGAATTAAACTGCTTCACAAATTTGGGATATTTGTATTTCTATTAAGAATTTTGGATAAATATATTTTGAAAATTTTACTGGTTTGGATAGTTATCAACTAAAATGTACAGTAAAAGGTGAAATTCATTGATTCAGTGTATATTAATTTATAAAGGAATTATTTTGCAATTGATTAACGTTATGTAAAAATTGACATTCATGAGATTGAGAAAGAGTTGTTAATGTTTATGGGATTATGATACTCTTTTTGGAAGACGAAAATGACATCCAGATAGATATTTCTTTGACAGACAAGGATCTAGATATTGTTTTGGATTTATTTCCAGACAATGGACTTCATTATCTTAAAAGTAAGTCACTTTCTAAATATTTGACTTTAGCAAAAAAGAAATATGATGTAGATCATGATGACCTATATATGCATATTCTTCCACTAAAAGTAATTTAAATGTTATCAAATGATAATCTTTGAAGTGTATCACATACATAAAGTAATATTAATGTTGTTTGAAGACAAATTGCTGTCTTTGCTTCTTACTATTGCTCTGTCATCCCTTCCCATCATCTCTTCTTTCATTCTTACATTGAACTCTCTTTATCAATCCATCTTGCAAAACTTTGTCCTAAATGCTTTCTATTATCTTTTATGTTCAACCCCTATATACTGCTGTGTGTCCACATGGTTACTCTCAAAACTCTAATTTGTTATTTGCTGGTTTTTTTTTAAATTTCAGATAAATATCTTGCTGCTGTCTGAATTTCTACTGCAAATTCATATCTGCTAGTTGTCTGGCTTACTTTACTCACTTATCGTTTCAAGGTTTAGTACCACAACTTTTCACTTTTTGCTTTCTTAGTAAACTAGTACATATCTAGTTTTTAAAAGTTTACCCAGGTTAACTAAGTACTACAAATTGACTCCTTTATTGCTTTCTGGTTAACTCAGTGGCCAATTATTTGACTAAAATAATTCTCTTTTGGTACTCTTGCTCCCTCCACCAATAAGAACTGCATGTTGTGTTGTCTCAATATTACCAAGAGTGCTAAAGTTTGTGTTAGACACCTGAACAATCTGATGATGGATAATAATCATACAAATCTACTCATTTATTACTTTCTAGTTTATTGATGCATCTTGTATTCCTTGATATCTTTGCAGGGGTGGATCCAGCCATTTTAAAAGGGGGGTTGGGGGGCTTTCAACTATATGTCCCCATTCAAATGCATTGAGTTGCCAAACAAAAGGGGGGGTCCAAGCCCCGGAACTCCTCCTGGATCATCAATGCTCTGCTTTAATAATTCAATATTACTCCTTTGTTGAATTTTCCATGTTTTCACCTTGAAATTACTTTCCCTTGCAGTTTTCTCCTCCTATTTCAATTCAAAACTTCTTTTTATTTCTATATCTCTTGGTCCACATTTAATAGTGTGTGTATTCATCTTTATCAGACTAAACACCAAACAAAAGTAGGAAAAATTTGGAGATATAAAATAGCAGATAAAGATTGAAGGGAAAAAAAGAAGATTTTATAAAAGTAAAATAGTTTAAAATAAGTTCATGGCAGTTTGAAAGACGAGTTGTTTTTAGTTTGAACTATTAGTCTGCTTGGTTGAACATCAGGACATAGATATACTTTTGTCATATGAATGAAATCGGGACGTCAAGGAGAAAATAAAAATGGGTTTGATTTTAGGATTATTACAACTTCAAAAGAAAATTTCTTTGATAACCTAGCTATTGGAGAATGATATCTTTATGTATGGAGACTATCTTTGAATATATAAACTGAACATAATAAACCGTGTATTGTTGTCTATGGGTCAGACTTGAGGTATAGTGCGGGACAACAAGTCTAATGTTTGATAATATCCATCTACATTTGAAGTTGGGGGTCAAAGAAATAAAAATAAAAAAAAAGAATTAGAGTAAAATATTTATTGATACTAATCATGTTAAAGGGTGGGGGAGAAACACTCATAGAAATAGGTGAAGGTCATTTGGTTTCATTTTACCTCAGATATGTGAAGGTATTCAATTTTATAATACATTTGAAGTAAAGTCAAAATAAACAAACAGCAGCACATATAGCTTCATCAGATGCTACTTCTGACATTTTTTGGCTGATTTTTTTTTGCTTGTGATATCTGGATCATGGGAGTTACGTCATTTACCATTTGCAGACATTGCTCAGTATACTTTTAAAAAGTTCATACAGACTTGACAGTACAATGTATGTACCTATATCTGGTCTAGAAATGTTTTATAGTTAAAATAATTTTCTTCGTCTTTTTGTAAATAAGTATAAAAATATACACATTGCACTGTCCATTTTCCCCTCTCAGCTGGCATGCTGACATAAACAATAACTTATTAATTATTTACTCATTAGTTATCAGACCTCTCTTATGTTTACAAGTGGATGTTGGCTAATGAAGAGAGACAAAATAAGAAGAAGGGTTATTGCTAATCCAGGTGAAACAATTTTTCCAACCAATGATCTTTTTATTGTTCATTATATCAAATAACCTTGGAATTTTTTTCCCCAACCAGTAGACCTCTAAGTGTTGATTATCATATAAACTTGGAAAATATTTGGACCTTTAGATAACTAAGACTGCAACTTTTAAATTTGCTATACACTTGCTTTAAACACTAATTTGCTCCAAAAGGAAGTTGTCTGATGAAAAATTAATTTTGAAAGCTAGAGTGACATTTGAACACAATAATCACTTGATTGCTTGTTTAGTTATTAACGAGTCTACATAATTTTGTAATCATGGTTAAATTTGGTTGATTTTGAAATTGTTCAGTATTTCACATACAATATCATACATATATTTAGAAATGATGGGGGTAACATCATGTTGGTACTAGATGTATAGGAAAAATTATGGACTTTTTACTCTTTGAATGAATTTTAATGTCAAGAAATATATTTAAAAAAAAAAAATTCCCCCAATGTGGCCTCTGAGTTCTAAAGATATGTAGAAATGTTGCACAAAAGTTGTTGATTTTACTCAGGTATAAAGGTTTGATGTACAATGCAGCTGTTCTGAAGATACATATCTTTCTGTCTTCTCTCAAGTATAGATCTTCATTAATGACGTCGGATAGTTTTTAAAAATCTTCAAAATGTTGATCAGTTAAAAGTTAAAAAAATTGTGGACTTGATGTAGTTGAAGTACAAATAACCCAGAGAGATAGATATATTGAAGCTTTAAAGATAACCTTCTTAGCTTATAGAAAACATTATTGGTTAAGCAATACAAAACAAAACAGTAATACATGTACATATCTGACAATTTTATGAACATAATTTATATCTACTAGTATTCAAAATTGTTTATAACTGACCTCACTTTAGCAAAGATAGTTTTATATAGTCAACCTGTGTTTCCCAATCATTCTATGTTTTGTTATTGTGATTTTAGATATAGCTTCGTCCTTCTTTCTTATTTCTGTTGATGAATCTGAACTATAATTCATATCTAAACATTAATGTTGAATAAGAAAATTTGAGTTAAAGTTGAACTAATATGGTTGTGTATATATGCCCCATTTTAACTCATGTTCAGCATTTCATAAGAAATCATGCTATTAAAAAAACCTTTAAAAAAAAAAACTGTAATCCAAGTTTTTAAAGATCATGGTACTCTTTGTAAACAGTTTTGCAGTATTAACCTTTTATTTCTTAAAGTATTGCCACATTTTCGCTGAGCAGTGAAAATTTGAAGATGTCTGTTCCTCTTCTCATCAATTTCTCATTGAATGAATGTCTGTTTCATCCAAATCTTACACTACACACAGCCAGATGACTGAGATGGTTCTGCATGCAACCAATTAACTTGTATAAGTGGTATGTACTTGTGTGTGTTTCATAGACACAGAAAGAAGGCAAACATTTGGGACTAATTGAGAATCTCTCCTCCTTTTATCAATTTACCAAATCAATGTCTGATTAAAAGAATATAAACTAAATCCTATGATTTCAATATTGTTTTGATGTGATGCTGATCTAATGTAATTAACGAGCAATTCTATTTCTATTTATATTACATAAGGCAAGGCCATCCTGCTGATAAGAAATTAATTTTATGTCTGAATATTTTTACTAATAATTATTTAATTATGAATTATTAGGGAAGGTGATATAAAGTAATTGAAAGCAATAACTTGGATTACATTAGGTAGTATGTGAATGTTTTGTACCATTTGTTTTGTGGTTTCAAACTTTCCCCGGAATGATAGAGGAGAGGAAGTCAGGACACAGACCATTAAATCTGACATCAGATAAAGCTTTTTGTTTCTAAGTGATGTATAATTAGAAATGATGTACTTTTGTGGAGGATTAAGTTTTGATCAGATGACTTCTTTTAACTGGAAATATAAAAACTGCATATTGCATTCTATTTAAGTTTAGAATACAATTTTAATTATTATTTCACTTCATGTAACATGAAGGTAACATATGGTGCATTTTGCATTAATTCTATTGAGCCACTTCAGTTTTTGGCTTCCCTTTAGATTGCTTCAAAAAGATGAGATTATTATAAGAATACAAATATATTGACTTTTCTTCAGAAAATGTCTGCTCCATCTTCCAAGTCAGCCATTCATTCCAAATTGGTTGATAATGGTCATTGAAAATCATTTGATTTCAAAAAGGTTTACAATAATTCATGGAGTTTCTATCTTTTAGATTTACCTCTCAGTTCAGTAAATATGTTCATACTGTTTTGCATGGCGTATTAAACTCTTTGAATGTCAGCATTTGTTTATGGTCATTTCAGAAACCAAAGTATTTTCAAATTCCGTATTACAGATGGATAGCCAAAGATCAGCAAATATTTAAAGGATAATGTATTATGTTTTTTGGAAAATGCCCAAGGCAGTGATGTTTTTTGGCATAGGGTTTGTGTAATGGTATGAAGCAGTATATTTATACAAGAAATAGTTAGCCAGGAAGGAAGTTAGGTTAATGGTTGTATAACACTAGAAAAACACAAAACTATCTGTTTGTCTGTTTTGTTGATTAAGTTTAGGAAACAATTGTTTTGATGTAATCTGCTCCAAAATGCACTTTTTTGCAAGACATAATTATATTCCTGAACTGTGACAAGAAAACGAATGTTCAAAAGTCATTATTAAAACATTTATCATAACCTCAATCTTCACAAACGAAATCCTATGTGCTACAAGACATTTGTCACAATCAGAAAAAGACAAAATAGAAAACATTGTAGTGTTTCATTCCATGATGGGCATATTATATGTTTACATGTCTAATAGATTCTGTAATAAAGAAGGAGACCTTATTTAACCATACATGATCTTACCTCATGTTGTGGGACTGAATGAAAAGTACGAAAATACCATGAAGATATTAAATTGGAAGGACAGACTGTCCTATAGTAAAATGATATGCTGTTTATAGTAATTTAAACACAGAAAATAACTGTGATTTTACAACAGAAAGGGGTTTATGTTCTAATAAATGTAGCACTGTAACAGCTTGCAAGTGGAAGCAAGGATATGTTACACAGTACTATCCTTGCTGGGAGCATCATCATCGGGACATGAAATAATAATACTTTCTTGATGGGAGGGGGGAAATAATTTGATAAATTATCAATACATTTGTGTATCACACGGTTGATTGTTGTATCTCTATAACAATTGCTAGGAGGCGGCTAGGGAGACCAATTCAGTTGTTTTAACTCTTTTGCCTAAAGATATTTGTTTTATTGTCTGTACTTATTTATATTGAACAATTAACATATTTTTGATAGTATATCCATTAGATAGGCTACATGGGAATTTACAAATTTATTTGTTATTCATATTTGGTTTTATTAATTAATGTACAAATAAGAACATAAACACACTCTATAAACTGTCTGAAGTTTAAAGGTTTTTAAAATCTGAATATTGGTCTGGAGTGTGGTCGCTAATTGAGACGACAAAGGAAAATGAGTCAGATTGGACATTCAAATAATATTTGGTTTCTTTTTTGTGGTATGTCTATTTATTTATTCAATTTATCCCAGATTAGAGGATCATAAATAGCCCCTGGTTGTTTGAGGATTTTCTTGGTTTAAGAATTTGTCAAATCATCACAGACTTAGTGTAATGAAGTGAAAGAACATTTTCCTGATCACCAGTACATTGATCTAATGATATAATTCATTGAAAATAATGTTTTTGTGGATTACTCTTTATGTATTGTTAATGGTTTTCTAGTTGATCAGAAATCACAAGTTTTGATTTGATGTATGACATATCTGACAGGTTTATTAAAATGTAATTACCTTTAAATTGTATTTGGTATGGTTAATTCTGTTTGGATCACCTCTATTATGTCCATGTAAAAAAATGTCCAAGTCGTGTTATAAGGAGGTGTTTAGACGCTTAGGGCTGGCCAGCTTAGCTTTTCTGAAAAAATCTGCAAAAAAAGCAATGTTGGCATACATTTTCGACATAAGTTACACCTAGTTATACAAATTAAAGTAAAAGTAAAAATTACATAAGGAATCTATGAAAATTTCACTCTTGCTTTATAATTTAGCTTCTTTGTTAAGCTCCTATAGATTTGATTAAGATTTTGCAGCTATGTCTGTGTTTTTTCTTTCTTCACTTGTAAATTGATTGAACTCAATTGGATTAGGGTGTTCTTTTTTATCAAGCATGTGCAAGTATCAGGTACAAGTAATGAATCTGGGAATTAAATTTTAATCCCTCAAATAAATCACAAGATAGCAGTTATATTGTACATTATGTCACGAATTGAAAAAAATTGTACATTGTTACCATATCAAATTATAGCAGGTTTTTTTTATGGTGAGGTTTACACAAGAAAGATTGAATAGTTGTGTCTGGTAAAGAGTGGTGCAAGAAAATTAATTGTTGCTTATTAAAAAACTCATTTGTTGACTGAATATTTAACATTGTTGGCTGGGAAAGATAAATTGTATACATGTTTGGTAATGGGAAAGTTTACATCTGTTATATTTGATGCAGGTATAATATATTCTTACATTTAGATATAATTGGGTTTTCTTGTGCAAAGATTTCAAGAGATTTGCATGTGTTGACAACAATATTAGGACATATATATATATATATATATCAATGATTTGTCTGATGACTTTATTCTATGATTTTATTTGTGAAACGACTACCATTTTTGCACTGTATGGCAACTCTACAAATTGGAAGCATATTTTCCAAACTTTATGCAAATGTTGCCACTTCATGGATTCTTATATCATGGATTCCCTATTCTGTTCTCATGTAATTGTTATGTCGTGAATTTTACTTCCAAATTAATCATTATGTAGCCCATTTAAATGTGTCGCTTTCTAAATAAAAGATTAAACACTTCTACTGGATGTTCACTTTACCAAGATACAACTTACATTTTATTCAATTTGTCCAGTTCATTCCACTACTTTCATAACACCTCAGATCAAACAAACCAAAGTATTCTCTGAAAGAAAAATCTTCTCAAGTGGCAAATTGTAAGCTTTGTAACAAAAGATCAAAGGAAAGTGTGTATAGTTGTATATATTTTCATTAGTGAATTATTAAGCGATTTAATGGAGCTCTTGAGCACACCTGTTTTATGCTTTACTTAAACAGTCAGGCTTTTCCATTCCAGGATGATTAGCCTCATATAAATATTTACATCGTCCCTAATCCCTTCATCATTAATATTACAATGGACAGAGTAACTTTGTACTCAAATTAGGCAAAATTAAATTTAATTTCTCTTGTAGGTTTATTTAACCAGGATTTCTTTGAAGTTTTAAAATCTTTAGAAGTTGAAGACTTTTCAACAAGATTTTTTTTTAGTTTGGTTGTTAACCTTGAAATTATGTAGAGTTTGTACAAAGTTTACCCCACCTGATTGCAGGGTCAAGCATTCAACACCCAATATCATGTACCACTAGCTCACCATGTTTGTTTGGTGGCACTATTTATACAAACATGCCTAATTAACCATAGCACAAGTATTACATGTGGAAAGAGGAATGAAGTTTTGCAAAGTCAGCAGATTTAGCAAACAAATTCATTTGGAGGGAAATAGTCTTTTTGAATGATTGTAATTTCACCATTAAATTTTTCCAGGTGAAATTTGGAATTTCTTTTTTTCATTTAGTTTAGATGGTTTTATCAGACAGACGACAAACTATTTAAAGTTTAAATTTTCAGCTTTCCAATTTTTAAGGAAAGAAGACAAAAAAATCAACCGCAAAAGGTCGAATTATCTGAGTTTCCAACTTAGAGTTACATAATTACTTACTCCCTGTAAGCAACAGTAAAAAAGTTTAATCGAAAAAAGTTAAGGTTTTAAAAATATAATCAAGTTCAAATAAAGTATTTGTAGGGATCACCATAAAAGTACTGTGATGTGGTGTCCATTTCAGTTTGGAGACAGGGGTACTTATTATTGTAAATATAAATTGTTTACATACATGTTATAAATGGGATATAAACTGCTAGCCATAACACCAACATTTATCTGGAGAAGATTAAATTGTTATCTATTCATAATAAATAGTATTTCAATTGGTCAAGATTTGTATCTCCCATCTCTTGTGGAATTTCTTCCCTGCTGATTTTGAACAGATTATTATTAGAGGAAGATAGGATCAAAAACAAAAGTAAATTAGGTTTTGAAAAAATGAATGAAAATACATCCAACTTTTTAGTTAACCTGTAAGGCCACTTCTTATTTAACTGCAAAGCTTATAATATGTTTATGTAGTAATAAATCGTTGAATTCGCAAAACTTGTACTAACCTCAAAACACATGTTTAGTTGTCTGTCTTAGAGCAGAAGTTGATTTTTGTTGCAGTCACTTTATATTTGATTATGCAAGTTGATGGTGTTGGCAACATTTTGCAACAAACTGCTTCTGAGTGGTCATATGACCGTGTACTAGCCTCTAATTTCTTGCTTTATCAGACTTTGTATATGCTGGTTCTCTGCTGAATATTCATATTCAGGAGTGAAGACCAAAGAGTTTGAATCATGTGGCACAGCAGGTTGATATGTATTCTTGCTGACTTTGTAAGCTCAGAGATAAACACGTTTTACAACTCCCTTGTGTTGGACCATTATAAAGCTGGTTATTTCATATTTCATATGTAATTGTTCTGAATATGTATGTCATATTTGTTCCTGAAAGTTAAGTAGATATTAATAATAAAACAGACATACTATATGCTCATTGTTGAAGGTTGTACAGGGATCTATAGTTGTTTACATCCTAGTTCTTTGGTTTTGTGTATAGTTGTGTCATTGGCAATCTTATCACACCACCTTAGTTTTGTTTACAGTGACTTTAAGGTGGTATGGGTGTCTTTCACCATCTTGGATTGTAAAAAAAAAGAATCAAAGGTCCAGATATTCAATCAAGTTGGCAAAATTTGATGCAGGAATGCAGATAACTTATGTGAATATTCATTTAAAAGAACAAATTAATAAGACAACAATTTATAAATATTGATATTTGTACAAGTGTTGATTAGTTCTGCTTGAATTTAATATTTTTTAAATTGTCGTTTTAAGGGAAGGTAACTCTGAAATAGTGCATTTTCTAAAGAAATCTATATGGAATTTTGCTATTTCAAATTTAAGCAGAAAAAAACACACGTTGACCCTATCTTTTCTTTTGATATTTTCAAACATTCTTCTTGTATTTTATTTTACATTTCTATCATTTAGTTTAGCTTCTAATCACATAATGGTGATTTTTCCTGTATAATCCATACCAAATGTGTCATTTTGTCACAAACTGTAGCTTGAGAAAATGCACGGTGGCCTACAGTGTATCAATTTTATGATATTTTTTTTAACATATAGCAATAGATACTAGGTTTTGGCAAAGTATGAACAAATTCCATCATTTTCTGTTTGATGGTGTTGTTGGGATGCTGACTGAATGATATTTTCCCATCATCAGTCCTTTTATCCATACCATGTTAATGGAAAATAAATCTTAAAACATCAGATTGTATCTACTAAGTAAATACAAACTATTTTAGAAATGACAATTTTTAATATACAGCTAGTTTATCAAAACAGATGGCCTAGCTATCTCAGACCATCAAATATTTGATAAATGGAAATTTGATGTAAAATGTATTTTACAAGTTATTATAACAAACAGAAAGATATTCTAAGAAAATAAAATGATGAGATTGTGATCCATACCATAATAATATACTACTCATCTTTTGATAATATAACACCTGTAGAATATGAAAACATTTTACACTCAGATTTGGTGTAAACACGTAAAGACAGTTCTTTTGGGGCTGATATCAATAAGTTGAACATTCATAATCTTGTAATTTCAGATACTTTACAGACATTATTGCGCATTTGAAAACATGTTTAAAGAATGGCAGGAAATGCTTTCAAGTTCATTTAAAAAGAAACCTGAGGAGTCCATTTGTGTAGATTACATGTATTATGTATTCAAGAAACCCCTATTTTGTACATTGGTTTTGAATTATATCTCAAGAAACAGGGCAGTTTGTGGATTCTATTCTGAAAACAGAAAATACTTTATTTCATTGAAGACTTGTTCAATTTTTGTTATTAATTATTTTGTATTCTTTTAGTTCCTGTTTTTACACTTGCATGACACTTTCAAAATCACGCACACAGTTACAAAGTTTTGTCAAATGTTTTCAAATCCATATATGCTTCATACAGAAGGAAATAGGAAATCAATTGGAATCTTGCTCCTGACTATATAATATCTGCGGGGCAATATTATATTGGAGTGAACATTTTAATTTTTGTTATTATAGAAGCTATATACTACAAGTCTAAAACTTTCAATATTTGGTATCATAATTCTGAATAAGGATAATCTTGTAGCTAAAATCTCATTTCCTGAATCCCACAATAATCACAATAAATTAATCTAAGCTGTGTTTAATCATAACTGTAAAGGGAGATAACTGTTGTTAATAAATATGATTTGTTTACAGAACACTTGAGATAATGATATTGGCACTTGAGTTGTCACCAGACATCACAGGGCAAGCTGTGGATTATGTAACTGACAGTATTTACACATTAGTGACACTTTCAATATCACACTTAGAAAGTACAGTTATATGTATATAATCTGGAAACTAATAATGGTTAACATCTGCAAACTAATGGTTTTAAAAAAGTTGGTACTTACAATTGTTTTCAACAGAGTATACAAATTTCTGATATACTGAATTGATAATGTTAGAGAAGAATTTTAGTACTTTTCATGGTTTTTTTTTGTTAGTGTTTTCAAAAAATAAACTCATAATATTAATGACTAAAATAATAAAAAAGAAGTTTACAGAACAATCAAATTATACCAAATAAAAAATATTGATTGAAAATAGAAATGATTATTAGAGTTACTGCTGAATCCTCTAAGACCATGCCAGAAATATAAATAATATATTAGAAGTTCAAGGTATCTTTGATTACACTCCTGTACTTACCATAGGAGAGAATTTCAGTTTTGCTGGTATCTGAAATTCTTATCCGTGTATTGATTGGTATAGGCAGCTAGGGATGTATTTCTCTTATAGTATAAACATTTGTATATACTGTTGAGTCCTTTTTGAAAGGAATTCATTATGCCATTGACATGAAACAACGAAAATCTGATACTTCAGTGGTGTGTAATTTTTTTGCATTTTCTAACTTTTGGTCTGGAGTGTTGTCATATGTAGAACAGAATATACACCCTGCTCATCCTTTATAATGTAGCACATTGGATCACATCAGCATTTGGTTGCGGATCATGTTGCTATGTCTTTTAATTGGAGTTTTAAGTAAACGGTTGTTCATCATTTTGTCCTTTTTCCTATTTTGCCATATTTAAATGTTGTCAGTTAAAATGAATGTCTTTGACTTCACAGAAATCATATGGTCCATTCTTTCATATTTTTGTCGGGGATGCTGGCTTAAGGAAAGAGGTTGCAATCGTAAAAATTTATGCAAACAGTAGCCAAATTGACATAGATTTTTGATAACTCAGAAAAGGATATGTGAAATGTTATGGTGTCACTTCTATCTTACAAAGACTTTTTAGACTATTTTTTTCTACTGGGGGAAATGAAATAAGATAAATTTCTGTATGATTTTATTTCTATTTTGATATTTAAAGAAAAATTATCACTCCAAGATAAAATATAAATATATTCATTTCGTGAATAGAAACTATTTATTGGTATTTAAACAGGAATAAGAATGTTCTCTGTTAGGGTTGGGGGGCATGAAATTGTTAAAGTTAAGCAGTACTCCAAATGGTCAATATTTGAAAGATACAAAGGTGTAATTGAAATGTGAGAGATTATTTTCGTGCTATATATTATTAAGGAGTGATAATTTAAGCGTAAGGTGCAGGTTGATATTCATATCTCTCCAAGAAGTTTAAATTTGAAAAGAATATGAAACGATGGGAGGTGACAACTTACTGTGGTTGTCAATAGGTCATATAAGTTATTACAAACTCTTAACAATCATTTTTATGGTATATGCACATATATTTGTAGTTGACTGTGGGAAGATCTGGTATTTTTATTGATGAGAATTAAGGACAGCTTCAAGAATATTTTGAATATATATTGATAAACATTTGATTTGTGTCTCTTCCCTGACATACCATTGTTTTTAACAGTACAAAATGCACAAACAACAAGTTAACATTGCATACACTCACCTATTGGTGAAAAAAAAACTGTAATCATTTTTCATTAGGACACCAACATCTTTTCATGCATTGCTTTTCTGCTCAGATTGTTTTCAGAAAAATATATTAGTCGTCTTGTAATATAAAAATTGTATTTTGTTTTTATATTGGTAACTGGGGAAAAATGACCTGATAGTTATTGACTGTAATATTTTTTCTGTCTATGAAGAAATACATGTAACATACAAAAGTTGGTGCATACTGAATAAAGCGTGTAGTGGGTTATTTAACAGTGTGCATCAAATTTTTTATGTTATTTCGAATAGACAGAAAAATTATTATAGTCATTTCTTATAATTTAATTCTAAATTCCAATTTAAACCGTAGAAAACCATGAAAAATGTTGATGACATCACGGTCATATAACTAAATTATGTCTATGGGCTGATAACAAAATAACGCCAGCCAATCAGAAGATGCGTTACATCCAAAATTGAAATATACTGAAATGTTCATAACTTGCCAGTATATTTTCATATGCAATATTTTCTGTGAAAATAAGACGCAAGAATGTATGAAATAAAAAGTTGGGTTTTTTGGTTGTTTGGAAAGATTTAAAGACTTTAATTGGTCCTATTTATTGCAATAATTGACCAACTGCTTTTCTGTGTGCCATCAGATAACCACTTTCATACATTTATGTTTGACACTGAATTACCTGTCTGTTTAACCTCCTATTACAGGAACTTGTCTAGTCCATAATAGTTAGCCAATATTGACTAATGGACTATTAATTGTGTAATAATAAATTACCAATATTTGATTCAGGGAAAGGCTTTTAGACAAGTTCTTATAAGATAAACATTTATATAAGATTGAAGAAGGTGGAATTATCAAGTACCACTCTGTCCAAGAGTCTAAGAATAAGTCACAATAAATCAAAACATGACAGGAAATCCTACCCATAATTCTTACAATTTTTTAAAGAGAATTAAAAATAACTTTTGATTTACTAGATAAGCCATATTCACAGGTGTTATAAATTGTGTAGAATGCACAGTCTAAAGCCATAAAAAAATAAAACAGATGTTAAACTCACAAAAGAATGCACTGCAAAAGTAAAATATTGGATATTAAATCTCACATCTGTGGAGACAGTCCAGAAAATTTATTGTCTATAATTTCTTAAAATACAACCAACATATAATTAAAATTTTACAAAAGAAAAGATGTGTATTTTTTAAGGGGTACAATGTATAAGGCTATCAAAAGAAATAAAAATAACAATCAACCTCAGAGCTCCTTCTAAAATGTTGACTCCTGTTATGAGTTCTATGATTTTTTTTGTCATTTCATCAGTGTTTTTTAAAGTATGGTTCATTTATTGGGCTTGATTTCTTAGCTATTTGATACAGTCCAAAACAGGCAGACCATGGAAGACATGCATTTGATTTCAAATTAGATCTAATAGCAGCCCCATTTTATCATTGGAAGCCATAGCTTTAAGCAATAGAATGGAAATGGCACTAATCACATTTAAAATAATTTAACCGAAAGGTATGATCAAAATCTGTTTAAATCAGGAATGAAATATTTTTTACCTGTTTAGAAGTTGATAACAATATTTCAAAACTCTCATTTACAGTTATAAATGAGATATAATAAAACCCTTCCATAAATCAATTTAACAGTTGATACTTTTGATTTCAGAGGAAAGAAATCCTATTCCATTTAAGTTGACAAAAATTATTTTTTGCTTGAATTATTCCTTTGAGTTTTAATGCTTGGATTTCCGGGTTATAGATTAATTAGCAGTGGTTAACTTGTGGTCACATTGTCGCCATCAAGTTGTCCAAAAGTGGAAAGTTTGATCATGTTTGTGGGAGTATAAGTTAGAGATGGAGTACAGATTAGGTGGATATTGGATCAGAGAGTGATGTAAATGCTTCTTTTTGATGTTATGTTTGATTTCATATTTTTACCTATCAAAGGGATATTTTCCATCTCCTGGTGACTACAATATTTTAATACTAAACTGCATTACATGACATTGCAAAAACAAAAATGAGAAAGTGATATTTTATACACCTTTTTTTTTAATATATAGAAACATTAATGAAATGGGGTGTACAAAAGTTTTTTTTCTTTCAGAAAACACCATCTACAGTAATTTTAGATATATAGATATATTGGAAGAAACTCAATAACATAAATACATTATTGAAGTTTTTTATAAGCATTCTATTAACTTAAATACCCTAAGATTTGTCTATCCACACAGATTCATATCTATATACCAGCATTAACTAAAGTAGATTGTCTGTCATCCTCCCATGATTTATCAGATATCTGTATATGGGATTTATACTTATTGTACCATTATGGTATGACAGTGCTATTAATAAACTCATCATAGATATCAGGCTTAATATTTTGTAAAAGTATATTGTAATAGAAAAGAAATGGTATCCTTTAATCAGTAAATAAACTCATCATTGATACCAGGACTAAATTTAGTATATACGCCAGACGCGCTAAAAAAGACTCATCAGTAAAGCTGGAATCCAAAAAAGTTATAAGGCCAAAAAAAGTACGAAGTTAAAGAGCATTGAGGACCCAAATTCCTTAAAGTTTTGCCAAATACAGCTAAGGTTATAAATGCACAGCAAGAACACAAAAAGCAAAGGAACAGTATTTATATTGCTGTTCTTCATCTCAAAGTCTCAATGTTCCACATACAAGCAAAAACTCATATCTGGCTCATGGAAAATTATGAGTGCTTACATATTTACTGGTAACATCATTTGAATACACTGTAGGGTGTTAATAAACAGATTGCATTCTTATACTGAACAGTGAGGAAGTAAGAGATGATTGCATTATTGTTGTGATTTTATTAAAATGTTTGTTCAGGTAATTTGTTGACTGCAAAAGAATATGTAGAGATGTAGTACAATTGTTAGTACCTGTTTATATAAACTACCATGTTTGTATTAAGTATAGAAATTACAATAACAGCTTAGGAAAATACTGTAATGATTTATTTATGTGCTCAAATCCATATTAAAAGATTTCAAGTTGACCCAGGTACAAATTTTGTTTGAAGTTTTAAATCCTACAAATATTTAAAGTGACTAGGTGTGAAAACTTTCTTTGAGAATTATGTAACAGATTTATCTTCTCAAGGAGTAGTTTAAATTAATAAGTCTGGCAGAAAAAATAGGACATGAAGAATATTGAAGAACTTGATCATAATGAACTGTGACTAGCAAATGTTTTGTAGGGGGAATTGTGCCAACAAGCACTCTGCTTTTCAAGGGATAGTTCAATAGTAAGCCCATCTTATTTTTTGGATTTTATCTTATCAATACAGTATTTTAATCTTTAGTATAGGTTTTATTTTAATGCTTAGTTAAATTCTTAAATAGTTAGATAATAAAACACAAATCCAAAATGTAAGAAAACAATTATTTATACTGCATTTGATGCAGATGCAGATATTTATCAGAATGCCTCAGAGCTCAAAGTTTCATAACTTTGTTCTTAAAAATTAGTTTGTAAATATAGTTTTAACATATGATTTAAACTGACCAGTCATCATGTTCAAAAGTCTATAATATAACTCTTTGATTTCATGAATGAATATTGATGAGGCTAATGTTGTACCAAAAAAATAATATATTTGTAGCAGTTCTTACTACTGAAGCATAACTTGGCAGCACTTATTAAATTTTCAACGCTCCTGGAAAAATTTGGCACAAGTAATAGCATTGGGAAAAACTGCACCTTAGATTTTATCATGTTGTTTGATAAACAATTTTCATGTTTATTTTAAATTTTCTGTTCTGTAAGTCTATTTTGAAGATAAAAAAAATAAAAACAATGTTTTTATTTTTGTGTTAAATCACACACATTTCTAGCTTTCATAGATATTCATGGATATAAATTGTTTAATATCATAAATGAATTTTGAAGTAAAGACAATTAAACAGGTTCTAATTTTGCATGGATGTGAGCCGTTGCCATCAGTTGACAGCTTTGTTCAGCATCTGTTTGGAAATCACGAGACCAAGGTTAGCCTGTGAGGCTTAGTTTTTTAAAGGGGGATCTAGTGTACAAGTATATACAAAAGTGCTATCGAATCTGCAAAGTTATTAACCATAATCACTTTGGTGAGGTCATAGGTTACATTGATTGTTCTGAAGTCATACAGTTAAGGGTGTAGGTCAATGCATAGTAATATAGTTCAAAGGACATTTGCAATGACCTTCACCTTTAACCTTATGTTTTCATTGGCTATTGATTTTTAATCGAATATCCAATGGTTTGCAAATACAGTTTGCAAAACTTTTAAAGTGAACTGACTTCAAGAAGCTCCAGATGACTTGTAAATACTATGTACTAGGCTGACATGACTAAAATATATAATGTTACAGTGAATAGATTATCTTTTAGAGAAATTTGACCTGACCCTGTGCCCTCATTCTTCTTGAAATAAAGACACTTGATATTGCAGGTAGACCAAAAATAGTTCTAATCAGGAAAGGGTAAATTTTTGTGGGTAGACCATCATCGTGATCACGATAGTTTAAATGACATGTAGAGAAATTAAAATTCTGTGAGATCTGGAAGTTAGATATGATTTAATGTAGGTTTCCTCAATAAATTCTTAGATATTGAATAGAGTAGGTGTTTGTTGCATGATTTTCTAGTAGAAAAGGGAAATGGTGTCCAATAGAAAAGAAATTTATATCCTTTGTGCTGATTAAAAAAAAATGCCTTTGTTTAAATGTATTTTCCTGAAGGTAGATAGACATTTCAGTTAATTGCTTTTGTTGAAATTATTTAATTGGAAATCTGGTGCCTTGTATACAACTGTTCTTCAAAAGTTTTATGGGAATATAATCTTTTTGAATTTATGTTGAACACCATCATTTCCTTTCCAACAAAATGTATATGCAAATCACTAACACTATAAATAGGCATGAGACATATATTTACAAGAACTGTGTTTATTCACAAATTCAGCTGTCCATCTCCTGTTTATAAAGTATGTCCTCTAACTACTATAGTGAGAAAAGATACTATAGTTGTCTTAAATTTTTTGTGTTGCTTGATCACCGTCTCCAAAATGATTTTTCAATATCAGAGATTCTAAGGTCTAGGGCACTTAAACTACCAAAGCCTCTTTATTGATCACTTATTAACTCAATGTAAAAATGCAAATGACTTTCATAGCCTTTGATGACCCTTATCAACCAAATACAGAAGGAAAGTGACCCCAAGGTAGATGTGGAGTAGGTAAAATATATAATACAGGTATTGTGTTATAAAAATTACCTGACAGAAATGCCATGTTGATGACTGGGGCAAATATTTAAGTGAATTTGAGGATTTAGTATTTAAAAGTAATTTTCTTGTCTAAAACGCTATAAATTGTGAAAACACCTGATGAAATTAAGTATGGATGGTCATGCAACTTTTCAGGGCTGAAAACTAGAAAGGATATCATAGAATATATAAGTCTCATGATAAAGGTAAGCAAATTAAGTAGTTGATTCATTGTTCTTTTAAAAGTAATGTCTCCACTTGAATTTGATTCAAATACAACATTTTTGACTTGGTTAAGTCTTTCCAATAGAATGTAATTTTATCGCGTAAGTAATTAGTTCAAGAAAATTTCAAGGTTCACTTGATTTGGTTTGGGAGTTGCTGTTAGAACCAGAATCCATGTGTCTAAACTCTTCAGATTTTGTTACTGGAAAGCAACAACATTGTAATAATTCATGACACAAAATCGTTATACGCACATGACAAAACTCAAAGCAAAGGAATGGTGCTCTTAGTTTTATTACTGAACTTGGTAAGACATGTATTATGAACTAGCAAGTCTAGACATTCTTCATTGATGTGGGCTGTATTAGTGACCATTTGTATCAGTGACCACTATATGTCTATTTTAGTAAACTTAAGTTGCTTTGTTGCTGTCAAATTGATGCAATTACTACCATCCGAAAGGGTAATACCTTGTAATTATTGTTAAATCTTTCTTCAACACAAAGTTCATGCTAACACTGTCTTTTTGAACAGCTGAGCCCAATTGAAAGTTAAGCTTTTGATTGTGCTTATTTGACTTGAACGTTGGGTAAAACCTCTTATGGTCTTGCTAGAAACTTTATAATAACCTTTCAGAGCTTATGTTCAATTTACAAATGAAGAATTATTACCAGCTGGGAAATTGAAGTTTGCAGAGCAAATAAGTTAAATATTTTGAAAACTTCTTAGCAAATTAACTGTCCTACTTCCTAGTAAATTATGTGTTGTATTTTCAAATTGTGAACAATCTCAAATTGATTAATAGTAAAGTCACCCAAAGTTTTGTTAAGATGGCAGGACACTGTTAAAGCTTTTGTCAGGAGTATTTAATTAATACGGAAATTAATAACATACAATGAGGGAAAATCTAACAAATATTGATGTTTCGGACTTACAATGATCAATAATAGAGAGGATGACCGTGCCTCTATGCTCGTCCGTCAATGGAAATTGAATACTTTTGATATATCGTCAATACTAGTGGTATGGGTATATATCCCTGATCATATCCCCGATCGACACTGTAGCAGAGGATTTAGTCAAAAGATAATGACATTGTGTGATTATAGCCAATAATGGGAGTGAATCGCTGTTTATCATGTAAAACAGGATTTTTAAGCTAGTTATAGTCAGTTTGTAGCAGGTGGTCGAACAAACAGTTTTCTATTTTCTTCGTTTAAAGGAAGTGCATTAAGGAACATTTCTTTATGATTTGGTGGAATTAATTTGGTATAAAAGTATTAAAGGATGGATTTAAGAGGTACAGTGATATATTTCTTACGTTTATATACAAATACAAATAAAAAGAATTTTCATTTCGATAATTTATTTAATTTCAAATGTTTGATAGACCGAGTTTCTTAAAATATTCGAGGTTAATTACCTTTTCTATTGATCCTGTATGTATGTCAGCTATTAAATAGTTATTAAGTCAGAATTGTTCATATAAAAGTTGAAAATTTTATTCTGCAATAATGGAAACAAAATTGAATTTGTAATATGCAATTAACTGCATACATAATCTGTTTTATATAAGTATGAGGTAAATTATGTTTTGAATTCAAAAAGGTCAATAAAATTGAAATGAACAGAAGCGTAGAAAATAATAGCACATTGACTTACAATACAACTACTTACACTCACTGCACATACAGCAGTTTTAAGGAATAAAATGTCAACCACAACAAGTGCCTGGAAGAAAAAGAAATAACCATGTTTTCAAACAGCATAGTACGTAAAATTTGTTGGTGGCAAAACTATGTCTTTGACAGATTAGATTTCTTCTAGTTATCAAAAAAAAATTGGAAAATATTACATTTTTAGATCACTTGGCCCTTAATATTGTGTTGTCCTACCATTTAGACTTTTTATTTTTAGTACCAGTATATGTTAAAGTGAGAAACAAATATCTCAGATACCGATTACAACACAAAAGTACATTGGTTCTTATCTATTTTAATCATTCTAAAAACAGATTTCCTATGGTAAAAAATACATAATTCTTGTCTTATCCATTTCTTATAAGTCGACTCCTACCTAGAATTTAACATCAATGGAAATATTGGAAAATTGATCAGAATTGACCTCCCAGTTCCACAAGGAAAGAAACTTATAAGGAGTGAAATGTAACGTCTGTAATCAACATCACGTTATTACCTAGCACATTTAGCTTTATGATCCAGAAACCATCCATGGGATTATTAAGGTGTCATTAGATCCTAGCTCCTGGTAGAAAATGGTACCATAAACTGTCAGAGATTCTAATGGAATGTAGGGATGAACGACTACACTGAATCTAAGAAGACAATTATGAAGTGATGCTAAGAAGATGATAACATTACGAGGGTTAAAAGAATCAATAACGCCTTATATTTGATTGTTACAGCTACCACAAAAAACCGAGATTCTTGTTGAATACTCAAGCATGTGATCATTATGTTTTGGTTTTAATAGTTGTTGATTACATAGGGGAAAATTGTCGTCTTTGACAGTTTGACGTAAGGATTCCAAATGATTCAATGTTCTTAAGTGGCGGGTGAATAAGAAAGTAAATGATTCATTTGGCTAGTTGTATAGATTTGGAATTACAAGACAAAACAGAAAATAAAAAATAAAAGATAATTCCATTAATATTGCAACACGTGGTACTGGTTTAATAAAGTAAAGGTTCCATAATGCTTTGATTTATATCTTTATTTGTAATATCTTTCTAACCCCAAACCAAATATATCTGATTTACAAATCTTGTATATGCAGGCTGGTTAGGATATTGGCAAGATTCTGTAATTTATGATTTTGGGTTTTTATTCTCTTATAAATATAGGAGGAAGTATTATGCTATCATTTTTTTTGGCGGTAACTCCAACTGTCGATAATAACAATAGACAATTCCAAACCAGGACATAATCTTATAAGGCGATGCAGACATGCATTTTAAATTTTCAAATCAGCTAAGCTCCTTCTTTGAGTCTATCATTTAATAAAAATTAGATTTATTTTGGCATTTCCTGTTTATTGAATAATTTGTGTAATGTATGCATTGAATTAAAAATGTCTTAAAGATTTTGCCTTATACCACCTGGTTACTATAGGAACCAGAATCTCTGTGATCACAACCTTGCTGATTGTTTATACAGATATGTAAATATTATACAATTTAATGGCCTGCTTCATGCAGGAATTGAAAAGAACTATAAATTCCTGCTGTGAGAAGAAGCATCTTCAAAAAGATGTACTGCTCAAAGTATTATAATCTGATCTATTTCAAATTTCTTCATCACAAAGGATAAAACTTGACTGTCTGCAGCGAAAAAAATTGGATTAATGTGCTGAGATTTAGTTGGTAATTTCATCCTTCTAATAGTGCTTTTTACAAAGTTGTTCTTTATTTTGCTTTTATTTAATCCTGTATTTTGACTGATATTTATAAATATCAATGATAAAAGGAATCATGCAACTTCAGAAAAATTATTGAAATATACAGGAACATGTTGTTAAAGCAACTTAATTGGCACCTATTGTAATATTGATATAGGATTCATATAATATGAAGGTTTTTGTTTGCTTACACCATGTGATTGTCTCAATACTGAAATAGAATGTAGACAATACTTATCTTTGCTTTCGAAACTGTCAGGTCACAGTCTTACTGTCGCACAGAGCTTTTGTATGGAGGTTAACACAACAATGTCATAGAAAATTCAGTTCATTTTGCATGGTAATTTTCTTCTAGGATACTAAATTATTCATATCAGACTTTCTGATTTTGCTCTTATTTTTTCTCACTTGCTTTTGTACAATATAGCTAAGTATTCTGGAGTCATAAAATTTTTAGAAGCTGTTATTTCCTATGGGATGATGCTGGGCTTTCTTCTGCAATATTAATTAAAAGTTCAATTAATATGAAAGTATTACTACCATACTATATGAATAATCTCTTTGGAATCATGATAATTCATTTTCTTTTGATTTTGTCCGTGTGTAAAATTCAAAAGAAAAATGAAATCGATACAAATTTAATGGGAGCAAATCTGCAGGAGATCGAAGAATTTTAATCTGTTTTATAGGACTAGTCATTCGTATAGTCTGATTGATATTCTGAGGACTTGTCCAAGTGCTGGTAGCACCTGCCTTCAGCTCCATAATAGAGCACTACACTGTACTATATGAGTCCCTTTGATGTCTTGATTATGGTTTATTTTTGCATTATAGTTATGTAATAAAATAAAAGCATAGGATAATGAGATATAAACAAGAAAATTAATCATCATTTTTATATTTAATATTTATGTGAAATGTATTAAAAATAAAATATAAAACAGGACAGAGGCAAAAAATCCTCTGTTGTCCTTACATCTGAAAAAAAAGATGTTTACTTGTAATGGATCAGTGTAAACATATAAAGACTAAAGTCAACATGCAGAATACAAGCCATGAGGACAATAAAAAACATGTCATTTTTTATAACCAGATGTCTCCTTATCTTAGTACATCATCATAGATGTGTAGCATATGTCCACTTAACAGAGAATAGTCTCTTGTGAATGTGTTGTCATAGATAATTTGTTCAGCACAGTTTATGGAACCAGATGCTTGGTAGAGAATAAGATAAAATAGGGGGAAATCAATAAAAAATTGGAGTATTTTACTGATTCTTTACTAGAAAATGATGGACAATATTGAGTATTGATAATCTATGAAAATTGACACCTTGCACACTTTGGTTTTAATCATGAGTCTCTAAATGCTGTGGTCAAATGATTTAAATCTTAGCATGGCATAATAGAAGTAAAACAAGTGCTACAAGCAAGATAATGCATAAATTTCTCAAGACTTGTAATGTCATATACTTATTCTTACATATTGTATACCAACCATTTTATATGAACTATCTGTAACTTTTTCAGTAGTTATGTAATAGTAAGATAATAACAGACAAGTTGCAGTTATTTAAAAACTCAAATTTTATTCTTTTTATTTTGGTTTAGTGATAATGTACATCTTTTAATAAACGATTAAAAAGATATCTGACAAAAAGGGGAAATAAATCTTACATTGTAGGAAAAACTCTTTGATAAGATCGTATTGTATCCACTTGCCAACAGTTTGTGTATTCCATTTTTATGCAGAAAATAAACTGTTATGTCATTCATAGACATTATCAAGACAGTAGAACATAAGATTGACATGTATAAAACTAGTTGCTTGTTTGTTTAACTTTTTATTATTGTCAAGAAAAACGATATAAAAAATCGTTGTAAGTTGCATTAATCAAATCATGTATAGAGAGATGCAGTGAACTGTGATTGTGAAATATGGTTATATAAGCACCCTGCTAACAGAGGTCATTGATTTTTTGTTGAATGTCACAGAAATTTGCATAATTTTACGTCAAGCTTTGTCAGTATGTTTAAAAAAGCTGTCAGGTAATGGTGGCTGGTGTTGCATTGTTACATTGGTATGTAATGCAAATAGAAATGTTGAAGAAGAAAAGCTCAGGTATAAATGAGTTTTTTTAAGACTTAACTCAGATTTTTTGTAGCTTAAGAACGAATTAAAAGGCAGTTGTCATTGTTTTTTGTCCATTTACCTATTTGACACTTGATAAAGGAGTGTTTTGTTTCAATAATATTTTTCTATTGTTTTATGTTGTTTTTTTTAGGTCAATGGCCAAGATCTTTCACAGTCAAGTCACGACGAAGCAGTCGAAGCATTCAGAACAGCCAAAGAACCTATAGTTGTAGAGGTTTTACGAAGGGAAAATAAAAATAAAATGAAATCACGAACTCCTACTATGGTATCCATAGGAACACAAACAGAAGAAGAAATATATGGATTTATTCGACCTCCAACTCCTCCCATGTATGGAATAAATTCAAATCTGTAAGTTCATTTACATTCACATTATTTAAGACTAAAGCACTAGCTTTCTCATTGGGATTAGTTGGGTTGTGAGTCTGATTTAAGAAAGGCTTAACTGTATTTGACTAAAATACTATGAAAATATATTTATTCTTGAGGTGTCAATTTTCATGGATTTTGTTGTTTGTTTAGACAACAGAATTAGCACAAAATTAGCTAGTAGTCTGCCCATTGGTGTTAACTATGCAAATAAAAGCTTCAAATTTAGACTTACTTAAGAAATCAGATATTTGTAATCTAGGAAATTTGGCATCCGATGAGAAGAAATACTTCATCAATAGTAAATTCACTTGTAAAAGATCATTGAACACACTGAAAGTAGAGTTTTTTTTTAAGGCTTTGAATTTTTTTTTACCAACAACAAGATTTACCATGTTCTGAAAATGTAGGATATAATGATAAAGATTATTGCTTGGATTTTTTTTGGTCATTGTTAGATGAAATGATCAGCAATTTGACTATTTTGGTGAGTAATTGATATTAATTGTTTATAATCATTTTTGGACAGAAAATTATAAAAATTCAAATATCTGTCATTCAAATTACTTTAAATTTATTTGGCTGACAGCTTAAACTATGTTACATTTGATTTTACATATAAAAAGAACTGGAAAATTGATGTAAATTATTTACAAAACAAGTTTGACATTTTGAAGTGCATGTCATGTGGAGTCAAAGTGGTTAATTGGTAAGTGGCCAGTAAGTGAAGTATATTAGTCGGTGCCAGTCACTTAACATTCAAGACCATTGTTACTTCGATCTTTGACTGTCTCCTTCATTTAAGTTGTTCAATAGACATACCTTTTTTTTTACTTTTTTTACGCTATAAGACATTGTTATGAGTTTTAGTGATCCCATGAGGTGAAATGATTCAGTTTCCAGTCTAGTTCAAATCTTTATTGTCAGTTTTCTTGAGTCAATAACTTCTTCTTTTTTATTATCAACCCCTTAGTTGTGGTTTTGTGTGATCAATCATGCCTTGCTGTAGACTTATGATATACTAAAATGTACCTGAAAGGCAGCTGTTGGGTTTCAAAATAATATATATTAATAAATATATATCACATTACATAATTCATATATCAAAAAACTGTTGACACATATATTTTTCATTTACTTTATTAATGTTGTGATATTTTATATAACATCTGCACATTTATTTTTGTGAGACTGTAGGCAGACATTTTTGTCAGTTGTCTTCTGCTTCAAGTTTTTGTCATTTTTCACAGATCTTGAACAAATATTTTCCACTTGATGAATTGATGGTACATAATATAAATAATACTACAATTAATTATCAAATAAATAATAGATATAGAGGAAACATAAAGAGCATCTGGTTCCCGAGCTTCGATTATAACTTTGTAGTTAGAGAAAGGTTCGTTAGGTTGGCTTGCATTATTGAACATAGTTTGTTTAGCACTGTGCAGATTTTCTTTGTTGTGTATTACTTGGTATAGATAGACAAAGGGAGAGGTTTGTGTATTCACCAAAAAGTTTAACTGCACATCATTTTTGCACAAGTACTATCTGGATTATTTGTTATTCATTGTTTGTCTGGCGTAGGAAGCTAGGTGTATAGTCTGTTGTACTGTCCTATATTGTTGGTAATTCCTGTTATCTCATATGTGTATTGTGATGTGCATTTATGATGGCTAAGATACACTGGGGCATATATGTTTGCCGGTTGTGTGCCAGTCTGTGCATTTGTCCCTTTGTCTGTCTTATACAGTTTCTGTTTAAGGTAATTTTTGGTCACATTAATGTGAAACCAGAGGTGCAATCATCTTTTAAAGGTAATTTTTGGTCACATCAATGTGAAACCAGAGGTGCAATCATCTTTTTAAGGCAATTTTTGGTCACATCAATGTGAAACCAGAGGTGCAATAATCTTTTTAAGGTAATTTTTGGTCACATCAATGTGAAACCAGAGGTTCATCATAATGTGTCTATCTCTTGTTGTATCTTTGTATCTAGATAACTCCTCTGGTAGCTATTGCATATTTCTTTGTTTAATTTTAATAGTTTCAGAGAGTTTAAATTGATGTATCATGTTCAAAGTCAGAGATGATTAAGGAAACAAGAGTGCTAAAGGTTTACCAAAGACCTAAAAATAAATGGTGAAATGGCATAATCTTAGTATGAGTGCAGCTAGGTTACCAATGTTTCAGGTCTTAGTAGTGTTTATATGTTGAATAGTACTATAGACCTGTTGGTTTCTTTCAAATGGTTTTCATTGTTCACTTCTTCATACCAACAGGTTCAACCTCTTGCACCAAACATATTGCTGTTGGTTTAGTTTTTGAACTTTTGAAACTTTTAGCCTTAGTATATTTAAAGTGTGTTTGATGTATGCCCAAACAAGTGTCAACCTTTGTGACTGATATGGTTTGTGTCCATTATTTTTACAGCAATGCAGCTGTTATCAGTATATAAGCATTATGCTTAAAAAGAAAACTCTTATAAAAAGTGTAGCAGGCCATTTGATTCTAGTTTAGCTGACATTGCTCTTTCACACATTGTTTATAATTAGTTCTAGCATATACACAGACAGATTTAACCTAGCAAGGAAGTTATCCATCTTCTGCAAATGATACATATCAAAAGTTTAATGTATAATCAAGTTTGTGAACTATTAATATAGTTTGCTACCTTCCATTACATTTCTTATTTATCAGACAGCTGTAACATTTCTGTCAGACTTATTTCTGATCCATAAAGTCTAAAAATACTTATTGTTGAAGATGAAGGTCATGTTCTTCTGACTTTTTGACTGATGTTGCTGTGTATATTCTCACAACATCTATATTTTTGAGAATGTTTTTATGGTTAAACCATGATTTTTTAATATGTTTGAATTTGTTCACATATTTCAATTCTGATATTTCTGATATAGTTTTACTAAATGTCTGTCTATTTGTGGTTCCATCTGCAGCTCTCTTGTAGGGAACTCTTAATAGTTCCAGTTATGCATGTTATCTTTTCTGCAAACTTTGTTCAAGTCTTAGCTGTTGGAAGTTCTTGAATCATATATGTAATTACATTGTTACAACAGTCAAGATGTTTAATTCTAAACATGGAGTGTGTTTGAAACTTTTAGGTGAATGTCACAATATGACTCATAAGATTATTTAAAGCATGTTAGGATTCAATATGTTAACTCATTTCATCAAACATGCCCAATGCTTGACAATAGGGAAAGCCTTTGTCCAATGTAATATATGATTACAAATGAAAGTTCAAGGTTACAAAATGACTTAGGATAATTCAGCTTGCTCCAGCCCATCTTGATTATATGTTTATAATTGGTGCATTTACGCCATATGTAGTTTTATTGTCTACAAATTCTCAGATAAAAAATTTTCAAATTATTTTTTACAATGGAAGGAATCTTCTGCTTTGTGATGCGGTTCTTCTGACAGTTAAACTTTGTCTAAAAAACAATTTCCATATGCATGACACAATTGCATCTGGAATCTTTGTCATCCAGTTATGCTCTGGAACAAAGTAAAAAATAACCAAAACGTAAACAGTTCCTAAAAAACTAGTTTTTGTAGCATTGCATAACATTTTTATCAACCACAGCATGTTGGTACAACATTGTTTTACTTTTTATAAGAATTTTATTTCTGACAGCAGGTTTATATGATAAGTATCAAACTTCATGTGGGGTTTAAACCACAAGGGGTATAAAGCACACCATACAAGGTTACTCAAATTATTTATCGTTAATTGATCTCTTGGGTACAGATAATGACATTTAAAAATGGAACTTTGTCCACAGGAGAAAAATTCCCTTTCAAAGCTTCTCTAAATCTTTTATGAAGGAAATGTTAATTGAACCAAAGGGCTCATTAATTAATTATGACAAGTCTCACAGAAAGAAGACAGTTCTATTATTTTAGGAGAAAAGTCAATAGTATTAAAACGCTATGTGACAGTCTTGGAATTATGACTAAGACTATGGTGTCAGTTTCACAGGGGATTATCTTTGGTGTATCAACTTTCATTGAAGGCGCTAGAATGTGACATAGGCCTAATGTGAGAAGACGTATATCTTAACTTGTCAACCTTTCAATGTCCTTTGACAGTCTTCACTGAGTCAGTAGAAGTTTAAAGTTATTCGCTTCTGTTCATTTCTTTTCTATGGAATTGATTAGATACATAACCACATTCTCTTCTTTGAACAGCAATATCACATCTCTCAGTGAAGCAGTTACTTCCTCATGTAAAGATTTTTGTATTAAAACTAATTACTAATGATTAATTGGGGTATTACTGCCGACAATTATTAATTTCCCCTTTATACCATCTTACACCCAAATCTGTCAAAATTCATTTGGAATGTATTAGAGAGGTATTAACTCCCCATAGAAATAAATTTCTACTATATTGTACATGTGAAGTTTGGAATTACTAGCTAATTATTAACCCATCCCTCACAGTTTGAAGTTTGGCATCAAAAGATGTTGTAACTTATTGGTAAGTATCGTAAAGTTGCCATAGTTACAGGAATTGTGAAAACATATGCTGCTACAATCACTGTTTTTCTTTCAAAAAGCTAGAAACTTGATTGTTCCAAAAGGGGGTTAATGTTTAAGTTAACATTAAGGTTCCATAAATCATCCCCTGACCGGCTCTTGTGGTCAGGCCATGCTGCAAACACACCACTGAGATAGAAACACACAGACAAACAGAAAAGAACTACATTTGTAAAAGATTTGGTTCAAGCACTCAAATTATGTGGTGCCGATATACTAGTAGACCTTATGATGTTAAAAAGAGCCGAAGATACATAAAGCAGTCATTCAAATGTATAAGTAAACACCATGGCTAAAAAAGACAAAGACAAACAGACAAACAGACAAACAACAGTACACAAAACACAACATAAAAAACTTAAGACTGAGCAACACAAACCCTAACGAAACTGGGGGTAATCTCAGAGTCTCAGGAAGAAAATAATTTTTAAAAACATTTCTTTAGTTTCAGATAAGAGTGTAGGGCACATTGCTTGAGAAACGTCATCATATGTTTGCTTTTGACCTAATGAAAACACACACACATCACTAAATATTTTCTCATTTCATCATATGCATTTATAACACCTATTCATAGTTCTACTCAGAATTGATGGAATCACTGATGTGAACAAACACAGTATTATTTTAAGATACTGTTTACTTTAGTTAGAAAATAAACATCTCCACATTGACCATGGGGTCATTCCTCCAAACTTCATTCACATAATGGTTAGTTTTATAAGTGATTAAACATTAGTTATTTATTTGGACTCTAAGTTAAATTGTATTGTTATTTTGAGACATATATTGCACAGTAAATCAAATTAAAACATTGATTTAATGCATTAAATTTTGATTTCTGAGTTTATTGGTAAACAAAATTGTGAATTCCAAAGATTTAGAATCTTTGTAACTTTAAACCCCAATGGAAATACATCTCTGAAACTAAGCACTTGAAGGTCTGTTGTTCATGCTAGAAGTAAAACACATACATTGATTTTCATTGTTAAAAAGTTTGTTTGGGAAAAAAACACATAAGCTCTATGAAGTATAGAAGGAAACCTAAATTAAAACTAAGTTTAACATAGATAGCCATTGTTTGAATATAGATCAGGTAGAGTAGACAACAAAGGGAAGATGAAGATTTTTGGCAGCCAGACTTCTGTATAGAAGTTTGCATAATTTGCTCAATTGTTCCAATCATTGATTGCTGTGCCATTTTTTATATGTAAATATTTACAAACTTAACATACATACAATTTCATCCAATTATAAAAAAAAGTTGATGTAGGTAACAGCTATTAGAAAATGCAGAGGTAAACCTACTAGAATATTGATGTGCGATGTAGAAAACATAAATGGGAGGGAAACAAAGATATGTTTAAACATAATATGTATAACATTACAGTTTTCTTAATAAGATTGTTACAAAGCTCAATTTAATATACACATATAAGGTGTGCACAGAAGTGTTTTCCATCAGTTTTCAATGTATAACATTTGTTTGACGGATAACAAAAATTGTGTTTTTCTCATGATCTCTTTGTGTTTACTGTAATGACTTTACACCTAACTGTCTGCTTATGTACTATGGGGAACCCCTTTCAGCACTGTTTGGACCACTGTGAGTCCCTTCAGTGACAAGTTAAGTTTTGCATTTCTCAGAAACCTGTGAATATAATAATAACATATCACAGCTACATTCCATCTGTATGAGTACATTCTCAGGTCTGCAAGCTTTAAAACACTGTATACCTTTTATCTTACTTTTTTAAATTTACATTTATAAATATTAGTAACTTTGACAATATAAAGAATAGCGAGACGGATTATTTAGTATTAAGATTGACTTGAAATTATTGAATACATAAGAAGGAAAATGACTTGCAATTATTGAATGAATAAGAAGGAAAAAATAACTAGTTCATTGAGACAGGCAATTGATTTTTTTCTCCAAGATAATTGAGTAAGTTGCACAGTTCATTAAGTTATAGGTCAAAGACTAATTGTAAGGAACCATAACTTACATTATTGATGTAATGCTAACACAAGAGTTATGGAAATACTCCCCAACTTGCATCTTTATAGCTCTGAATATAAAAAATATATTACACAAATTATATAATTTTTATGTAATTTTTGTGTCAGTCTGATTATCCTAGATGACTATCTTTGTGTTTATTTCCTTATAATTTAATCTTGATAACTGAGTAGTCAAAATTATTTGTTTTATTGTTTCATAAGTGTGATGGGATGTAATATGCATTTACTTAGTACTTTCAATTAAATTTTTGATTACATTAATTATGTGTACTAATATTAAAATAGTAAGTCTATTATTTTTGTCCTTCTTGCAACTACTGCAATATGAATAGTAAATGCACAGTAAAAAGACAATTTCTGTTTTTGTATTGTTGGTTCACTGTCTCATTGATGTAAATTAATGTGTCATTTTATTCAAAGATTTATTCTTATTTTATTTTATTGCTCAATGGCACATATTTGATGTTAAATTTTGACTTTTTTAAAAGATATATGTGCTGACCAAATATAGCCTTTTTTGTGCTATTATGCAGCTAAAGCAATCACAGATCAATCAAGATATAGCTTATGGTTAGATGAATGTCTCCTTAACGCTGTGAGCTAAGAAATTAAGTGGCGTAACCGTAGCAGAACTATGAAAATTGTAACAAATGCTTGTTTAAAGTATGTAACACAGTATTTGATAATACTTACCTCGAATATTTAGATTAAATTAAAAGGGAACTATTTCTTTAATCATGTTAATTGCTTTGTACAAATTGTATACAAGTATATCAAATAAGAAATGTTGAAAAGGAAATTATTTGGTAACAATGTTTCACTTTTAAATATTGACAAGGCCCACCACTGAGCTAATTTATATAGTCCTACTCAGATATGTTACAAAATTAGTAGCTGTCATTTATAACACAAGTAAATCTTACTTTCTGTATGTATCAAGCCATAGGGCTTGAATGAGTTCGACCCAACTGTGTCAACTGACCTCATCCAGAATTTGATTAATTTAGGTGGATTTTTGTATCTTATTGGCTGTTTTATAAAGTTGGTTCATAGTGATTCTTTTTGTTGCATTAGCATCATCAGTAGCATTTATTAAAGAAATTTAAATTTTCTTTTATTTGTATAGAATTTCATCAAAATTAGGTATAAGTAAAGAAAGAAGGATCTTATTTTAAGTCTAACTATTTTTTCCTTTCGTTTTTCTATGGTACTAAAACTTGTGTTCAGTTAAGTTAAGAAAAACAGAACTGAGGATTCTTTAAGTAACCACTTAAATAAATAAATTTCTTTTTTATGATGCAAGATAGTAAACAAATAGAAATTAGGGTAAAAATAGAACTTAATTAGTTACACAATAGATTATTTTTGATGTACTATTTCGGTACTTGTTTTGCATTAGTTGCAATGTTAGTGGTAAGATTATATTGTGTGAAAGCACTATGAGAGATTCTGAGAAAATCCAGATACTATACAAATTTGCCTGGAATGTTACAGTATACTTGAAAGACTTAAATTCTACAAAAAGGGCATTTGTTAAGTACAGTTTCTGATATTGCAATTACCAATTTGATCAACATGCATTGGTTTTATCAAGAACCTGTAAAAAATAAATGGCTTTTGAAACAAAGTTGGTGATTCTTAATAAGAATATTTTTTAGGCCTCAGACTCAGAATTCAACCAATCAAAATACTGGATTTGATGTATTTAGTTATGTTTGTTTTTTGGGGTGTTTTTTTCTTCGATTTCCACAACCATATTAACCTGACCTACTTTAAATTTTAAGTAAAATATATTTTTTTTGCTCTGAAATTCTGCTCCTTAGAATCTGTCCTATTTGTTTGCCATTGTCTTCATTTACATATGAAAAAAAAAAAAAAAAAAATCTGTTGTATAATGATGTGCAAGGTATATCTTTTATATATTTATTGTGTGTGTAATTCCAATAAAAACAAGTGAAAATTGCCATCTCAATATTCATTATTTGTTAAGAGTTTTGTGTACTATTACAAATACATATTAATTTTGTCTGTCTTGCAGATTATGTCAACCAGCTTCACGTAGACCTGTTGCATTTTCTCCTAGTGCTGAAATGGGATTAACAGACATTGAAATGGCACATGGATTGGAATATGATGATGCTTATTTTGAAGAACGACCATATGAAATTGAATATGAGGTATATTAATAAAAATTGATTAGATTCCATGGAAAGTTATTCAAATCACAGAAGTAATTGAATTCATTCAACATATTTAACTCTTACAAGTCAAAAGATATAACAATACATTGATATTTTATAGTGTGTCTTTCTATGTTGTGATGTTACACTTTTGGTTCAGATAAGGGTGAAGGTTTGGTACCATTAAAATGTTTAAACTCTCTTTTTGGTGCCCTTTATAGCTTGCTGTTCGGTGTGAGCCAAGGCTCTGTGTTGAAGACTTCACATTGACCTATAATGGTTTACTATTATAAATTGTGACTTTGATGGAGAGACGTTGTCTCATTGGCACTCATACTTCATCTTCTTATATCTGTGTTTCTTAATTTCCAACAGACCTCATTTTAGAAAAAAATTCTCCAAATCACAACATTTTAAGATATGGTCACAAATTTGGGTTGGAAATCTCAAATTACGGTACTGCCAAACAATATAAAACAGAGATGTGTTGGCTGAAAACATAGTGTTGACGTTTTTTCTTCAATAGTCTAGTTAATTGCAAGTGTTAGTAAACAGCCGCTTTGATAGCCATTCATATATTTAGTGCAGAAAATTTTGTCTGTAGGCATTCATTAGGACATTATCTGCCCACTGGGCAATATAGTATCCTTGGAGCATATT
The DNA here is from genome assembly GCF_036588685.1 of Mytilus trossulus. Taxonomy (NCBI): domain Eukaryota; kingdom Metazoa; phylum Mollusca; class Bivalvia; order Mytilida; family Mytilidae; genus Mytilus; species Mytilus trossulus. The sequence continues at coordinate 43,927,585 of NC_086373.1, forward strand.
GTTTAAATGATATAAATATTATTTTAATTTATAAGCTCTAAATAGCTCATTCACTCTTCCGATTTACCGATTCATAATCCTTGGCAAGACAGATTCATCATTTAGATAACAAACCATATGGACCAGACTGCAGGTTCATTTATCAAAATTAAATAGTCGAAATTGATAGGAAAATGTGAAAATTATCATACAAAAATATATTTATCATTCATTCTTTTAAGTAGGATGCATGCGTTTTCATGGAATCATTGTGAAATTTTCCCCTCACAAATTGTATCTTTCATTTATGAGAGTATTACATGTTTAAAAAATTAAATGTGACATGATGCATGCAACGTTTGGTGAGGAGTACATTGAACTGGCCAAACATTTGTCTCTTATGGATAATTGTTGGTTTGGGTCTTCAAATAATCAAAGCTTCTTTTAAAACAATTGAAGATCCACTTTCAGTTAAGAGATACAAAAAATTTACTGTCTTCCCATATAAATTGGAGCATTTTTTTAAAGGTTTGCTATGATTCTGAATTGAGAAAGACATAATGTTTGGATGCTATTTTGATGGTTGGGTTTTCTGTCTTAATACAGGCTGTATTGACTGTTTTGTGCTTTTGAATTCAGTTGGAGCTTGCTCAGACATTCTTTATTATTGTTGTAATTACAAAGGTCCAATTCACATGACTACCATTGTAATGCTGCAGCAGTGATCTCTTAATAAACCTCTTAACCTTTTTAAAAAAGGTTGGTGTATTTTGCATTAAAATATACCAACCTTTTTTAAAAATTTTGCTTTTATTCTTGGACAAGAAATGATGCAATTCTGATGTTTCAAATAAATATCCAACAGTAGTCACTTAGATAATAAATGACTTCATATTTTGGTCTACCGCATGTCAATGCCTGTGGTCGGTGATGGTCATATAGCATGAAATGACCATTTGGATATAATTAATATTTCAGACATAATAGAAACAAAATCCCTAGCTTACTTCAGAATGGGAAAAAGATTGACTTCATTACAACAATGGGAGTTCAGAAGAGAAATTAATTCTCTTTTATGTGTGAAAATTCTGGAAATTAGATTCATTAATGGTGAGAGAAAAAAAGATTTGTTCAGTTCAAGGTTCATATTTATAGTATTTTTCATATGAAGTGGAAACTGTTCCACTCGGAAATGTTGGTATTGAAGGCTTCAATTTAATCCTAAAAGAAAATATTGGGCAAATGAAAAATTGCAGAAATAAAATGAATTTCAATGGAAAATCAACAAAATGCTGTATTTTCTGTTTGATCTGGCTAGATGTATTCCTGTTGATTGAATTTGGCAGACGTCATAATTAAAAAGAATGGTGTAATTAATTTTAATTATGTAATGTGACAAAGTCTGATATGAATTTCTTCCAATATGAAATTAACATCAGTATTGACCGTTTGGTATGGAGTTCCTGTTCACTTTTGAGTAGATAATTATTACATCACAGGGTTATCTACAAAATCTATGATCAATTCAGATTGTTTTATGGTTAGATCATGTTTTAGTGACAAATAATTTGATTTTTAGATGGCAAACAAAATGAGAATAGCAATAATATATGTTTTGTAAGAACAATACATATCAATTACATGAAAGTTATACTGAATAATTCGTATTTTTTTCTGTTCAATCAAGTCAGCAAAATTTATATCATTGGTGGTTTATTTACTTAACTTTCTTGGAATCAAAGCTATCAGATTTCAGTAAACGAAATCAGCCATGCTGCAGAAGTGTATTTTTTGTATTCCTTTCCCTTGTGATGATTACGTTTTCAAACATTTGCTGAGATTGATGGGAAACTTTTGATCTTCCAGACCAATTTTTCAATGAAAAGTATAGCAGACTTTATTAGTAACATTGATTTTGAATTACTTTTATGATATTGCCTTCAGTTATCATGCAAAGACCATTCTTTCTTTTAAACTGTTGAATAAGAAGCATTCTGTTAAAATTTTAGCACAAAAATTTGCATGTATTGAATATTTTGAAATGGAAGGGTATTTTTACGGCTTAACTGTATTGGATTGTCTGAAGAAGAAGAATGTTTCTATCTTTTAAATTTTTCAATTCTGGCAATGAACTCCCATTAGGAACATAATTAAACACCACTATCAGAGGTTTACCTGATGCCAATTTAGTAGGAAATTAATGGAAGCCCATTCCTACATGGAATTTTGTTTTTTAAATTATTTACATTGTCCTCTGCTTGAGACATGGGAGATCTTGTACAATATTTCATTTGAAGATAGAGTTAGGAGGATCATGTAAAATGCCTGATTTAAAAGCATTAGGGTGCTACCATTTGAGGTATAATGTGCCCTTGTTCTATTAGTGAAGTACATTTTGTTTTTGTCACTGTTGGGGGAAAAAAACCCTGATATGTTTCTTGAGAAACTTCTGATGCAATTTCAGTATCATAATACCTGTAATTTTAATGGTTTAAGTGTGATGGCCACATTTGATATCTGCAAATGGATATCAATATCTGTATATGTTTTTTTAGCCTTTCCACTGCAAACTTCGTGGTCAGTTATTGCCAGTGCTAATGATTTTCGCAGAAGTTAGTAAACTTTATGGTCAATTTGTTTATAATCAGTAATTTTTCATTCCTTTGTACCCTCTCACTAACTATCTATAGTGGATGTTCTCTTATCACCTTATGCCAAGTTGATGTATTTTACATGGAAGATTTACTCATCAAATCACAAAAATTTACAGAAACTTGTGATTAATTTGAAACAGCCAGCATTCAATAATTGATGTGATTATTTTGACCCAAAAAGATACTGATTGTTAATGGAAAAAAGAAAGAACGAAACATGGCAATTAATAAGTACTTTTCAAACCTAGGAGATACTTGGTTCTATTTCAGCATTTGGCTTTTTATGCCCATTGGGTGGGTTTGCTTTTTTTCCCTTCATAAAAGTATAAGATCTACAGTTGAATTCTTGGAAATATTTCTAAAAAGATGGGAGACACTGTATTAGAAACCCAAATAACTGACTTTGTTCACTACACTCTTTTAGAATGGCCATAAATATATAACATATAATCATGCGTAAGATATATAAAAAGATTCTAAAATTCTTGCACCTGTAAATTTATTTCAGACATTCATTGACAAAATGCTTTTCTGTATATATATATACTATTAACATAAAAGTATATTGTGCATTCGTTGCATGTCAAATTTAACAGGAATTATGCAATCACTTTCTTATAATTATTTTACAATTTTATGCCTGAATTGATTTGGTTTTTATTTTCTTTACTACTTGTATAGATAAATATCTCCTATCTTTTTTGTCCTACACTTGTCTATTATAAATAACTGAAAGGTTTAAGATTCAATGAACAAGATGACACTAGATCTTTTTGCCAGTAAAACAAATTGAATTCATGCTACAAGTTTACAAAAAGGATTACAGTAACTTCATTTGATTTTTGTTTTTGATAGTAAGGTTTTGTGTTGGGTTGGGAAAAATAGGTATGGATTTTAACTGCAGTCTACCAGTGTCTCAGGTAGACAGACTGTGATGAACACTGTATATACTACCTGCATACATACACATCATTTGGACTATGGTGGATAATTGTCTTATTGGTTATATTTGTATTGTAAATACACTGCTTGCAGAAATACTGAAATGCAACAGAGAAAAGAATTTATTTCAAATATTAAAAACGTATTTCCATTTATTTAGAAGAAAATGTAGGTTGTTTATTTAAATTATTCTTAAATGAAAACTGATTGTAAAGGATCCCCATCTCCACAGCAGGAAAGATTGAGAAACATAATAAAGTTTAGATATCTGTATAGATAATATATGATTTATAATGATGTAACTGCTGAGGACTCAGACATTGTACCTATGTAGTATTCCTTTGATGTTTACCATTCAAAACAGTACACAATATAAATAGTCTTTTTATGTTGGTCTTTAATGACCTGAATAGCAGTACATCATAGTGGGGCTGTATGAAACTATTATCCAGTTAAACCAGAACTTCAAAAACTTTAAAAGTTCAATTTTTATTGACAGTTATCATAAACGAAGATGTAAAACCTTGGTAATGAGTTTGATACTGATTATAATTCCTATTTACTCCACATAAACTGAGGATTTACGTTCTTAAATTGCTCAGTGCTTAATGGTAAGAGTATATGCCATAAGAACATTAAAAAAAGAATTTCAGTTTAATGTTTTCGTGAAATCCCAATTTAAGAACATTTTCACTAAGGAGACAAAGAATCTGTTCAATTGAGTTTCTTACAACTCAGAAAAGCAGTTGTCAATTCGATTGTCAACATCTACAATAAAGTGAATGAATGAAAAGAATTCTTTCTGATTGATATTTTATTTTCATAGCTTAAAAGCAATCTCCTGAACTCTTTTGAAGATTTTTTTCTGTTTTTAGTTCACCTGACTCAGCAAATGGGGCCTATCTGAACTTGCATCATCTAAAGCCTAAGCAGGTCTAGAAACAGCTAGTCTGTCTGTCCACCCGCTTGTCAGTCTATCTATCTGTTGGTCCATCCAAATTACCTTAGGTAGAAGATAGGTCAGCAGACGGGTTTCTCTCTGGCATAATGGCTACCTCTGCCAATAAAAACAAACACCCGCCATAGACAATAGTGCTGAAAGTGACATACAATCACTAAAAAACAATTAGAGCTCTGAACTTCAGAACTGTATAAATCATATGACCTTTTGGTAGCTTTAAAGCAGAAAAGTCTTAATGTTTGCCTGTCAGAATTAGAAAATGTGTCAAAGTGTGTGTAAAAATTGCAAAAATCTTGAATACTCTTTGATTACATGTATAATGTATGGACAACTTAATACAAGTCTATTGAGTGATAGTTATTATGCACTCTGCACTGACTGTACTGTTCAAAATACATTGATCACTCTTATACAAAGATTTTATACAAGATTATAAATTTTCAAGGTTTCTTTAATATGTTTGGTTTTATCTAGATTTAATTGAAAAACAGCTATTTCAAATTGATGAAAGAAATATATTCCTATAACCTACCAGAAGATTAACTGTAGGAGAAGTTAAGTGCAAATCTTTTTTCCTCCTTTTGTATGGTAAATTAAATAGTGTAAGAAAGAGATTTTATAGACATCATATATAATTATTTGTTTGGTAAATAATGTTGTTGATTAAAGTTTGTTATAGTGCAGCAGGTGGGAGGAATTTCCAAAGCAAAAGTTTACAGGCAAGAATTAGCAATAAGGAGGGGGTATAATAAAATTATTAATTCTTATCAAGTGCCGATGACATAATCAGGAAAGGTGATGATTAAATAACTGTAAAATTTAAAGAAAGAATTAGCTTAATAATTTCATTGCAATATTAGCTCTGGTATAATTTCTCATATTTTTATTAAAGGTAAGTTGCTCTGATAGGCAAACATTAAGATTTTGTATAAGAAAAAACATTAAGACCTTATACAGACTTTCATGTACTGATGTTCTGTTATGAATGAATACCCATATATTTCCTTTCTCTTAATGCATCCAATTTTTTAAAAGTTCAGAAATATTAAAATGAATTATCTTATTTGATAAATTTTAGCTCCAATTTCTTACTGCTCTTTTATTTATGAACTCATTGGTCAAAGGAACTTGATTTGAACTTTCTTTCCACTGCTCCTATTCCTTTTGTGTTATAAGAGAATTTAATAAGATGAATTATCAGTCTAATTTATAACATATCCTCTTACTTGTGTTGCTTCAATTATAATTGTTCATTTAAACAGTTAATATAAAAAGTGAAATCAATATCATCACACACATCTACCTCAATAAAACAAATAAGACAGGTGTTAATTTCAAACTTAGTAAACAAAGAAATTGACAATTGTGCAATTGAAATTGACAACATTTGTTTGAAGACTGTCTACATTCATGGCAAAATGTGAGATAGTTAACAAACATGAAGAGATTTATTGAGTAGGAAAACAAAAGAAAAAATATTAGCTCTTAATTTACTGTACTCAAACAGTTATGACTACTACAAGCTTGTTTGATTGTTTTTAAGGTAAATGATGGCAGAAGCCTTTCTTGAAAATCTATATTTTATGTCTTATGAAAATTAATCAACCACAATTTCTATGACTGAAACCACCTTGATTTGACCATTTTTTGTCGAGCCTGCAACTTTTGTTGCAGAAAGCTCGACATAGGGATAGTGATCCGGCGGCGGTGTTAGTTCACTTCTTAAAAGCTTTATAATTTAGAAGGTGGAAGACCTGGATACTTCATACTTTGTATATAGATTCCTCATGTTACGAAGTTTCCGTCAAGTCACAAGATTTTTTGTAATGTTGAATTTTCTCTTATTATAAGTATAAGGATTACTATATTTGGTATGTGCGTACCTTGCAAGGTCCTCATCCCTGTCAGACAGTTTTCACTTGACCTCGACCTCATTTCATGCCTCAGTGAACAAGGTTAAGTTTTGGTGGTCAAGTCCATATCTCAGATACTATAAGCAATAGGGCTAGTATATTTGGTGTATGGAAGGACTGTAAGGAGTACATGTCCAACTGGCAGGTGTCATCTGACCTTGACCTCATTTTCATGGTTCAGTGGTTATAGTTAAGTTTTTGTGTTTGGGTCTGTTTTTCTCATATTTTATACAATAGGTCCACTATATTTGTTGTATGGAATGAGTGTAAGGTGAACATGTCTAGCTGACAGATGTCATCTGACCTTGACCTCATTTTCATGGTTCACTGGTCAAAGTTAAGTTTTTCAGTTTTGGTCATTTTATTTGATGCTATATGCCATAGGTCAACTATATTAAGTGTATGGAAATATTTTATGATCTATATATTAGTCACGCAGGTTTTATTTGACTTTGACCTTATTTTCACGGTTCATTGCTCAGTGTTAAGTTTTTGTGTTTTGGTCTATTTTTCTTAAACTATAAGTATAAGGTCAACTATATTTGTTTTATGGAAGCATTGTTAGCTGTACATGTCAGCCTGGCATGGTTCATCTGACCTTGACCTCATTTTCATGGTTCATGTGGCTTTGTTTAGTTATCTTGGTTAATGTAATTTTTATGGACAGTTGTAATAAAGCATTATGCTGAGGACTATCAAAATAATATCAATGATTAGTAAAGAAGGCGAGACATTTCAGTGTGTTTACTCTTGTATTTTTGATTCAGAAAGGAGTAGGTCCGGTAAGGAACGATTTTGACCTCAAATTTCAGGTTTATCTTACGAAGGATTTTGACCACTTTTTAAACACTTAAGTGTCTATTTCATTTGAATCAATAAGTTTAAGTGAAAGATTTTAACTGATTTTGTCATTAAAAACGACCCGATTCAAGCTCAAATATGAAAAATCTACAAAATATTGCCGAAAAATGTCACTTTTCAGATGGTTTTCGTCAAAAATGAATGTGGCCGCATCTGTGTTCATCATCAATCTTTATATATGTTATGTATAATCATAAAATACAACTTACATTTTAATATTAAGAATGAACACGAATGCGGCCACTTTTGTTTCACACGAAAACCGCCTAAAATTTAACAAAAATTCTAGAATTGTGAAGATTTCTGTAATTTAGCCTGACTTAATGGTGCTAGTACCTGATATATGTGCATTGCATTGTCAAAAACAGCCCATATTTATGTAGCAGGACCATTCTACTGTACAATAAATATCTAAAAGTTAACATTTTAACAATTTTGTAAAACTGCTATATTTTGGGGCCAAAAAGGGGTCTTACTGGACCTACTCCTTTGTTTTTATTCAGAAACTTTTGCCATGTTTTAACTTTTTTTTGGACAAAGGGAAGAATTGATATATTACATTAATTAGAACATGAAACTTTATAGCATTTCGTTAAATGCAGCAGTCCCTGATTGTTCATAAATTCATCAAATAATTTCAGAAGCCAAGTTATTCTCATACCCATTTTCTATTTATAGATTATTAAAAAGGTATTTGAATTTAAGCATCCAAAGAAAGCAATGGTAACATATGATATTTGATGGGTGAATAACCAATTGTTTTCTGTTTTCAGGAAGTTGTTCTTCATCGGTCATCCAGCAGTGAGAAACTGGGACTGACACTATGTTATGGTTCTTTAGAAGATGAAGTTACAGATATATTTATAAGTGAGGTAAATATACTTATGAGAGAGATCTTCACATGTCATTGTTATTGACATAAAGATATATCCTACACAACTATTGGTTTATATTTACTTTTATTTGAATAATGGTCATTCAAAGGCAACTGACATATGTAATATGATGATAGGGGTTTGATAAATTATCTAAGTTAAGGACCATCGTAACATGTTATCCTATGGCCCGTGTCATTGGTCAAGTGTTCCAATCTATTGGGAAGAAAAACAGATGTTGGGTCAAGTGGATTTTATAGAAACCAATTGAGAGATTAATTGAACAGTCTGTTGGCGGAAGTTATGATTCAGACTGGTTGGGACCTTCATATAACTGATACAGGATCAATCTCCTGTCAACCAGTCACTTCCATTGTTTTATTGTTTTATACCTTATCAATACTCAATACTTATTCAGGCTACTGCAATCTCTGACTGGAAAAGGACTATGTAGAAGGTTGCGAAAAGTTGGTTTATCCCCTCGGAGGTCACATAATTTTTAAAAAATATATATTTATTTGGTGTCTTGATTTTGTGTTAAAACAGGATTAGGGTGCATTATTGCACTCACAAACCCCTTATCCAGCAGCTATAATTATCATACATTTCAACAAGGTACATGTATATTTTTGTATAGATATCAAAATTCTTTTGAGTCAGCTCAGAAATGTCTTTGTTTTACAAATTTTATAAACGGTCCTACATGTCTTACAAAACTTTCTGATTTCTGATTTAATTTCAATGAGTAGCATTCAACCTAAGTTTTCTTTTTAATTCTGTCCTGCTGTCTTTTTAAGTAGGAGCTCCCTGGACTTGTCATGGCAGAATTCAACTTGCCAACATTATTAGTGGTTTAGTACTTTTCAGATAATGAATGTCCTAGTTATCATCAAAGGGATAAAGTTATTTAAAAAAATGTGGTTTATGAAAAAAGTGTAGATTTTAAATATTTCTTGGCCAAGATGCCTGTGATTGAACCATTTCCACTGTGGGGGTTAAATGTATTTGTTAAGATCACATTGGTTTTATCACAGATAAAGAGGGTTTAGTTTCCTCATCTCTCTGTTTAATTTCTCGTTTTGACATAAAATATATAAATAATACTACAATATGTCATCATCAAACCACACTATAAAGTGGAGATTTTGTAAGTTAGTTTAATCAAATTGATTATTCAGAAAAAAATGAACAAGAAATTTAGTCCTTAAAGTAAATGACTTGAATTATCTTTGATTTTACTGTTCTTATTCACTGAAGAACCACATAGGCATAAGATATTATGTTTTTGAAGGCAAAACATATACAAATTGATAGGCGAGTGAAATTTTTGTAACATCCTCTCTTTAGAGCATGAGAACATTATTGAAGGATGATAGATCGATTTTTTTTTTTTTTCATTTTCTTGCATATTTAAAGAAGAAAAAAATACATAAAAATAAGTGAATTTGGACATTAACTTCCTCTTCATAAATTATCATTAAGTCTGCAACTGTCATCTGTTTATCATTTGTCATGTCTCTTACTGGAAACATATGTCTAAAAGTCCTGCTAAGCATGTCTGAAACAAATTAAAACATCATTGAAATCCATAGGTATGACTTTATAATCAGAGCTGCCACAAGTCGATCAGACATGTCAAAATAGTGTCAAATGGTCCTGACAGGAAATATTTCTGACAAATATAGTGGCATTTGAGCCACTATAAGTGTTGTCAGCACTTAGATTCCTACTTTAACTCTCTTTAACTAGTCACTTTAAGTAGGAGGATCTTAAAATGGACACCGCTGACATGTGATGTATAAATCATCTGGATCATAAATTACACAGGCCATAGACCACACAAAGGGACAGCAGCTTGGTCATTTAATTAAATCATGTTTTACTGAAAGATATATCCACCACATAATTTGATAGATTTGCAAGTTATTTAGACTTCATGTAAATGATATCAACAAATCAGAAATGTTCATATAGTTAACAAAGTATTACTGTTCATAATTACAGCATATAAAAATAAAGCCGGAAATTTGGTCAAAACATTTAAAATGAATATTGTTTATCATACCCTTTTACAGGCTACCATACTGGCTGAAACATTTGAATCTGTGTTTCTGATCGTATTAAAAACTAAAAGCATACATATCATGCACTGCTGATTTTTGTCTGCTGTTCTGATTGCAATTGCAAGTGCAATACAATAGATTTGGCAATTGTGTACGGCAGACCTTGATTGCATCTGCAGAACTTACTGATAGCTGGTTTTAGGGTGTGTTAATGGTGTCAGGAATCTACCTTCCTTCCTCTCTTATTAGTATGCAAATTAATTTGATAATATCTGTGAATGTAATACAAACAATAAAAAGCAGTCATTAATAAATTTATGCAATAAAAAGAAATAAATTCAATTAGATAACTCAATCGAACATGCAAAGTCAACAAATTGATATGCTCAATATGAATCTGTTGTGAACTTTAATTATTTGTATTAGGACTCGCCAAAATTAAGATCCTTCAATATTATCACCTTTATAGAATGATCTCCATTAGAAAATTTAATAGTTTGAACATACCATTTAAATAAAGTATGTATATTTAGATATTATAAGGCTAAACTAATTGCATTTTAAACTTTTAGAGAATCTTAGATTCCTAATGTTTTTTGTTTTTTTTTACTTTTATTTTTTCATCCTCCTAAAGCCAACCATCAACTGTCCTATTTCTCTCTTTACTAAAGTATATACCATCTCCAAGTATATACCAATGAAACATTATATATAAATAGTCAGTATAATATGAGTATACTTGAGTGATTTTAGAAATTGCACACCTTTTGCAATGCAATGTTAAAAATAAAGCTTTACATAAATTACATAAAAAGTTATAAGGAAATATTAGAAATCCATATCTTTACTCTGCAAGAAATTTCTGTTGATTTATATGTGATAAACACAAATATGTCCATTTAAGAGTCAACACACATAAAACAGATATGAAAAGTACGTAAAGAATTCCTCAGCCATATAATATTGTTTCTCATAAAATTGTTCATGGTCAGAAGATGGATAAATATATATACTTCTTCTGGATTGATTGAAAGATTTATGATACCTCCATGCATATTGGAAAAAAGAAGAAGACATTCATGACTTTGGAAAACATTAAACACCACATATAAGTGAAGCCAAAAATGATTAAACATCTTACAGAATGCCATTATTCATATAATAATTAGAGAGAAAAGTATTTAGAACATATTTTTATCTTACTGCCTATTTATCCCCTCCATATTAAGCTATAGAGTATTCCATGAATTAGAGACTTGTTGTCCCTGAATCTGTTAATCACATATTGTCATCCCAATCTCCATTCATTACATCACTCTAACTTTGATGTAAACATTGATTTTTGCCTACAATTATATGCTGATTAACCAATTATCAAGATACTCTCAAGCCCTGTTGACCCCTGGGAATGTTTAAGATAGTAAGTTCCTGAATCACAGAATCATTCCCTGGAGATCTGTGGGGTATTCCTAATTGTGTATTTCTGTTATCTGTTAATTGTTTGATATTAGGTCAATTATTATAATCTGTCTCCAATTTCTACGTTTGTCAATATTTTGAAAATTAAGATAATTGAAGAATTGCACATCAAAGAAGGAGTAAGTGTAATGGAGATTTATTACATACATTGATTTGTTTAGAAGTGATTACAATTGTTTAAGGTTTCCTAACCAGATGGCTACTGATTGTCTTTATGTCATGAAAAGATAGAATATCCTAAATTATGGCTTATCCTAAATGATGTCATATCCTTAAGAGATGGAATATCCTAAAGAGATGGAATATCCTAAAGAAATGGAATATCCTAATGGATGAATTTTGTTTTCATTATTTGCCATTTTGTTACTGACTTTACTACTTCACTAGATCCTATTGCCAAAGTTATTTTCCTCAGAAAATCACCAATGATATAACAATTCACATGGAATACATATTTGATAGTTATATTTTAGATTCAAAACATTGTGTTGCAGTTTAATAGTTAAAAACTCAGAAAAAAATACAGTGTTCATTCACCTCTTCTTGTTCTGGAGGCCACTGTCCATCTCATGATGGAATTAATTGACATACAAAACTTTCCAGATAACTTATCTTTTAACATGAGAAAAGTATTTCAAGAAAATGTTAATGAACAGAGAAACAGAAGTTTTATAGGTGATTGACATCATCAGATCAGGAAATCATGACTTGTTTTTATGATGTAGTGTTTTCTCTTCCTCTGCTTCAAAAATAATATATTGGATGTTATATTCAAAATTAGTTGGACATGCTCAGTTGAATTATCAGGACATTTCTTCACATATTTTGTGGACAAAAAATTATTCATATGTTGATTATTTGTTAAGCAAAATGTTAAACTGCTCAGATTGCAGATATCAAAGGTATAGGCGTCGATCTTAGACATACTGTGGATTCATTATTATTCGTTGGATACCAATTTTCGTTGATTTCGTGGATACAGGTAAACCACGAAATTAAATGTTCAACGAATTACTAATTTCCGATAGGCTAGTACGCAGACTATGTCAGTACAAAAAAAAAAAATATCCACGAACATGCAAGTTTTCCTCAATCCACGAAAATTGGTACCCACGAAAATAAATGAATCCACAGTACTTAATAATATATTTTTGTAATTTCTTTAAAACCTACATAATGACCAATTCAAGATCAAGTTTGAAACATACAAAGGACCAATTATTTTCTTGTATGAATAAGGGCCAAAACAATTACTCCAGCAAAAATAAAGTAATAAATGAAAACACAAACAACATTTAAAAAAAATTAGCGCTAAACAGGAAACAAATGATGGAGCAATTTGAACACAGCAAAAAACCTTGGGTTGCTGTCTTGTTGACATTTGTCCCATATATCTTCATATATAATGTTGATTTTGACTGATATTCCCATGGTAAATAGAGAAAAAAGAAATCTGATTATTTTTTTATCATGCACTCTGTCAGTCTTATTTTAAATGAATGCAGAAATAATTTGTAGAAATTTATCAAACAGGTGGATCCTGTCGCATTTAAATGAATGAAATTACATTATAAATCTTGATCAGAACCTAAAAAAACCTGTTAAACCACCCAAAACACTGATAAATTGAGCAAAAAATTACTTATATTAACAGCTGAAATTGAAATATTTGAAAGCCAGATCATTCTCAGACATTGTAATGATCCTGATTGACCTTCTGCTGTAAATTCACATTTAACTTCCAGTTTTCAATGGACCTGTCATAGCTTGCTTCCATTTCCTCTTCATTTTTTTTTTATTTACAGATCATTTTTCATCTTTTTTCCAGCAACCCCAAAACCTTACACAGCTTATCTTTTTTAGGGACCTACTGATAATGAATATTATCAGGTCATTATAGAAATGTGTTTTGTAATATCTCCACTCAGATAAAATGTGAACTCAGCATGATTGATAAGTTATTTATTTACTTGTAAGCAGTAGTTAATTATCTCTTAATCAGATAATGACATGTACCTTTCACACTGTGAAACAGATAAGGTCATTATGCTAATGTTTTATCCTCACTCTGGTCATCTCTCATGCTGACCACTTTCAAAGGATGTTATCAGCTGACCTTACTAACAGCTGTTGACCATTGATATTTTGACCATCAGTAAACTAGCCACTGGTCAGTTGTAAACTGAGAGTGGAAGTGTGTATTCTATTAAGGAATGTTTCTCTACTATATAGATGTAAGTTTTATTTTAACTTATTTTTCTGTGCATTTGTAAACCGTACCAATTTTCCTGCACCAGATGCACATTTCAACAAGGTCTCTTCATTGATGCTCGAGGACAATTAATTGAAAATTAAAAGCTTATGTAAGACTTGAAGAGCTGATAAAACTCAAATGGACAAAAAGTATCATAACTTAAAAATCTATTTGACTTTTAAAACTGATATCTTATGATAAAAGTAAGCTTAACATGTAAAATGGCACAAAGATGACAGTTATTATTTGACAATACAAACTATGAGTCCTGGGATCATGCTGTTATTGTGATTAACATGCTGAGTTTTATTTATTGTAATGACAAATGTATAGCTTTATTATCATTCTCATCTGTCATATAATATCTTTACTCTTACATATTATTACATGCTATAAATGATACAAATCCTCTTCATGGTGCACTCCAAGCCTTCACCATCTGCAATTTTTAAACTCCTTCCATTTGTCATGATTGATATCATATTTGTACTTTTTAAGGCTGCAGATTCTTTTTGGCAAATAAATAATCACTAAATAAAAAAGACAAACGTAATTGCTATCCTAACTTCATGTTCCAATGTTGTTTATGTTGGTACTGAATCATACAGAAGTAGTGAAGAGAACAAGAGTGAACAATATTGGAATCTAAAGCATAAGTGAAGAAAAACCTTTGAATAATAGACCCTTGAAAACTAAACCTGTTTTTTTTATAATTTTTATACCTCATCAGAAGAAATTAATAATATAATGGAAACTGTTATTTAAATCAACCATTCTTATGACTACATCTCTCAATAACTCCAATTTCCTTCAACAAATCCATAAGAAAGGTTTTATGCAGTTGTTGGACATAATTGGAAATAAGCTACAAAGATGTTAATTGTAAAGATAAACAAAACGATTAAGGAAAAAGATGAATATAGAAAGATAGACAAAGTGTTTGAGGGAAAAAATGTTTGATTGGTCTAAGGTAGCCCTTTCAACATCAAAGGAAAGAAAAAAAGAAAACGGTATCTTTTATTTGATTATCTTTAAGACAAAAGTCTTTTTAATTCACTTGATAGAAATGTTCATTAAAGATGAACTCTGCCAGTATCTGATAAACATCTCTATAGCATTATCAACCTCACGATTATTAAGTTTGGTTTTAAGATGAAAGTAAAATAACAGATAATATCTTGATTATCTCCCCTTGTCTGTTGCACAATTGCTTGGTCTTAAGACATTGTCTCAACTTGATTGGCTGCAAGAGTGCAGTTATTCATGGTGCATTTTCCATGGGATATCAGTGGTGTTCAATATTTTATTTCTTGAAGAGTTCACAAACTTGAAAAAAATAGATCGCAGTTTCTCATCATTGTAAAACAGACAAAAAATATATTCTAAGGAATCAATAGGAGATATTTGACTGTCTGTTGAATGTATTGATAACTTTTTCTCTACATTTCACACACTGTAGACTATAAGTGAACTACTTGTCTATTGTTGAAGACTGTATGTTAACCTCTATATGTCATTTAGTTTTTAATGTGTTTGAGGTGCTTATCATTGACATTTATACAATATATCTTTTTATTCTTATTTATCTCTTTCTATTTACAGGTTGAGTCATGTAGTGTAGCTGCTCAAGATGGTAGAATACGAGAAGGGGATCAAATTCTTCAGGTATAGATCAAATCATTTTAAAATTCCTTATTGTTCTTTTTGATATATATTTCTTAGGGATAAAAATTTTTAAGTCATACCTGCTGTTTTACCTCAAAACCTAGGAAAAAATATCTTATCTCATGTCATCCCTTGTTTGCATCATTTATCCTGGAACTCATGGTAGACATGTCAGTAAAAACCTAACATAATTCTTCTACAGGAAATATAACTATCCACCTCCTATCTTGTCTAATTTTTGTCTCATTTGTCACCAAAATAAGAAATAGTCATCTTAACTTCTGTTGTCAATAACGGTGTTGTGTCCCCCGTATCATTAAAGTATACCAATATCATTCACACATCACATGGTCTAAGATCAGGAAAGCTTAATGCATTACAGGTTTGTTGACGGTATACTTTTTATTTTCATTTTTAAATCCTTGAATAGTTTTCTTTATTAGTTGAATTGTAAGTTGTAAGATGGTTTGCCAGATTTATTATGTGAAATGTTGCAATTTTTCAGCCTTAATCAGCCTCAATGACAATGTTCAGCCTAAATTATAATCCTGGTACCTTTGATAACAATTCAGGTGATTGTTGAAATTTGCCAATTATTTTTTTGCTCTTCGAGATGAAGAACAGCAATGAACAGAACTGTTCTTTTGTATGTGTACATAGGGATTTTTTTATCATAAAAAAATACATCAAACCTCTTCTTTTTCGTTTTAGTGACAATGGATTTAATTTTTACTCATAATTATTCAATGTTTTTAACTAAATTTGTGTCTTGATCGAATTAAATGTCAAAGTTAACACTGTTAGAGATAAAAGCATTAAGATGCGTAATGACATGTAATGACAAGATTTACTCTGCATTCTATCAATAAAATGTATGGATTGAAAGCTTTAGTGAATAACTGCAATTGTATTAGTTCCTGATAATTGTTATACAAGTGCTGCTATTATCAATTAAATCGTCTGGTGTCTAGAAACCTGTTTGACAATCAGTTCTGGATTAATATTTAAAGTCCATTTATTGCTTGTTAATATTTCTAAAACAATGCACTTCCTGATAGGAACGAAATCTGGTTATTACCATATTGACATATTAATGTTCTCAACATGTATTTATGCAAAAATAATGAAATCTGCTTGAAATTGGAGTAACTTGAAAAGAGAAGAGACATTAACAGAATATGTTTATAAATGTTCGCCCATCTTGATGGACTTCCTGTACAACACATGAACATTGATGTTCACTACTCCATCCAGTTTAACAAGTTCAATTACATAATCACATCAATGGACTCATTTCTAAATTCAATTTGCTATCGATTCATAAAATTTGTTTGCAGTTTTGAAAACAGTCTTTATAGGTTTTTCGTTTACTTCTAAAGATTTCACTTTTTTTTTTAAAGAGAATTATTTTTATCAGCACAGTATTTCATGACCATTACATGCAATTTAATAATCAGTTCATGTTCAATTTTTGCACTTATGCCTTTAATTGCAGATAAATGGCATTGATGTACACAGTCGGGACCAAGCTATTAAATTATTTTCTGAGAGAACATCAGACATCACACTACTGTTAGCTAGGCCTGCAGTGCAGGTAAATGTCTTCATACTAAATATTTATGCATACAAGAACTGATCAGTAGTTTTCAGAGAATAGAACAGTTTAGAATTTACCAGGTTTACTAGCCTTTTCCCTGTTTATTTTCAGGTACAAGCATGACTTTGTTTACATACACATCAACAATAGATTTGTACATGTTTATCTCCCTTGCATATATACCCAAGAAAGTTCAGAACAAGAAGTTCTCTTTTTCTTTAAACCACAAATATAGATAGGAGTGTATACAGAAATGACTTGAATCATAATGATATAATAAAAAGAGACCACACCATTTAGAGAATCAATTAAAATTGTAATGAAACAACCACTGAAAACCATAGTTCTGTGTTGTTATGTTGATAATGCTTCTGAGGCTTGCATACCTAATTTAAATGTTGCATTTGCTGCATTTTAATTTTCTTTTGGATTCACTGTTGGTACTATTTCACTTCAAAAACAATTTTATATTTTCACTTTCACTATATTCATCATTTAAGAATTTTTGAGGTGCTTATATAAAAATAACACTATATCAATGAACCATTTTCCACAGGATGAGTTCTAGATTTTAAGCTAAAACAATGGCATGTCAATCAAAAGATAATCAGGATTCCCAAATTAATGGCTGTAATTATCACAAAAGTAGGGAATCAAAGCTGTATCTAATTGTTTACATTTCTCTACCAGTACCTAGTTAATTACTATTGTTTACTAACTGACTTACTGGACAGATCAGGGTTATCAGGTTTCACATTGTTTTTGTTCTCTGACAAGTTTTAGTTTCTGTTCAGTTGAAATGATGAATTGTTTATTTTGATCACAAAGATGAAAACACTTCACAAAAGATGAAAGGAGAAAACCTCCTAGTCTAGTCATTCAAGATGAGAGTAAGCATTGATAGATGATACAGAGGAAAACTTAGTCCTCAGCCAAAAAAGTTATTAAGATCTCATATCAAACTTCTGATAGTTCTCCACAACTAACTTTTGGGCTTACTGGCCAGGATATAACTTTTTTTTTTTTATCTACAAAGCTTGTTATCATTATGAAAACTTCTTACTTGCCCTTCTTCATTTTTAACCAGATTTTTGTGACAAAAATGTCGGTTATTGATTTGGGGATGTACGGCGGTCGGTCAGTCGGTTGGGCAGCAATCAAATGTTGTCTGTGCATTAACTCATGAACCGTTCTACCAAAGCTTTTAAATTTTAATATGTTATTACTGACAACTAAATGAAGGTCAAGTTTAATAATGGCGATTTTGACGAGTTATGATTCTTAAAAGATTGAAAAATGGAGTTTCCAGTCGTGTCTGTGCATTTACTCATGAACTGATCTACCAAAGCTTCCCAAATTTTAATATTATGTTACTGATGACGAAATAGAGATCAAGTTCAATAATGACGATTTTGACTTTTACCGTTCAGGAGTTATGGTTCTTAAAAGATTGAAAAATGGAGTTTCCAGTCGTGTCCGTGCATTTACACATGAACTGTTCTACCAAAGCTTCCCAAATTTTAATATGTTGTTACTGATGACAAAGTGGAGGTCAAGTTCAATAATGACGATTTTGGCTTTTACCGTTCAGGAGTTATGGTTCTTGAAAGATTGAAAAATGGAGTTTCCAGTCGTGTCCGTGCATTTACACATGAACTGTTCTACCAAAGCTTCCCAAATTTTAATATGTTGTTACTGATGACAAAGTGGAGGTCAAGATCAATAATGACGATTTTGGCTTTTACCGTTCAGGAGTTATGGTTCTTGAAAGATTGAAAAATGGAGTTTCCAGTCGTGTCTGTGCATTTACTCATGAACTGTTCTACCAAAGCTTCCCAAATTTTTATATGTTGTTACTGATGACAAAATAGAGGTCAAGTTCAATAATAAAGATTTTAACTTTTACCGTTCAGGAGTTATGGTTCTTGAAAGATTGTAAAATGGCATTTCCATTCACGTTGTTGCATTTACTCATGAACCATTCAATCTAAGCTTTTCAAATTTTAATATGTTGATACCGATGACAAAATGGAGGTCAAATTTGATATTGACGATTTTCACTTTCACCATTCTTTAGTAATGGTTCTTGTGATATTGCCAGGACACAAATAAATATAAATAAATCCGGTTTGCTGTCGTTGTGACAGCCTCTTGTTAGTGATTGATTGATTGTTGTGTTTGCTTAATGTCCATTGGAAGTATTTTATGAATATTCAGGATGATGTTTTTACTTATGAGAATTTATTTACAATAATAGATGCCACAGTCTAGTCCATTATTGGTTTTCAAGACTCTGTGTTCTTTAAAATCATTTCATGTGTTTTAATGATGATGTAGGTTTATCCTGAAAAAAATACATTTAATACTCTAAAATGTTATTTTCTTCCATAAGTCTCAGAGTGCCCTGTTTTGAGTGTGTTGTGATGACAAGATCTTAGAATCAGAAGTGTTCTGGAATTTATAAAAAATATATGCTTTTTTTATCAGGATGTTAAAAATTGGTTTTGATGACTTAATCACAAACATCAAACAACGTTGAAAAAAGTCTGACCTAAGTTATTATGTAAAGAGCACAAAGGGTAGGTTATCATCCATGTTGATAGAGTAATCAATGGGGATGATGTTTGAAATTCAGACCACCATGAAAAGGTCAGCTTACTTCAAAGAGAAAGTAATAGCCAATTAAACAACTGATATAGAACTTTTGAAAAGTCTGAAGAGTGACAAGACATATGAGTTTTACGACTATATTTTTTTTACTTAGCAACATGGAAAAAATATTGGGCTTAATTTATTTGCTCCTTCACTGATAACAATGTTTAGATTTTATTTCTTCTTCAACTTAATTTAAAATCAACAATCATGAAAAATTTAAAGAAATAATTTAGTACTGTTGTGTTTTGGGTATTTTTCAAATTTTTTGAAATAAAAGTTCTAGATACCCATAAAACTGGTCCAAGAGACATAATAAAATCTATTTTGCTGTTGATATTAATTTGACTTATGCCCCACCCTTCCCCTCCCAAACAAAAAAAATATTGGAAGAATCCTATTCTAAAACAAACCTATCAAACCATTCTTTTTACTATAGCAAAGATTGTCAAGACATTACCACATGGATATAAGTTCTTTGAGGAAATGATATCAGCACAGGTTTTTTTATAACAATAATGGTTCATGATTGGCACTTCCACATCATTTCAAATAAAATTTCACATAATTGGTATCATCAATCATGGCAAAAACATTTTTAAAGAAAAAAATAACCCCCCAAAAATCAAAGAAAATGGTTCATAATTTAATAATGGTCAAACTGATACCAAATATTCAGGTATAACATTTATGATCCCCATTTGAAAATTACTGTTAGGAGGGAAGCAATTGAGGCCATCATGTTTGCCTGCCACTTTTATTTATCAATTATTAACCCATTATTTGCTGTGCTGGGTCAAACAGAAGACTTTACAGTTAGAATTATAGTTTTTCAACAGAAAACTGCATATATGAGTAAAGGAAACATTTAATGTTCTAGGTGTTAAAATAATGTGTTTAGTTAGGGTCCAATATCTTCCTATCCACTGTTATCTTGAGAGAAAGTATATTGAAAATAGGCTCAAATGTGTCTGCCTGAACATAAAGCAGGGCAAATATAAATTTTTTGCATTGATGCATCAATAACCTGGAAGACTGAGATGAATTTAAAGAATGTGACAGTCTTGTCTATTGCATTATAGATCTTGATTAAGATTATGTAGTGTATTTTATAAGGAAATGATTAAACTTGGTAAACATCAGAAAGATTTGAAAAATACATTTGATTTCTACAAAAAAAATATCCTTACAACTACCAGCATGTCAAGTAATTCAGTATAAATATTTTGAAAAGGAGGCTATTATAAAGATTCATCTTTCATGAAACAAGAATTTATTATACTAGCTAATCTAATAGACCTTTGTTCCTATAGTTTATAGTTAGTTTATGCAACAACGATGCATTATTCTAAGTGCATGCAGAATCTGCAGAAATCAGATCATATCCTCATAAAATTCCATAACATTGGCAGCCACTATTGTTATGATGTCTGCAACATGCAGGAGAAAAGAAGAAAACAATAGTTAAAACAATGGTATTATAGAATACAAAAACATGTGTAGGGTGCAGGAACATTATATCATACATTTTTTTTTAAAGATTACAATTTGTTTTACCGATTTCATTCCCATGTTTCTCCTTTACATGTACCAGCTAACATTGATTCAATTCAAGGGGAAGCAACTCTGTATGCTGACTACTTTAATTAATTATAGAATTTTGGGATGATGGTTGATGTTAGAAATGAAAGGTAACAGACAGAGATACCTGTTTTGTTTGCCCTCTGAATAAACTTTTCTTCTAGATTCAATTCTTATCATACTGATCAATTCTAAAAACATTACTAGAATGAGCACTGGAACATGTTCTTAACCAAGTTTATGATAAAGATGTCTGCTTTTAGATAAGTTGGTGCATCTTTATATCATGAAAAATGTAAAAGAATCATTTCTTCTTTGAAGTTGTTTGAAGGTATTTTTAATTAAAGGTAAAAGAATTATTTGACATGCTGAGATGATAGAATTGCAACTAATGGCCAGACATGTCTACTTGTAAAACCAGTAACAGCTATCACTGCAGAGTTCTCAATACTTCTCATTAAGATTTTTTTGGGATGACCATGGAGTCGACTCACCATTTTTATCAAGTATTGTCTAAAGCTCTGAAGGGAAACAAAATCGATGCCTAAGTTCTGTATTGAAATCTTCTCATCAAAAAACAAAACGGGGGGATCTTAAGGTTTTTAAGTTTTTTATAATTTGTTGGTGATGAATAAAAAGATAGACTTTTGATGATAATGATGAGTCAAGTGAAAACCCAGACTTGTTTTGGTTAAATGTATGCAAATGAACTTATTTTCTTTATCATAGTGAAAAGTTTGTGTGGGTTTTAGTCCCAAGTTTTATTTTTTTGTTATACATGTTCATTCATACAACACCCAAATCAGCAGACATGCACAATTGAGTATTGATTTTTTTTTTTTTTTTTGCTGAATATACTTTTTCAAATATTTGAACAACTGCGAAGGGTCTGAAATCTATAGGAGCATCACAAAATAGAAAGTGATTCATATTTGACAAGTTTTTTTTTTCTACTCTCAGATGGACGATGGCTTTATAGAAGACCAGAATGTTTTAGAACAGTTGCGAATGGATTTTCTAGAAAAGCATCACCATGACAATATGCAAATCATGGCCTCAATGTTGGCCAGGGTATGTTTTTTGTTGTGTTTTTACTGTACTGTTGTAATTTTTTGTGTTTCAAACCCAATATATCAATCAAAAATGCTGATGTAGTAAATGGTGGAATAAGAATGTGCTTACTTTTCTTATTTTAAATAAATTTTATTTCATACTGAGGTTGAGAGTTTCAGTGGAGGATCCAGAAAATTTCAAAAGTGGGCCTCACTAACTGCCCAAGAGGTCTTCAGCTATGCTTCAGTAACTCCCTATATAATCCAATATTTTCCCCCAAAAAGGGCCTTTTATCTAAGCAAAATCTTTGTTATAAATTACTTCTTGATCTCATTGCCAATTCAGTGGAGATAAGAGTTTTTTCAGTGGACTCAAGGTTTCTGACCTTGAATATAAAACTCTTTAATATACAAAATGTGGTAGTCTAAAGTCTGGAAATAGTCAAATAACCAGGTGTGATGTAAAATTCTACTTGACTTTCAACTTGCATTTTTATTGAGTGAAGTGTATTTTCTGAAACTTCTGAAGTAAAAAGTTATTTTTTTAAATTCTATTTACCAAGATAGTCCCTTTTCTTTGATCTTTTATCCATCTTACTACACACATGTGAAAACCCAATAAAATTACTGATTCTTTATCAGAAAATGTCATTCCACTAGAAAGTTTGATGGAAGTGATTATTTAAAAATAGTTTATTAGAGTTATTTTAAATTGTTTGTTTGTACAAAAGAACCATTTATTGCTGAACAGTGCATTTTGAGGTGTTAAAATAAAAGCTGTAGCTTTGCTTTTTAGACTTTGACAATACCCTCTTTCATAGAAAATTCATTGGAAATCTAATGTTCTGTTCATATTTTTTCTACTTTTTTCAAAATGTACTTAATCAGAAGACTCATTGAATTTTAGTTTTTGTACAAAAAGTAGTAAAGAATTGTATTTATGCAAGATAATTTTTTAGATTTGAAGAGCACTGTATTTATTTTTAAAATAATCCTCAAAACATTCTTATCATCGATTAAAGTCTAACCACTTGGCCCCTAATCAAAATGAACTATAGGTTGACCAAGACTCCTGTCTACTTTGAGGGAAACCTTAAGTTAGCGATAGGTACATTGATGACCGTGTTATCAGCTTTCAGTTTTTCTGAATAATCAGTGCACTAGCTAAAAGATCTTGAAAAATCACTATTAGAATAAAAACATAGAAATTACCAGTTTACAGTTTATTTTTCTACCAAAAAGTCACCCAGTGGGTTTCCTCAGTTATTTATATAGGGATAAAAATGTATTTTAGAATTTAAAACTACTCAATTGCAAGTTGTGAAAACAAAGAAAAGACTATTATATCAGCTGATATTTTAGTGGATACGATTATATTTACATTTATCATATATCAGTTATTTGCTTAATTTGATGTTAATAAATGAAGATTGTGAAAAAAATGTAAATGAAAGTGAAAGGGAACTGTGTTGAACATCTTGTACACTAATTGGATTGCCATAAACACCACCTCTAACCTTGTATATGTGGTAATATTATAATGTAGGTGGTCTTCATTTCACAGCTATTAAAATTTTGTTCCTAATATTCTTTGATAAAAGAGAACTTTTTCCATACCCTCCCTTCAAACTCTCAAAGGGGCATTAAAACATTAAAAAACAAGCAATAAATTAATCGAAGAATTCGACAATGATTGTTTGGGCAAATCCCATGGTAGATATTAAAGTGAAACAAGGACATATTGCCAAATGTTAGGCTTTTTTTCTATATCTTGTAAAATCAATGAAAAAATTGTGTATAACAGCCTTTCACATCTAAGTTTGGAAAAAAACCATACAACAAAAACCACCAGTTATCTCTTTTTATAAAATTATGACCAGGCTGCTGTTAATATGCACGGAACTGACAAAGACTACCACCATCATTACAGCAATCTTTTGTGTTTGGCCTTTGATACAATGCATTTTATAGTTGTGTTTGATGTTTATTGATTTAGATCTGATTGTAAATTCATACAAACAGATTTTTTCATCTTGCAGGCATTTGAAAATAGTTAATTAATAAGGTTAACCTTGCATGTTTCAAACACCTCCCAGTCAAGACCTTTACATTTGAAAATTACAAAGTATATTGTCACCTTTGGAGTCCTGGAGGCGAATCGTTGATGGAAAATGATTAAGTCCTTTTAGAAAATGATCATTTGATTGTCGACTGGCCTTTGATACAGAATGATGTGATTGTTGGGTTATTAAATAGGATTTAAATCTTTTAATCCCAGGATTTGATTTCTTGGCATAGATGAGAGGAAATGCTATTTTATTCAAGCTTTTCAAAATATCTAATTACACAGGTAATTGCATGACTTTGATTACCTTTTGCTCTCTGATAACTTCAAAGACAAATAGATTTTTCATATGATTTTATCTGTGATATTTCAATATTTATATATGTATATATAATTTGTAAACTAATATGTATTCTTATATTCATGTGGAATGAATCAAACAGACTTATTTACATCAAATGTTTATAATAAAACATGTATTTAGAATATATCGGAAACTGGTGGGATAATTTTCCCAACTTTATTTTCTACATAAAGGTACATAACTGCAAAGATTTAAAACAGTACTTTCCATGCAAGATGTATTTTGAATTAAGACACTAAAATTATGCATACAAATTGTAATTCAGTATAGGTTCAATGTAAAACCACATCTGAAGCATCCTAGCGATTTTGATCTTAGATTTGCACCATACTTTTTAAACACCCACTTTTAATAAAGTGTCAGTGAAGGTTATTAAGTACATGTACCTTCTACCATATTTTTTTTTAAAGAATAGCAGAAGCACTGAAATAGAAAAGCAAGGATATGTAATGTAATGTAGTATAACTCAATATTTTGGTGATAGATATTTGTATGGGAGATCTATATTTTTATTTGTATATTCCAGGGACATTTACTGGATGAAGAAGGTGGAACTACAGACACAGCCACAACAGAAAATTCCCTGCATAAACATGAAAAAGACAGTGGTGTTGGACGAACTGATGAAAGTACCAAAAATGATGAAAGCTCGGAATTGGTAATACATTTTAAAAATTTAAGTCATTAACAGAAAATTGTTCACAATGTGAAAGTGTTGTGCAAGTGATTCTAAAATAATAAAAATTAAAAAAACACCGCAGCATTACAAGAAATCAAAATGAGGATACTTCATGTGACTTTCAATAGTGAAATTTTTATTGTTGAAATTAAAGCTTGTGTTTTTGTATAACCAAACACTTTTGTAGTATAACATATAAACAGTGATAAACAAGGATAATACCTTCATTGTCTTTTGACATATTCAAATATTCCCATGCAAGTCAGAGTTAAAAGTTTTTGACGCCAACCAAATTATTGTATAAATATTGTAATGTGTAGTGATTATTAATTGTTGAGTTTTCATTATGTTTCATTATGATTGTTTGTCAATGTATTTGCCACAACCAAAATTGGTTTTTGTATGTTTTGCAAATAAAGATATCATATCATTAATCATAAACTCAAGACCAATGGTCAATGTTAGAATGTCAAAAATTAGCTGCAGATAGCCAAAACAATTGTAAACTAGAAAGTAAACTAAAAACTAAAGTGTCTAATAAAAGCAGTGGATAGTGAACACTGATCAAGAAGACTAAGACTAAGCACATTTAGACTAACTTGCAGTTGTTAGATCAGTAAAAATTAGAACTCAAAGAAATATGAATACAATGGGAAACTACATAATCAAACATGTTTAGAAACAACAAGTCTGTTGAAACTTTTATCATGACAATATCAAATTAAAAACATATTTCTATTATGAAAATAAAAGAATGATAATAGATAATAAGAAAACTGTTACATTTTACTTTAAAACTTGAATATCTATTGACAAGATATTTAAATGGTTAAGATACTGTTCAAATCATCAAAAAATATAAAGAGATTTCTTCAGCAAGAACAAAAGAAATTATGGTTATGGTTAGGATTTTTAATGTAAAATGTGTTTTTAATCTTCATGACAAAAACATTTGTAACAATTACAAAAAATAAATAGCTGGGGACTACTTTGTTGTGGTGTGTGTAGCTTAATTATAAGATGTTGACAGGATCATTTATTTTACATCACCCAGTAATGTCATAGTTACACTTTCCCCATTGTTATTAGGAGGACCTTAGATTCAGGCCATCTGTTAGTGTTAGAGAAGTGGCACGATTATGGATAATTATGTAAATCTATTATGCTTACAAGGCAAAATATGAATGAATGCATAAGAAGACCAAAGTAATTAATATTAATTTCTTTTGGATAATTATTTTGTTTTAACACTGGTTAATTGAAAACTTTTGCACTCCGGCCTGGTAAAATAAATTTTGGTTTTGTAAAAATAGAAAAAGTGCCCTATAGTAATTGCCAAATGGAATTTTAATTGTCGTCAATCAGTATAATTGTTTTATAAGTACTCAGTGTCTGTGTAAGAGGTGCAGAATAGTTTTTAATTGATAACCTGTGCAGCCAGGATGCTTGATTAGTGTCTTTTTGACAAATAATAGCCTTTAACTAAACAAACATTTTCATTAAACCGACTCCTAGTGGAAAATCATTGTAATGAACTGTAAAACCAATATTATGTTTTAGTGCAAAAACCATCCAAGACGACTCCAGACGGCATCCATCACTTAGCGGTTATAATGGATCATTGACAAATATAAAGGGTTAAATAAATAGGAGAACCTTTGTAATTTGGAAAAAATGCATCTTTTTGTTAGAGAAAAAGTAATTGGGCATTATATCACATCACATCACCCAACACATTCGAATTATTACAAAAACAGTATCAGTTTCCAACAGGATTAATAGAAACTCTTTTATCAAAGAGGCAGGAAAGGTCTAACATTTCACTGAATTCATTTTTCATTTCTAGACAGTTGAAAAGGGCTTAGGTGGAAATTGATAAATAGTTATCACTTTTTCTGATCTTGGTTTGATTTTTTTCTCTGTATGACTGTCAGTTTCTTCAATCAAAGGAATGCAAAACATGTCCCACATCAAAGGTATTGTTTGATATTTTATAAGTATTAAATGAACACCTTTCATGACAAAAATAATTGTAATACAGGCTGAGATTGTAGTTTTGCTTTGATTTTATTTTTCCAATTATGGTTCTGTAATTACGACCAATTCAATGATTACAAAGGTATAGCTGATAATTTTCAGTGTTGAATTTAGAATTTATTTTGCAGTCATTAGAAATCGTATTAATCTGACACTAAACTTTTTTTACTTGTGATAATATCCTCATTTACCATCTTTTGGCATCTTGGGTTAACTGAGAGACATTTGTGATATATTAGTATTGCATAAGAGAATATGCACCTTGAAACATCCTACATGATCTGTACATAGATTGAAACTTTTAAAATTAGCCTTAAAATATCTGTTTGGTTATTCAATTTTTAACAGTATAGATATCCACAAATTGTCAAGAAATATCACAAGGACCAGGCCCGTAGCCAGGAATTTCCAAAGGGGGGTTCGTTTGACTCACAAACTCGACTTTAACAGTCACAATTCGAACAGAACATCGACTTTAACAGTGCTTATTAGTTTTCAAGGGGGGGTTCGTCCGAACCCCCTGAACCCCCCCTGGCTACGGGTATGAGGACCTAACAGCTATTGTTTGGCAGCTACAAGATAGCAAGCTGAAAACAACAATTGGTCATACCTTTGTACTGTCTTCTTAGACTTTATTAAAATTTCAGTCAGTTTTATTATAAAAAATATACTTTATTGAAAAGCACTGTACACCCACATGGGCCAATGGCTTAAAACATTATAACCTATATCATAAACAGTGTAATGATTATATGGGGTAAATCAGTCATATTTTGTATTTCAAATTCAGTATATTATGCTTTTGATAATGCTAATGTATTCATATCAGTAACAAGAATAATGTTTATCTATAGTTTACAAAGGTCATTCTCTCTGGATAAATACAAACCAAAAAAAGCAATAAGTCTAGAACTTCAAAAGTTCAATGACTTTTCTTTGTAAAGTATGTTTCTTGATTAAAAAAAGTATATAGCTTGTTTATTTAAGCCATTAATCATTTTGAGCTCAAATATGATAGTTTCTGTAAAATTATTGATATCAAGATTAAAAAATCATTCTTCTTTGACAAATTTAATAAGATATCGTTATAACAGTTTATGAATGGTATATTTGATTTCATAAGAAATTTGACTATGGGTAGGGCATAGATATAGAATATCCAAAGAGAATGTGAAACTCTAATCTGATGTTCATTCATCATAATAAACAAAACATCCTCTTGTGCAAAGTTTAACTCATTGGTGAAAATATACCCAGGTATTAAAAAGTGAAATCAGTATGACCACTGTTATTACATTTAGAGTTAAGTTACTTAGAACTTTTGTCTGTAGAACTGATTTTTAGCTCACCTGCTCCGAAGGGCCAAGTGAGCTTTTCTCATCACTTGGCGTCCGTCGTCCGTCGTCGTCGTAGTCCGTCGTCGTTAACTTTTACAAAAATCTTCTCCTCTGAAACTACTGGGCCAAATCAAACCAAACTTGGCCACAATCATCATTGGGGTATCTAGTTTAAAAAATGTGTGGCGTGACCCGGTCAACCAACCAAGATGGCCGCCACGGCTAAAAATAGAACATAGGGGTAAAATGCAGTTTTTGGCTTATAACTCAAAAACCAAAGCATTTAGAGCAAATCTGACATGGGTTAAAAATGTTTATCAGGTCAAGATCTATCTGCCCTGAAATTTTCAGATGAATCGGTCAATCGGTTGTTGGGTTGCTGCCCCTGAATTGGTAATTTTGAAGAAATTTTGCTGTTTTTGGTTATTATCTTGAATATTATTATAGTTAGAGATACTCTGTAAACAGCAATAATGTTCAGCAAAGTAAGATCTACAAATAAGTCAACATGACCAAAATGGTCAGTTGACCCGTTTAGGAGTTATTGCCCTTTATAGTCAATTTTTAACCATTTTTCGTTAATTAAAGTAATCTTTTACAAAAATCTTCTCCTCTGAAACTACTTGGCCAAATTAATCCAAACTTGGCCACAATCATCTTTGTGGTATCTAGT
The DNA here is from genome assembly GCF_036588685.1 of Mytilus trossulus. Taxonomy (NCBI): domain Eukaryota; kingdom Metazoa; phylum Mollusca; class Bivalvia; order Mytilida; family Mytilidae; genus Mytilus; species Mytilus trossulus. The sequence goes on from NC_086373.1 coordinate 43,957,268, forward strand.
TTAAAAAATGTGTGGCGTGACCTGGTCAACCAACCAAGATGGCCGCCACAGCTAAAAATAGAACAAAGGGGTAAAATGCAGTTTTTGGCTTATAACTCAAAAACCAAAGCATTTTGAGGAAATCTGACATGGGATAAAAATGTTTATCAGGTCAAGATCTATCTGCCCTAAAATTTTCAGATGAATCGGTCAATCGGTTGTTGGGTTGCTGCCCCTGAATTGGTAATTTTGAGGAAATTTTGCTGTTTTTGGTTATTATCTTGAATATTATTATAGATAGAGATAAATTGTAAACAGCAATAATGTTCAGCAAAGTAAGATCTACAAATAAGTCAACATGACCAAAATGGTCAGTTGACCCGTTTAGGAGTTATTGCCCTTTATAGTCAATTTTTAACCATTTTTCGTTAATTAAAGTAATCTTTTACAAAAATCTTCTCCTCTGAAACTACTTGGCCAAATTAATCCAAACTTGGCCACAATCATCTTTGTGGTATCTAGTTTAAAAAATGTGTGGCGTGACCTGGTCAACCAACCAAGATGGCCGCCACAGCTAAAAATAGAACAAAGGGGTAAAATGCAGTTTTTGGCTTATAACTCAAAAACCAAAGCATTTTGAGGAAATCTGACATGGATAAAAATGTTTATCAGGTCAAGATCTATCTGCCTTAAAATTTTCAGATGAATCGGTCAATCGGTTGTTGGGTTGCTGCCCCTGAATTGGTAATTTTGAGGAAATTTTGCTGTTTTTGGTTATTATCTTGAATATTATTATAGATAGAGATAAATTGTAAACAGCAATAATGTTCAGCAAAGTAAGATCTACAAATAAGTCAACATGACCAAAATGGTCAGTTGACCCGTTTAGGAGTTATTGCCCTTTATAGTCAATTTTTAACCATTTTTCGTTAATTAAAGTAATCTTTTACAAAAATCTTCTCCTCTGAAACCACTTGGCCAAATTAATCCAAACTTGGCCACAATCATCTTTGTGGTATCTAGTTTAAAAAATGTGTGGCGTGACCTGGTCAACCAACCAAGATGGCCGCCACAGCTAAAAATAGAACAAAGGGGTAAAATGCAGTTTTTGGCTTATAACTCAAAAACCAAAGCATTTTGAGGAAATCTGACATGGGATAAAAATGTTTATCAGGTCAAGATCTATCTGCCCTAAAATTTTCAGATGAATCGGTCAATTGGTTGTTGGGTTGCTGCCCCTGAATTGGTAATTTTGAGGAAATTTTGCTGTTTTTGGTTATTATCTTGAATATTATTATAGATAGAGATAAATTGTAAACAGCAATAATGTTCAGCAAAGTAAGATCTACAAATAAGTCAACATGACCAAAATGGTCAGTTCACCCGTTTAGGAGTTATTGCCCTTTATAGTCAATTTTTAACCATTTTTCGTAAATTAAAGTAATCTTTTACAAAAATCTTCTCCTCTGAAACTACTTGGCCAAATTAATCCAAACTTGGCCACAATCATCTTTGGGGTATCTAGTTTAAAAAATGTGTGGCGTGACCTGGTCAATTTTTAACCATTTTTCGTAAATTAAAGTAATCTTTTACAAAAATCTTCTCCTCTGAAACTACTTGGCCAAATTAATCCAAACTTGGCCACAATCATCTTTGGGGTATCTAGTTTAAAAAATGTGTGGCGTGACCTGGTCAACCAACCAAGATGGCCGCCACCGCTAAAAATAGAACATAGGGGTAAAATGCAGTTTCTGGCTTATAACTCAAAAACCAAAGCATTTTGAGGAAATCTGACATGGATAAAAATGTTTATCAGGTCAAGAACTATCTGCCCTGAAATTTTCAGATGAATCGGTCAATCGGTTGTTGGGTTGCTGCCCCTGAATTGGTAATTTTGAGGAAATTTTGCTGTTTTTGGATATTATCTTGAATATTATTATAGATAGAGATAAATTGTAAACAGCAATAATGTTCAGCAAAGTAAGATCTACAAATAAGTCAACATGACCAAAATGGTCAGTTGACCCCTTTAGGAGTTATTGCCCTTTATAGTAAATCTTTAACCATTTTTCATAAATCTAAGTAATCTTTTACAAAATCTCCACCGAAACTTCTAGGCCACAATCATCTTTGGGGTATCTAGTTTGAAAAATGTGTCCGATGACCTGGCCATTCAACCAAGATGGCCGCCACGGCTAAAAATAGAACATAGGGGTAAAATACAGTTTTTTGCTTATAACTATGAAACCAAAGCATCTAGAGCAAATCTGACAAGAAGTTAAATTGTTAATCAAGTCAATATCTATCTGCCCTGAATTTTTCAGATGAATTGGACAACTGGTTGTTGGGTTGCTGCCCTCCAATTGGTAATTTTTAAAGAAATTTTGCCGTTTTTGGTTATCTTGAATACTATTATAGATAGCGATAAACTGTAAACAGCAATAATGTTCAGCAAAGTAAGATCTATAAATAAGTCAACATGACCTAAATGGTCAATTGACCCCTTAAGGAGTAATTGCCCTTTATAGTCAATTTTTAACAATTTTCATTAATTTGGTAAATTTATGTAAATTTTTACCAAATATAGTTCTCTGTTACTAATGGGCAAAGTTCATGATAGATATAATTGTAAGAAGCAAAATCGTTCAGTAAAGTAAGAACTTCAAACACATCACCATCACCAAAATACAATTTTGTCATGAATCCATTTGTGTCCTTTGTTTAATATGCACATAGACCAAGGTGAGCGACACAGGCTCTTTAGAGCCTCTAGTTTTTAGGTTGTTTTATTTTGGCTAATCACTTTCTTTATGGTCTTTGGGATATAACATTGAGCAATAAGGATTAATTAATATATGAAAGACTCTGTATTTCAAATAAATAAATGAATAAGGTTCCAACAGCAATTGAAATGTTAAGAAAAGGGCAAACAATATTATCAATATGTATTTATATACATGGGATATTTGTTAACTAGAACCACAAGACTTAGTGTAGAAATACATGAAAGAACTAGATAATTGGTCTATCATTAGGCAGTCGACAGCAATATCTGATATCTGTTGTAATAAATATGTAATTTCTGTACATATTTGTATTTATATTAATTTTTCATATAAGTATATTATATATTATTCAGGATGCCTTTGACACAGAATGTACCAATTCACCAGCTGCAACCTCAAAGTTTCGTCAAGGCAGAGGAGAATATCATCGCAGTGATGAAAGTTTCTTGTCACATGACATAACAGATCAAGAGATTAATGTAAATGACATTTCTAAAGATGAATGTGATAAATTTCGGGAGGTACTTGTTCAAAGATGTGATAGTAAAAGTGCCAATAATTCTCCTAAAAAGGGTTCATCTCGTAAGAACTCTGTGAGCAGTCTTGAACGAGAAATTGAGTATGTAAATCGTGAAATGGAAAACATTCAGATTGAATGTCAAGATATGTATGACAATCATATAGGAGAGGATTCAAATATAAATCATATATATGAAACATTACCTTCTAGAAGTCCACGGGTTGTCCCACGTATGGGAACACGACTTGAATATGTCAAAAATGTGCAATCAAACAATTCTGGTGATTCGTGGAATCAGAGTCCTGTTAAAAAACAACAAAAGGCTTTCTCAGAAGCTTCGACAACAAGTGCTTATAATACTGGAGAAAGTTGTCGCAGCACACCTCTGACTTTAGAACTGAATCAAGTATCAGACGACAGTGAGAAAGGATTTAAAAACTCTATGCTATGTTTAGCTTCTACAACTACTACAACACCTATAGCCTCCACTAGTGACACAGAGAAACAAACACAAACTCCATGTCAGACCAAAGAAAGTTCTAGTGAAGAATTAAATGCTTTATCAGCCAAAAATAATAATGAAAATAAAAACTTGTCAAAGGATCAAAAACCAATGGGTGAATCTCTTCAGGATCTTTATATGTCATACGCAGATGTTATGTATACAAATGAAGCTAACTTACAGCATACTATTGCTATTCAACAAAAGCTCTTTCAACAACAAATGGAGACAAAGTGTCGGAGAAAGAATTCATCTCGCCCATCCTCTCACAGTAGTGTGGTATCTCTCCAGCAAAATAAGAATGAAAATGTTCAACTTAAAACAGATAATCTGCAACAACAAAGTCCTAACTGCACACCTCCGGATAGTAGTGGACAAATGGAATGGGTTGTGAAAAGACGTCCTGATGGTTCTCGCTATATTACTAGAAGACCTGTCAGAAATAAAATGTTGAAAGAAAGAGCTAAAAAGATATCTGAAGAGCGTTGTGGAATGACAACAGATGATGACGCAATGAGTGAAATGAAACATGGACGGTATTGGTCGAAAGAAGACAGAAAACGTCATTTTGAAAAAGCAAAGGATCATAAAAAGAAAAGAGAAATGATGATGAAAGCCAAAATGGAGACTTTAAAAGAACATGATGAAAAGAAAGAAGTTAACATTTTAGAACTAAGTCATAGGAAAATGATGAAGAATAAAGGTAGAAAAGTATTTGATGATTTTATGACAATTCAAGAAATGCTTGCACATGGAAGTCGGCATACTGAAGGAAAAACCTACAATCCTTTGTTGTCGGTGACAACTGTCTAATTCTAGAACAGTGATGTTGAAAACTTTTCTGTATGAATTGGTGTTGTGATTTTGCATCAAGTAATGTTGCCTGTTCAGAAACAAAAACAATTGTAAAAGAGATGGTATTACTTTTTTTCATCAAAGTGACAAAATGTATGAATATTACTTTGTAATACCTCTTTGAGTGTTCAGTCATAATGTGCTCCTTAGATTTTGGAGGGAAAAGTGGGGGGAAGATATTTATATAATTGGTCAACTAGATGTTTAGTGTAATTTTACTAGCCATCTTGTTAGACTGAAGTCCATATTTTGCATTTAATTGTAAAATCAGTGCTAATCCATTGTGATATTGAATGCCTTATTTTATATTGTGTATTTTATCAAATAACGAGTTTGTTTTGTATATTTTGAAATTGGTGAATCAGTAAGGACAGATGTAAATGAAAATGTTTTTTGTGGAACTGAGAAAATATGATGTCCTTATAGTTCACATGTTTTACATATTGTGGGAAATAGTATTAAATTATTAAATTAATTTCCTATATATAATCATTTTTATGATTAAAACTCTGATGGTCATTATTATTTGACTTCAATTGCATGACACTAAGTTTATTCTAGTCATTCAAACAGTAATAGATGAATTATTTGCATTGTGCATTTTTCTTTTCAACTTTCATCACATGTCATGGTGCTGCAGTATTAGGTCACATGATTTATAAAGGTATGAATTTTTTATTACATACTTAAATATGTGTCTGTATTTGTGGTTGTAAAGTCAATAACTTTTTATAATAATACACATGTACCAGTAAACACATCTAAAGGTTTCTAACCAGTAAATACTGGCAGTACTTGTCTTATATTGTAACCTTGAAGTCCATTTTTGTGACATTCTTTTTTTGGCAAAGGTTATGTCCTTTTTAAAATTATCATATCATATCACTAGGTACAAACACATTTGTGAAGTCATTTGACGTTTATCTGATACCACATTTGTTCAAGACATTTAGATGTACAATATACTGCACTTCTAATTTGGTGTCTTTTTTTACCAGAAATTAGGTCCCTTGAACTCAACTCTTTCGTTTATGACCAGTTTGGGGGAATAATAATATATCGTTAACGTCTTTCATGCATTATATCCTCTTTAAGTCTTTATGATAGTGAACATAAACATGTTTAATATTTCTAGGGGAATGTGAGGATGAATTTAGCTACAAAATCTGAATTGTGCTTTTAAATAATTTGACAAATGCCGATATGTATACTGATGTAAAAAATTAATAATTTATAGAAAGTTTGCAATATTGTGGCCTTGTACAGTGCAGTGACCATTATTTATATATATATGTTTGAGTGTAAAGAAGAGGTTATTGTAAGAGTCAGCTTGCAACACTTTTTGTGTGATTAAGAGATATATCACATGGAAAGATAATATTGTACAATTCAATTCTTATTTTTGTACAAATCTAGGAGTTGTTTACCTTCTAATACAACCTTGAAACAAGTTGGTTAAATTTTTTTAAGTAAAAGCATATAATTATATCATGTTTTTGACTTAAATTGGTCCAAGATGTTGTCATCGCTTTGATGTCCATCACTTAATCTTAGAAATTTTCATATTTTACTGAAGCTTGGATTTCCTCATAAACATGGACAATGGGAGATAACTCTATAATTTTAGGATGAACATTTAAATTATTTTATTTGAACAAACCTGTTTGTATAAATCAGAGCTTGATAGTAAAAATTTCATTCAATTTTTATAGTAAAAATAAATATTTCATTTATCTTTTTGAATATTACAGGTGTAACAATTTGAAGTTTATAATTTTCATGAAGGTTGTTTTAATTCAGCATATCATGAGAAACACCACCTTAAATCCAGAAATTGATTTTTTTCTAATGAATCCAGGTTTGATTGAGATCCTCCAATTAGTGACAGTTTTGTTAAGATATAAACACTGTTATGGGGTTGTGTCTCTTTACAAATTAAAAGAACAAATTATGACATATAATACTGGGAGCATCTGTTGTCTGTTCTAAATCTCAACTCCTTGTCCCAGTTGTGATGCCAATGTTAAAATGTTGTACTGTGTGAAGACAATTTTATATTGAATATTAGTAAAATGTATTGCTGATTGCAAAATGTATTGTTACAGAATGGTACTATAATTCACAACTCATTAATTATTTTGAAAGACATGTTCAAATTTTTCACTTTAGCACTAATGTTCAAATTTTGAAAAGAAAGGTTGTATTAGAGAGGTTGGTAGCATTTCATTGTATAAAATATGTCAGCTAAAATTGTTGCATTGGCACCCTAAAAAGTGATATTGAATAAATAATTTATACTGGTTTTAGTTCTCATTCTTATAAGTCCATTACACATGATATCAAATATGTTATATCTCTGAGCAATGCAAACAGGTATTGTCAAGAACATTAAGCTGAAATACTTCAATAATAACCCTTTACTGGTGAAATTGTGATAGAGTACATGAAACACCACTAATGGAGTGGTTAAACCCCATTTTATGTCAAGGTTACAGGGGGTCATAAATAAAGTGGGCGACATTGCTCACTAAAACTTTTTTATGCAGTTTACAAAATGAGAGTGCACACACTGAAATGTCTCACCTATTTTACTAACCATTGGTATTATGCTGATAGTCATAAATAGAAAGCTTTACTTACAACTATTACATAAACTTAATATGATCCATGAAAATGAGGTCAAGTTCATAAAATCAAACAAGAAATATATTCTACACTTTACATTATTCAATACACAAAATATAGTTGACCTTTTGCTTATAATTTCTAAGAAACAGACTAAACCAAGAAAACTAAACATTGACCAATGAATCATGAAAATGAGGTAAAGGTCAGATGAACCATGTCAGGCAGACATGTACAGCTTACATTCCTTTCATACAACATATATAGTTGACCTATTGCTTATGGTTTAAGAAAAACAGACCAGAACACAAAAATTAAAAATTGAGCAATGACCTTAAAAATGAGGTCAAGGTCAAATAAAACCTGCATGACTAATATTTGGACATGTTCACCTTACAATCATTCCATACGTCTAATAAAGTAGACCTATTGTATACAGTTAAAGAAAAACAGACCAAAATACAAAAACTGAACTATAACCACTGAACCATGATAAATGAGATCAAGCTCAGATGACACCTGGCAGTTGGACATGAACACCTAACTATCCCTACATACATCAAATATATTAAACCTATTGCTTATAGTATCTCAATATCTTGACCACCAAAACTTAACCTTGTTCACTAATTCATGAAATGAGTTGGAGGTCAAGTGAAAACTGTCTGACGGGTATGAGGACCTTGCAAGGTACCCGCATACTAAATATAGTAATGCTATTTCTTATAATAAGAGATAAATTAACATTACAAAAAAACTATATTTAAATCTAACTTTTTGTCTGTCTGTATGTACGTATGTACGTCCCAAAGTTGGTTTTGGTTTTCTCACTTAAGTTTGCATAAACCAAATGTAATGAAACATATACAAAATACTTTTAACAACAAAACACAGATCAAGTTTGAATTTTGGTGAGTTATGCCCTTTACAAGTTTTTTGTTTCTGTCCTCTAACTTTAGTTTGTCTCAACCAATTGTTATTTAACTTATACACAATAAAATTGAGAATGGAAATGGGGAATGTGTCAAAGAGACAACAACCCGACCATAGAAAAAAAACAAAAGCAGAAGGTCACCAACAGGTCTTTAATGTAGCGAGAAATTCCTGCACCTTGAGGCGTCCTTCAGCTGGCCCCTAAACAAATATATACTAGTTCAGTGATAATGAATGCCATATTAATTTCCAAATTGTACACGAGAAACTAAAATTAAAATAATACAAGACTAACAAAGGCCAGAGGCTCCTGACTTGGGACAGGCGAAAAAATGTGGCAGAGTTAAACATGTTAGTGGGATCTCAACCCTCCCCTATACCTCTAGCCAATGTAGAAAAGTAAGCACATAGCAATACGCACATTAAAATTCAGTTCAAGAGAAGTCCGAGTCTGAAGTCAGAAGATGTAACAAAAGAAAATATGACTGTATCGTAACTATATCCCTTCTTAATAAGTCTATTCAAAGGTTTCGTTAGTTTCTGAGGTGAATACTGACACCTTTGGCCTTATAAAGAATATTTCCATAAAAAATGCTTCTTACCACAAAATACAGATCAAGTTTGAATTTAGGTGATGTCACTTTTAACTGTTCTAGAGTTTACAAATGGAAAACTAGGAATCTAATATCTGTTCTAAAATTATCAATAATGATTTTTTTTTAAATTGGAGTTATCTTCCTTTGACCATAATAGTAGTTGAATCAACTACAATTATGGACAAAGGAAGATAACTCCAATTTTAAAATTAATTTTACCGATTACATCAACGACAACCAATGCTTTATACAATGCAAAGTTCACTGAAAAAATTTAAACAATCTTTATCCTTTGGTACTTCCAAGCATTATGATGACTGTTCTTCAGTTCTGTTCCTTTATAACCGTTAATGATATTTTGTTTCGGCTCTCTAAATTAAGTTTATCTCAACTAAATTTAATGAGATGTATAGATAATGCTCATAATAACCACTTAATTCAGTTTAAGTTTAAATTGTTGAAGAGTCACTTTTACAGTTCTTTATCTTCTTCTCAATTTATATAAAACTAGAAGATGTGGTATGATGTGACAATGAGATATATCTCCACCAGAAACTAGTTGACATAGTATTTAACAACTGTAGGTCGCCATTTGGCCTTTAACCATTAGCAAAACACAGCTATTTAAGCTGAAACCACTTATGTAAAACAATTCAAATGAGAAAACAAACCACTTGATTTATGAACTAGATATTATGGAAAAACAAATATGAAATACAGCAACAAAGATCAACAAATGCAACCATTGAATTACAGGCTTCTGGCTTGGAACAGATGCATACAGAATATAGCAGGGTTAAACATGTTTGTATGTGTGCCAACACTCCCTAATATGGACCAGTGTTGTAACATCACAATATTAAAACAAACTTCTTAGTACATGTATATAAAAAAAGAAGACGTGGTATGATTGCTGATGAGACCACTCTCCACAAGAGACCAAATGACACAGAATTTAACAACTATAGGCCACTGTATGACCTTCAACAATGAGCAAAGCTCATACCACATTGTCCGCAATAAAATGACAATGTTTTCAAAGCCAATAACAACTAATTGAAAGATTATGTACTATGGATTCATTATTATTATTCATTGGATACCAATCTTCGTGGATTTCCTGGGTACAGGTGAACCAGGAAATTAATTATTCAACAAATAACAAATTTTCTATTGGTGTGCATGCAAATTTTTACAAAACCACAAAATTAAATATCTACGAACATGTAAATTTTGCTTAATCCACAAAAGTTGATACCCACGAAAATAAATGAATCCACAGTATCTAATACTAAAATATTAAAATCAGTACACATCAAATTACAATGGATTTAGTGTCAAGAATACATATACAGTTAAATAAACAGACTCTTATATTTGGGCAAAATAGTATTCCAACCTAATGAGTAATGACCAATATTAGCTCACATCTACCTACATCTCTAGTATTTGGTGTATAATATTGCCTTATTGTCAATTATACCACAACCACCAGATAACCTTTAAACACTTTAGGTAAGTATGCTGCCACCAGATAACCTGTAAACACTTTAGGTTAATATGCTGCCACCAGATAACCTTTAAACACTTTAGGTTAATATGCTGCCACCAGATAACCTTTAAACACTTTAGGTTAGTATGCTGCCAACAGATAACCTTTAAACACTTAAGGTTAATATGCTGCCACCAGATAACCTTTAAACACTTTAGGTTAGTATGCTGCCACCAGATAACCTTTAAACACTTTAGGTTAATATGCTGCCACCAGATAACCTTTAAACACTTTAGGTTAATATGCTGCCACCAGATAACCTTTAAACACTTTAGGTTAATATGCTGCCACCAGATAACCTTTAAACACTTTAGGTTAATATGCTGCCACCAGATAACCTTTAAACACTTTAGGTTAATATGCTGCCACCAGATAACCTTTAAACACTTTAGGTTAATATGCTGCCACCAGATAACCATTTTTGGTTAAACGATAGCACAAATATCAAAACATAAAGAACACAATGAATTTGATACTGATATGTTTATTTCTTACTGAAAGGATTAACATATATCACAAGAAATATTGCAAGTTACAACTCACTATTGGGAGTTCTAGGATTTTCACTTAAGGACTACACTGATTGCTTAGTGTGAATAGATATGATCACAGCAAGCCAACATGAAGCCTAGTATCTGAATTAGGAAAATGCAACCAGTTGACGTATTATACAGTTGTTTGGTGGTTGAAACCTATTCCATTCCTAAAGGTTTGTTGGTCCCTTTGAACTTTTATTGCTTTTAAAGTGAAATCAAATATAAAAAAAACTCATATTCATCTGAAAGATATTTAAATTATTTGTTTTATTGCATAAGATACTAAGGCTGTGGACTACTGAAATTACAGAAATAAAAAAACAATAAAAATTGTGTAAAATCCTTAAAATCCAAGCCAGACACTTATAGAAGGGGGTACCAAATGAAAACTAACAATCTTCCCTCTGCCCCAAAAATAGTTCAGAAGAATGAAATTTAAGAACTAAGCTATGCCTTCAGTATGTCAAAATTGTTTCTTTTGAATATAAAATTATTTCAGTACCTAAGTCTAAAGTGTAAAAAGTAGGTTATACCAATTTACTTTTGCTCATTTCTCATTTATGTTAACCACACATCTCATATTCATGAACAAAATACAATATAATACCATTGATGTACATGTATAACCAAATCTTTCTTGGAACTGAATCCAAATTGCAAAATCTCTCACAAGGCATTTAATATTATAGCAAAAGTTGTAGTAAAGAGTACTTTTGATATATGATAATAGATTTTTGAAAAAATCACTTAATTGTCTCTGAACATCATTGCATTAGCTGTAGTAATGCTTGGAACAAATTAATGGAAATCCCAACTATCAGACATAAATGAGCAAATAACTACTGTAAATTCAGAAATTATTGCGTGCATTTATTATTGCGATTTTTGTCATTTTACACTTGAATGCGATTTTAATTTTTACGATTTTGACAAAAATCATGCTTAATTCAGTTAAAATATTACAAAATGCGAGTTTTACGCAAGTTCCGAGATAGTAACTCTCCTGTGATGAAGACGCAAAACGTCGCGTAACTAACCGGAAGGTGGGACACGTATCCACAACAAACAACAAAGTTAACGATGGCGGCGGAATTAAACAGAATGCTAAAACCAGCTTTACGCACATTTTTAATGGAAAGAGGAATGACTGTATCAGATTATAGTATTCAACAGCTGAGAGAACTTGCCTTTAAAGCTGTTGAACTGGATTTACCGGTAATTTCAACACCAGATGACACAGACTCGTTTCTTCAATTTAGGAGTACTGTTGTATTAAATGGAGAAAAAGTAACTTTTCCGACTGTCTTTCAGTGTGAGCAGAAGGGGTGGACAGATGATTTAAAGAGTGTCCCAGTATTTTCTATGGCAGACGTTTTTGCCTATCTTGTTTCGTTTGCTAAATGGACACCATCACGATTGAAAACCTACAAGAATGAGAGAGGCTTCCGACTTTCAAAGTCAAATCATATTTCTTCTGCTGAAATCTTCAAGTTACCACATGAACACTTTTACATAAAAGCGAGTTGCATCAGAGAAACATCACAGAAAGCTGATCCCTACATGACTTGGTGTTTGGTTAATTCTGAAGGTGTGTGCATATCAGCAGGATGTCATTGCACAGCGTAAGTAGTAAAGAAGCAATCATGATCAATCATGGCACAGTGGCGGATCCACAACTTTTTATATAATTCCATTAATGGGGCCCACTGACTGACATAACAGGGGTCTCCTTCATTCATGCTTCAGTGATTCCCTTTTTAAAAATCAATAAAAATTTTCTCATGAATTAAATAGTGATTTTAAATATCTGGGAGGGGGAGTATTTTATCTCCGATGCATGAAATATATTCTGTCACAGCCCCAAAAAATATATTTTATTTTCTAAAAAATTATGAAGAAAAAAACCCTGATTTCTTAAGGTCCCTTTAGGTGTCCAAAATTATATATGTTTTTTTAATTTAAGAGGGAAAAGCATACTTGTTTTAATATTTTTCTGTATATGAGACATGTTCATGCAGTTGGGTTCATATATATGTTAAAATGCAAAAAAACTACTATAGTTGGATGTTATATATTAACAAATTCATAGTTAATTCAGAGTCCTTGTTAAATCTCTTATCTTCAGTTCAGTTAAATAAGAAATTAATTGAGAGTTTACTAATCTCAGTAATTTAATCAATAACTTATTCAAATATTGCTTTTCCTCATTTGATACTGAAACATTTTTGTAGGTCAATAAACAGTTCATACTTTAATTAGTAGATGTACAAATGTATAATGTAATACCTTAAATAATAAACTAATTATTTAAATGAAATTCTTTTTTGTCCTCAAATTCACAATGTGTTACATATTCTTTTTATTTAAATCAAAAAGGTCTTTAAAGTTATAATTATTTATTTATTAAAAGTCTGATGTCCATATGCATTCTTCTATTTAGACAAAACTAATGTAAGCATACTTCTTTGATATTCTATCCTTAAATTTTCTTGACAAGTGTGTAAAAAAAGGTTTTTCCATCTATAATTTTCTAGTACACTTATTTATATCTTCTACGTTTACCAGTCATTCCAATTTGTGTAATAATCATATTTACTAATAAAGAAAACAATTTATTTAACAATGCCTATGCAATTTTGTGGTATAAGATGTAGGATATCCAGGTTTTTTTCATTTTGTATGAACTTACAGACTCATTATTTGTTAAAACATTATATGTACAATGTATATAATTTTATGTACATTGTATTTATTAATGGTATATGGATAAAAGGTATACATCAGTGAAACAGCAACTGAACAACAAAAAAAATGAAAAATGAAAATGGATTTATATTGGTTGTAATAACTTGTTCACAACCATGTATATATGAGTCACTTAAGCTTTGAACTTTGAACTTTGAAAAAATGAGAAGGTATCCATATTTTGAGAATTACATGATATTTAAGGAGGATAATAAATTCAAGAGCCAATTTACAGTATACTTTCAATAAATCTTAGTTGTACATTTTTTTTTGTGAAACCTACTCCAGTGATAAAGTGAAGTAAAAATAAGAACTTATCTTAAATTGTCATCTGGCCATAATAATCTAAACATATAATTGTTCTTTACATACATGTATATGTGGGCATAGTAATCTTAACATATATAAACTGTTCTTTACATTCATGTACAAATGTATATATATCTTTTATACACCTGAATTTTTTTCTCTATTTTTTCAGGGATGATGGAGGATGTAAGCATGTTGTGGCACTGCTATTTTGCCTAGCAAACTGGTCTGACAGACACATTGATAGAAACACAGAGACATGTACAGATACCAAATGTGGTTGGGATATTCCAAGAAAGGTATCTGTTCCTATGAAACTGGATAGTATAGAACATTCAGTAAATCCCAGGGTACAGCCATTTGAACATGTGTATGACCCAATAAACCATGATGACAACATGGCTGATGTAGAATTTGAAGCAGGTCTCCACAACTTAATTCAAGGTCATGACACCCAGATTATTGAAGTGCTTGATAAATCTGAAGACAGTTTAACCATGCCTAAATCTATCATTGAATCAGCAGAAGACTTCTTGGAAAATTCTTCTTTTTTGGAATACCTCAAATCAAAAGTGAACCAGGATGACTGTGATCAAATTTATTCTTTGACAGAAGGTCAGTCTGATAATCAGAATTGGTATGAGTACAGGCTAGGTAGGATTACTTCATCAATCATTCCTCTTGTGTATCACTATCAGGGTAATGATAAAAACAATTACATTGTCAGACAGATATTGGACAAAAACAACAATTTTTCAACTCCTGCAATAATTTATGGGAAAGAAAGGGAGCATCTTGCAAGAGACTTATACAGCAAGGAATATACTTCTCAACATGAAAAGGCTGTAGTTGAACTATCAGGACTGATAATAAACAAAGATATTCCACATCTAGGAGCTTCTCCAGATGCTATTGTTAACTGTAAATGTTGTGGGAAAGGCATTGTAGAAATTAAGTGTCCATACACATTCAAAAATCTAACATTAGATGAAATCAGTGAAAAAAAATATCATCTTACCAAAACGTCTGATGGTGTCATTGAATTAAAGAAAACTTCAAATTGGTATATACAGATTCAATCTCAAATGGCAATTTCTAATTTACAATGGTGTGACTTTGTACTTTATCTTGAAGGAAGTATTAAAACAGAAAAGCACAAATTACATGTTGAGAGAATAACATTTGATCCCCAGTTGTGGACTAGTGTATTGGACAAAGTTAACTTGTTTTACAGTAAATATGTTGTCCCTAAATTAATCCAGGATTAATAATCACAGATCTTAGCATGCTGAGCATATAATATACTGATAATAAATTATTTTATTAATGTTCAGTGAACTGTGTTATTAGTTCAATTAGTTCAATTACAGAAACAGTCAATGTGCATGTAAAATTTGTAATGGGGACTACTCTAATAATATTTGGGTCTTTTAAAATTAATATTTTTATATTACTGTTTTATTTATTATTAAAATCATAAAAAAAAGTGATATTAAATTGCAGTTAACAAGTACTGTTTTCAAATTCATATCGTTTGTTTTAACATATATTTAAATTAGATGTATAAATACATGAACATGTACTGCTACAGGTATCTTATACTGGAGTACATGTATGTTTCTTTCGAAGGAAGATTAAGTTCATGTATTATTGCTGTTGAAACAGCTATCCAGCAGAGATCAAAGGACAATAAAACAACAACTTTTTGTCACCTCATGACCTTATACTAGATGATAGATAGGAATACACTAACATTTGACCACATCCCCTCAAAAACAATGCAAAAGGAAATCAAAATCAATCAAATTGAAAGATAAATTTCTAAGCCTACTGTGTCATATTTATTTTCACTAGGAAAGCTTTAAACTGAGGACTGACCAAAAGTTTTACTACAAGTTCTTATATATTTACAAATGTAAAACACCCTTTTTTATACTTCTGGTTCTGTTTTGCAACATTTATTTTATGGCGGCAGAGTCTAACACTTATTATTTGCTGGTTCTTAAATAAGGATGTGTTGTATAAAGAAGTATCTGGAGTCAGAATAATTTGTCCTGGTAGGGTGACACATCATCATTATATGCTTTTTCCTTGTAAACCATGTTAGAAATCTAGCTGTTGGTGTCGTTCAAGTACATGTATAAATAAGAATCAATCTTTCAATTATTCCTATCTCAATAACATTTTCTCCACCTGAATATGGATTTTTATTATCCTTGTTTAGATTTAGTTTAACTTTTGATAGGCATCATGCACTGAAGAGACATACATTGTAAAAATGCACATCTGGTGTAATAATTTGGTACAATTTGAATTATAAACTTGCCACTGGACATAGAGAAACCATGAATAAATCATTTGAATAAATGACTGTTTCAATATCGTGAAAGTAACACATTATGAATAACAGATGTGGGATATACAATGATGGAGGCAACAACCCAACAACAAAAAATTGATATCTTAAGAACAAATATAGGCCCGTCACAAGAAATGCTTTCTGAAAAAATCATTATCTGACAAAGACAAATGAGGGGTTACTGATTTAGGAAAGGCACATCATGATTTTCAATGCTGAGAAAAACCGCACACATGCTACATGTATATAAATGTACCAATGGATAATATGCCAAAAAATGACTCAAGGGTGTACAATGATTGTGGTCTTTTTACTTGTTTACTGGCGGTTGGAATTCTGTAATGTTGAAAATTCACAGGTTTCTCTCTTAATTCATTAACTTTAGTCTGACTGTTTTAATTTATATGTAATTCCTCTAAACAACAGCATAACAATGTCAGATCTGCATTTTTCCTCCCTCACAAGGATTTTAATTCATGCTACTGTGATATCATGATAACACTGCCAACACTGTAACTAGCAGCATAGACCATTCGACCACCTACATTGTACATGTAAACTGATTGTCTAATGTAAAGTTTGAAATAATGGTAAAACATATAAAGCTTCACCATAATCTCTGTCATTACTTCCTAATTTTGATTGCAGGATAACCAGGTTACTGCATAATCATATAAATAAGATATTAGTGACAATGACACAACTAGTTCTCTCCATCCAAGTTGCAATGTATTTAAAGTTAAGAATTATAGGTCAAAGAACAGCCTAGAACACAGAGGAAGCATATTTTACTTAAATGGTCATATTTTTTATGTCCCACTTTAAGGCTTTTTTACGCATGTACGTTCTATGGACATGATGGACACATTCTTGTTTTCTTCACATTTCGATTTACACTGTTCTGATGAAGGTTACTACTAGGCATGAACAAAACACATTGAAATTGTTCTATAAAAAAGAAGATGTGGTATGATTGCCAATGAGACAACTATCCACAACAGACCAATATGACACAAACCTAAAAAACTATAGGTCTTCAACAATGAGCAAAGCCCATACCACATAGTCAGCTATAAAAGGCCCCGATAAGACACTGTAAAACAATTCAAACGAGGAAAACTGACGGCCTTATTTATGTAAAAAAATGAACAAAAAACAAATATGAAAAACAAATGACAACCACTGAATTAAAGGCTCCTGAATTGGGACAGGCACATACATAAATAATATGGCGGGTTGAACATGTTAGTGGGATCCCAACCCTCCACCTAACCTGGGACAGTGGTATACATTGTAACATACATACTTTAAAAATTACTTTAAATGGCAATATGAAGTCATTCATTTCTGTCAGCTTATTTATTGGAAAACAATTCATAAAATGTTCTACAGTGGTAACAATATAAATATACAACAATATAAATATTCAATAATATAAATATTCAACAATGATCAACAATATAAATATTCAACAATGATCAACAATATAAATATTCAACAATGATCAACAATATAAATATTCAACAATGATCAACAATATAAATATTCAACAATGATCAACAATATAAATATTCTACAGTCATGACAGTGCTAAACAATTGCACTTATCATCCCAGGCATTGACATGAAGTTACTGCATAAAAAACAATATATATTAAAACAGAATAACATATATAATTTCATTTAAGTGATCTGTAATTTGTTACAAATTAGCCCTAGCTTCCCCATGTTTTCTCTAGTTCCCCACCAAAATGCAAATAAGACTAAAATTTAAAATATGTTTGTTTCCGCTATCCCCCATGTAATCATGCTGTGACCTCCAGTTAAAAATAAATTAACCTGCCCTCCTGGTCTGTTCACAAAGGATAGTCTCAGGGAGGGGAAACAGATATTCTTCTAGGTGCTGCCTAAATCCACAATTTCATAATAATCTACATGTACATGTATGTCTTTTAATATCTACTGATCGTCTAGCAGTGCAATTAAGGTAGGGGACCCTCATCTGGAGTTTTTTTTAAACAATCCTTTTGTATTGCTAAGATGCTAAAATTTATCATGACCCCATCTTACAATCTATTCTAAGAAGAATATTAGATACCCCCCCCCCCCCCCCTTTGAAATCAGCAGTAAATACCATAGCCTGATATCATTACCTATAATTGTAATGATCATACATGTATATTGAAAAGATATCATACATATTTTTTGTAACAAAATCAGAGGTTATAAAGGTCAAAGATTCAGTATTTCCGCAATAAACACAAAATTGATACATTGAGTAAACACCAAAAGCAAGACATTACGTTGGTGCAAATTTTAAAAGTTTAATTTTTCAGTTAAACATACTGTTTTCAACCTATTGAAAAAGTTATGTGGTATGATTGTCAAATGAGACAACTCTTTGTCCAAGACTAAAATTCATTGATAAAAATGTATACAAGACAATTTAAGAATTCAACAGTAAACAGGCCTGCATTCATGGCATTTTTTTTTAAAGTACAAGTTTTAAAACTAGATTAATGTGTATATTTACTTTTTAAGGTAATATCTGTAACTGTGCCACTTCTATATCTCTATGGACATTTTACCGCCTAACTAATTTTGGCATTAAATTGCATAAAAATGCTGAAACTTTGACCATTTGATTAGTCAATGGTTTCAGAGACCATGCTATAGTATTTCCTATAAGTTTAAATAGCTTTAGTCTTTGAATGGCTCTTTCAACATGAATTCTCAACTTAGCTATAGAGCGAGTTTGTTTAATTTCATTCACATTAAGTCTTTTCTTTTTTCCCCAAACACACTTGCGAGTAAATGGTGGCATATTTAATGTTGCTTTTTTTTCTGTTAACAAATCTCTTATGGTGAAGCCTCTATCTGCCATTATGTCATCTCCCTCTTCAATGTAATCCATGAAACCAGACTTTTCAGTAATAAAACGATCTGATACATTGCCGCCATAAACGTCTGAAACAAAAGTGAAGGTTCCAGAAGGTGAGATCCCTAAAAGACATTTCCCAGTATTTTTTGATTTATAAGTGCTATATGTTGAGGCCTGTGCTGTAGGAGATCTTGGATGTTGAAAAAAAAATTCTGTGCAGTCAATTATAGATCTTGTTTTTGGGTATAACATTTTGAATGAATGCGGCATATGTTTTCTGACTTGTTGCTTTGATGGCCATTTTATTAGTTTTCCAAATAAACCTGACATAAATGTTATCCATGTTGTAAATATCTGTGAAACACGGGTCTTTGAGATTCCAAAAATATCAGCTAAGTGATAATCTATTAGACCAAGACGAAGACGTACTAATGTGAGTATAAATTCCTGAAAATCTGTCAATTTCCTTTGTGGTCCAGGCTTTAATCTATTTCCAGTTTGGTAGTTTTTGTCATTAACACTTCCCTTGCCAGACCAGTACTTTAACTTGGAACATTTGGTCATAAGAAGCTGGAAAATACCCATTAAAATAGCGAAATTTTGAACACCAGTGTAAAACTTTACATGTTTGTCATCTTTGGTAACATGTTTAACAAAAATTTCTCTGGACAAGCTGTCTTTATCTTCCAGGGTATGCTTGAGTCTGTTATTTTCCTGTTCCAGTAGCCTGATATCATTAGCTGTAACTTCTGTTTGAGTAGACGAATCTACAATCACTTTATCATCTCTGTGATAACTATAGTCATGCTCTTTAGTTGGCTTACATGTGGGATGGTTTAATTTTGATACATATCTTTGACCTAAAAATAAAATTAAGAGTAAATAAACAGCAGCACCAAGTGTTTTGAGCATTTTTAAATTTAATAAAAATTTATAACTTAAATTTGAGTTATTGTATGACATTTGAGATAAATTGTGAATGTACATGTGTCCATGTGACATGTATGCCCCAGTTTGTATAACATGATATGTAGATGCATGCATGTGTTGTGAAAATAAGCATGGAAAAAAATTCTTCAAACAATTTATATTTAAATTTCAACCTTTTCTCTCAGAAAAAATTGATTATATTTAACCATCCCCATTCATAGAAGCCAAGAATTTTTTAATGAAAGATTAATACACATTGAGTTCTTTAGAATGATAAAAGAGACAAGCAGTTACTAGACCTGCTTTCACCATTGGTGACACTGGTAAAAAAAAGTCATGGTATTATAAACCAAACAATAAATGAATATACACCTTAAAATCATCCAATGCACTGAATATAGTTGCCTAACAATAACCACTGAACCATAAACATGAGATCAAGGTCAGATGAACCATACCAGGCAGACATGAACAGCTTACAATATAATCCATACAACAAATATTGTTGTCCTATATTGCTTATAGTTTAAGAAACCAAAAACAGACCAGAACACAAAAACTTAACACTGAGTAATGAACCGTAAAAATGAGGTCAAGTTCAAACCTGCGAGAATGACATGTACATCATAAATATTTCCATATAACAAAAACAGTTGAATTTTTGCATACAGTACAAAACAATGTATACATGTATGAAAAAAAAGATCAATACTAAAAAAAATAACTAAAACCACTGAACCATGACAATGAGGTCAAGGTCAGATGACACCTTACAATAATTCCATACACCAAATATACTGGACCCATTGCTTATAGTATCTGAGATATGGACTTGACCAACAAAACTTAACCTTCTTTATGATACATGTTAGATAAGATAAGATAATTTATTTTAAGTGGGTAGAGCTTTTTGCCGGCATTGATCCATGAAATGAGATAGCAGTTGACTGAAAAACAGTCTGACAGGCATGGGGACCTTGCAAGGTACAAATGTACACAAATACCAAATATATTTATCCTTTTACTCACAATAAGACAGAAATTAACATTACAAAGCTTTTTAACCTTTTTTGTTCTTACCTGGCAAATAATCAGTTGTAACAAACTTTTCTGTGCTAATGACCTCGACTTCTCCACAAACATAAGGTATAGCTGAAAAGATAACTTGGCTCTCAGGGATGGATCCATGATGATGATCAGAATTACATGCATGCATTGGAGATTCAAGGTTATTGTCTGTTCCAACTTGTGTTGAATTGCTGGTTTTTCTGTAATATTAAAGTAAATATATCATTACATAATAAAAAGAAAAACATACATTTTGTAAATACAAATGATATACAAAGTATTTACATGTATTGTATCGACAGTTAACACCTTACTTAAATGCTCATGATAAAACAAGGATACATGTCGATGATGTGCATGCACTGTACATATTAAAAATATATAAATAAAACATTTGTTCTCAATTAAAAACAATCATTAATATACTTTCAGGTGATTTTGATAATGACTGGCAAACTGCTATTTAAAATTGTGGTCATATGCATATGCCTCAGTGTTATACATGTAGCTGAATGAAATTTAATAAAATTGAAATAAAAATTAGGTATAATATTTTGTATATATAAGTATCCCTCAATGATGTAAAGCATGGATAGATTGAGAAGAAATGGTATTCATCCTCAATTTCTTGTCTATTACTGTATTTAATACAGGATAAGTTAATGTTTTGATTGTATAACGCTAGGGAATGGGCACTGAGATTAAATTTTCTAAAGACTGATATAAATAAAAATAATCAGTAACAACACCAAAATCTCTCATATAATGCTTTAATACATAATGACTTAGTCATACATTGTATTAAAGTATATGGGGAAAACTACTTCTTACTACTCTCAAATCCAAGCTTTAATTTTTAAACATGTAGCTGTTTACCAGTCTTTCATCTTAAAAGGTAATAGATTATTTTACAAAATTAAATGCCATTTTTTGCATTCTGACATATCTTGGAGTTTTTGCATAATAATGATAAACAACATATATTTATAAATAGGATTTTTTATGCAAAATCAAAGTATGATTTTAAAAAGGCACCCTCTCACCAAAAAATAATGCTGAAAATGGCCAAGTCCAGACTTGCAAACAATTTGGACAGCACTTCTCCTAGTAAATATACTTGTTACACACCATCCCCTATTCCCCAGACAATACAGAAGGAAATCAAGAAAGATACATTGCATCAAGAGGTGCTGGGCAGGTTTATTTATATGACATCAAACCATACACCATCTCAAGTTTAACTATAGTATAGAAATTAAAGAAAATCTACAAACCTTGCAACATTGCTAGTCAGCAATCTTTGAAAAAAATCATTTTTTGTGGTTACTCAACACTGTAGTTTATTTTTTTAAGAATGTTTTTGCATTACCCCTTTTCTTTCCTGTTCAACTGGAATCCGGGTCTGTTCGCGCCCAATCACGTTCGCACCCTTCCACATTCGCCCCCTTTCACTTTCGCCCCCCTCATGTTCGCACCCAAAGTCCGTTCGCACCCCACACGTTCGCTCCCAATTTTACCGATTTTTGGAAGGTGTATTGGTATAGATATATATGCCATTGTTTCTAAATAATTTGAGATATTGACAAGGTTTTTTTGTGTCATGGCATGTCAATTTGCCTTTATTTAGTGTTATAAAAAAAAAAAATCCTTGTTTTTTAATTAAAGTCTGATTCTGTTATTCTGGCAACAACTATTTTTTTTTGTGTTTAATAATTCTTAATCATGTTTTGGTCAGTGTATTAAAATACTTTTTTTTGTGTATTGCTATAATTATAGTGTTATTCTGGCAACATTTTTTTTTGGTATTTGATTAATCTTTATCTTGTTTAGGTAATTGTGTTACTCTATATATATTTTTTTCTTCTTGGTTTCTTAATTAAACACGTTCTTCATGTGTTTATATCGATAAATCTTAATCATGTATTGGTTAGTGTATTGCTATAAATATATATATTTCTTTTCATAATTTTTAAAAAGGAATTGGGATTCTGGCGAGGTCGAACCTCTCTATCACAAGATATACACATATGCACTTCCATAGTTTTGGGGTAAATGCTTCATGGTGATATTTAGCCATAAGAATAATTTCTTGGTAAACTTTTAATTGAGGAAAATTTCACAGATTTGAATCATGCTGACAAATGGAACTTTTTAATGTCTTTCCACATAAGAAAATTAGCAAAATATATAGTTCGTGCATTTCATATCAGACGTCAGTTGTTATACAACACTTAAATTTTTTTACATATTTAAAACTTAAATTTTTGTTTACAAATATTTTTATGTCTATATATTTTTGAAATTTACTTACGTCAACGAACGATTAGAACGTGATATAATTGTTTAATAATTGTTTTACTTTATTTGAGGTGACTTATAGGTCCATTGGGCTACTATTACTATTTATCATATATTATATGTTTAAAATCTGTACATAATTTACACATGTCACTTTAATAAATAATTTACTTACTTACTTACTTCTAATAATTTAACTAAAATTTTAATAATAATTGGGCGCGAAAGTGTAGGGTGCGAACGGACTTGGGGGGTGAATATGTGAGGTGCGAACGTGTAGGGTGCGAAACTATACTGGGCGCGAACGGACCTGATACCGTTCAACTGTTGTAACTTGTAAGGCTAAGCAGAGGCACATGCTTCGATTATAATAGAGAGTCGACCTTCCCATTGATAGAAACCTGTTCCTTTGATTCATCATCATACTCATATAGACCTGTAGGCTGTACAAGTAAGATCGAAACTTTGCTTTGGGGGGGGGGGGGGGGGGGGGGGGGGGGGGGGGGGTGAAAATGACACAAGAACCGTGAAATCTGTTTCTCAATCCGTTAATTACCTTTCACTCAACGGCTTCTTGAAATTGTTGTAAGGAAACAATGTTGGTAGAGTGTTGTTGTTGTTTTCATCAAGGTGCAGTGAACAAATACGTGTGTATTTCGTTGGAGTCCAATCATTCGGCCGCCTAATCAATCTCAACCAGTCTCGCCTTTCCTTTGCATTCCTTATCTTATTTGGCAGAGAAATAAATGTCACACCTTGCATCCAAGGATACTTATGCAGTTTGTTAAACTTTCTAGTTGATGCGGTGCAGTTTGGAACACAACAATGATAAACCACCATTTTCCCGCAGGCGTCCTTAGTAGTCCCACCTTCCGGTACAGAAATACACGGAACGCAACCTCAGACCGGAGATTTCATCCAGTAACGATAACTCCGACAGGAACCCGAAACTTGCGTATTATTGCGTTTACAACTCAGTCCTATTATTCGCAATAATAAAAACCTCGCAATAATTTCTGAATTTACAGTATTCATAACATGAAAAAAACTATGAAACAAGTCTTTTCTTTACCTACTTTTTTTTTTATCAACTCAGAAATGTATCAATATCAAAGTAATATCCTGGCAGGAGAGTGGCAGTACAAAAGCAAAAAGACTACTGGACTAAGCAAGAATATGGCAGTAACAATTGTTCCCCATGTGATGGGTTGTGGGGGATTAGAAAAACCTAATGCTTCATTTCCAGTTGAAAAAGATACAGAAATTTCTGAGGTGATTCTAGGTATCAAATGATATTACTTAAACTTATTTTGTTATCATTTTTTATGTTATTTTGGGATTTACAGTATGTTGACAGGGATTAAGAAATGTGCATATGGTGAATTAATTTGTACTAAACTAAATAAGAATGTATAGAAGGATAATTAAACTTGCAAAATAATAAGCATAATCTATATGTCAAGTTAAATTGTAAAGATGAAGAGAAATGACAAAAATAAGTGAGAAAATGTATTGTTTTACTGATCTAAAGTACTTATAATACATGTATAACAATCTTGATCTTTATAGTACAAGCATAATATGATCTACGTCGGATAGAATTTGACCTTGTGCAAATGATAATCAATACATTTATTAACCTTGTGGATTGAAAAAAATCCTATGCAATATCTGTAACAGTTTAAAAATTGAAATCAGAACCCTACAAAATAGACCAATAATCATCTTTGATTTCATATTTAAATGTTCCAAAACTATCAAATTATGATACATGTACATGTGCATAACGTCGATTTCTATCTGACAGAGCTCATATAACAATCTTGTTCTTTACACATATTTATAAAATAACAATCTTGAATTGTATAGTACTAATAATATAACAAATATTGCATGAGGCGACAGTAAAATTATTGCTGAACAATATAAAGCTTCTATTCCTACAACTAATATCTGATTATTAACAAGAATGGTTCCGTAAGGATGTACCAGTATTATTTAAACAGCAACCATATTGGTCAAGTATTTCAAATAAAATGTACTTTTGGAGGAGAAAGGAATGATGACATGGAAATTATCTAAAATTGTACGGTGATTGCAAAAAAAAAAACTGAAATTAATTTTTTTTAAATTGTTCTTTGGTCTTTTAATATTTCGAAGCTATTAAATGCTACCCCTACAACAAAAATTACAACTGGATAGATTTAATGTTTGATTTTGTAACAATTATTGGTGTATACCTCATATGTGTCTGCTCATTAAAACAAGCTTATAATAAGTTTAAACAAACAAGTTATTTCTTGAAGAATATTGCATATTTTCCATTTAACATTTTCAAAGAAATATTTTCAGTGATTTAAATTTATTGTTCAATGAATAATTTGGCACTATTTTCTTGACACTATTGTAATATTCACTGTAACTAAACAGAGTAAAAATTCCTTTACAGTACTGCATAATAAAATCACTATAAGGCAATTACATTTACTGCTGTAAAACATGAGATGTCTGACCATCTATTTGAAAACTTTGAAAACAATACACATTTAAATTACACAACAATTTAAATATACAACCAAAAAGTTAAAATACATGACACAAAACGAGACAACATAATGTCTAACGAGACAAAAAACATGAATATCACATGACTGCCTAATAAAGCACTTAAATTACAAATGGAATGATCAATTATATTATTAATATTATAATATATTATTTATATACATATATTGCGTAAATAGAGCACACAATTAAATAATATTAAGTATAACACTATAAAACTAAATATGTTCAAGATACATAGTTTGGTAATCTGAATATGACATATATCATTAGTTTTGAAAGCGATCAACATTGTAAGATGTTTGAAGCTTTCCTCTAGAATTTCCAGTCCAGAAAAACACAAAAATTGTTCCCATGTTGAACTTAAAACCCAAAAAGTAAAAATAACTGTTCATAGACCATCAGTAAAAGATGCAGTAGAAAAAAATCAGTTTCAGAAACTAAAAATATAATATGCCCTCAAGTAGGTTTATAATAAAATGTGTCTTCTTTCAGTTTTAAACTACAATTATACAAGTCAATTTGTCAGGATTCAAGATCGTTT
This sequence comes from Mytilus trossulus, assembly GCF_036588685.1. Classification (NCBI taxonomy): domain Eukaryota; kingdom Metazoa; phylum Mollusca; class Bivalvia; order Mytilida; family Mytilidae; genus Mytilus; species Mytilus trossulus. The sequence continues at coordinate 43,983,851 of NC_086373.1, forward strand.
ACATTCTTTGGTATTAAATTAAGATTAAATTAAACATATTAAACATTAGGAATGCATTAGGAATTAACTGATCATTTTTTTTAACCAATGATCAAGGAATGAAAATTGCTGTACACATAGTTTTATATATAAAAAAAAAAATAGCAAAAATTACATAACACTGTACCTAAATATACATTTTCAAAAGATTAGCTTAGATAGTCTACTTAAAAACAGACCCTATTGATGGGTGTAAAATCTTATCATTAAGAAAGGAAGAAGCCTTATCTTTAAATATTGCCCAAATGTCTCAATTAGATATATATAGAGAATAATACATAGCAAAATCTGTATCATATGTCGTATCATCCCGAGACATCAATATCAGCCCAAGGGCCTTTGGCCCGAGGGATGATATTGGTCGAGGGTGATACGTCATATGATACGGATTTTGCCATGTATTATACGCTTTATCATATATTTCAACAAAAGAGTATTATATTTAATGAACTGTTTTCTGATCCGTAGCACTGAGTTACCTTCAGTTCTGCTTTTGTCTTGTTTCAAAGCCAAATAACTGCTCAATTATATATACGAAGCACATGGGTTACCTTACAATCTGGTTTTTTTCAAATATTTTGTTTGTTATTGTATTTATTTGAGTGTTTTGCATTTCTTATAGTTGCATTTAGTTTGCCAAAAAATATGTTGTGAAACTTGATGTTTATGATGTCACATACCAAACAATGACGTCATTAAAAGAATTGACCTATTTTGATGAAATTTTTTCTTAAGCCAAAAAAAACCAAAAAACTGACTTCAAGTATTAAAAAAAAAAAAAAAAAAAAAAAAGGTATGTGATACGGGTTTTACCATGCGATACGAGGTATGCGATACGGGTTTAGCTATGCGATACAGGGTAGGTGATACAGACTGGGAAAACAAACCTTTATTAGATATACAAAATAGCTGTATTTTGTACTAAATATATGATAAACCTATATATTGTGTCTAGCACTGCATAATGCCACAATGTATAATAATAAGCACACAACCAGAAATTCCCATAATTTACATACTGTGGACTTATTAATATTCCAGGGATACCAATTTTAATGTGCATAGGATTGTATGCAGACTTTAGTAAAACCACCAAATCAAAATATTCACGAAAATTGGTACCCACGAAAAATAACTGAATCCACAGGTAACTTATATAATCACAAATATAATTATCGGTACTATATGATAAGAAGCTTAAGCTTTTACATCCAATTAAAAAAGATACAAATTGCAGTATAAGTTCATAATAATTTAAAATATAAATGAATAAATATATAAAAAAAACTGTTAAAGGATAATGGAATGTACATATTCATTTTTCATAAATAATATAGAGATAAAAAATAACATGGCATATTCTTAAAACAGCTCATCGTAGATCTTAATATATTTTCAATTGATTATAACATCAAAATCATAAATAATTTTTTAGAACAGTTTGATGTGACAGAAGAATTTTATTCAGGAGCTTGATATGTTAAATTTCATGTATTTTTATGTATTTTAGCTGCCGAGAACAAAGCAAAAATTAAACATGTGCCAAAACAATTTATATATACCAGTAGTATGTTGTATCTTAAAATAGCAGGGGACATTTTTTGACCTTTTTCTTAGACAGTGCAAAGGAAAGGTGAATAATGAAGACAAATATAAAACTGGTTAATGACAACAGGGAAAGCAAAATGGCATAAAATTTTGTTGAGTTTTGGCTTGGGGAAATAGCTAAATATGTAAATGAAAATACACATTTATCCAATAAGACTGGCAGCTTTGTTTGAATATATTCTATTACTTACTTATTTACATATAAGTTTACTTATTTATAAATGCATCATTAATAGCTTAAAAATATGGATTAATTCTTTAAACAAAAGATCATTATTTTAATTTGCGATTTCTATAAATGGCAGTAAAGCAGGATTTAAATTGTATGTGGAGTATGATAGCACAATTTATCCAATGTTTACGATGCTTTCCATCTTCTGAATGTAGCTACTCCATCTTTCTTCCAATCTTCAGATGATATAAATATTTGTTCACTAATAGCGAGGTTTGATAACAATGTTCCTGCACCAATAAAAGCACTGTAATATCTTTGAGGTGATGCATGTACCTGAAATTAGACAAACAAATTACTGATATTATACAAGCATGGAGAGAAGATTATGTGCATTTATGTTTTCTCTTTGACAAAATCAAGGAGTTTTTGATTGGAAAAGTCAGTTGTTTTTTTAATGTGGGACATGGTTAATTCCAAGCATAAGCCATCATTTGATGTGCCTTATAGATAATAAAATATCTTCTCTACAATCTGTAAACCAAATTGAGTCAGACTTAATTACAGTTATCAAGAATATGTGTCCATAGCCCTTCCTTTAAACTCATTTCCAGAATCCAGAATCACAAATTTTATTCTCAAATTAAAATTTGAAGTTGGTTATCTCCCTTTTTCCAGAGATCTACTTGATTTGTGGCAATTCAGCTCAATGAAGAATCAAGGATTAGCAGTTTTTAAATCCCTGTTGATTCAAAGATAATACTTGGTTTATATAAATAAATATTTAAAAATTGTTCATGGTATTTTGTCTTCATAAAATAATAAATCGAAATTAAAAATAAAGCTGGAAATGTTTGTAAATAAAAGTAACACATTACGTTTTATTTAACTTCTCATTATTCGCTCTGCAGCAAACAAGTATTTATACTACTATTAAACTACCCATGACAGTAAAATATTTGTCTATTCAATGTAACTTTAAACTATGAAGTAGGCCAGTTCAAGGATTGGGGAGTGGGGGAGGACATGCACACTAATATGTTTAATCATGCTTATTCTTTTTGTATGAGCATGTCCCAAATGAGGAGCCTGTAATTCAGGGGTTGTAGTTTGTCGCTGTATTCCATATTTGTTTTGCATTCATTATTTTGTACATAAATAAGGCTGTTAGTTTTCTTGTTTGAATTGTTTTACATTTGTCATTTTGGGGCCTTATATAGCTGACTATGCAGTATGGGCCTTGGTCATTGTTGATAACATATAGTTGTGAATTTATGTGTCAATTAGTCTCTTATGAAAAGTTGTCTCATTGGCAATCATAACACATTTTTATATTTGGAGTGAAGTTTAAGTCCTATAGTATTAACACTATTCCATTTTCAGTGAAATATGATTCAATCTCTTATTAAGTGTAAACAAGGAATTATTTGAATCTGGAATAATTTTGAATTCTGGAAAATTGATGAGAAATTTACGATAAAACTAACCCAACTGAATAGGGTTAGCCATGCGTTAGTTAGTTCATACTGAAATGATAGTGGAAGAAAAATTAGCCTTAGCCATTTAGTTGGGTTAATTTTCATCATAAATTTCTAATGAATTTTCCAGAATTCAAAATTATTCCAGATTTAAATAATTCCTTGTTTGTATAACTTTCAATGAACTGTGCATTAAATATCAAGTTGATGTGATAAATACTAAAATAAAAATTACAAAAACCTTAATATGATAAACTGTATGAAAATAATTGCCAAAATAATCAAAGGACTGATGTAAAGACCAGAGAACATTATGTCCCCTTCTATCCAAGGTAAGGTGCCCATATCAAAATAATAACTTTACCTCAACTAAAACTGATGGTGGCGCTAATTTCTTTAACTCTGCTTGTAATCTCTCAGAAAATCCTGGTAACATGGTGACACCTCCACTTAAATATATGGCCCTATATCAATAAAAACATGAATTATGATAAAAATAAGCAATTCCTCTATGATGAATTTTCAACCAACATCTTTCATGGGTCATATCTTTTTCAAAGACTTTGGTGTTTGAAATAAAAATACTATATTTTATCCTTATATATTTCTAATTCAACTTGACAAATTTATCGTTGCCAAGAAAAGAGATGCAATAACAACTTACTATGGTTTTCAAACCCACAGAAAATTCTGTACTCAAAATTTCTAAATTGAATGTCCATCCAACAACTCAAATAGTGGTTAAAGAGAATTGCTATTAACAACAAATACATGACTTCAGTTTTCTCTTGTGAATGGTCATTTTAGAAAAAGCAATCTTTCCAAATTTCAATCAAGTTTCTTAAAAATCCATAATGGTTTAAGAAATAATTCATGGGGGTTGAATATATTGTGATTTTACCACAGGTTGGTCCTTTATAACAAATATTTTACCCTGAGCGATAGCGAGGGCTAAAATATCAGCATAAAGATACAACCCATAGTTAAATCACAATATATTCAAGCCCCCATGAATTATTTTGATTCTAATAGGACAAATAAGGTAATTCTTTTGGATCAAAGTGCTCTAGGTGGAGGCAAATATTTGCAGTTCCCATATAAAACGCACTATTAAATTGGCTTATAAGAATGGAGCAAACTGAATTAGTGACATGCTTGAACTATTTAAAATAACATATTTAAATAGTTTTGGATAACTTTAAATAATAATTTACTTTCATGTCTTATATGTATAAAAGAATATGACTACAAACACATTTCTTGTTGATTTGATTTTTTTTTAAGCGTGTATTTTCCCATAAAATGCTTATATTTTGACATCATTGTTCTATGACGTCAGAAAGCTCATACAAAAAAACCTAAGATGTGGGAGTATGATCAGAACAGCCCACGTAATATATTAATATTCATATTTTACCACAGGTGTGTACTCAAAGCGTTTGAAGGACATCATGTTAGAACTACAAATATACTATGTCAAACAAATTTGATCACAAACTGTCTGTAAATGTTAATCATCTCATTTTAAACCCATGCCCCATAAAACTACCAAGTCAAAGCAGTTTTTCAAATGATCATTCATCATACACAACTGCATTAATTTGTACAACATCAGATGTGTTTACCTACAGGACTTTATAGTTTGACAGAAGTATGTTGAAAATGGACAAGTATACACAGAGACCTACCTATACATATGTTTTCTGTTGTCCATAGGACAGGATTGTATGGCTTGACAGACCTACCTATACATATGTTTTCTGTTGTCCATAGGACAGGATTGAATGGCTTAACATACCTACCTATACATATGTTTTCTGTTGTCCATTTGACAGGATTGAATGGCTTGACAGACCTACCTATACATATGTTTTCTGTTGTCCATTGGACAGGATTGAATGGCTTGACAGACCTACCTATACATATGTTTTCTGTTGTCCATTGGACAGGATTGAATGGCTCGACAGACCTACCTATACATATGTTTTCTGTTGTCCATAGGACAGGATTGAATGGCTCGACAGACCTACCTATACATATGTTTTCTGTTGTCCATTTGACAGGATTGAATGACTTGACAGACCTACCTATACATATGTTTTTTGTTGTCCATAGGACAGGATTGAATGGTTTGACAAACCTACCTATACATATGTTTTTTGTTGTCCATAGGACAGGATTGAATTGCTTGACAGACCTACCTATACATATGTTTTCTGTTGTCCATAGGACAGGATTGAATTGCTTGACAGACCTACCTATACATATGTTTTCTGTTGTCCATAGGACAGGATTGAATTGCTTGACAGACCTACCTATACATATGTTTTTTGTTGTCCATAGGACAGGATTGAATGGCTTGACAGACCTACCTATACATAAGTTTTCTGTTGTTCATAGGACAGGATTGAATGGCTTGACAGACCTACCTATACATATGTTTTCTGTTGTCCATAAGACAGGATTGAATGGCTTGACAAACCTACCTATGCATAAGTTTTCTGTTGTCCATAGGACAGGATTGTATGGCTTGACAGACCTACCTATACATATGTTTTCTGTTGTCCATTTGACAGGATTGAATGGCTTGACAGACCTACCTATACATATGTTTTCTGTTGTTCATAAGACAGGATTGTATGGCTTGACAGACCTACCTATACATATGTTTTCTGTTGTCCATAGGACAGGATTGAATGGCTTAACATACCTACCTATACATATGTTTTCTGTTGTCCATAGGACAGGATTGAATGACTTGACAGACCTACCTATACATATGTTTTCTGTTGTCCATAGGACAGGATTGAATTGCTTGACAGACCTACCTATACATATGTTTTCTGTTGTCCATTTGACAGGATTGAATGGCTTGACAGACCTACCTATACATATGTTTTCTGTTGTTCATAAGACAGGATTGTATGGCTTGACAGACCTACCTATACATATGTTTTCTGTTGTCCATAGGACAGGATTGAATGACTTGACAGACCTACCTATACATATGTTTTCTGTTGTCCATAGGACAGGATTGAATTGCTTGACAGACCTACCTATACATATGTTTTCTGTTGTCCATAAGACAGGATTGAATGGCTTGACAGACCTACCTATACATATGTTTTCTGTTGTCCATAGGACAGGATTGAATGGCTTAACATACCTACCTATACATATGTTTTCTGTTGTCCATAGGACAGGATTGAATGGCTTGACAGACCTACCTATACATATGTTTTCTGTTGTCCATAGGACAGGATTGAATGGCTTGACAGACCTACCTATACATATGTTTTTTGTTGTCCATAGGACAGGATTGAATGGCTTAACATACCTACCTATACATATGTTTTCTGTTGTCCATAGGACAGGATTGAATGGCTTGACAGACCTACCTATACATATGTTTTTTGTTGTCCATAGGACAGGATTAAGGCTTAACATACCTACCTATACATATGTTTTCTGTTGTCCATAGGACAGGATTGAATGGCTTAACATACCTACCTATACATATGTTTTCTGTTGTCCATAGGACAGGATTGAATTGCTTGACAGACCTACCTATACATATGTTTTCTGTTGTCCATAGGACAGGATTGAATGGCTTAACATACCTACCTATACATATGTTTTTTGTTGTCCATAGGACAGGATTGAATGACTTGACAGACCTACCTATACATATGTTTTCTGTTGTCCATAGGACAGGATTGAATGGCTTGACATACCTACCTATACATATGTTTTTTGTTGTCCATAGGACAGGATTGAATGGCTTAACATACCTACCTATACATATGTTTTCTGTTGTCCATAGGACAGGATTGAATTGCTTGACAGACCTACCTATACATATGTTTTCTGTTGTCCATAGGACAGGATTGAATGGCTTGACAGACCTACCTATACATATGTTTTTTGTTGTCCATAGGACAGGATTGAATGGCTTAACATACCTACCTATACATATGTTTTCTGTTGTCCATAGGACAGGATTGAATGGCTTGACAGACCTACCTATACATATGTTTTCTGTTGTCCATAGGACAGGATTGAATGGCTTGACAGACCTACCTATACATATGTTTTCTGTTGTCCATAGGACAGGATTGAATGGCTTGACAGACCTACCTATACATATGTTTTCTGTTGTCCATTGGACAGGATTGAATAGCTTGACAGACCTACCTATACATATGTTTTTTGTTGTCCATAGGACAGGATTGAATGGCTTGACAGACCTACCTATACATATGTTTTCTGTTGTCCATAGGACAGGATTGAATAGCTTGATAGATCAGTTTATGTACACATGGATAATCCATCCCCCACAGATCTGTATTGAAGAAACCTTCAGCACTTTTAAAACAACTAATATCATGTGTAACACTCCTAAAATGAAAAAAAAAATGCTTTATTTACTGTCTATAAACATCCTAAAAGCAAAATAATCATTTTAAATTTGGCCTGACAATACAGGTGCAGTGAGAAATAATAAGACAAGTCTTGTTGTGGGGATGTATTGGTACCCTGCACCATCCACTCTATGTTATTGATAGCTATAGCTCTGCTTTGAGTCTATCTGATGAGTTAAGCCCTTTTCAACTGATTCAACGGAGACTTTATAGTTTGTTCATTTGTTGCACTATTACACTTCTCTTCCAGGTTAGGATGTATTTGGCTCTTAAAACTAGTTTAACCTTGCCCGACTCCTGTTATAGTTAAAGCAGCATCATTTTTGTTGGTACAAAATATAACACATATGTGCATCTTTAAACTAGTTTAACCCTGTCATGTGTTATAACTTACATATGTGCATCTTTTAACTAGTTTAACCCTGTCATGTGTTATAACTTACATATGTGCATCTTTCAACTAGTTTAACCCTGTCAGGTGTTATAACTTACATATGTGCATCTTCAGGCAGATCAAAATTATTGAGGTATACTGTTGACTTATAACTATCTGAATCTTTGTCACATTTGCTCTTCATGTCCTTGTAATTTTCACATGCATAACAAGATTGTTCCATCACATATCTGACTAGTAATTTATCAACAGGTGTAACAAAATTGTACTTATGTTCCACTAAAGAAGAGTTTAAGGAATCGGCTATTTTTTGTCCACCATATGATTGACGAGACACTCCTCCTTCAATTAGCACTCCTGTAAAAGTCAAAACAACTGACATACGTGAAGATCATATTATATATAAACACAATTAGAAACAAGAATATGGGTGTCAATTTGATACTGTGAAAGACATACATGATTGAAAAAATGTTAAAAAAAAAAGGTCACAGAAGGCAGCTGATAATAGGACATTATACATATACTCTTTCTTAATTCCTATTCATAGATTTCAGGATAATAGTTCTTGTGAATGAAGCATAAAAAACTGCTTATAAATAACTTATGGTATGGTTCATACACTTTTAAATAATGTTTTTTTGTGCATTTTGATGCATATACTGATTTTGTCTCATAAATGGATACCCTTATCCTTTCTTTTCCATTAAAATAAATGATTGGAAATCATAAACTTTCATATACAGGTATACATCTCAATACACTGATTATGACTGATTTCACAGACAACTTATTGGATGAAGAGCTACAAACCATCAAATATTGGCAGTATTTCCATCCTTTCTCCAATATCTACAATGATTCCTGATGTGGCATTATAAGAGTACAAGGCCAGTAAGGACTGCATTACCATACAGACACCTTTAACATTGAATCTGTCTGTCAGAATCTTCATTAAACTACTCATAGCTGCATCACCAAGCTTGTATGGAGTACTTAACATTATCTGTAACAGAGTAAAACTAATAATACTTATGATTATCTAACAATATATAAAAAAAAAAAAAAAAAAAGTCAATAATTTCAATATAGAAAGTAAAAAAAAGATAAAAATTTTCCATAGAAGTAAAACGATCAATTTGGCATGTTTTGGTTGGTTTCAGAAGTTAAGCTGTTCAATTTCAGTAAGGAATAGATTTTTTAGTCCTTTTCATAAAACTAAAGATTCATTAGCACGAGTGGTTTTGTGGCCGGAATTAATTTGACATGTGATGGGAAAAAAATTGTCTTAGAACTTCAAACAACAATGAAAATATTTTAAGGTGAGGTAGTATCCTACTTGGAATGAGTTGTGATGTGGTAAGATTACTTTACCAAGGAAGCAATCTTAAAACAGTTTAGCCATGTGAAGGACGTTTTTTTTCATGATTGAATGTGTAAAACTCAATGACTGCAAAGGGGCGATTTACTTGTGACTATTCCCTTTTCAGGTTATAAACTTACGTTCTTTTGTTTTGTTACAGAGATAGGACAGAATAGCTTTATGGTATGATACATGACAAATTTCACTTACTGACCTGTTGAGAGTTAAAATTTTCCTAGTGGTGTCTGTGAGACTTCTTTCATAGGGATTAATATTTGGGGTTTCAAGTTTAAGTTTGTAATGTTGGCTATAATCTTATTAGTCTTAATGAGTTCAATTTTGTCAATAATATATATCCATGAAATAAAGCAAATTAAATACCCCAAGAAAATTCATGTTTTTACAGTATACAGGCTGATGTTATACTTGTATTTTCTATATCATATTCATGTATACCTTGTAGTTGGTCAACAGATACCTCATACAAGTAGTCATGAAAACAATGTGAATACATACCTTTTATTTGTATCCTAAGCAATAATACATTTCAATATTTCTAACTGGTATATCTGCCATCATTTGGATCATAAATATCAGACATACACTATAATAAAGATGTTGTGCCTCAAATGCAATTTTAAGATCACTTACTTTTTTGACTTGGTATACATACCCAATATTTAGCTGAATCAGCTTTCAGGCCTTTGAATATATAATCAAATACAGCCGACATCATTTCCATGTCAATTGCAAACTAACAAAAAATAAACAGAAATTCATTACAATGTAAACAAAACATTTTTGAACATTAAGAAAACTCATTCAAACACACAAAATATTCTCAATCATTTTTTTAAATTTTATTTTACACAATTTTCACTTATTTCATTCCAAAACTGTTACAACATAAATTTTGCAACAAGGAATTTGATTTATATTTAGCACAACATTGTGAAGTATTTCAATAAAAATAAAACCTGTATTTCTCAGTTGCTACTGCAACAAGATTATAAGCATTTTGGTCATGTTGTCTTATTTGTAAATCTTACTTTCCTGAACATTATTGCAGTTTACAGTTTATCTCTATCTATAATTTATTCAAGATAATAACCAAAAACAGCAAAATTTCCTTTAAATTACCAATTAAGGGGCAGCAACCCAACAATGGGTTTGTCTGAAAATTTCAGGGCAGATAGATCTTGACCTTGCTATCAATTTAACCCCATGTCAGATTTGCTCTAAATGCTTTTGTTTTTGAGTTATAAGCCAAAAACTGCATTTTACCCCTATGTTCTATTTTTAGCCATGGAGGCCATCTTGGTTAGTTGGCCGGGTCACCAGACAAATCTTTTAAACCAGATACCCAAATGATGACTGTGGCCAAGTTTAGTTTAATTTGTCCAAGTAGTTTCAGAGGAGAAGATTTTTGTAAAAGATAACTAAGATTTCCAAAATATGGTAAAAATTGACTGTAAAGGGCAATAACTCCTAAAGGGGTCAACTGACCATTTCGGTCTTGTTGACTTATTTGTAAATCTGACTTTGCTGAACATTATTGCTGTTTACAGTTTATCTCTATCTATAATAATATTCAAGATAATAACCAAAAAAAGCAAAATTTCCTTAAAATTACCAATTCAGGGTTGTCAGATCCATCTGAAAATTTCAGGGAAGTTAGCTGAAGACCTGATTAACAATTTTAACTCCCTGTGAATTTGCTCTAAATGCTTTGGTTTTTGAGTTATAAGCCAAAAACTGCATTTTACCCCTATGTTCTATTTTTAGTCGTGGCGGCCATCTTGGTTGGTTGGCCGGGTCACCAGACAATTTTTTTAAACTAGATAATCCAATGATGATTGTGGCAAATTTTGGCCCAGTAGTTTCAGAGGAGAAGATTTTTGTAAAAGTTAAAGTCGACGGATGACAATGGACAACGGAAGACAAGTAATGAGAAAAGCTCACTTGGCCCTTTGCAACTACATTCAGGATGAGAACATGCTAATCTGATATGAACACTATGTTCCAATAGACTAACATTTGAGGCCAGATTGTAATTGTGCTAGGTTAAAGGATAACAGTCTACAGATGGACAGTGGAACCAAATCAAGGCAAAGTATCTTGACTCCAAAATTAAAGATTTAGTCATCAAACATATATTGGAACGGGAATAATTTATAAATCACTTTTTACTGCACATTTTATTTTTAATCAAGTTGATTGTTTCGACAGACACAATCATTACCGTCCTTATTTTATTTGAGGACCATAATGGAATCAATTCAGCTCCTGCTGAGGATCGAGTGAGAGAGACAAATTAGGATTTAGTATATTTAAAAAAGAAGGGAATGATAGGCAAATATATAAAATCATAACATAGAGATAAAATCATAAAAGTATCAAGATGCAATATTAAAACTGTTGACGGAATGAAATAAATCATACAAGATTGTCAAATAAGGTTAATAAATACCAAGACACAGAGTTTATCAAACAGAGCAGAGCAAGACACGAAATGAAATCATTAAATTCTTCAATTTCATGAATTAAGGGTTTAAAATAAAACATAACTTATCAGGTTAATTTAAGTATTCTCAGGCAACTATGAGACACTATAGAGGCTGACATGAGCCAGTATTTATCAGTTGGTGTTAAGTTTGATGTATCACTTGATCAAGTTATATGAGATATAGATATAGCTGTTAGCTGTAATAAATCAGTCAATAAAGTTAAATTAAAACATGAAGATGAGGTATGATTTCCATTGACAAACAACTATGAATGATCTTTTTTTACAATGAAAAATATGAAAAAGTTTAGAATAATTTTTTTTCATATCATGTACACTCAGTTAAATGGCAGTCTATATGGACTTAAAATCAATTGATTTATATACACATGACTAGGGTATAGAAATATTAATAATAATAATCAGCATAACCATTATCAAAAAAATATATTCACATAGATTTTCTAATTTGTCTACAAAAGGTTGTCAGTCACCAATAGACTACAGAATTTCCTAGTTCACACTAAAAGCTCAGTACACACAAAAGTGTCTTGCCTGATTATTGGTTGTATTTGAATAATAAGTCACCCAAGACTGGTGGTCACTTTATTTCAGTAATATGTCAATGGACTTTGGAGCCAACCACACACGACTTAGGACATTGGTGGTTGAAGAGCAAACAGTACTATAGGGTTATTGCATGAATATTGGGGAATATTGTTCTGAGAAGAATTTTATATTGCACGAGCTTGCAAGTGCAATATATGTTCTACGAGGGACAATATTCCCCAATATTCATGCAATTACCCTTTTAGTGTATAGCAATATAATATTTGAAAGTAAAAATAGGTTTAAACTGAGATTTTGCCGTTGATGACATCCTGAATTTTGAAGATTTAGTGCACTAGTGCAATATTGGAATTTATTGCACACTAACTTTTGTTTACCTTCTGTGGGAAATATTATATTGCTATGCAATAATTTTTTTTTTTGTGTTATATATCAGAAACATGTTATGGTCTTGTTGAGTTCACCTTGCATATCAACCCCATTTTTTGGTGGGGTTCATGTTGTTTAGTCTTTAGTTTTCTATGTTGTGTCTTTTTTTAATTTTTTAGCATTGGCATTGCCAGTTTATTTTTGATTTATGGGTTTGAATGTCCCTCTGGTATCTGTCGTGGCTAAGGTAGGTTATTGCAACTATTCACTTACATGCCACCAGAAAAACAACACCTATATCTTGCAGTAGTCAAGGCAAGACAAAATACAAATAGCTGAGGGAAAAAAATAGCTCTTTGGAAATAGATCTGTGCTTAGGAAAGGAGGTATTTATCAAGATGCATGATGGGAAAGACCTTCACCACATTTCAGCATTATTAAAAGCAATAGAACTTACTGGTCTAAAATGATCCTAAAATAAAACAGCTTAACAGTAAGTTCATATCCAAAACATATTAATATTTAGCATGATTCACTTAAATGTATCAATTAAGATTTATTCAAAATATACTTTAAAATTTAGACATAATTCAATGTTGGAAACCTAAGTTATGTTTCTTTCTAAGAACAAAACACCTAATTAGATGTTGGTGTCTATAATCTTGTATTTTTGTTTGAATTTCATGCACCACTTGAATAGACTTAGGGAAATAAAGAGCTTGTAACTTTGGCAGCTGCCAAAAACCATAATTATTTTACCCATAGATGTTTATTCTGTTGTTTATTCCACATACAATTGAGTTTAAAATATGAAATGTATATGACACAGAATTTTTCTTCAATGTAGGTCACTAAGATATATGTAATGTTATTTTTAGTTTTGTACAAACTAATCTGAATGCTAGTATACCTTATCCACTTTATTGCTAGGTTCCACCAACTTTATAAGAGTAGAATTTTTCCTAATTTCTGGTTTGTAGGCATCAATACCAATAACAAGTTCTTGTGTTGTCTTATGTTTAGCAACTACACTTGGGAAAAACATCTGTGGCAAGCAAGCTGCAGTTAAATAGATGTACATTTGTATTACTTTAATAGATTTTTTTATTTATTCTAACCCTTTCCAATTCTTTATGTAGCAGTCTCAAGCCATAATCTGTAATCAAGTTGAGATCATTGGTTGTTGTTATCATTTATTGTATAATAAAGCAGATTTCTAATTTTTCTCTATTCAATAGTTGTACATTTTTCATCACAGGCCTCAAAATGTTTCTATACAGATAGGCTCAATTTTGAAGGCTGTATGGTGACCTGTATTTGTTTAAAACATTGCATAAGGTGGATGCAGAGAGAGGAGTTGCTCAATATACCCTCATATTAATTGCATACTTTCTTTACTTGTGACCATAAAATGAGTAACCTGTTTCTGATGATTTTTTATGGCCTGTAATTATGATTTATATAAATGCTGCCCACTAATATCTTTTTTATGAGATACTTACGCTGAGCACCCATCACACCGGCGCGTATCCCTCCACTTCCTATGTCTATTATCATCACTTTCTGAAAAATAGAATTTCAACAATTCATTCCTGTGTACTTCCAATTGTAAATTAACATATTTTTTAAATGAACTAATTTCTATTCAAAGCATCTCACATAAAGTCATTAAGTCATAAAGAGTTTTCACAAAAATATCTGTTTTTTATACATTACCATGTTAATTTAACGTAGACCATGTGTTAGTCCAATTCTAATAGGAAAAATCAGAACTTTTGTACTTAAAAGTGAATCTATAAGACATGTTTGAAAGGCAGCCATTTTGATTGGTGAACCAATTACAAATCTAGAAAACAAACTATTTCATAATTTAAAAGCATACAAGAACATCAAAGCTGACTTCAAAATGATTTTGTTTGATTTTTAGCAAGTAACTCCAAATAAATGCTGAAAGTGATCTCTGGCTTTCAACTGACATTGCAATTCAAATTGTGCTCTAATGCTATGTATCATTAGAAGATGGCTTTGTTTACAAAGAGAAAGAAGAGGTTCATATACAAATTCAGGTGTTTTCTTCAAAAGAAGGTAAAATGTAGGAGACTATCAACTAGGAAAGAAGTTTTGTGCTGAATTCATAAATCCTTAAAACAAATGATCTATCATGAGTTACTTCACCTTTTCTGGATGTGGTGGAGAAGACATAACTGGTCTGACATAAGTAACATTATTAACAGTCTGAGATTCTAGTGCTAACTTCCACTGTCCGTATTCTTTCTCTGTAGGACATCGTACCATCAGGAAACGCCCTCTCTACAAAAAATGTTTATACAAATTATATTTTAGAAATGAAGATTTTATGATTAAATTATTATCTTTAGTTTTTAAAAGTTCTTGAATATCCTTATGTGGCCCCCTGTTCTATTTATATCTTACGGTATCTAAATAAATTCCAGGCAAATTCTTATTGGAAACAGAAGACTTCTTTTAATGAAACTTTTCCAGGATTGCATTTATATACATCCCACTCAGTCAAATATATGCTCTCTCAGTATTGTATTTATTACTTTCTCATATTTCTATACTCCAGTCAAATATTTGAATGGAGATGATTAATGTCCAATCGCAAATAGTATATGCATCGTAGGACAAGAAATCTGGTTGGATATGAATACTTACCATTTTGTTCCAGACAGATAAACAGAAACAGACTCTTAACTTGTTAGTACACAAGTCTATAGGTAGGTTTAAACCCACTGCATTTGTTTGCACCTGTCCTAAGTCAGGAATCGGATTTTCAGTAGTTGTTGTTTGTTAATGTGGTTCATAAGTGTTTCTCATTTCTTGTTTTTCATATAGATTAGACCGTTTGATTTCCCTTTTGAATGGTTCTGCAATAGACATCTTTGGAGGGCATTTATAGCTTGTTGTTCGGTGTGACACAAGGGTCTGTGTTGAAAATCATACTTTACCCTATAATGGTTTACTTTTACAAATTGTGACTTGGATGGAGAGTTGTCTAATTGGCACTCACACCACATCTTATATCTACATGATATCTGACACTGACATATTACTCTGAATATGACCCCACCCTTCTTTACTATTACATCTCAATGCTATGTGCTTAGGAGAAATAAGAATTTCAAGTCTTTGGTTTAACTAGGCTAGTGCAGCGATTTAAGTTCATTCTAACAATATCTTTTAACTTAGGGTGATGGTTTTCAAAATCAACATACTTTTTTACCCAAATAAAATTAGCTTACCCCATCATCTACACCTAAAACTCTGTTTCCAAGATCATCTATCTTCCCTCCCATCAACTGTACACTATCACTAGGTTTGTCTCTATTGCTGGTCTAAAACAGATTAGAACGAAAAATAGTAAAAATAAAGTAATGAAAACATGCATATTCAAACAACAAATGTATCCAAAACCTTAATGATAACACCCTTTCATTCTTTTCCCCGACAACAAATAACTGAATCAAATAATGTCTAGAACAAAACACACCTCAATTTTAATCTGAAAAAGTAACATCTTTTATCGGTTGTTATTAATATTAACTACTGAAAAACAAACATGATTTCTTGGAGTAACAAGTCCCTACCAAAAGCTGGCTTGAATTTAAAAATTTGTATCTTAGAAAAGTAAAACTTTGTTGTCGGTTTACTGTTAAGATTCTAATTCTTATCATTTTTCATCTTTATTAATTTCATAATCAGCAAAACCTTACTCACAGAAGTTGTTATACATTTTATTAGGATTTTTTTTTTAATTAAAACAATGAACAATTCACCACATGAGAACTAAAGAGGAAACAAATGACTAAAAAACAAAAAACAGAAGTATAAAACACATTACTACAAATAGTAATTAAATGTACAGTATAATAAAAACAGGAACAACTAAATAAACGAAAACACAGCCAATGGACATAACAAAATTTACCAGTCAGGGAACTATTTAGAGAAAAAATATACTCCTGTACTATCAATCTCAACAAAAAATCCTTCAACCTTAAACTTTTTAATATTTGTAATTTTTGTGAGAATGGCCTAAAATATAAAGATATTAAGTCAATCATATGTTTACATGGTCAAATTATAAGCTATTTATATATTTTTACTTCCAAATATATGTATGTTGTTGAAAGAGGAAAATACATAATGTTATTTACGACTATTTTTGTTGTACCAATAATATAACATCACAACAGGATTGGTGAAAACTACAAACAGCATCTAATGATAATTAAATATTGCAACTTGATCATTTTTGAAATAAGAATGCATTAAATAAAAATTATTAATTAGGAATGAAATGGCACAAAAAATGCAGCCTAACTGATTTCCATTTTACACTGTTTATTTTCTTGTTTATTGAGGGGGATGTTTACTAACATACATTTATTTTGATTTCTTTCCTTTCCAATTAAGAATACTAGTAATAACAGAAAATTCAAAAGTATCAACACCAAAAATATATGTTATTATATACATTTGTATTGGAAAACAGTCACTTCTGAAAACATAAATGAAGACAACCAGTTTTATAAGTTATTTTGCAAGTTGATTGAAATTAGAATTATCTCCCTTTGACAATTGCAAAAAAAAATTTGATCTTATATTTTACAATTAAATAGGTTGTCTAAAATTTTTAATTCCTTTTGCTGATTTAGTTTTAATAAGTGTCGAAGTACTTTGCTACACCATGCAGTAGAAATAAGCAAGATTACAACATAACACTGATACAACATAAAATAGCCTTATCCATATAAAACATCTACTTTGGTGGGGGAAGTTTTCATATCAAAGGAAATGTCTGCCCTTTAAAAGAAGGTGCATAAATACTTATACAGTTGACAACCAAATATCACTGATCTATCATAAGTTTTTCAGAAAAATCTAACCACATCAAAGATCAAACAATTTCAAGAGATTTTTCAAATCTTTTTTGTGTTTTGTAGAAAATTATTTGCTGTTTATCTGGGGACTTCATTAATTTATAGTCAGTTTTAAGAGTAAGTGTCTAAATAAAATTATGCTGTATGTGTTTCTGGTGCTGTGTGCTATAAGGGAAAATTTGCATTTCAATTTCATATACATGTATCTGTCATTTAAAGAACTTTTGGTGTCCTCATAATCAAACAATTTGTGCTTCTGACGGACTCATGCTGACTCATGCTGTGCATTTTTTGCAATTCAGAGGGTTAACCATATTGTGCAAAATGAGAATAGAATGAATATTTGACAGCAATGATCAACATAAATTTTCAGTTCATTATAATACTGTCAACATAACATTGGTATTTTAATGCAATAAAACTATACAGAATGCATAAATGATCATGTATTGGGTATAAATTACAATGTGACCTCTCTAAACTAACCCCTGCATCAACCAGAAACCTGTCTAAACTGAACTTTTGTATTGAAATATATAGTGGTATAGTGAATTTTATCTAGTTATTTAATCAACCTGTGTAATCCCTAAACCAAATGTTCAGCCCTTAAATAGTTCAGTAAAGACAAATTTCACTTTAAAATAAGTGTATAAAGTTTTTTACAGGTTCAAATATAAACAAACTATAGTAACAAACAAAGGTACAAAAGTGAAATAATTTTCATCCAAGCAATACCTGATCCTCTAAAATGCCCTGAGAATAAAAAATCAAATATATCTTTTAAAAGAAATACAAATTCAGCAACTAAAAACATATACAGTTGACTCTCATTGTCTCAGACACAGTTCACTCAATATTCTGCATTCTGATAAATAACTTTTGCAAGCAAAATTTAATATTATAATCAGATTATAATAAAAATCAAGTTAATTGTCATTATCATTGTGTTATGAGATGTGTAAAATGATTGGGTCACAATAAAGCATGAAGCATTCAAACACATATACATTGTATCTTGAATTCCAAGGCTAGACTAAATAATTATTAGCAACACATAGACTCTGTAGAGATTCAATAGTGTATGCAGCTTGTAACTATAAATAACCTCATAATAATGCAGCCATCCATCTTTAGCTCTGAAAAATCTTCTTTTCCATGTTTTTAAAAGTGTGGCTTTTTTCTTGTTCATTGGCAACTTTTCCATCAATCCTTCCATATTGACGAACTGGTGTGATATATCTTCTGAAGTCTACAATAATATAATACAAATAAATTTATTAATCGCTACTGATTTGACATTTGTTCATAGCAGAGAGAATAAACACAAAATATATTACAGGTCCTCAGCTTTTTTTCAGTTTTTTTTAATTGTTAATTTAATAGTTACTGGAGTATATAAAGTTCTTATTCATATTTCGCCTTCGGTCTCAAGTAATGAATTAGCTTAACTTCTCTTTGAGGGGTGAAGCGTACATATAATATCTCTGTTTAAAGAAACAAACTATAACTGGCCAGTGACCTTGACCCTAGTATATAAGCACCTGTTCCATAATAACTTGTCATTATTTTTCTTGAGGGTGAAGTGGACACTTCACATGAGTTCTTTTTAGTTATTTTATTTTTATCTTAAATTTGGGAGAAAGTTATTAAAGTTACATTAACTTGTCTACGAAGTACGACAAGTTCTAATGTTATTTTGTTTTTTCATATAATAATTCCTCAATTGTCTACGATGTATGACAAGTGTTGATGGAAATGAATTTAAAAATTTCTTGTCTACGATGTATGACAAGTGTTCATGGAAATTAATTAAATATTTTATTGTCTACGATGTATGACAATTTTATATATTCATTAAGTTTTTGCATTAGTACGATGTACGGCACATGTGTTATTTAATTCATACTCCTGTTTGTTAAACAGGTAGATATTTAAAAGTATTTCTATTCACCTGAAGGTCGTGAGTACTCTTCACAATTTACACGTGTTTTATCTGCACAGGTACACATTTTTGTATTACAATGGCTGAATTTGTTTATGCAAATGTGTTGTTTTTGCAAGATGTTTAGAATGATTTTTACACTTACTAAGGTTATGTTATGATTTTCATCACCTCTGGAATGTTTTAGAAATTAAAGATGATAAATTTAATAGGAAATCAAGAGGTATTTTGAATAAATCCTCTTCTTAAACAGTTATAAAACCTAGTAGTTTTATAATAGGTCATAATGGCATGGCAATTGGAAATAATTGACAAAGCAACAAAACCTGTAAAAAGTAAGTTTTAAAATCTAGTGCTACTGGTATAACTTCAAAATCTACTTGATTTGTGAATGTTTCTCACGAAAGTGCTGTTGAGATTTAAGATAGGCATGTATATTGTTACATTTACTCATTATAATTAATGTAGTAAAGAACCTGTATGAATCATGAGGTTTGAGACAGTTTCACTGCCTTCAACTCTAGCAGAGTTTGTAGAGAAACCTGCTGCTTTATTTGAATTTTGCCATTAGAGGCTTATTTTTATGAAGATTTAGTTCTATTTTTTGATCTGATTTATTGAAATGATACGGTGTATGTACCTCTTTTTGTGCCATGGCTGATGATAGTCCAGCCGGAGTTGAATTTGATACGTCTTTTGATCCTGCATTAAGGTTTTCAGAAGCTTTTAAGGTTTTTTTTTTTTTAGTGAGATTAATGGTCCATTATCTCATCCTGTTTGTTGAACAGTTTAATCATGATTTTGATAAAATCAGGAAAATATAAAGTTCATAGAGGAATTAATACTATCACACTGAGAACTGTGACAATCCTAGTGTGTCTAGGATAAATAAAAAATCGAAATGGCACTGCCTAGACAGGCCCACTCTGTGGTTTCAAAGATGCAGGAAACCCAGAGATTCTTTCTTAAGGGGTTGATCATCACCCCTATTGTTGAGTTGGCTATTTCTTGTTGTAAGAATGAGCCATTGGATCTTGATAATACAAGGATTTGATGGTAAAATTCTATTTGTTTGTTTGACCATGGGTTTCTGGTTAAACCCATAGGAGATGCTCAGAAATATTTAGATGATAAAACTTTTTTTTTTTTAATTCTGTTGTGATAGTTGCTTTATCACATTTCTAGTTATGATTGCAAAAAGCAAACTTGTGTTTATACAAAGATTCTAAAGCTTATTATAGATTCCTTGGAAGAGGTTCCAGGTCTAGCAATTAATTTACTCCCAGCTGTTATGGGAAAGGCAATATCAGTTTTTTAACTGCAGATGCTCTGTTGGTCAACTAGTGTACTATACTAGTAGGCAATTCCCTTCATTGAGAGGGAGAGGTTTCCAAAAGGGAACAGAGAATTTCGAAGAGGTCACTTTTCTCAACCAGTTGCTATATATACAGTAGATAACTTAAATATTATGATTTGGAAATTGTTTCTAATGATCTATTGATATTAGATATATATTAAGAAATGGTTATAAAATTATTTTTAATGATGTACCACAAGGTTTATCTTTTTGAATTAAATACATTTCACCTTTCATAAGGATGAATTATTTTCATAAGTCCAAAAAATTGATAGCTAAGGGGGCTATTTAAGAGGTTGATCGATCAATGGAAAATCAGTTTATTTCCTATATTTTTTCTTAGTTCCTAAGAAAGATTGGTCTTCAAGGCCTGTATCTATTTGAAAAATTCAAACAAACTTAGTTTGTGGCTAATCAGCATTTGGAGCAGGACCATTTTTCTTTTGTTTAGATGTAATTCTTTTTAGAATAATTATATATATATAGAGAGAGAGCTAACATCTATAGATCTTACAGATGCATATTTAGGTATCATTTATGATTATATCACAATTTCCTGATTCATGTGGAAAAGACATTGATATGATATTTATGTTTTTTGTTTTGGATTGGCTTCTGCATCAAGAGTTTTTACTAAGGTTTTAAAACCTGTCATATGTATTTATGAAATAATGTCACTTGAAGTATATACATGCTATAGTTTATACATTGATGATTCTTTTATTATGGATCAGAGTTTAGATGATTGTATTGTGAATACAGAAGAAGTGGTGCAAATGCTTGATAAGCTGTGCTTCGGAATAAATTTTGAGAAGTTGGTACTCATTCCTTGGAAGCACATTGTTTTCCTTTGTCTCATTATTGATTCTGAGCTATTTAAGTTTTTCTGACAGATGAGAAATGGTAAAATTATCTCCCTTGGGAAATTTTTTCTTAAATAGAATTGTGTAACTGTATTTAAGATGATTATATCATATATTGGTCTTGTGACGAATGCTTTTAATGCAGTATCTTTGGGAATGTTACATTGCAGAAACATGGCGAGAAATAATGTTGAAACACTGTATAGTTGTTACAGTGTTTATTATCATCAATAGGCATGATAGGTGAAATTTTTTAACAATTTAAAATCAGAAATTAAAAATTTGATTTATAGACTCATCCAAATAAGTTTTTGGATTGAACCAGATTCTTCTGACAAAAGAAGGATTTGGGATCCAAATTTGAAGAAAATGTTTCTGTTGGTAGAATTTATTGGAGCTTCTTTAAGAGTATGCACTCATTTAATATAGATTTCATAGTATTGTTGGCTATATTTTTCTTTTGAAGAAAAAGTTTTAGTCACAGAGATCTCGAGTTATACAATCAGAAAATACTATTTCAGTAGCTTTTATTATGCAATAGGAGGTATAACTTCTTTGTCACTTAACATACTTACTACAAATATTTCATTATTTGGGCTTGGTGTTCAAGAAAGAACATTTTTATCACAGCTCTTTATATTCCTGGTAAGAAAATTTTGATGCTTATCATATGTCTAAAAAATTTACAGATTCAAAAGGATGGCAATTGAAAGAAGATGTATTTGTTTTGTTGTTATTACATTTTCATTTTCAAATCTGTAGATAATTACTTCATTGTCTTTAGACCAACAAGCTCCTTTCAGAGATGTTTGTATTTTTTATGATCAGAATTAAGATCTTATATTTTCCCATCTTTTTCATTGTTGGGGATAATTATAAAGAAAATTATTAGTGATAAAGTTCAGAAGGCTCTTTTGGTATCCTTTTTGGCTTGCTCAGAGTTAGTTTTCTTTGCTAAGACCAATTTTTATTTATTTGCCAGTTAAACTGCTAAGCATAAAAACTTAGTAACAATGTTGTATACTGAAGATAATGTCTTTCCGTCAGGAAGAGACTTAATTTAACTGTATATTGTAAAAAATATAAGTGAACCAACACCTGAAGGGTTGATTGTGCAGTACGGTAAAAACGTGTGTATTATACTCAGAAATCACTTTTATATAAACAGGAGATTTCAGAATCATTTGTAAAATATATTTACACTTCATCTTGGAGACCTTGCATCTATAATCAAGCATTATCAATATTTTTTGAGAATTTTCATTATTTGGTGTGATCAATTCCTTATCACCATCTAAAAAGGATGTTATTGATTATTGAAATTTTTGTAAAACACAAGCTTTTCATATTCAGCATGTTTAATGTGAATTTTCCTTGTTCTATGTTGAAACAGACTTTATCCTTTAAGAAAAAGATGTTACTTAATTTGTTTGTTTACTACATGTATTTGTGTAAGGTTGCTTAAACCTGAATCTGCAATTGAAGAGTTAGATACTCTTTCACTTGGGAGATGAATTTAGTGCTATCTTTTTTAGGTTCTTAATATTCATTGGAGTATTTAACATTGAAGACAGTCTTTTATACTTGTGTCTTTATTTGTCTTGACTACATCTGCCTTAAAGTACTATCTTTTTCAGCTGTAGATTTACATTCTATGTCTTTCATTCAGAGACATGGCACTTTATTTTTTCATATACATGAGTTTTTGAAAAATACTAGATCTGTTAGATAGTTTACCTAATGAGGTGATCAAAGGTTTTGATAAACCAAAACTTTGTGTTGTTAAGACAATGATTTATCATGTTTTGTGTACAAAATAGGTGAGAGAATTCATCTTGGTCTTTTCATAAAGTTTAGATAGTTAGAGAGAGTTCTAATTTTTAATGTTTTAAGGTTAACTCATTTAGAGGAACCTCTTCTTAGTGCATTTAGCTTCAGGATGTTCTATTAAGGACATTATGGCAACAGTTTTGTCTGGACATATGGTACAACTTTTTCAAGTTCTATAACAGGAAAGTAAATAATATCAGTACTAAAACACTTTTCTTCAGTTGTAGTTACTGGATGATCTTGTGATTTTTATCCTTTATTAAATGTTGGCATTTATATAAAAATTGTTTTTAGTTTGTGTCTACACTTTAAACAAGCTAATTCATTACTTGAGACCGAAGGCGAAATATGAATAAGAATGTTCCTTCATCCAAGCATATCTTGGATGTGCAGGATGAAGGTCATTCTTAGAATATGAGCCTGAGGCTCGAAAGTAATTAATTCCCACCCTAGGGATTATCAGTCAGACCCACCCTTTTCCACTGGGTTTTATATTTGGTCGACACAAACTTGCTTTAAATTATGACAAGTTATTATGGAACAGGTGCTTATATACTAGGGTCAAGGTCACTGGCCAGTTATAGTTTGTTTCTTTAAACAGAGATATTATATGTACGCTTCACCCCTCAAAGAGAAGTTAAGCTAATTCATTACTTTCGAGCCTCAGGCTCATATTCTAAGAATGACCTTCATCCTGCACATCCAAGATATGCTTGGATGAAGGAACATTCTTTTTTTTCTGACCACTGGTTTGTAAACAAGTGAAACTGCGAGCTACTGCTCACTGATGATACCCCCGCCGCAAGTGGATAATATTAAAATAGTGTAAAAATATGCAAGTGTTCGGTAAACAGGAAGATGTCAAGTGATCAATCTGAAAACGCATCACACGGTATAGCTGACTTAGATAAACCCTGAAACCAAATTTCAGAAATCCTTGTATTGTAGTTCCTGAGAAAAATGCGACGAAAAATATTCATGGGACGGATGGACGGACTGAAGGACTGACGGAAGGACAGACAGAGGTAAAACAGTATACCCCCCCTTTTTTAAAGCGGGGGTATAATAAAAGATCAATGTCATATGACATGTCAGACAGTCACACAAATTTTTGTCTAACAATAATCCATAAACAAATTTGACGACCTGCCATGAATAATTATAGAGAAACAGGCCCAATCCTGCAGGGGGTCTCATCCTATATAAAGGAACAGAGTTACAATGTCCCTGTGTTGCACACATTTTATATGTCCAATGTACATGACCATTAATGAAAAAAAACACCTTTTTTTGTTCCTTAAAACCTTATAGAGAAATGAAGGCTCTAGAGCAAATGCAATTTGATTTCCATTATAATTAATATAGAGAGGCATAACTCGTTGAAAATAATTGATTGGCACTGACTTTCAAACTCATCAAAGATTTTGCTAATATAAACCTATGATTTCAGTTTCATAAAATTCTAGCATGAATTTATACATGAGAGTGTTCACAATGCAATTTTCAATATATTTAATGTTTCCAAGGGACAATAGTCTTGTAAAAATAATTCATCTTCACAGATTTTTTAAATTCTCATATAAACCTATGAAATAAATCAATAAAAATCTGGCAAGAATTGTTCAAATGAGAACACTAACAAGACCAGATAGACGCCAAGTGTTTCTATGTCTCCCATAACATGTTGGATGGGGGACAAGTCAGGTAGGCACAAAGTTCTGATGTAGGTTATTTTTTTTGGCATGTGAAATACATTGATGGGGCATAATTGCACAGAGGTAATATTCTTATGGGTAAAAATCAATATTTCAATGGGTCAAAAATGTTCATCTTTTGTTAAAATAGTCTGTAAAAACTGTGCCCTGATTATTTTTTATTTAATTATATGAGGGGCCTCTGTGGCTGAGTGGTCTAAGTAGTTACTACTGTAATCACTAGCCAGTCAACACTGAGGTTGTGAGTTCGAACACCGCTAGTGCGGGTGCACTCGACTCCAATCAAATTGACTAGGATTGTCAGTTTTCCTATCAAAGGTCTATGGTTTTCTCCGGGCACTCCAACTTCCTCTAAAAACAGGCCACCACGAAATAGCCTAAATGTAATGCTTAAAAGTGGCATTAAACACCAAAAATCAAATCTAATTATATGTATAATCCAATATGGTTTACACATCAATAAGATGTCGTGTCCTTGAAATATGAAAGAATGGTTTGTGATTTTCCTATGTAATACGTGGACAGATAGGGATTTTCCCATGAATTAATATATGAATGGAGGGTGTTCTTTTACCCATGCCAAAAGTATGTACTCAAATTTGTATGTTGAGACCCCACACCAATGCCTAATCCAAAAAAGTTGTCCTGGCATTAAATGTTTTATGCAGAACAAATATAGCCAAAAAGTCAATTTGACATTCATTATAATCTCAGTAAAATGACTGTCTTAGCTGCTATAAATGCCTACAGTAGGAAATCTGAGCAAGACTCTACTAACAGTCAAAGAAGTATAAATACATTTGAAGTTATACACTTATGTATACTCAAACAATAAAGTTAATGTAGTATATGTATGATATTTAACGCCTACTATAGTATTACAACAAGTTTACATGCTAGTAACTTCATACTTTTCAAATTAACGTCTATATCATAGGCCTCCATTGTTGTATATCACTGATATGTTAACACTAAATTCTAATTTGTTTATACATGTATCAGGTATAACAAAAACAGGTTTTTGAAACATCTTCATATCACCATGACCTAATTCAAGCCTTGGCCTTTTTTTAAGAGTGTCATTTTTAAAAGTGTAAGAAGTAGCTTTTTAACATGGTTCTTTTTAGATATCTATTTTTTTGTTTTATTTGCGGAGGGGACTTCCAGCAAACTTTTAATATGAATTTGTCACTCTCCCAACACTGTAGGCAACAAGTCAGCAGATTTTATGCAAACTGTAAGCTCTATGGTGCATACATTCAAGCTAATTTTGTGTTATGCAACCCATTAGCTTTGAAATAAGGTTGGTGTTTCTCCTGTCTTGACAAATGTCCATATTTGGAAAAGTTTTTATGCAAAACTAAAAGAAATTGAAAAGTTAAGTTTCAACCTGCAACATTTACTTACATCTTTCTCTAGTTTCACTGTGTACAATACATTCAAAAGCTTTGTCTGCAAAATAAATTAAAACATAATAACCTTACAATGTCTCCTAACTGTTGCATCAGTTATTATATATTTTTTTTTTAACAGCTCTATTACAGACTGAGGCAAAAACCTATTCCTAAATACACAGGGGAAGTTATCTCATGTTCTAACAGTACATCAATATAAATGTTTGCTGAATATTCTATTTTCCTGTACATGTATTTGTACAATTATTGACAAATTTTCGTAACCTACATAAGATAAGTAAATAAAAAATTTGAAAGTATGTACCTCTTAGGTAAAAGTAATTCATCATTTCTAAGACAAGTAAGACCCAGTAATGACAAATAAAACAAAATATTTTCCCCTTAATTTTTGAGGTCATGCAAACTTGTGATGTCGTGTTATCCTTTGGGATTTAAGTTTAAAAAGAAAATTCAATATTCAAAAGTATACCTGCATTAATGCAAAATATATAATATGATAGAAGATATAAATTTTGCATTTTCTCCCTTAACAAAACAATTATTGCAAGGTATAATTAAAGGTTTTAATCTAAACATATTAGCTGTGTCGGATAGAAATTGACCTTATACAAGTGTGTGTAACCATGTACATGTATAAGACTTTGGATGATTTTGGAAAATACAAATATGAAATAAAAGATGAATTTTGGTCTGTTTTAAGTAAGGTTCTTGTACTAACACATATTTAAAACAGTTACAAGCTTTAAAGATTTTTAAAACCCGAAATAGGTTAACAGGTGTATTGATATTCATTTGCATTTCTCTCCGATGCAGCTCATAAATCCCATATTTTCCTTACAGGATCCCAGTTGATCAGGTTAATTCTGTGTGGAGCAATCTCATCATCCTCTAAAGGTACACCATGTGCTTCTTCTGGACTAAGATCAAGGTCATCTATAACATCTGTAACAAAAAAGAGAAAAACAAATTGGTACCATTAATTGCATCCTAAATTGCATTAATATAATATAAGACTATGTTTTTCTTAAGTACATATCCAGTTGCTCCTAAAAGGACCACTAGCTGTCAAATTCATGTTCACAAATTTGACTCAAATTCTCATATTTGATTTATAACTGTGTAAAATATTTATCCAAATTATAACCAGATGCTCCGCAGGGCGCAGCTTTATACGACCGCAGAGGTTGAACCCTGAACGGTTGGGGCAAGTATGGACACAACATTCAAGCTGGATTCAGCTCTAAATTTGGATTGTGATTAAAAAGTTGACACAGCATAGGATTCTGACACAGAATGAATGTGGTCTTATGAACTTAAAAATTTTTTTTTGCCTTTGAGCAATTCACTATGCTATTGAATATTAATCCTCTCAAAAAAATGTTTAAAGAAATTTTCTTTTTATTTATGAAATCTGAAATGAAAAAAATTGACCCCCCAATTTTTTTTTCACATCCCCCTTTCCCTTATTTCAAAACTGATCTCAATTCAAATTTCTAATGAAGTTTGCAACAATAACTACTCATTTATATACATCATAAAATATTAAAATGTAAAAAAAAGTGCTTGTTATCACTGAATGGTAAAGATTGTTTTAATCTATCAGTTGGTAGTAAAAGTGAATATACATTGTATATTGTATAAAACAATAATTTAAGTTGATTCAACTACTATTCTGGACAAAGAAAGATAACTCCAATTGAAATCCAATTGGAATTTCTTGCTATTGCACAATATTGTGCAACTAGATATTTCTTGCTATTGTGCAATACTGTGCAATTGAAAATATTTGCTATTGCACAATACTGTGCAATTGAAGATTTCTTGCTATTGCACAATACTGTGCAATTGAAGATTTCTTGCTATTGCTGAATACTATGCAATTGAAAATTTCTTGCTATTGCACAATACTTAATATAATAATTTTGGATCCTGATTTGGACCAACTTGAAAACTGGGCCCATAATCAAAAATCTAAGTACATGTTTAGATTCAGCATATCAAAGAGGCCCAAGAATTCAATTTTTGTTAAAATCAAACTTAGTTTAATTTTGGACCCTTTGAACTTTAATGTAGACCAATTTTAAAACGGGACCAAAAATTAAGAAGCTACATACACAGTTAGATTTGGCATATCAAAGAACCCCAATTATTCAATTTTTGATAAAATCAAACAAAGTTTAATTTTGGACCCCGATTTGGACCAACTTGAAAACTGGGCCAATAATAAAAAATACAAGTACATTTTTAGATTCAGCATATCAAAGTACCCCAAGGATTCAATTTTTGTTAAAATCAAACTTAAAGTTTAATTTTGGACCCTTTGGAAGTTAATGTAGACCAATTTGAAAACGGGACCAAAAATTAAGAATCTACATACACAGTTAAAATCGGCATATCAAAGAACCCCAATTATTCAATTTTTGATGAAATCAAACAAAGTTTAATTTTGGACCCTTTATTCCTAAACTGTTGGGACCAAAACTCCCAAAATCAATACCAACCTTCCTTTTATGGTCATAAACCTTGTGTTTAAATTTCATAGATTTCTATTTACTTGTACTAAAGTTATGGTGCGAAAACCAAGAAAAATGCTTATTTGGGTCCCTTTTTGGCCCCTAATTCCTAAACTGTTGGGACCTAAACTCCCAAAATCAATACCAACCTTCCTTTTGTGGTCATAAACATTGTGTTTAAATTTCATTGATTTCTATTTACTTAAAATAAAGTTATTGTGCGAAAACCAAGAATAATGCTTATTTGTGCCCTTTTTTGGCCCCGGAATTCCTAATCTGTTGGAACCAAAACTCCCAAAATCAATCCCAACCTTTCTTTTGTGGTCATAAACCTTGTGTCAAAATTTCATAGATTTCTATTAACTTAAACTAAAGTTCAAGTGTGAAAACCAAGAAAATGCTTATTTGGGCCCTTTTTGACCCCTAATTCCTAAAATGTTGGGACCAAAACTGCCAAAATCAGTCCCAACCTTCCTTTTGTGGTAATAAACCTTGTGTTAAAATTTCATAAATTTCTATTCACTTTTACTAAAGTTAGAGTGCGAAAACTAAAAGTATTCGGACGATGATGACGACGACAACGACGACGACGACGCAGACAACGACGCCAACGTGATAGCAATATACGACGAAATTTTTTTCAAATTTTGCGGTCGTATAAAAAGTCTAAAATAAACAATTTTCAGGGCATGAACTTTTTATAATATGAAGCTTTGTTTAGTGTTTATTTAAATCTATAACCAATCTCATTAACTATTAAGTTGACCTCCAAAGACCTCAGATGGTCATATAAGCAATATGACAATAAATATAGATATAAATAGATAGCAACCTGATGCAATTGGGATTTTTCTAGGTCTGATTAATTTCATATTTTAAAATAAAAATATAAGATAATCATCATTTTTACCTGTAAAAGAATATTTTTTTGTGGATCAAATCAGTCATTCAAATGATTAACCTTTGTTCACTTTCAATGCTGACATTCTTATTCCATTAAATATCTTAACACCCACAATTCATGCATTATCCTTCTCTAGATAAAGGGTTAAATTGAAGTTCACATGAATACTGATTCAATGAGGTCAAATTATTCACTTGCAAATGAACAGTTCATCATCAATGTTTCTTAGCTTATATTGACAAAACTACACCATACTGGCTGCAAAAAAAGAATTATTAATTTACTCTCTTTCAAAATGATTGAACCAAGAAAAATCATATTTTTGATTTTTAATATATGTTGTAGCTTAGTACCCCATTAAAGTGATCAGATAAAATTAGAAAGTGATAAAATGTTTGATCCAGTAGTGTTATAGCTGTTGTTGTCAGGTGTGGAATAAGGCGGTTTCAGCTTGAAACTTTAATTCCTCCCTTATTTTAACACACAATAGTTCAAGATATCTACATTTCACCCCTTTAGCATGTTTAGAAGATTATTTCAATAATTTTACCTAAAAAAAAATTCCAAAAATTTATCGCCTCGCTCCGCTCCGCGAAAATAAAAATTTACGCCCCCCTAACTGAAAATCCTGGATCCGCCCCTGGGTTGTTATTTAACAACATACCTAACATGGATTACATAATGCTTACAACTTTTCATTTCAACAAAGCTTGTCATTTCATAAATAACGATTAAATAATGTAGGCATTAGACCTTGAACAAGTCAACCAGACCGTAAAGAAATTGCACACAGATGAACATGGCACAGCTACATTACAAATATAGCTGAATCATATTAAAAGTTCCTGACTAGCAGAACTAACAAAGCATATAAAATCAATATAGAAGGAATCTGAGTAGGGAAACTACTATTCAATGTATTAAGATTGGTATGGTGTTTTTTTTGTATATGTTGTATAAATCATGAGGTCAAACACAACAATGCAGACTATCCCATAAAAGTAGTGACTAAAATTAGTATTGCATATACTTTTTATACCAAATGAAATGATATGGGCCATTTTAACATCCTGATGTTAGTCAACAGTGGCAGATCAAAGAGAAAAAAGGGGAGGGGGTCCCCAGGGTTGGAACCCCTTTTTTTGACGATCAATGCATTTGAATGTAGACATATATTAGGAACACAACAATGATTACAGACACAGACAAAGACCAATGACAACAACAATTTAGAATGCAAAAGATAAATTTTCAATCAGCAAACCTGCACAAAATAAGACAGTCAGGTGAATGTGCATATTTTTCTGCAAAAAAAATCCCCCTCTCCCATTCATTTATAGATTGATATCACACCCGACCAGTTTCAGGTTTCAGGTTTTTGAATTTTAAACTTTAAACAAAATTTAAATAATAAGCTTCCAAATATTAAAAATCAGTGGCCTCAAAAATCTTTTTTTATAATCCCATGTGGGTGTATTTTAATATTTGTGTAGGGTGGCAGGTAACAAAGCCCAATGACATCAAAGAGATTATAAGGACAGTCACCTGTACTAAATAAATATATTCATAGATAAAAGCCTATATAACATAATTTTCAAATTATAGGCATTATTAAATTCCTGTACCCACTCTTCTTGTCATCTTAAATCTAGACTTATTTGACAATTACATGTAAAAACACTTCACGGCTTAATGCTTTAATACATCATTGTATTTTTTAAAAGTGTCATTATCTAGGGTCTTAAGAATTTATATACTCAATTAATAAAACAAAAATAAAAACACGGAAATGAACAACTTATAATATATTAGGAGCAGTTCCATTTAGATGATCTATTCTATTGTAAGAAATTAGAAAAATTGATTTTTTTTGATTTTTTCACATTTTTGTTATGATTGATATTTCAATGACTTCTACAGAACCTTCCTTATAAAAAAAGACAGATGAAATGGATATAAACCATTGAGATGGCACCCCAACAAAATAAATAAAATCCCAAGGGGGGTCATTATACTGCACTGGACTGTGAAGGTTTTTTTCTATTGTGTAATTATTTTTTTACATCATATATACTAGATAGATGCATGCATGGTTTAGTAATTTTAAACTTCCTTTAGGTTACTGTGAGCTTTATTTGATACAGCATAATCTTGTTTGTTATTGTTTTGCTTGTTTTGCTGATATTTATATTTTATTTATCCTTTAGACTGTTATTTACAAGCAAACAGCTTTATTTTTTATTTTTTGTATGTTCTTTTAAGAATCTTCGTTTAATCCAACCACTTAATTGTCTCATGTCTGGAACCTAGTCTGTTGTTGTCTTTATGTCATACATATTACTTGATTGATTTCACTTGATTGGGCAAAGTTTATCCCATTCACTCATTATAGACCAGTCTATCTATAGACATGTGTTTTTGGATAAACTCATCAATGTAGTGACCAGTAATGGTCATTGGTTGGGTTAAATATGTAAAAATGTAATAATTTATAACCGCAATCATCCTGATCACACACATGGACTGTTATTATGCAAATTAAAATGTAAGCTCTGCCCAATCAGTAGGAAACACCTTGGTAATATATGTTGTTGGTTTTTTTTTTTTGGGGGGGGGGGAGGGGAGAATTGGTGTTGATGTCATCTCTTTGATAATTTCTGTGTAATATCTTTTTTAAACTTATAAGACTCAGTCAGTGAGTACAATTTGGAGCTTGGCATATTATGTAAACTGTCTTTTGTTGAAGCCTGTATGTTGAAGTTTTGTCAGGTTGCTGTCTCATTACAGTCTTACCAAAACTTATCCCTTTAATATGCTTTCCATTTTGAAAACCTCTTCTATGCCAGAAAGCTAAATGAAAGATCTGGATAGCCAATCTCAAATAACAAGAATAAGTCTTTCTTAGTACAGCATGCCTTGCTAACACTATCATATATTTGTTTTGAGTGAACCACAAAATCTGGGTCAAAACCCAATTTTGCATATATTTTAAGTTCACATCTTAAAGAGCATGTGTTCAACAACTTCATGGCAAACAACCTTAATCTGCTTTTGAATATATCTTAAAAAGTTCTATTTGTTACTGCAGTTGAAGTTGGGTTTTGATTGAGCTTTCAGTGATATTATATTATATCGGATGGATCACCTCTTCAACTGATTTTTTTCTAATGTTGTGCTGTTACACTAAGTTCCCAGATTAGAGAAAGTACTCCAAAACATGTTAAACCAAGCCTCATTCGTTACGTGTTTAAACTGTTTTACATTTGTCATTTCAAGACCTTTCATAGTTGACTATGCTGAATGGGTTTTGTCATTGCTGAAGGCCATACTGTGACCTAAAGTTGTTAATTACTAGGTCATTTGGTCTCTAGCTGAGAGTTGCCTCATTGACAATCATTTTGCATCTTCTATGAGTTTGACTGTCCCTTTGGTATCTTTCGTCCCTCTTTTATATTGTCACAAGTCAGTAGCATATAATCCAGTGGTTGCCTTTGGTTGCGGCTGTCATAATTGTTTTGTTTTTATTGCTATTAGCATAAAAATCATGTGGTTTGTTTTTTCTTTTTAATTGATTCACATTTTTTTCATACCAAGGCCTTAAGTAGCTTATTATAAATTAGGTTTTGCTTATTGTTGAAGGATGTGTGATGACTTGTAGTTGTAACCATCCCAGTCCTTTGGTCTCTGGTGGATAGTTATGTCTCATTAGTAGTCATACCACATCTTTATTCATATCATTATTCTGATGTGTTGCATTAAAATGTTCCCTCCTAGCAGGACCATTTAAAGAGTTTATACTTATAACGGACAATCATTTTATCATCAGTGCGGTCTGGTGAATTTTAATTCCAATTTTGAAAAATACCAGTAGTTATTATTCTCAATTCTTATACATTATCAGATTGAATCAATAATCTATGATGCAGATATTTTCTCAAGATATACAAGTTTTAAAACCCTGAAGAAT
This sequence comes from Mytilus trossulus, assembly GCF_036588685.1. Classification (NCBI taxonomy): domain Eukaryota; kingdom Metazoa; phylum Mollusca; class Bivalvia; order Mytilida; family Mytilidae; genus Mytilus; species Mytilus trossulus. The sequence goes on from NC_086373.1 coordinate 44,018,181, forward strand.
AATAACTTTTTTGGTCTCCTATACACTAATATTTTCAAGCAATTGTCTTTGTCCTAGGGTCAAACCTTCTGCAAAAACTATTCAACTTTAACAAATCTCCCAATTTAATCTGTAAATTTTCCTGTTACATGATTTATATACCAAATATCTTACCACTTGATTCAGACATGACAACAAAAAACCTGGAAAATTCATACATGTATTTTGAAAAGTTCAACAAAAATCCCTCAAATGGAACAAACTGTAACTTCTAATAATGTGATTATATACCAAATATCTCATTAAAAGATAGAAATATTACATAACTGTACAGAAAACTCATTCGAAAATCAGATGGGTGAATGGAAGGACCGAGGAACAAACAGATTGAAAGTCAGACAGAAAGCCATTGTGAGTCACGTAAGAGCCACCATTGGCTTCTCCTGTACAATACTATGAATATTTTAATTAAAATTCAGGTTTTTAAAGCACTATTTTTGGAATAAGGGACTTTTTTACATAAATAAGGCTGTTAGTTTTCTTGTCTTATCCGGGCCTTTTATAGCTGACTATATGCGGTATGGGCTTTGCTCATTGTTGAAGGCCGTACGGTGACCTATAATTGTTAATGTTTGTGTCATTTTGGTCTTTTGTGGATAGTTGTCTCATTGGCAATCATACCACATCTGCTTTTTTATAAGGTTGGGGTAAACAAGGGACATAAAAAGATCATGGAAATTATCAGTGAAGGTGGTACATTTGCCTATAAATTCTTACATCCACTTCATTTGAACTTTGGTTGATAGCTGCCTCATTGGCAATCATATCACATCTCTTTATCTATATTTTGACATTGATTCAACAGAACAAGCATTATTAAATACCCGTATATCAGAAATCAAACGTATAATTGACTGATTAATTTAAACTTAAAATTGATTGGGATCATTGAAATCTTGGAAAGTTATACATATGTCCCTCTTTCTTTGCTGCAGGTGAGATTAAAAAGCATAACAACAAATTTAACATTTATGCAATCATAAAGCAAAATTGCAAACAAGCAAAGATATACATAGTAAATTAAAGCAATAGCTTGACAAATGAAGAAATGTGACAAAAATTGCTCTTTCAATGATCAGACCTAGCATTTTATACATGCAATTATACAGCTTTAATTGATGCTGCCTTTTAAAATATAGCCCTTCTAATAGTGTAAAAGCAATCACACACATTTAACACTAAAATTTTCAGTTGACCAATAGCACACTTTGAATGATATTTTAAACTGAAAATTTCACAGTACATGTAAACATAACATTCTAAAGACACTACATGCAGAAAAGCAATTGTTCTGTATTATTTATTCATAATTCCCACATTTGCATCTTCAATATTAAAAAAGTGCTGTTTCTTATTTATTTTTTTTGCTTTATGTCATCCTTTTCCCTATTTTTTTGTAACCACCAACTTTTTCCTAAGCTATGTAAAAATTTAACAACTCATTTAAAGATAAATCTCAAATACTCTTTTATAGACATGTATGATGTAATTTTTGTTATTTCCCATATAAAACTTTTTTTATTTATTTCTATTCAAATGCACTTAATATGAAAAAAAAATCTAGAGATATCTTGTACATTCCCCCAAAAAATATAATATAAATATATAAAACACAAAAAAAAACATAATAATACACACCTATCTTTTTACTTTAATACATTTTGATGATCAATGAATACACTATCTATTAAAAAGATGACATTCATGAAAAATTTGAATTTCCTCAACATTCTTTGCATAAAAATAAGTAGATGTGGTATATGATTGCCAATGAACACATTATCAAGTGATGGGGTACAAGCAGGTCAATTTAAGTGGCTGTTTTGAATTTTTTCAAAGATATAAGCATTGCAGTTCTTTACTGAAGACAGACGGTCAAGAATTCTTTTTATTTATAGTATTTATGAATTGTTGTGAATGCATGTAAGTTCAACCCATTTCCCTTCTTTTCCAATAGTGAATTAGAACAAGAAGAGTTTACATATATCTTGTGATTGCATTAAAAACCCTTCAATTAACAATGGGATAACAATTATATAAACGATACCTTATCAAATCTAACTTCTCTTATTCAGGGTTCCTTTAAATCCCAATGAATATATATCATCTTCACTTCAAAATTTTATAAATTTCTGTATTTGTCCCATTATTTTTTCATTCAACCGAAACCAAAGAAGAGCTTCCCACAGGTCATTACAGCAATATTTGGTTACTTTTACCAGAACGAATGAATGATAGCAATATCTCATATGACCCTTTGAGATTAGTTAGCTATAATTAAAAAGAGTTTAAGGAATTTTATATGTACCCATTGTTTAAGGTTAGGCACTTCTTTCAGGTCTTTCCCATCTCTTTGAATCTTCAATGTTTTTGGTTTTTGTTTTTATTTCCAAATATATTGGCCTAGAGCATCGATGATGAGAAATGTTTGTCTCTTGACACAGTACGCACAAAATTGCCACAATAATATAATTTCATTATTGTTTAATAACCATTTATAAACAATGCCTTAAATCTTTAAGAAGTGTGGGATATAAATATACAATACAGTTTCTTAATTGTAACTAAGCAAAACTATATTAAAGGCAAGAATGTTCTGAACATAAGCAAAATGCATGCTATTCCAAGTCATAGGCACAACAATTAATTTGGCAAGAAAAAGTTCCATATATATGTTTTGCTGCAGTATGATTAAAGTTCCATGTAAAGCACAGCAAAAGAATTATTTTTTCTTTTTACCTCCAAACGGTGAAAATTTCTTCTTCCTTGGAGGAGTTTTAGACCTAAGCGGTATTTTGTTAAGGTCAGGAGGTTTTTGTGTTTTCACTGAGTTTTCCGTATCTGATAGTTTTTTGTCAATATTGTCTGGTTCTCCCATATTCCCACAAACCTCTTTTGCAAAATTTAAATGATCAAACATGCTTGGTTTTTTGGGAGATTTTGGAGATTTTGGTGATTGTTTTTTGCTAAAACTAGCTTTTCTAATTGGAACGTCATTAATTCTACTTTCAGATTCCTTTCCAGTTTCTTCCTTTCCAGTTTCCGTTTGTTTCTTATATGTCTCATTTACTAATGTTTCGATTTCATTCTTTTCCTTTCCATTAATGATAGTTTCAGTATTAGTAATTTCAGATGTACCTGCTAATTCACTTTGTTTTTTGATAGGTGATAAACTTTTTGAACTAGACTGAAAATCTCCTTTGGATGAATCAATATTTAAACTCATACTTCGTTTGACCATAAACTTTTTTGTAGAATTTTCAGATTTTTGGTTATGTTCACTATTGCTTTTCCCTATTTTGTCCTTTCTGATAAAAGGATTATCTTTTAAATGAGGTAATTTGTACTCCTCGTCCTCTCCATTTGTGGAATCTTTTCCTTCTTCATCAACTTTAGAAACTCCTTGTTTTGTTTTTACATGTTTAGGACTTTGTTGACATAGCCTTGGTTCAGACTTTGGCAACACCTTGCCATTTGTTTTACTTTTATCCAAACTGACCATTTTTGCTTTGGTCTTTATTTCAGCAGTATGGTTATTAGGACTCATCTTGGTGGGAGTACCTTTGAAATTGTCATTTTTAGCTAGAATATTGGCCTTTTCTGAAGGTGGCGATTTTTTAGGTGATGATAATCGATTTAACTTTTGTATTCCATTATTTCCAGTTGTTTCAGGGTTATTATTTACTGTATTTTCTGAAGAACTTGAATCATCCTTGTTTGGTTTTCCATAGAGTAAGTCATTAACTTCTAGTTTTTTAGGTTTCTGTATTTTCTTTGAACTGGTTGTTTCTTTTGTAATAATTTTGAAATGATCTTTTCCATCTACTGAACTTGTCTTGCTAATTTCTAAACATTTATTTTCATCCATTGAGATTTTTGAATGACCATTTCCAACTATTGAACTTGTTTTGCTTATTTCTGTATGATCTTTTTCATCTATTGATCTTGTATTTGATGATGGTTCTTGTGTTAAAGAAGATTGTAAAGGTTTTTCAGCAATCTGTTCGTATCTGGTAAAGTATGTTTGTTTTAAAACATCAATTAATACTCCTTGACAAGATTGACAAAGTTTTTCTCTCAGAGCATTAACAAGTGTATCTGTAAAACCACTGTCAGAAGCTTTAAGGTCAAGCGGAACACTTTCTAGTAATTTTGGATCATCATGTACTTCTTCAAAACTTCTTACATTATTTTCATAAAATGTCTCAGATTTGAAAAGTTCAGGTTTTTCTTCTAGGCTATCAGTTTTTTCAATGGTTATTAGGTCAGAATGTTGCTCTCCTTCATTCTTTTGAAATGCCAGGTCTTTTGACTGAATTGTCATATCATGTTGATCAATAATATCAACATTTAAATTTAGCTTTGATACATTTTCTCTTTCTTTTATTGATTCCAAATTTGTTCTTTCATGAATTGATTCCAAATTTGTTCTTTCATGAATTGATTCCAGATTTCCTATTGTTTCATCATTTTGACTAAACTGATTGCTATCCACAAACTTCTTGTTAGCCACTTTTTCTCCTTGTTGTGGAAACTTTTCACTAGGATACAAATTGTTTTCTATCCACTGATTCACATTTTCTGCCTTTTGTTTATCAACTGGAGGAGCTTTCTTCCTCTTCATTCTAACTTTAGATGCTGCACAAACATAAACAAATTGTTCTTTTCTTTCAGTTTCATTTTGGATTTCATTCTCATTCCAAGACTGTCCAAATAGTTCTGTTGGTAAAGCCTCATAGAATTCTTCATATTCTGAGCCACCACTTATTGTATTATCTGAAGCTGTTTCATAATTGTCTGTACTCATACCACTTAATTCATCAGATGTTTTCCTTTTTTTAGAATTAGTTTCGGTCATTATGTCCTCATTTTCAAAAGATGCGTAGTTGTCTTCATGTACAACATTCAGATTTGAGAGTGGGTCAGAAATTATTTCCCAATCTTCAGCTACTGGAGTTTTTTCCCCTGAGCTTTGAGATTTATTATCATCAGTTATTACACTGCTGACTGAAGATGTTTCACTTTTGTGATCAAACGGATGAAAAATGGTGTCAAATAAATTTTTCAATTTTGAGCGACTTTTTGGACTTTCATCAACTGAGTCGGATTTTTCAATATTATCACTTGGTACTTTTCCTTCTTTCTTTTTGTCTTTATTTCCAACATCTTTGACTCTGGCCTTTGTAAGTTTTTCACTTGACTTGCTCAGATTTGTTTTATTTTCTTTGTTATTGCTTGCTTGTTTTTTGTCTTTATTGTCAATTTTTTCTTTGCTTTTTATTTCATTTTCTTTTACTTTTCCTTGATTTGTCTTTAAATCCTTTTTACTTTTTTTGAATAGTTCACTTGGATGTGAAACAATAAGTTTTGAAGAATCTGAATTATTTCCCTTTTTCCCTTTCTTTTTGTTTTTCTTCTTCTTTGAAGGGGTTAAGGAAGTGTTGTTTGTCATAGATTTATTATCTGTTTCATCAGATGACATTTTCTCTGCTTCTTTACAAATGTTGTCATCAATTGTCTCTTCATCTCCTTTTTGGATTTCATTAGGCGATTTGCTATCGAGATCGGCATCAGTTCGGTTTTCCTGATCTCCAGATAAAACCACATTTTCATTTTTAATGGTTTCATCCATAACACTATCATTACTATGTTCCTTTTCTAGTTTATTGTCACACACCAAGACTTGACCAACTTCCACCTGACATGAACTACTAAATGTCACCTCTTCCTCTACATTATCAGAATTGTCTACTTCACTTTGAACATTTGATAAATCTCCATCAATAATGGTGTCCGGAGTCAATGTCTCATTTGAAAACTGTATGTCATTTTCATCAGTTGTAAGAAATTCTGATGAAATTTCACCCATAATTTTTGATATTTCAAATGACACTCCGCTGTCGTCTGATTCCTTCATAATGTCTTTTGTATTTTGTGTGTCTGTGTTCAAATATTCACTATTACTTTTCACATTATCTAAGTCTACTGACCTGCTTCTAGTATACTGATATGTAGTATCACCTAAAGAGGAGTGATTACCACTGCTTGAATAATTCCTAGATCGACTTTGAATGTCTTCAATTTTACTTTTATTTTCGTCTTGTGTTCTGCTGTATTTGGAGAGAACAGATTGTCTATAAGGCTGTTGTTTTTCTTCTGAACTGACAGAGGAATAACTGCTTCCTGAGACATAAACTTTTTTTCCATCTGAATTTCTGCTTAGTAAGGTAGCTCGCCTACCCTCATAGCCACTTTCTCCAGCATCTGATCGAGAACGAGAAATACTTGTCCTTGACCCTATTAATGTATCTCTAGCTCTTCTTCTTGGAGCAGTAGGCTGACTATTGCTAAACATTGTAGTTTCAGTCTTTTTCCCAAACAAATCATTTATTCTGCTTAATGCATCTTGTGATATTCCAGTAGGTCCTAATGATGCTTTTCTTACATTTGAATTATCACTATCATATTTGTTATATTGGGTTACAGATTGTTCCTTTCTAGAGTACGGAAGTGTTCTATAGCGAGAATGATAACTTTCATCAGAATTCCCATAGGTTCTTGATAAAATTTTGTCCATAACCTGAATTGGATCATAACCTGAACTTCTTTCAGGTTCAGATGAATTTCTTTCATCATTATCATAATTAAGAAAATCGTCTGTATTTGTAAATTGAGGAAAGTCTGATGATATGCCAGTTTGATAATTGAATGAATTTTCACTTTCATTGTTTTGTACGGTTTCCATTTCAAAATACCCAACATTACTAGCATCTAATAAATCATCCTCTTCTTCTTTTTGCATAGAGTAAGATGAGTGTGTATGATCAATACTGTTAATGTCACCTTCATGTTCAAAATTATGTAATGATTCAGTATTTTCAGACTGGTTATTTGTTGAAAACCTGCCACTTATTTTTGCACCAACATGAGTATTTGTTAGCATATTGAGCCTATCAGTGTCTGTTGTTATGTGATTTTGGGAAATTTCTTCATCAATAGTAATTTCTGAAGGGGGTTCTAACTTTCTTTCACTTTGATCATGACTACTATAATTCTCTACAGAAGACAATATATCTGATGCTGATACAGATGATTCTATATTACCTGGTTCAGACTGATTTATTCTACTTTCAACATCTTCAGAGTAACCAACTTCATTACTTTCCAGTGTTTTTGATACTATAACATTTATTTCATCCGTATTGAAATGTTTATATTCGCCATTTTCCTTGGGTTTAATTTCATGTCTAGTACCTATATCTACATAACTCTGGTCTGATTCATATGCATTATGTTTAAAAAAGGGAGCTTCACTGGGGTGATCATCCTCAACAAATTTTTCCAGTGAATTGTGATGAACAATTTCTTCCAAATGATTTTGTGGGTCAGGCAATACCACATCTTTATCTATACCTCGTGAAGACTTAATTTCAATTCTTTTAGATCCCAATCTTGATCGGTTACTTCCACTTCTGGGAATTGTGTTGCTCTTATAATCTGACGAGGGTGTTGTATCAAACAAACTGTCCAATCTCTTCATACTTTCACTGACCATATTTTGAACCCTTTGATGACTTGTTGCATTTGATACAGGGGTTGGTTTTCTTACAGAGAAATTTTCACCTTTACGTTCAGATTGGTGAATTAATAATTTTGAAGAATCTATATTTCCAGATTTTCTAGTACTAGTATACATAGGTAAACTTCGTTGTAAAACTGGTTCATCTTTTTCTTGGACATTTGCCAAGCTTTGGATACCTAATAAGGAACGTTTAAAATTCTCGATATCATCCTCATCTTCTGAAACTGATGTATTTGCTGCTGATTCTGAAAAATGTGTTGCATTGTTAAATGAAGCAGACTGAGGGGATGGGATTTCAGTCTCACTTTGAGATCGTAACAATGGAGACGTAAGAGTTTCATCTGTATTTGTTAATGATGATGACCTTTCTCTTCCACCATAATCGTCTAATTGTTGAGATGAAACAGTTTTATTCGATGATGAACTTAAGTCCAAATTCTTTGGTCTTGCACCTCCATAACGACTGGATAAACTTCCTTGGGATGTACTCAAAGAATTCGATCCTCTACTTTCTGCTAATGTTCGTCTTCCTTGAAAAGACTTTCGCCTTTCTTCATGATTATCAATGAGTTTATTACGTATTCCTATAGAACCACTAATTTGTTGTCTACGACTTAATCTAGTCCCTGCATCAGTAGGTTCATTACTTATTAAACCTGAAGCTAACTGTCTCTCTTTTCTCATTTGTTCTAACTCCTGAAGTCTTTGAAGTCTTGTGGCAGTTTCCGAAGAAGGCGGAGGCCACATATGAGTAGCAATTGAAGAATATGTACTTGCCATTGTAGTAATTTCCTTGCATAAAGTGTCCGAGTTCACAATCTTTAATCTTGTCAATGAACACCAAAATTATTCCCACATTTCACTTTAAATACCTGTCACATGCTGTAGACAGTTTCAACTTAAATAAATAAATGTCGGTAGTCATTTACCTTGAAAAATTCTCCACAGATGAATGATTTGCCATTCACTTTTAACACTGAGTAATTTCCATATCATCACAGACAAACTAAATATGGTTCTATAGAAAATATCTCATCCATTGCGATATAATATTGACTTTTATAAATGTATTATCATTTGCACACTTATGCATATTTTGATTAAAACGCCTCATGTATAATAAATGTCTTCAGTTTAATCAATACTGTTCCTTATAGAATGTACTACACAGGTATTTTCAATCTCAATATTACGAATATTTTTAATATTTTTACCGAGTTGTCAGTAGTATAACCTTTTACCTTATGACAATCCTATAAATTGTTTACTGACACAATAAAATATAGGTTTCAAAAACATGATCACTACCTTAGTGCTTACATAATGTCCAAAGATTTTAAACCTTCAACCAAGCGTTTCACCTTTAAGGCATTTAAGCTTATTCATGAGTAAAATTTTACTACTTAATGAATTTTAAAAAAAACAGTACATGTTATTCGGAAAAAGAAAGGCTTCACAATCCAGCGCACAATTATTGATAAAATGTATCATACAAGGTGTTGCTAGTAGCAGCATTTCATTAACTATGTTTAATCAATTTTTATATCAAAATCTTCCATGGAAATGCATTTTATAGGTCTATCTTTTTCCAATAATGTTTTATCCTTGTTTTTTATATAATTATTCTTTTGAATTGCAATGTGTTTCCAACTTTGTTGTTACCACATTAGCAGAATCTCACATCTTAAATCTCACATGAGTCTGTCATAGTATTTCTATACTATCTAACAAAATCATCTGTTAAAAGAGAGGCAAAAGATCCCTAAGGAATAATTAAACTCATAAGTGAAAAACAACTGTGACAAAAAATAAAAAGAGGCCCCCAGATTACAAAATCCAACATAGAAAAGACTGAGCATTTAACAAACCTCACCTAAAACCTGGGTTGATCCTGCTACACATGTAACACCTTTTTGTATTGCTCATTTGCATACAACCCAATGATATGTCTAAGTTAGTAGGTCACATTCTAGGATAGAGGAAGTTAGTGTTGATAATGACAATCCCAATATATCTGTCGTCATCTGTGAAAGAGATATTCAACTTGTGATGCTGTCTAGAAAATTTCCAAAGGGATGATTTAAACTTCACCACTTGGAACTCCCTAGCTTTAACGCATCCTTGTAAGCAGCAACCCTCTATAAGGGAAATCATGATAGAAAATGTCATCTCTGAAATATTGTATCAATTTGGAGATATATACTCCATACACAGGCGATCCTGGAATGTTGCTACATATCTGTAGACGTATCTGTATCTGTATCTGTATGTATACGTTGAAGATACCAATTCTGGCTTTTACTCAACGGGCTACATAGAAATGGAAAGTTCACAATTGGGCAGGTTAAATCATGTCATTTGTATTAAAATTTGCTCTCAACCCAGAAACTATTCATATTTTCAGCTGGCAATGACAATATATCAGTAGATTGAATGCACCTTGTCATTATTGCAGATGGCTGGTATCTGAAGGCCAACCCTACTGTACATCAAAGATAAAGCAACATGATAAACATGTCAATAGTAGTGTTCATTTTTCATAACAATGATTACTTTAGTTGAAAGTTTAATAGTATCACATTGCATTGCAATTTTTGTGAATTTAAGATATGTTGGTGGGTGGGATTAGATCTTTGAATAATCTCCTTTCAGTCTCATCAACAATGGATTTTACTAACTCTCTGTGGATCCCTAGGGGTCTGAGTAACAAACCATTAGACTTCACTTCTTGGATCATAAAACATAGATTATTGTTCTTCTTTTTGAATGTACATTCTTCGAGAGATATGAAGAAGGTTCTGCATAAAAAAGCCAGTTTAATCCAGACATATGTCCAAGAGTATGTCTCAAGTCTGGTACCTATTTTCTTTGTATATATATCCTCATGTTTCTTTACTTTGAATAACTAGAATTGGTGTTTACTTCATGTTAAAACCCTAGCAGTCCATGTTGAGTTTTCATAGAATTGTTATGATTATCCCTCCCCCCCCTTTTCAAAGAGAATAGATAGTACCTAAAAACCTTTCTGGCTACAATTATTTAAATTCAAAATACAATGTAGTCTATAATTACACATACATTACTGTCTGACCCCATCTAGCCTTTAGCATTTGCATGTATCATACATATGTTTATATATGTAGCATTTAATGTATCAAATAATTATTATTTTACACTTGATGTATTATGTGACAAACAAGTTTGGTTTTTATCTAACATAATATGTGTAGGAAGTCAGGGATAGGAGGTATTAGAGAACTGACTTAGTTTAAACCAAATCTAAATTTATTATGCATTTAAATTTTTAAACTCTTCAAATAACTTTAATATCATGGCATTTTTTAATCTCCCACATATTCAAATTTTGAGGAATAAGAATCCATGAGCTTAATCCCATGATTGACAATCAATTGATAGAAGCTCTATTCAGACATGGTTACTTGCTTTCTCACAATAAGTGTTGCCCAATCAAAAACTAAAAATGAAAAAAAAGGCTTTTCATCATTAACTGTAAGATAACATCTATCATCAACAAGATCTATAGACAATGTGCCTAGGTCTTTGTATTAAACTTTGTAGTAGGTAGAATTCATGTTCATCATTTCAAATTAGTGCATTGAATTGGTGTTTACTCTCTGAAAGGGTGTTACGTTTCAAGTACAAATATTATATATCAAACTTAACAGTTCATCGGTTTTCAAAACAAAATGTCCAAATATTCGTTTGTTTTTCAGCATAAATGTCAATTGGCCCTTTAGTCATAGTTCTACATGTAGTATTCAAAACAAGTTGAATTTCATGGATCTATTATTTTCTTTGATAGTTTACTCTATGGGTATTTCTTCCATGATCAAATAATAAACCTATTAAGTTTTTATTTATGTTTGAACAGAATTATACAAAACATTTATTGACTTTTTAATGAGGATTTAACCTTACAAGATAATATGATATTCTTACAAGGCATTTAATAGTGCAGCTTTGATAGTTGACTCTAAACTATAATTGGTTTTAAATTTAACTATACAGTGACACAACTAACTTATAAAGACTACTTTTGTGCAATGGTTTCTCAATTGCCAAATAAAAATTTAAACACTACCGTAACAGGTATTATGATTCTATCTTTGACTGACCTTCATCCCAGTATCCTACCCAAGAATCATCACCAAAGGATGAACTGCACTGACTTGCCATTGTTAGATATCTATATCACTGAACAATGTCATTCAAAAATTAAATGACTATTTAGTAATGAGAAAAAGTACTTAGGTATAACTTCAATCCCTAATGTAAAATAAAAACAATGCTTTAGATCTTGACCTAAACTTTTGATCTTGTTTAAAAGTTAATATTTTCATATATTTCTGTAGGCCAATTTCACCTGATACAACATATATGTATTTCTGATTATGATACACATGAAAGAACATCACAGGTATATGCAAGACTATATAAAACTTTTAATAATAATTCAATAAAAAAAGAATTTAGCTTATATATCTTGATAAACAAAAATGTTAACTAAAAATTGAAATAGCAATCTGATTTTCACATTCTTCAGATTTAAATAGAGAAGAAACTCCTTGACAGCAGCTATTATATATCATTCTGAATCTTATAGTAAAAAGCAAAATGATTAAGATTGTTTTTAATACTTGTATATATGAATGAGGCAGCCTATCCTCTCTTCACTCATAACAATTTTGATTGATCGATTGTTGGTTACTTTTAAATGCCCAGTGGCAAATATTTCATGCTTATTCAGAGCGGGAATGCACTAACAACAAATACAATAGGTAGATCCTATGATAAAAGCAAGTTAAGCACATATTTTCATTAACAAATCTTTGAACAAATTATACTTGACCCACATGTATTTCTTTCCATAGCTTAGAAACTAATGACATCTTAGAAACTCTAAAATAGATAGTTAGATTCAGTAAACCATGGAAACTAGGTCAAAGCAATGGGTCACCTGTCAGATTAGCAATTATGCCACTTATATAATTATTGTCTCAGCTTTCTGCAGTCCAATTAAAACAGTTTTGGTGTTCAAAATTCTAAGAGACAGATCTAAAGATGTGTATTAATGTTTAGTAGATCAGTGGCGGATCCATGTAGAGGGAGAGGGGATTAAGGGGTTCCAAGGGGTGGCAATCAATCAATGTGTCCCTGTAAATCCAATCCTTTTCGGTCTTAGTAGATAATTGTCTCATTGTCAATCATACCATGAATAGAATAAAGTTTACATGTGGTTTAAACCTGTTTTTCATTATATGCAGTCAAAATATGCCTAGTGTGGGTTTAGTGTACATAAACTAGATATTCAAAACATTGTTATTTATATGAATATTTATAGAAGAAACATCTGTTGAATAATGTAATGTTTAAGTTAAACTTGTTACCATGTCAAACTGGTGAACAGTTAAACTGTATATTTTCAAAAAGCTTGTATGTTTTTCTAACTTTTGTACATCAAAAACCTTAAAAACTGTGGCTGTTTTTCTATTTTTTGGTTCAAATCTACTTCCTTATCTGGATTTCAACCTTGAGATAAGTGGGTAATCATCTTTTTGTTGAGTTTACAATGTACATGTACATCTAAATTACTTCTATATAGATATCAGAAGATGTGGTATCAGTCCCAATGAGTCAACTCTCCATACAAGTCTCAATATGTAAAAGTAAACCATTATAGGTCAAGTACAGACTTCAACATGTAGCCTTGGCTCAAACCGAACAGCCAGCTATAAAGGGCCCCAAAAATGAGTGTATAACCATTGAAATGGGAAAACAAACAGTCTAATCTATATAAAAAAAATTAGAAACAAGAAACTTTATAAACCACAACAACAAGCGACAACTAATGAATATCAGATTCCTGACTTAGGAAAAGAGCAAACAATCACAATGCAAAGGGTTGTAATGTTTTAATAGGTACCAACCTTCACCCTCATCTGAACCAATAGTGTAACATCATAATCTATTTAACTTGGATGCACAATTTTCATGTACCCGTAATCAAAGCTAATGTACAGATGCATTAGAACAAATATAATGTGAAATCTGAGTGTCCATTATATGATACTAATTGTAAACATGTTTACAGTACCTGACTTAAGGTATGAAAGCGGCCTTAAGTCTAATGGACAATGAGAGAACTGGTTTATAATATCCATGGAAATGAGATTTGCTAGTACATTGTATTTATACATCTGCATACCAAATGCAATTGTCTTAATATTACTAGTTCCTCTCCATATGACCTTAGTTAAGAAGAACCTGATTTATCAATTAGTTTTTTATTAGCTTTAAACAAACTTTCTGAGTTTCAGCAACTGTTAAGTACTGTGATCTGGCAGTACTTAGTCTTTTATCTTTAAATAACTCCACTTTTTTTAGTGGTTCTATGTCAGGAGCCTATAATTGATTAGTTGTTGTTGGTGTGTTTTTTCATTGATTCCTGTTCATTTTGTTGGTTTTTTTTATTGTTGACTATACCATATGTGCTCATTCACTGAACAATTTTAAAAGCCATAAGAACTGGTGAATAGCTATCTCATTGTCAATCATTTCACATCTCCTTATTTTATATTTATCACAAAGTTTTAAAAAAGTGTTGATGCCACTGAACCAACATGCACTAATCTTGCTTCCCTGACTTCAACACATGCCACAAAGATATTGAAATAATCTTGAAACATGCATGTCATAGTAACCAGCACCACTTACTAAACATAAACCATGTCACTAACTCAGATGTTTACAGCTTTTACCATGTGAGGAAAATCTATGTCTAGTTTGATGTCCTTCTTTTTCAGTTCATGAAAATTTGAACACAGAATGGATGCAAATTGATGGCAAATTAGCTTAAGCCAGGTAAGCTTATTAATTAGGTGAAAACCAACATGAAATAAGCAAGCCATAGACAAAAAGACAAACTTTTGCTAGGAGTCATTTCAAACTTGCAGTGAGGTTTGATTTTTTTTTGCTCCATGTTGAAGGCCTCACTGTGAACTCAATTTTTGTATGTTTTTGCTTTGCATTTACTGATTTTATATCATGGATGGATACCCTATATCCTTTGTTTTACTATTCTATTAACCATGAAGTATTCAAGTAATGACCAACACATGTCCTTGTTCAAAGAACTTCTAAAATGACAACTTATAAGTTTGGTGATATATCAAGGAATATGAAAGGATAAGACCTTACTCTATCTGCACTTTCTGTAATACTTATTACAAGATTGAACACTTAAGTAGGAAGGTGATTGGACAAGAAATAAATTAATATTTGGAATACAAGATCAAAATCAAATTAATATTTTTATTACAAGTAGCAGAGTATAACTTTAAGGCTTAGTATGGCTTTTGTTGTGTACACAAATATTGTTTTTAAAATAAATTTACATGAAATATAAGTCACCTAATGTTTAGTACTTGATAACAACAAGAATGGCCTACTAAATTAGTATCTAGATAATTACTAGCAGTATTTTTTTTACTAACAATACATACAACAAATACAATTTTGTCCATCATTAATAGAAAATATGTTTGTAGAAATGTTTGACCTTAGTAAGTTCAGAAAAGTTGACACAAAGACCAAAAGTGACTGTTATGCAAATGTCATAAACTTATGGTCAGCATTATTGATTTTCCAGAACTTTTAATAGTTATATTGAATATCTGTGGCATTTACATGATTAAAACATTATTAGTGTCTAACATTTCAGCTGAATGTCAACAATATGGCATTTGCATGGATCTAAAATGTGAATTGACTTTGAAAAATTCAGTTTATTTTGCCTGTCTCTAAAAAAGGCTTTTATAATGCAGGGTAAGAAATCTGCCATTTAACCAATACTTGCTGTGATGGGGTAAATTCACCCAGCAGATGCTTTGGAGATACAAACAAGAGGAAAATTTAGATCAAATTCTTTGAGTTAGCAACCAAAAGTCATCTAGAGCTATTTACCATTATTAAACTTTTTGTATTATGATCAAGCATGTGAATTTAATGTCCACACACTTTGAAAATTATTAAAGACAATTACATGTAGTCATAAAAGAAATTAAAAAATAAAAAAAATAAATGAGACAATTAACAATTGTCAACTGACATCACATTAAAAATATAACATTTAGTTTTTACATTAAACATGAGTTTTGCTTAGCTGAACATTACTTGGCAAAACAACATTTTCTGGACATTGTATATTAGTTTTTATCAATAGTCCTTTTTATCATAACAACATGAAGTGAGCTTGCACTTTTGACCAGCCACATTGAAAATTATTTTCTTTTCCACAATTGGGAACCATTGAATTGAATGTTTGGTTAGGATCTGATGTATTTTGTACCTCTGAAATGTGCACACCTCTTTTCCATGACCTTATAAAACCAAGGGTTGAAACCAGTTCTCATATGGTCACATCTACATGTTTACAAGGCTGTTTTTTAAACATTAAAAATCAACTTGTCACCATAGCTTTTGACCTAAAAACTATGAAATTAAATAGGAAATAGGATGCAAATACTACCCACGGCCAAGCACTTGAAATTCAACAACCAAACAATACCAACAACCCAATAAGATGGCTTGGGGTCAACGTCTTCAAATATAAACAATACAACATCTCAAGCTCATAATTGCCCAAAATTTTAAATAATCAAATAAATTTAAAAGAATATCAAAGATCAGCCACCAACACTGCCGAAAAGTAATAAAAAATATGACAAAATTTAATTAACCAATGACTACCTATGGTGCATGTATTCATGGAGGGGGTTTAACTAGTAATTTAGATCTCAACCATTCTTTTAAAATAACTGCATGGCAAACAAATTTTACAATGTAGTTTTTCAGTTGGTAATAAAAATAAAATAGAAGTAATTAATATAATTGAGCATGATCACAAAAAGTTTCTTTAAAAATTCATGTTTATGTGTACATCACATAGTAAAAAAAAAATTATTAAAAAAATTATAAAAAATATTAATTTGCAATCAAATATAAATGCGTTATGGTAATTTATGTTTTAAAAAAAATGCAGCTAAATTTAACTTTCCTTATGTTATGCAGAATGAAAAGCCACAAGCAATTTATGTGTCATATGAACACTTATTAATTTTTCGAAAACATCCAAAAACTACAGTCTCATGCTAAAGTTGCTTCGGATTTGTCTTTAGAATTATCTGTTTCATGAGAAGCACCATCAGGTTTTCCTCTTTCCGTTTTTGTAGATTTTCCATATATCTTTTCACGAATTAAAGCACAGCGTTCTTTCAGAGTGTATTTTTTATCAAAACAATTTGCCAAAAAATGATCATGATTAATTTCATCCAATAAATTATTTGACAGATTAATTGGCTGGTGATGATAGGAAGGCACCAAGTCATAAGAAGCACTACGATTTCTATTCTCTAGACGATCCATAACACTGAGATAGGTACTCAGTCTTAGACTAGCAGGAGCAACCCAGTGAGTTCTACCTTCAGGGTCAATTACAGGGGTCCCTTGAGGAGATCCCTCCCTATACACTGGTGTTTCATCTGTTTCCTCATTAACTACAGAGTGTTGAACATTACTCTGTTGAAGTTGTGAATGTTCTGTGTCTGTTGACATTGATAGAATACCAGAATGAGACAGACGACCTCCATCCAGAGGAAATAATCTTGATTCGCTGTATGATGGACGTAAAGTTGATCTGCTGTGAGAAGTAACAGATGGACGATCAAAGGAGGTCGACCGAAGAAGTTCCCTTCTTCTACTAGCAACATCTTCTGTGCTTGAGGTGATTAAACGTGAAGGAAGAAAACTAGTTTCTAAATGTTCATGAATAGGATATTGTGCAATGTTTTCACTGCTTCCTCTATTAACTATCAAAGAAGATGGAAAGTCTATTCTAGAAGCAAGGGTCCCTGTGTCCTCTGCATCCACTAATGTAGGAGCAGAATCCCTCCTTTTCACTGCTTCACGATTTTGAACACGAATTCTATCTAATTCATCCAATCGGCTAAATCTCTCCTTATCTGGTCTACTAAATGCCTTGTCCAATGAATCAATGTCAACAACAGCCATTGGTTTTGATCTTTCTTTTGGAACATCATGAACATTAGTAGATGAAAAAAGAGCAGGTACCGTGTCTATTGTTCTACGACGTAATCTGTCTACTGAACTCTGTTGGAGTCTACTTCGTCTTCTTGCCGTAGGAGGTGATTCTGCTTCAGCAGCTTTTCCTGGAGAATTAGTACGGGGTATCAGATTTTCAGAATTTCTACGACTTAATCTTGATGCTCGGATTTGCTCTGGAATAGACTGTGGTTTAGCATTACGAGAGTTTCGACCAATAGACTGATTTCGAAAAAATCTTTCTCTCACTGAAAGATGTGATAACTCATCTTCTTGTGGTGATTTTTTTCTCTCCTCTCTTTGTCGTTGCAGCTCTTCTAATTTTGCCATTTGAGAATGGACATCATCTGTGATAGAAGAAAACTTTTCCTCTATTTTTGCAGAAACTTCTAAGGTTTGTTTCATTGCAAGTGTACCTAGACGAAATGAAGACCCTTCTGCTTCACCAACTTTCTCAACCTCAGCACAAATTGATTGTTTAGAAGTGTCAATAGGACTTTTTTCTACATTCTCCCTAGTCATGTTTGTGGCTGATGCTATCTCAGATTCAGATACAGCAGATGTTGGCAATCTCACAGCGATTTCGGAATCAGATGACATAGGCTTTGTCGGGCTTTTAACTGTTTTAGTTTCACAAGTCATATATGATAAATTTGAACTGGATACTGGTGTTGTACAGGTTCTAACTGACTCTTCTGCAATTGAAGATATTTTTTCAGATTTATTTGCAGCACTTATATCTCTTGTAATACTAGCAGATCTACCTGTACACACGTTTTCATCTGGTTTACATTTTCCTGACTTTCTCTCAGAGTCCTCATTACTATCACCTTTATCATCTCTTTCCAGAAGTACAGGCTTCTCACGACTTAACGGAGAATAAACTATTTCTGAACCATCTGACAAATCCATACCAGATTTTTTAGAAAGCACAACGTCATCTTTCTTGTCTTTCTTTTCATCTCTATTTTCAGAAATTGTATGAGAAAGAACTTTTGAAGCTACTGGCGATTCAGTTTCTGACATCTTTGATCCTAAAACATGCTCACTAAATGTAGTTTTGACTGTCGGTAAAGAATCAAGTTTCATTTTTCTAACAACAGATATTTTTGTTTTCTCTGCACTTGTTGGTGACAATGGGCCACTAACATAAGAAGTAGATAATGTTCTGACAGGCTCAACAAAAACTTTTGAAGTATTTTTAGCGCCATCAGACTGTTCATTATTACTATCTATTTTAGTTGGACTATCAATGACTTTAACGCTTTCAGAATGAGCTGATTGATATTCTGAAGGTGTAACTTTTTCTGCACTGACCTCTTTCTTATTCCTTTCACTCTTATCAATTATATTTCCAGAATTTTCAGTTTTGTGGACGTTATCCAGGTTGCTGTATGTGACTGTCTGGAAAGAAGACTTCAAACCACTTTCAAATTTTGGCATAGGTACGGGTTCACTATTGCGCTGTTCTAACATACGTGCCTGCTTTTCAAGTCTTTTTTGCTCCAGTTCTCGGAGTCTCTGAATGCGTGTCTGTGTACTTTCTGACATGCTTGGCCAAGCTTTATCTACACGGGAATAAGCACTTGCAGAATAACTCATTGTTCAACAGTGCAAGGTCTTCACAACTAAGTTTATTTCACTTTTATCATGTAAAATCTATGTTTTCAGACAATGTTTATAATTCTTGTAACTTACGCTTGCACATGGAATTTTAGTAATATCCTTTGTTACCGAGAATCACTACATACAAAACACTTGTAATATCTGTTTACAAAACTACGTACATGTATTTGTAGATTATTATCCCATAATAAACCAAATCAATACTTTCTTTTCACATCCGTTGATTGATCCAAATCCAGCTGCTACTAATAATGAATACTATGCAATACAGTCAGCAGGCAATTCAAATTTCATATTTAGTCCTTATAATATTTCTTGTCCAATCAATGATTTTTTAAAGGTAGGATAAAAAATCATTTAAGCATAGCTAAAACATCTCTCATCAATACACACCCCTTGTGTGTAGATTAAACTTTGTATTAAAAATGGCCAGCCACATTTTCGTATTTATAAAGTTACTTAGAGCGTAATCAATGACCCTCAAATACAGCCATACAGATTTTACCTGAGGATTTAAATATCCTATATATGTATTTGTATGTTAGGCCAAGTCATTATTTTCCTCGTTTTTGTCTAGGTTGAGAAGTGAAAGTAGATACATCAATATTTGATATGTCATTCAGTATTAATAAAGGATTTCATTCTACTTTGCATATCAATGAAATATGGGTTGTTGTTTTTTTTAGTTTAGATGCAAGTTTTAAATGTATATAACCTTGAGCTCTATTCAAAGCTTGAATGGGAAATAGTAAGATTAAATCAAATTCAGCTGATAATTTGAAATCCATTGTACAGGGAAATTGTATTCACTTTAAAAATAAACAAAATTATTCTAACATTCCTGTAGAGAAAAAGTGATTTTTATTTGGACTCTTAATTTCTATGTTTTTTTCATAAAAGATATGCTAAACATATATCTCTCCAACAAACAGAAATGTTACATGTTTTAAGATAGTCAGTAAGATAAATTCATTACAAGGTGTACAAATGATCATATACAATATATATTGGGTCAAGATTCAAGATTTCAAGATTCTTTATTTCTTAAACACCATAAAGATACAATGGTACAAAGAAGTTCATCAAAAGTCATATAACATAACACAAACACACATGACAAGATGAGATGAAAATATCAAATAATACATGATAAACAGTATAGTAAAGAAGAGTGGTGATTAACCAGGAAGACTCACTTGAAAAGTTATAACCCTGATAAATTTGCACAGCTTTTTCAACTTATTTTCAATTTTTAACTGAAATAGTTTTTCAAATTTTAGTATGTTACATCTGGGTCAGAAACTCCCATATGTGGGCTAAGCTTGCTCCATTTGTTGATTATGGAATTTACTGACCCTATATGTACTGCAATAGTTCACTAGAACACTCTGTAACTAATAACATACATAAGATAACCACTGAATATTTAGCAAATTGTAGGACCAAAGTTATCTGCACTTGTAAATAAATTAACTGTTCAGTCACTTGCTAAAATTTTCTCTTTTTCAAATTAGTATTGTTGGATTATCATTCCATTGTTATCACTTATTTCAAAGAGTCATTATTGTTAAAGAAACAATATATATTATTTGCAAATTTCTTAAATAATCTGCAAATATTTAATTTAAAATTTATCTATTATTTATGAAATGAAGTGACAAATAATTGGAAATGAGATAAACAAATGAGGACCATCCTTTTGTTTATAGACATACTGCCCACACACATCTAAACATGTGTTAAATGTTTTCAAATGATCTTTTCCCCCAACAATTTACTTTCAGTGTCCTAATCATTCTTGAGTGATTTTAACAACATGTAATGATTACAAATGTATAAAATGTGAACAAAAAAAATTTAATTGAGTAAGAGTCCAGTTAAAAGGTTCAAAGATTTAAATGACCATTAAATTACTTCAACTGACAATTTAAAGTAAAAATTGATACTGAACTTTCCATTCAGGAAAATAATTATGTTATTACAACAATGAATGATAATTATATAGTTAAATACTTTTTTTAGACTTTAAAATTATATACTGCTATATTTAGATATGAATTATCCCAATAAAGGGAGAGGTAGGTAATTCTCCAATGAGAAAGCAATCCAGTTACAAGAATAATCAAAGATATATGAAGCCTCATAAGGGCAACAAACAGTCTTTAAATATAGACAAGCTTTAAATTCAATTGTGTAATACCTATATACATGTACAAGCAAATAAAACATAAACAGAAGATGCTTGGGGTACCATACTTTAACTATTTGTAAGAAATCATCATGTCCCTTACATCAGTTGCTGTACTTCTTTAAAGTTTTAAGACAGCAACCTCATAACTAGTACATGATATAACCAAAACAAAGTGAAATGAAAAGAATCTGAAGGTGGAAAGACAAAAGAAATATTCAAGTATTGACCCAAACTTTGAATAAGATATAACTTGTCTGTCTAGCACCCTGAGAATTATGAACTTAATATAAGTTTTCACAAATTCACAATTTCATTAGGAGAATCACATTTCCACAATAAAAGTGTATATGTTTTAACAACTTATTTATATTAGAGTTAACTTGTAACTACAAGCAAAAGAAAGTACTATGAGCCATAAAGTGTACAAACACATGGATGAATGCTCAGACAAACGGATGAACAGATGGACTTCAGTATTTCCATATTTCCACTTTCTTTCTCAGGGAAAGGGACAAGCAAAAAAAAAGAACAGCAACACAGTGAACAATATAGAACAAGAAGCTGAAATGACTCATGAGTCTGTGAAAAAGTGCATAACAAATCAAATTATATTTGAAATCAATTATAATCAACTAATAAATAGTATATATATATTTACCTTTCTTGATTCCACTTTTTATAATATCAGGGACTTGGGTGTTTCTGTCTTGTTCATTGATATCTGTTTTCCCTTCTTCCTCAGGTTGAGGCTTTCTTTTAAAGTTTTGGATTTGCTGAAGTAGATTTTGTCTTTCCCCAGTAGAAACTGCTTTAGCTTCAATTGCTGTAGTAGGACGAAACTGTATAGAACTCTTCACAGTTGGTTTGTTTTGTGTTTCCTTCACTTGTTTTACTTCCCCATTTTTTGCTGTATTTTGTGTTTCCTTCACTTGTTTAATTTCCAACGTTTTTGTTGTATTTTGTGTTACCTTCCCCTGTTTTACTTCGACATTTTTTGTTGTATTTTGTGTTTCCTTCACTTGTTTTACTTCCACATTTTTTGTTGCATTTTGTGTTTCCTTTGACTGCTTTACTTCCATCTTTTTTGTTGTATTATTCTGTTTTTGGTTTTGTATTTCATTCACATGTTTTACTGCTTCAGTTTTTGTTGTATTATTCTGTTTTTGTTTCCAAGTTTCTTTTTGCAATGATTCAACTGAAGTGGCTACTTTTTTGTCAAATGCTAACTTGACGTCTGCTTTTTGTTGTTGCGTAGATGAGACTTTGACATCTGGAATTTTTCTTGTTTCTGAGTCGGTACTGTTATTTGAAAGGTTTGGAACAGGACATTTAGAAGATCCTCTTAAATCAAGATCTACAGAATGTCTAAAATTATTCTCTTGTTCTTCATTATCAACTAAACTTCTATTAGTCTTCCTCAATATAACATTGAAATTTGGGGCTGGTTTATTTGCTGAATCAAAAACACTTTTTTCTTTTTCATTTCTAGATGATGAAATATTATGAAGAAACTCATTTGACTTGCTTTTCTGCATATTAAATGTTGCTGTACTTTTCACAGATGGTTGCTTCTTGTCCATCGAATTTTGTTCCACTTTCTGACCATTATCATGAACAGTTCCATTTTGAAATACTTGTATTGGTTTCTTTTCTGAAGTGTTATTTGGAATTCCATTGAACTTTTTTACTTCTAATTTTGAAGCATTAACATCAGTTAAAGTTTTCAGAAACACTGGCTTATTTGTAGTAGTTTTCAAGTTAGGTGTAGACCTAGTGATTTCCATTTCTTTGCTGGGAATTCTTGCAGACATGTTTCTTTGAACTGGTTTGTTGACTGGTAGTTTTTCTGGTTTACTTGTTTCCTTTAGGGAATTTCTCCTGTATACATTTGGAAACTTGGTTGAAGTGCTTTGGTTTCCTTGCTAGAAATAATAAAGATGAAAATTTATTACTAAAATAAACAAGATATTCAATCAGCTGATCCACAAGTGTGTTGTGTCTTCTTAAACTTGAGTCTTAACAATGCAATATGAAGTTTTTTTCATGAAATGTTGCAAATAAAGAGCTAATGCAATTCACACTCATTAGACTCCCCCCTTCGATGCCATTGACCAAAACTAAACAATCTTGTCAGTTCAAACCTAATTTTACTTAGAACTAAATAACATGAATGGGTACAATGAATTTTTGCAAATGTTTAAACAATGTAATATTTCTTTTGTGCCTCAAATTTATTTTTCAGGCAGGCAAATGAGTAAAACGAAATTTGCAACATTTTTTTTTCAGGTTACACAAGACATTTTAATTTATATAACCACAATAATGAAGACTGCATATTTTTCAACATCATACTTCAATTTCTACCATTTTGAAAATATTCAATGCTAAACAAAATTTAAGGCTTCCTTATTCTGAGCCTCTTGCTTAAATATGGATAACTTAAATATCGACACAGTCAACAAAAGTCCTTTCAACATTACTGTAACAAGATGCTTTATACATTGTATTATTTCATTACTCCTCTGCATGTAATGCTGAACAAAACAAACACTGCCAATTATTTAAGAAACTGACCTTTATCTGATTTCTATGCTCAGAGCTCATGGATTTCAAAATAAAAAGTAACAAGATTCAGTTTTCTGGTTTAATATACACATTTAGATATGGTCTGAATTTTAGGCAAAAGTATACATTAATTTGAAGTGGTCAAATCATCTCCAATCCTTGTTAGAAGTTATATATCTTACATAAATAAGCTATTGACTTTCAATTGTGTTTGTAAAGTTCCTACAGAGTTTAAATTTTTATAGATAACTCAGTCATAAA
Source organism: Mytilus trossulus (assembly GCF_036588685.1). Taxonomy (NCBI): domain Eukaryota; kingdom Metazoa; phylum Mollusca; class Bivalvia; order Mytilida; family Mytilidae; genus Mytilus; species Mytilus trossulus. The sequence goes on from NC_086373.1 coordinate 44,042,585, forward strand.
ATTTCATTTTGTCTTAGGAATATGTTGATATAAACCTTCAACAATTGTTGTTTGTATATCATATCAAATATCAATAAAATATATTGTGTAACCATTTGGAAGGTGGAAAAAACATTCATAAGTATGCAGTTACAACAGATACCTCCTCAGAAGCCAACTTTTTAGCACCTAATTGCAGCAAGTAAAAAATGGAAGAATCAAAATGTTAAAAGTCCATATAACACTTGTGAAGCATGGCATGACTACATATCAGCAAGTTTAATATTCTGATCCTGCTTTTAGTAACTGAAAGCATTCTTTGTATTGGCAATGTTTACTGGCCTAATCTCAAACTTAAAACTTAAACTCATACCGCCTATTTGTTGTGCAGCAAGTCACATTTCTTATATAAAAGACCCTGGGTTAACCAAAATTCAAAACAGATAAAAAAAAAACTTAGCTTAGTCAACAAACAAAATAGGAAAACATGTGTAACACAATAAACAATTATAAAGTTTGGGATAGGTAACTGCTCCTTAGAAGGAGGGTGATGGTTTAACAAGAGAATACATCAAAATACTTACAATATTTTCTTTCTATGTGCACTGAGTTCACAATATTGTTATAGGTAAAAGTGAACCTTTGTATTCAGATATTTATTATTTATCATATTATCATACAATTGACAAGTTATCTAAATTAACCTTAGATAATACATTTCATTATCACATATGTCAGTTTATTTTGGGTTAAACCATGAGGTTCATGTAGTCTTGTTTATAGTCTTAGGAATTTTAGATTGATGATAGTCTGGGTTTTTTTTAAAGTTGCAAGCTTCAAAATATTGCTCTTGAATATGCCTTCTTATTTTTGTTACTAGGATTGTCTTAAGCATAGGAAACATGAATATCTTTGTTTCAAACTGCATATGTTTATTGTATATTATGTAGAAGTGCAATTCATTTTTAAACAGTCTCCTGATGTTTACCTCAAAATTACTATACATTGTACTATATATAAACATAAACAATTGAACAATTTCTATTTCAGTATACCATGTACATAACACATTTAAATTGAGGATGTAGGGTAATTTCATGGGAATAGAGTTAAAAATACCAAAATAAGTTTACATATTGTCTGAATCAGAAATTAATTTTCATTTTAAAGTTAAGTTATAACTTAATACAAATCTTTACTCCTCTAAAGAATAAATTAATGACAGTTTGTAAATTTATAACTTCCAATTGAATATGAAGAGTTATTGGGTAGATATCATACTTAAACTATTCTAAATCATCCATACTAGAAAAATTATGCAACAATTACTGAACAATGTAAATAACCTGAAGTATTTACATAATACAAGATAGACATCTTTCTCAATCAATATGCTGTGGGATAGTTATGATGGTTCTGTAACAACCATTTGATACAATTTAGATTATTTGTATTTAAAGTAAAGAATTTACAGAGACACCAATTTTAACAGTTTCACTAATGTGTTTATTTACTTCAAGTAAAAAAGGCCTAATTCAAACTTTTTAAATAATCAAAAACCAACATTCTAACAGGATTGGTATATTATAGTTTGTATATTAAACAGAGCCAATCATTTTTAAAACCCTAAAAGACCTAGGTCTTGGATTTTGAGCTGGTAACTTTGATAGCCCATCAGACTTTTTTCTGAAAAAAATATATTTAATTATTTTTACTATTTGAATCATGATCTTGACCTCATGTAAAACATAGACTCATTGAAAGATTAGTTTTGTTCAGTGTACTTTTTTATTATAATTTAAAATTCCTGAATTTTTTTTTATCAAGATTAACTTCCTTCCAGGTGGGACTTTTTCTTATTAATTAATGAATTTGAATACACTTTTAATTTTTCCGTACCTGAGCTCTATATTATTTTGAGAAAAAAATATTTTTGAAGCAGGGAATTTTTCTTGTTTTTTTTCTGAAGTCACAAGGACATTTAATGTATTTGTTTAAATCAAGTTCATATACTTTATGGTCATTTAACTATAGTAACGGTCAATGGCCTTAGCATAAAACAAATATATTTGTATTACAACTAAAATCTGTCATAAATACTGTTTAAAGAGTAATATCACATAAATCAATGTGTAAAATGAAATATAAAGATTGTCAGAGATTATGTCATATATATATATTAATTGTGAATAGGATATTTGTTACCAAAAATAAATGAATATATGTCTCTACCAAATTATTTTCTAAAAATAATATGAATAATATGAAAAATGAGAAAAAAGTATTCCAAAATTCCTTTTGCACATATCTTATCTACCCAAGGGCAATAACTCCAATTATTTTTTGGTTCTTTTACACTTTTTCATAGATACATATCAGTCATGAAAATGTAATCACATGCAATGCGATTCTCCATATAATTTTTATATCAAAGGAACATAACTCCTATAAAAATAGTTGATTGGTGCTGATTATCATACTGGTTTTAAAAAGACCTTGTTGATATAAATTTCATATAACTCTAACAAAAATTGTATGTGTGCGAGTGCTTGCAAACCTGAAAATGGACAGACACAAATACAAATGAACAAAAAGATACCCAGTAATTTTATGTCCCCATCCTTGGTTCCCTAGGTGGAACAACAAGATTATCAAAGTTTAAATATCTATGTTATTTTACAATCAACTAGGTTATTGCTTTATTTTTTACATATACATGTTAATTATTGTAAAAATTAGTGAAACTACTACACAATTAGGGCTACAAGTTAATTGTGGTTAAGAAATTTATATACATGAAACAGTTACCTAACTTGTTAATACCTAATAATACACATAAATTTAACCTATGAAATAACATATTCATAAGCATAATAATGTCTTATGGAAATAACAAATGAACAGCATATTTTTATACTTTGCCTAAAAGTAGTTTGTATCTTTTTTTATCAAAATATAAAACCACTGACCTTGTGTTAAGCTACCATATGTGCATACTTTCCTTATTTTGTAAGGATAATTTATGGAAAAGAACGAAAATGGACCCTAAATGTGAAAAACTTTATAATAGATAGCTTTTTTTTTCTTCTTCAGAAAGTAAAAGTATTACATAAAAAAAAAAGGCCTCAACCAATATTGTTTCCTTTCAAAAACAGAGCAAAACTGATAAAATAACAGTTGAAAAGTTAAATAGATTTCTTTGTCAAAAAAATTCTTAAACTGATATTTTTAAATACATATTTCAATCAAATACAATTATTTGTATCAGTAAAAAAGCTAAAAATTTAGATTTTTTGTTGATTTTGTTGAATTTCCTATTCAAAGAAATAGTGGTGGTCATGTTTTATGAAGGACTTTTCTAGATTTTGTTTTTCTATTTCGTAATTTACAGACAATTCTATTTCCAATAGCAATAGTTAACTTGTTTACCAAAAGTTGTATTATTGATAGGTAAATAAACTGAGAACAATTGGTGAAATAAGCTCTTAGGTCCAGGTGACACAGAAGTACTTGAAATATGACATATAAATCAAAAACCATTTCACCTTACCCTCAATCTGATATAATAAACCCAACCCCTTATATCTTTGTTCTGGCTGTAAAAAGGAAATTATCCAGCATGCTCCCTCCATCTAAGAATAATACTTACAAATGCTAAGAAAATTCTTTGAGGCTTCAGAAATCAAAATAACTTGTGAAACAAAAAACTTCAAAATGTGTTAGTAACAATTGTTTTCATTGTTTAACAAGATTTTGATTATTTGAACTTTGATTCAAATCTACTGTTCAAGATTTTAAAAAGGGGGAGGGTTGAGATTTCTAATTTAACCCTTTCACATTTGTATGTGTTGTTCCAAAGTAAGGAACTTGTCAGTTATTGTTTTATGACATATGTTAATGTTTTCCACAATTTGAAATTTTGTGTGTTGATGGCAAATATTTTTGGAATAGCTAATCAAAGTTGATGATTGGAGTTTTTAATGACCTTGACTGGCTAAACAGCCCTCTCTGACAAGGTCGGTAAAGAAAAAAGTCAAATGTAGAAATATATTCAATGAGTGACCGAACACCACATTAATTCATGAATGTGCATAGCAATATATACATTGTAGCTGCTCAATTAGATTCAAAGAAAACAGTACAAAGGGTCTGACATTCTATTATCTGCAGCAAAAAAAATATTATGGAAATTATTGCCAATCACTGAATCAGACAACTATTCATTATTGAATAAAGTGACAATACGTCCAAGTACACCTCCAACTGATTTAGTTTAAAAAACATCAGAAGCAGTCTGAAAAAAATATTACCTTATAAAATGCATAATTTTAAAATTATTGACAAGAAGTTTATTCTTTCATGCTCTTGTAATACTAATTTGAACTAATGGGCTATTTTGTACACAAAGGAGGTTATTTGAAGTGCTCAATAAACTGTTACTGACAGACTATTGTTTTACTGGTCTCTGAAGGATGGTACTTAATAATCTTTTACTACCGTGGTCATTACCTCGGAGGTCAAAATAGCTGTCATATCATACTTCTCCTATCTATTGGTTTTTGTGTTTTTGCATTGCTGCTTGATTCATGAACAATTTTTTTCTCAACATTTTGAATAGTTTGATAATTTACCTGCTGAAAGCACTTCATACTACGATCCATTAAAGCTGTAAGACGCGCCTGAGATTCTGTCATTTCTTTGGAGATCTGTTTATATTGTTGAGATTTCTTATTGAGAGATGATAACTCTGCACTCAAAGAGTTAAAATTTTCTTGCTCTTTGGACATTTCTTTTTGAAGTGTAGAGATGGTGTCAAGGAGATCCTGCAAATAAAGAGTTTAATATATTTTGAATACCATTGTATGAAGAAGATTTATTTTTGGTATATCATACTTAATACAATGTAGGTATCAGTCCTCAACCAATATTCTTATGAAATATTTTGACAATCTCACTTACTTATTATGTAATAATGAGTCTGTAGTATGCATTACATTTTAAATAAAGAATTGTTTCTACTTCATAAACAATGATATATTTTTTTTATTTTTCCATTTATGCCTTTGATAAAACTCAAAATAATAGGTCTTTTTAAATATTACTGTCCTTCCTCTCAAAGTCATTGTGATATCTTCAACATTGAGCCAAAGCTCACATCTGACTGCATGTTCAAATCAATCACTTAGCATCTGAACATCAGTCCATTGAAGTACAGATATGTGGCTATAAGTAAAAAAAAATGGAGAGTGTGTCCCTATCAACACAGATGATGCCCTTGCTTGCATACAACATTATTAAGGGACATAACTATAGAATGGTAAAAGTGATGCTAACCAGATTTGTACTTGATCTAAGTTTTGTGATAATAAGTATTGTGTACAGGTTTCAAACTTGATCTGTGTTTTGTAGTAATAAGCATTGTGTTTCATAACATTTGGTTGAAATTAGAAACCAATTTTGGGACAGACAGACAAGGGTTAAACTTAATGCCCCCCTCCCCTACCCCAGGGCATAAAAACTGTATAAGAAAATTACCAGATAATATGTCATAATTTTGAAAAAATCTCACTTGACACTTCAAAGAAATAACCCACATTTTTAGACAAGCAAAACAGTTTCAATAGACAAACTGACAGACGAAGATTTTGTAAATCAATTTTATTTGCTTCAGAATTTCAAAGTTAAAGAAGAACATCATTTTTGCATTAAATGTAGATACATGTATATCATGTATATTGTTAATAGTTGTAGCCTGTTATCTACCTGTATTTCAGACATGGAGAGATATTCTTCTTACTACACTGAACTGATACCACAAAGGCATTACTGGTAGTTTTGTTGGCCTACTAATCAATGTAATTCCCAATTATGACATTTGTTTTGGTACAGATATGCAAGGATTAAACGTCAAGATGGTGGATAAACATCCATAAACTAAAATAAACCTGTAGTTTTGGAAAATGACATTGTGTAAAAGTTTAAAAGGTCTTGGGCAAGTATGACTTAAATCCCTTTGAAACTAAAAGTGTTTGGAACATAAAAACAGAAGTATAGACCACCAATACAGTATATGAATATCCCCTTTTCAGCCAGTCCAGAAACAAAACAATTTCAAATTATATTACACAAACTTTTAAACTCATTTCTTTGATCTGTGTGTCAAACTCTGCATGACTTAAGGCCAGCAACTCTGCCAAACCACACTTTTGTTGTCCAGAATTCATCTGAAAAATATACATAGCACAACTGTCATATTTGACTCTAACATTTAAGTAGATGTTCATCATTGCAGCTTGTTTCCCTTTATAACTGGCTACTATATATATATATATATTGGAAAATGTTGTTTGTGCTGTTTTTAGAACCCTTCTACAACGAAATTTGTTTTACATGCACACGTATAAAAATTGCAGTTTTTATCCAACGCAATCATAGGTTTGAACGTAGTTTTCAATTTAGACTTGTATATATATATATATATATATAAAAGAAATTTTAAATTTGCAAACTACATTTCACATCGAATAATAACAGTTTGTTAAAGCGATACCAATGACGGAACTTAGGTCCACAGCGCCTAAAGAGAGTAATACAGAACTTATCCCGTTTGTAAGCACTCATAACCCATATAATCCTGACATATTTAACGTCATAAAAGCAAATTTGCCGGTTTAACAAAAAACAAAAAAATTAAAAAAGCTTTTCCCTACACAAAAATTCCTGAAAAGTAAAAGACAGCCTTTAAATCTTAAAAAGATTTTAACAAGGGCTAAGTTTTATGACCCATATGGAATACAGTACAACGTTTCAAAATGTAATGACCCTAGATGTGGTCTTTGTGAATATATGGCAACCGGCCCGCAAATAACATTGAAAAACGGCCAAACCATAGTTCCAAATGCAGACATGAATTGCTAAACGGTAAACCTAATTTACTGTATTGTATGCAGCACTTGCAAGGAATGGTACATCAGACAGACTGGTAATTCAATTTGTCAAGAGTTCGTGTTCACAGACAACAGATACGAGACCCATCCACACGAATGCAAGATGTGAGCGAACATTTCGAAACGTGCAGTAGTGGAAAATTTGTCGTATATCCGTTCTATAAAATAAACGAACCGAACAAATATAAAAGACTGGCAAAGGAAGCACACTTTATAAAGGACTTTCAGCCAAAATTAAACAGATCTACGTAAATACGTTGGATTTATCTCCCCTTATCGTTATTGTAACATAATAAACGTTATCAACGGCAATGTCGTCAAGGACATTGTTAAAACGTCGCCTGAAGATTACCAGAAGGCATGAAAGCGCTAGTGACAATATTTTAACGAACTGTTATTATTCGATGTGAAATGTAGTTTGCAAATTTAAAATTTCTTTTATATACATTCTGTACACCGTGTTTATTTACTTTTGCTATATATATATATATACATAAGTACGTCTGAGTCAGTGACAACCCTACAATATATATATATAAAATTGAGAATGGAAATGGGGATTGTGTCAAAGAGACAACAACCCAACCATAGAAAAAACAACAGCAGAAGGTCACCAATAGGTCTTCAATGTAGCGAGAAATTCCCTCACCCGGATGCGTCCTTCAGCTCGCCCCTAAACAAACATATATACTAGTTCAGTGATAATGAACGCCATACTAATTTCCAAATTGTACACAAGAAACTAAAATTTAAATAATACAAGACTAACAAAAGCCAGAGGCTCCTGACTTGGGACAGACGCAAAAATGTGGCGGGTTAAACATGTTTGTGAGATCTCAACCCTCCCCCTATACCTCTAGCCAATGTAGAAAAGTAAACGCATAACAATACGCACATTAAAATTCAGTTCAAGAGAAGACTCAGAAGTCCGAGTCTGATGTCAGAAGATGTAACCAAAGAAAATAAACAAAATGACAATAATACATAAATAACAACAGACTACTAGCAGTTAACAGACATGCCAGCTTCAGACTTCAATTAAACTGACTGAAAGATTATGATTTCATCATATGAACATCAGGCACAATCCTTCCCGTAAGGGGTTTAGTATCATACCATCATAACATATATGAGAAGAACATAACCCGTGTCATGCCAACAACTGTTTTTTGATAAAATGTGTTTAGTTCCGATGCAAAGACCCTGTAAGTGTATCAATATTAACGCCAAAATATGCAATCTTTAATGACTTGACAACAGTATCGTAACTATATCCCTTCTTAATAAGTCTATTCAAAGGATTTGTTAGTTTCTGAGATGAATACTGACACCTTTGTGCTTTATAAGGATTTTTCTATATATATGCTTTGCACCAATGTTTTTACAGTTGTTGAAAAAGAATAAAATTTGTCTTGAAGTCTCTTGATATAAACAATTATGCATCAAGTAATATACATATCTTTCACAATGAAATTTTATAAAGTCTACTTCAGACACTTTGGAGTAAAAACTTTTCAACTGATGTACTACACAGGCGTCAAAAGGCGTCATTATGGAGTAAAGGGGTGGCGTCATTATGGAGTAAAGGGGTGGCGTCAAAAGGCGTCACTATGGAGGAAAGGGTAAATAATAATACTTATTGCTATTTTGGGCATTTTTCCTTTGATCTTTTTTTGTGATAATTATCATATCATGCTACTCGCTTGAGGTGGAAAATTATCGCTTGAAACTTAGGAACCACATGGTGTTGCTAATGAAATTGACATCATCATCATAGGTAGAATAGCGATAAACAAATTGTAATTGATCATCTCAACCCTATTGCTTTTCTCGCTATCGCCGTGACAAGCTCAAGCAAGAAAATCAATCTCAATAAAATAACCAACAATAATCTATAATTAAAAGTAAGGTTGTTCAAATGACAATGTAAAAAAATAAATGAAAAATGAAACTCAACATTGACTTGGAAGACATATAAGTTAAGTTTTAACTTTCTTTTATTTATATGCGTTATGGAAGAGGGGACTCAAACATTTTGTAATAAGACTAATTACTGTTGGCCTTTAAATTTACTATTTATATTTTTATTTTAACTTTAAATTGAATTATGAAGTTGTAATTTAGTCATGTCAGTAGATTGAATTTGAGAAAAACAAACAAATGCTTAAATGAACAGCATGTATATTTTATTGGGTTTTAATTTTCCATGAACTTTTTTACTATAAAATTAATAACCCTGCTTTTGGAAAAAAAATGCTATTTTGTTGGATTAAAGCAAACAAATGTATGCACTGTATATACTTAAGGGGGCTCGCAGGTCTAAACCATTTCTTTTTTCAATTTTGGATTTCGTTATATTTTTCTATAAATAAACTTTATCTTATACTTAAAAGAAAAAGAAAATTAAAATTGGGGTCACCGTTCATTTACGCTCACAATCTGCCTTTCCAAAGAAGCATACATTTTTGTAAAGTTACTTTTTTTCGGTTGAACTAATAGGTGAAATAGAGGTAATATCGAAATAAACCTAATTACAGAAATCGCTTAAATTTTACAATTATTTAGTTTATGTACAGCTTATTTGAAAACAATAATAAAAAATATAATTCACCAATGTGTAAGAGAAGATATTTCAATTTAAAACCAAAAAATGGCATTTTTGAACCAAAGGGAGATAATTTGGAGCTTTTTCGATGATATAAACATTTTAAAAGTCATCTGGAGGCAAACAGAATCGATTTTATTGGTTGATTTTTGTACCATATCATAAAGTAATAACAAATAGTGTAATAAATAAAATTTGTAATGAAAAAAACAAATGTTTAATTTTTTGCTGAAAATTTTGTACCCGCGAGCCTCCTTAATATTGATGGAACATCAGCTTATTTGATAAACTCATAGATCAAGATTGAGTCTGTGGTATAAGTGTCAAACATCTAAGGTACATGTACCTGTCATTGTACAGTGAATCAGGATCTATGACTATATAGTGTAATTGGAATGCATCAATGAGATACTGAATAAGAATTTGTCACTCTCAAATTTGCATATCAGTATATGAATAAATAGATACAAATTTACTTACATTTACTTTTCTTATGTTACTCTAAGCATAAGCTTCCATTGATGCAAGGTTTGGTATCATATCTGTAAAATAAACTGCAGTTGAATATAATCAAAATAATTACCTCAGGTTATTTTAAATACATGTACATGTACAAATGTAGCATACCCATTCAAACTTTCTTTTTGTAATTTATTGTTACTCAATATAAAAAAAAGAAGATGTGGTATGATTGCCAATGAGACAACTATCCACCAAAGACCAAAATGACACAAAAATTAACAACTATAGGTCACCGTACAGCCTACAACAATGAGCAAAGCCCATACTGCATAGTCAGCTATAAAAGGCCAGGATAAGAGTTCTTATTCTATAATGCACCCTTTAAAACTGACAAGTTATGAGGACCAACATCTTGGATATGAAAATTTTGTTCACTTGATTCACATGTTATCATTATTTTTTTTTTTTAATCTGCAAGCATTGCAATAGAAAAGAGAGATTAAAATAACTTTCTTGAAAATACAATCCATTTTCTTATTCCTCCAAAATAAAGGATTTAATAGTACATGTGATTTGGTCTGCAGTGATAACTTTTTTTCTGGATTTGTTTACAGACATAAATGACAGATTTAAATGTTGTGCAACTACCCTCCTTTTAGAGTACATGTATTTCGTAAATCTGATTTTTTTTTTAAATTCCAATATCCATTTCAAATAGCCTTTTACATCAATTTCATGTTTGCTCCTTAAACATTTTTTAACACATTCCATATCAGAACTTTGGAAAATTACATTTTTTTAGTATGGTGCAGTCTGGTGTATCTGCACATCTACGACTTTTGGTTTAATTTGATTTAATATAACATACTTTTATTTCATTAAACCGTTTCATCCTTAGAATGTTGTGTAATTGGTGTTCAAAATTAATGGGTAGGGAAATTTCAGTGCTTATTAAAAAATGACAAAAAAAACTTTAAGGTACATGTAGGCTATTTTTAAGCTTATTATATCAGGTAGGTAGGGAAATATGAAACACACCTATTATTTTATTTGGCCTACTCAATCTTAATTGCTGTATTTCATCTTTATTTAAGTATCCATATTATACTATTAATAGACTAAAATTATTTTGATTATGGTATCAAATACATGAAGGCTGGTAGTTTTTCAGATAAGAAGGTAGTTCCTACTAAAGTTTGTAAAAAAAAATTTGTAAGGTTCCGCGGAACCCAGTGTCTCGCCTACTTTTACTGTAAATTGCAGGCTCAACAAAAATGAGGAAAAAAATCAATAAAAATATTCCTCTTGATACTATCTCATGATTGTAAGAAGCTTCTGTCCAAGTTTGGTAAAAATCTAGAATAGTTAATGAATCTAATAAATGTTTTGAAAACTTTAACTGTAGACTGTATGTAATGTTATCTGGAAGAAAATCTAAGTCCATTTAAAAGTAAAAAACAGAAAAAATGGAGTTATCTTTTTACAAAATTTACTTCTGGATACTATCTTATGATCATAAATAAGCTTCTGTCCAAGTTTGGTACAAACCCAGAATAGTTTATTAAAATTTCAAAAACTTTAACCACAGAGTGAATGTAATGTTTCCCCGCAGAAAAACAAAGTCCATTTAAAAGTAAAATATGGGAAAAAATAATTAATTTTTTTACAAAATTTACTTCTGGATACTATCTTATGATCATAAACAAGCTTCTGTCCAACTTTAGTACAAACCAAGGATAGTTTAAGAAAGTTATTAAAATTCTAAAAACTTTTACCACAGAGTGAATGTTATGTTACCCCGCAGAAAAAACAAAGTCCATTTATAAGTAAAATAGGGAAAAAATGGAATTTTATTTTTACAAAATTTACTTATGGATAGTATCTTATGATCATAAACAAGCTTCTGTCTAACTTTTGTAGAAATCCAGTATAGTTTAATAAAGTTATTAAAATTTCAAAAACTTTAACTACAGAGTGAATATTTGTGGACGCCGCCGCCGCCGACGGAATGTAGGATTGCTTAGTCTTGCTTTTTCGACTAAAGTCGAAGGCTCGACAAAAATGAAAACAACACATTATAAATTTTATGCTCCAAATTATCAAGAGCTTGATTATTCAATTCAATTCAATATTTGAATGGAAAGAGCACAATAGAGGCGTGATCCATATACAGACAATTATAATATTAAAACAACATATAAATGAAATAAAGATGCATGCAACAACAAGTCATAAGTCAATTCTATGTATACCAATACATTATAAACTGATATTGATACCATAAACTTATACATCAGTATTATTCTAAATTTACATAAATAAGATGTGTATATGCACGAACTACGGTAAAAGATTGTTATCTAATAAAACGGTATGGTGGTCTCTCAAATCAAGAGCTTCTTCGGAATTCAATATACATACAAATAGATTTTAATTCTTTTTCAGACATAAAATTTAACATTTTGGTAAAATTTTCATCCAAATTATTTGATATAAAACCAGAGTCAATCCACCATTTTCTACATTAGAAAATGCCTGAACCAAGTTAGGAATATGACAGCTGTTATCCATTCGTTTGATGTGTTTGGACTTTTGATTTTGCCTTTTGATTTTTGATTTTCCTTTTTGAATTTTCCTCGGAGTTCAGTATTATTGTGTTTTTACTTTTTTTTTATTTAGATCTAATTTTGTTATATTGCCGACATTCAATCAAGAAATGTATCTCATTTTAAATTTTTCCTGTGCAAAATTTACAAAATCTCTCATTAGAGGGTATTTTTGGTCTACCTGTTTCTATTGCTAATGAGTGTGCAGTTATTCTTAATTTTGTGAGTTTTTTTCTAAGGTATATATATTAGGAATATTAAAGTTTAAATATTCTTGTTGTTTAAATTTAGTATAAATTTTACTAAAAAATAAGAGTCTATCACAGTTTCCAACTTTTATCGTTGATAGTTCAAATATAATTTTATTTTTGTAGAAATCTTTTAGTTTCTGTTTGAAATTACTATTACAATGCTTGTTTAAGGGTATTCCAATATATTTCATTAATTCAGATGGTTTATTGGACCACAAATTGTCTCTATTTGTGAGAGTTTTCTCCACTTCAAAAGCAGCCTTGAGAATTTCATGTGGACCACCAGACTGTTCACCAATATCACTGCACATAGTATTTATAAATAAGTTGATAACATTTATTGCTAATGGGTAGTGTGCCCAATTCACACCGCACTGCTAGATTGGAAGACTTTCCATGAACCCCAAGTCTTAACAGGCAATTTTTCAGTATATGGTAGTTTTGACTTCAATGCAAAATATGTTTTTTTAGCTTTATCTAAGATTATATGGATTTATAGGTTTGTACCTTCATCATACACGTATGAACACTAAACAGGTCAGCTAAAAGTAATATGCTTTTAAGCTTTTCTTGTACAGTCTGAGTCATTCTGAGAAAAGGTAAGAAGCCAAAAACACTAAAGTAAACAAACACCTATTTGAAGTATTAGAAGTGTTGATCATTCATTTTTTCTTAAACTTATCAGGCTGGGACATCTATCATCATGGGTCAGCAGTATTATATACTTGGTATGTACACTTATGAGAACATGCAGTTAATGACCACTGGAAGTATGTTGCACTTTAAGGTTCATTGAATGAATGGGACAACTTGTTTTACTTACACCTGTTCCAGGTAAAAGAATCATGAAAGTCAACATGCTTCTTTGCTTCAATCTCAGTAAATATTTCAGTGGCAGATATCTAAATAGTGTCTTTTAGATATATAAGTCAATGCAAATTACCTTAATATTGTTTGACCAAAGATTTTGGTTCTACACGAGTTGTCCCGCCGTGATACAGGTAAAACGGGTCTCACTAATTAGCGACAATAAGCGGCGACAAGAAGCGACAACAAGAATTATTTTAGCGACAACAAGCGACAAGAAGACTATTTAGCGACAAGAAAACATTTTTTTTTATTAGATATAAAGAAATGTGTATGTAATGGGGTTTTCTTTTAAATTTACGAGCAGATATGTCTAATTAATTTAAAATGTTTTATTATATAGATAGACGAGAAAATGAAACATTTGTGAAGAAGAAAGCGATTGTGAAGTTTATATAATATTGATCTATATTAGTATATTGGTAGATGAAGAAATTAAACATTTGTGAAGTAGAAAGAGATTGAGCTTCTTTTTTTAATTTTTAAATATGAAGAATATGTATAAGATAATGTATGTATCTGTTTTCATCAAAGTCAAAGTATGAATACACGAATGGAGATATATATGCAGTGGCGGATCCAGAAATTTTCATAAGTGGGGTCCCACTGACTGACCTAAGAGGGGGCCCGCTCCAGTCACGCTTCAGTGATTCTCTATATAAGCAACAAATTTTTTTCCCAACAAGGGGGGCCCGGGCCCCCTGGACCCCCCCTAGATCCGCCTCTGATATGGAGTGGGCATAATGGAATATAATATTTTGATTCATTTGCTTAAATACTATGCTATACTATGAAATAAATATATGTAAATAATGTTTCATTTTTTCTATCAATTTTAACTTTCTTGTCGCTAAAATTATTTTCTTTTGCATATTCTTTTAATATATATTGCAATAATTAATTTTAATTAAAAAAAATATGTTTTCTTGTCGCTAAATAGTTTCTTGTCGCTTGTTGTCGCTAAAATACTTCTTGTCGCTTCTTGTCGCTTGTTGACGCTTGTTGTCGCTAAAATTCTTGTTGTCGCTAATTAGTGAGACCGGGTAAAACAGTAAAAGGGAAATCCTAAATTAAAATCAAAGGGGTTTAATTAGCTTATTTCCTTACGTCTACCATGGCAGTAATATAGTTTAAGCAAACAAATCAACTATGTTTAAATTTTTAATCAAAATACATTCAGTGAAATTTTAAAGGAAATTTATTGTAATATTGAATTATCGGAAATGAACTTACCTATCACCCCTAAACGATGAAATAAGTTGCGCTATAACGTCATTTCCGTGCCGCCATTTGTTGACCTCCAGTTTGAGAATGGAAAACAAAGAGGATATTTTAGACGCTTTGAACGGTAATATATCACATATTAATGACTGAAGATAAGCAATGACAAGTGTAGTATTGAACTACACGATAGTACTATGTTTTGTATTTGATTCCTTTAAAAAAATACATGAATTTAATATACTTCAATTTTTTCTTTTAGAATTTGAGAAGAAACCATGCACAGAAATCCCTCCATTGTTAGACCAGTATCTGCATCAAGTTGCAAAAACAGGAAAAACTTTGTATGTTTTATCATAAGATTCACCTAGCTTATATGTCGTACTGTAGTCAACATATTCATACTTCATTTGCAGGGCCGTAGCGTAATGGAGGCAAATGCCTCACTTTTGAAATAAAGACCAAACTTTCGAAGTGTCATTTTTTTTAAAGCAATTGCTTTCATGCCGTCGCGTATGGCCATCTTTGTGACCCAGATCAGAGACTCCGCCCAGATCAAGCCATAGTATTTTGTTAAACAGGCTCCTGGTCTGTCATTCTTAAACACCAATGTATGTTTTCTAATGCAATACATAGCTTGAAACTTTTGAAAAACGTTAGTGGATTTAAGAAGTTTCAGCATACGTTCTTGTAGATGTATTTTTGTATTTAGGGGGACAACCGTTTGACTATCAAAAAACATAGACGTCCGAGTGAAAAAAATGCATTTTTATACCTGCGATTCCGTTTTCCGTTCGTACGATGTTTCAACAAAATATGGAATCATTTCAGTTGTTGATTTAGTATTGAAAATTTTGTTTGAATTATCTTTTATAATATACGGTTTTATATGTTTAATTGGTGTTTTTTTAAGAAAGAGGTCAGTTGCTCTTGTTCATTCATAAAATTGTCGTTTATTCATAAATTTATCGTAAAATCAAAATCACTACACAGGTTATCAGGTTATACGTAGTGTCAAATGATTACCTGTAATCTAAAAATAGACAAAGTTAACTGACCTATTTTGTTGATTTGTTTGCGCAAATAATTTAGAGGAACGAAACCCTTGTTAAAAACACATAACAATAATTAAGTTTGTTTTCCTTTTTTGTCATAACTCTGTAAGATTTATCGATCACCTTACTAATGAAATGGACCCGTCCAAACGTGATAGATGCCAATTAAGTCCAGATGAAGAGATATTTACAATGTGGAATTTTCTAGTTTCATAGATTAAAAAAAGTACATCCTTTTTGGATATCATATTCAAAACTGGGTATGCATGACAAATGATAAAACCATTATCCTCGTCTTTCCAATGGACGAGTCTACTACGTTTGTTGACCCTCGACGGTCCACCGTGTTTGCAATTTTATTTCACATGTTTTCGAAATATTGAAGATCACTTTCACAATGTTTCCTGAAAATTGGATAAATATCAAAGCAACTTAGAGCTGTTTGTTCTTGTTCGTTTAATGACGATTTAATGTCATGTTTGTCTGTGATGGACCCTCTTTTCGGGATTGCACGAGAATTATAGTTATCTAGTACCGCATGAGGATGACACATATCAACTGAGCAATAATGTTTGGGACTTAGTTTTTAAGAAAATATTTTTAGTCAGCTGAAATATATATTTATTTTTTACATGTTTATGTCTTGTAAAATATTTTGTTTCTTTCCCGTTTTTCAACATTTGCGTCTGGAAAGTTGAAATGTTTTTACTGAAGTGTTAAATTTAAATTAATTATGAAAATTAAATCAATAAAGGAAATTATTGCCCAGTTACAAACACTACTAGGGGATAATCCATTATAATTTCTCTTGGAGTTATATGTTTCAGCACATGTATATTTGACCCCAACTTTAGCCTGGTAAACGTGTTGTCTCCTTGTGAAATATAAAACATATTAAAAATGACTTTCTGCTAAAGTCTTTAATTGATATAAAGTTAAAACCTTCTCAATTCTCACTAGACAACACTCCTGTCATGTTTAATTCTTAAATATATGTGGATGAAAAAAAAAGTCCCCAAAACATAAACATGGCAGCAATTGCTTTTACAGCCTTTCAGGCTTTGATTAATAATGTATTTTACATTATCAATATGCGAGTTTCGAGTTTTCAATTATCTACCGGCACACTACATACAGTGTGTCCAATCTACTACAGCGATCACAGCTTTTACCATAGCGGTGACGGTAAAAAAATAAGTGTTCTGAATAAAAAATTGAAAAAAAAATTGAAACCAATCTAATGTTGTTACAAAACTGGTTGGAGACGGGTTCTTTAAAGGGGCACTAGATGTCAAATTCATGGTCACCGATTTGACTCAAATTTTCATATTTTATTTATAACAATGTAAAACATTTATCCAAATAATCAAAAGTGTGAAATAAACAGTTTACAGAGCATAACGTCAATACTATGTAGTTTCGTTTCGTGTGTATTTTAGTCTAGACTCCATCTAATTAAATATCGAGTTGACCTCAGATGACCATATAAGCGATGTAAACATAAATATACTAATGATTAGATATAAATAGATTAAGCCAACACGTGCATTTGAATTTTTATAGGTCTGTTTAATTTTATTTTATAGATTAAAATATATATGTTTCTCGTCGTTTTAACATTTAAAAGAAAGATTTTTAGTGGATCGAATCAGTCATCAAATAATTTACCTTGGTTTCACTTTCAATGTTGACATTCCTTTCCTTCTAATAAACAGTACACGTACAAAGCATGCAGTGTCCATCTCTAGTTAAGGGGTTAAATTGAAGTTCACATGAATACGGATTTAATGAGGTCGACTGTTTCACTTGCAAGTGAAACAGTCATTATCAATATTATTTAACTTAATTTGACAAAATTGAACAATTTTGGCTGCTAAAAGCGAATTATTATTTCACTATTTCACTTTTATTATTGATTGAACAAAAACAAATCATACATTATTTTTTTATGCATCTCGTAGCTAGTGCTCCTTTAAAGAGAAAAAAGGATGAAAAATGTAACTTATGAGTATAAACTTCCCCTATAAGTATTACTTTTCTCGGTTTATGTTTGAATGAAGCTTCCCATGTTTTCACTATCAACAAATGCTAATCGATAAAATAATTTATTGACCAAAATAATAATTATTCATAATTATTGATTTAAACAAAATCATGAAGCGCCTTTTCTATGGAAGTCTTTGATTTATAAGGCAATTCATGATTTTTATTTATTTTTAATTAAAAGTATGAAATATATTTTTGGTATTTTTTCGTGTTTCTTTTTCTGATTATGATCAGCATTTTCTGGTTGTATGCTAGTGTGTTCCGTTGATTTTAGTGCGGTAGGTCGTGGGTTCAAACCCGGTAGGTCAAACCAATGACTTAGAAATTGGTAGAATAATGTGTTCAGGTAGATTGACATGCCTTCCAGTGGAATGTTTACAGATAACTTGTGATCACTTGTGACATACGAATGCTTATAACATGTTCTCGTCTTCTAGAAGCTTATAACTTGCTACTGGACAGGAATATATATATATATGTATATACATAAGAACGTGTGTTGAAGCTTTTCGATAGTACAGGTTACAGGAGAATCGGAAAGTTTTGGTTGACCAACAGAGAATAATTATAATATTTACTTATAGGCTAGCTAATAAGAATAACGCATTTCTGTAATACTTTTTTTGTTTTTATTATAAATAGTAATATGCTGAAATAATCTAGCTTCTCCCGTTTCAGGCACCCGAAGCCCCCTAAAAAAAAAGCTTAAATTTTTTTCGCCTCGCTCCGCGATATGCCTCACTTTAAATGAACATGCGCTACAGCCTTGATTTGACAATCGAAGCCCCCACCCCATGGCAATCCTAAATAATATGAGGCAGGAATTACCTGTGAATGGAGACGAAGTCTATGATTTTTTTTTAAAACAACAATGTTATAAGAGAAACAGAAATACCGTAACGTTTCCGATTTTGGTTCTGTTGTTCAGGATTTTAGTTGTGACGTTATTTAAGTTAAGAATCGATGTCATATTCAATGTAAACAAAGAAATGCTGTCATCAGGTAGTGTTTTTTTAATAATAAACATTTTTTTTAAATGAATTAGTATTAGTTCCTTTCTTAGACTGATAAATATACATTTTATTCAAAGTCTCATGTAAACAAGACCGGAAACGGAAGTAGATTTCTGCGCCGATCCATTCAAAAATGCGACAAAAAAAAATTGAAAGATTTTGAATTCATTAGTACAATGAAAAATTCGGGAAATTTTCCCAATTTTTTTTGATTTTTTAAAATTTTTTTTATTGATTTTTCTACTGTAATGGCAATCCTAAATATTAATGTCAATTGAATGATTTGATACCTTAACTTGGCTTTAATTTTAGTTTTTAGGAAACCTGAGTTTTGGTTTGGAATAACTGACCAAATCATAGGCTAAAGGAGAACAAATAACTATGACATAGGAAGGTGTCAATGAAAAATATCGAAATTGCCTCTCAAGACGGTTTCGAGAAGTTTGACTACAAACTAATCCAGCTTGGGCATTGATCATTTCAGTTCGTGAAGAAGTGTTTATAGTCATCATTTTGTAAAAATAACTTCATCTTTATAGATAATCTACTAAATTTGATGTCTCTATTTATTGATAAGGACAGGAATAATGAATTGTATACATGCAGTATACATGCACATGTAGAAAGAAAATTTCATCTTCTCACTGTTTGACTCACCATAGCCAAGCAAGATAATCCTTATATAGTGAGAACCCTGATTTATATATACAAATATACTGTGTTTTTTGTTTTTTTTTAAAGAAACAAACAACACAAATTTAAAACTTTTTAGTTTTCTAAGACTGAAATCATCAAGATGCTTGATCTTTTTAATGACAACACAGTTTGGTACTTTTAATTTTAAACTGTGGAGGATTAAAAACTTCCATTGTCCTCAGTTTGAATGCACATATGATTGAAGATTTTTCCTCTTACAGACTTAACCTTAAGCTTGGAGGTCAATTTTTATATGCAAGAAATTGAAAAAAGTCACATGTACTGAACATGTCATGTGTATAATTTTATAATACTTATTTTTTTCAGATTTCCATGGCATCAGTTGAAAAAGTTATTTGTGGCAAAAGTTGATATAGTCATGACACAGTTCAAGGAAACCAGTCCAACAGACTTATTGCAGACAACACCAAATATTGAGCCAGTAAAATATGACGAAATGAGAAAGAGAATCCTGTCCTTAATGGATGAATTTCAAGGGTAAAAAAAAATCCTAACCTACGATTTTGCCTCATACAAAATTTCTCAGAGATGATAAAACATAAAAATGTCATTAGTCATCAGGTTTAAATTAGCAAAAGACTTTGTTATAAACTCGATACAACACTAAAAGCAACCAATACACCATTAGAAAACATTATAATAAATAATGGTCAGATTTATAGCAGTGACTTTGTAGCCCATGAGACCAATATATATACATATACATTTAAAAAATTTTGACAATTCATTCAGAATTAAAAGGTTATTATACAGTGCGCCACTGCTGTGTCAAATTATATTGATTTGATTTTGATTTCTGGTGTTTTAAAGCCACTTTCAGCACTATTGTCTATTCTGTTGCAGGCAGGTGTTTTAAGGGGAACTCCTAAGCAGCTGCATTGGTATTCATATGAATAAAACTTTACATAGTTGTAGAATACTCACTCAGAATGTGCATTGAAGAAATAAAGCAATGTTCCTTTTAAAAGGGGAGATAATATAATCTTTCTATTTTGAAATGTGTGGTTATTAGGTCTTGTAAGAGCAACTTCCTAATTATTAACAGCTATATTAATATTGTTACTTTACAAAGATGTAGAACAGAGAGAAACTCAGTCAGTAACAGACAATGGGTTAAAGGAAAATAGTTCTGGTTTCACATGTTAAAGGGGAGATTATAGAACTCACTTAATTTTAATATTGCAATATGTAGTAATAGTCTGTTTGTTGAAAGTACAATTCCTCCTAAGTCTTTGCTGTAGATGGCTATTAATGAATCACATACTTAAATTATAAAGTTAAAAATCATAAGTTGATTAACTGAGGTTTGACTGAAGGAATAAATTAGTCCTTGGCCTTTGTGATAAAGGGGAGGTAATCCCCCTTACTTCTGCATTGATGTAGTAGTAATCTCTAAATGATAAAATTGAGGTTTTGCAGAATTTGACAAGATGGAAATAAACCGGGACATTGGTGTTTTTTTGTCATTTTTCATTACTTTACACTTACATGTAAAGCTACAGCCACAATATAACTGCACCACTGACTTCAAAACGAGTCACTTGTTTATCTCTTGGTCTGAAAGAAAAAATCAAGTGGATGATCAATTCAATCTGCAGAACACACCCTATTATAGCTATACAGGAATGGATCTACAATTTATTAATGGCCCTTTAAAAACCCCTTAATCAATGGAAATAATTGCCACTCTAAAGGAACATCTTAAAGGAGATGTGACATGATTTTTTTATATTTTTTTTTTTTGTAAATAAATATTTATTTATACATAATTACCCCCAAAAAAACATCGAAAGCAATATAATTATCGTTTAAATGGATAAATAATGAATCTAAATGTATCGATCTGTCGACATACTAATTATGCATATTTCAATCCCGGAAGTCACTCAGAACGAGGCTGTGACGTCAGTGGTTACATCAATCATATTTGACTGACGGGTGTATAGGCATAATTAGCGCAATTTCATTTTCGAATATCTTAAAAAAAAAAGCATGACAGTGATTAAAAATGGTTCTGTGTGCTGTCAGTGGATGCAACAGAAGGCATAAGACAGTTTGAATTTATTTTTTTTCGTTTTCCGAGTAGATCATCATCTTACCCAGGAAGAGGGGGGGCAAGGGGTTTCACTGTTATGCTGTTATGGGGCATTTTAGTTCTTTGTTATCTGTTATTCTGAATATATATTTACTGTTAGCTGTTATTGTCTTATTCTTTGTTAGCTGTTATAGGACTATTTTCTATTTTGTTATCTGTTATTGTGAGAATCTATTTGCTGTTAACTGTTATTGAAAATTGGAATGTTAGCATTTTGACAGCCAATCTTTCGTAGAAATAGAAGATAATTGAAAATTGTGATTTGAATGGATAATAGTCTCATTGGCACGCTTACCACATCTTCTTACAATATATATCTATTGGGGTCGTTCGCCCTGTATTTGCAGAAGAATTTCAGTAACATACATCACACACACATATAAAATCAATTGGACCAAGGACCATTCCAGTATATTATTATAAATTCCATTGTCTGTGAACATGTAGCAATTTGTACAAATTATAATTCGCTTATTACTTGTACAATAACTTATAGATCTTATAGTATGGATTTTGTTATAAAAAAAGCATTGGTACACCCTATAGATTTTTTTTATTCAATGACCACACAATACTCTTTATGTTGTACTATTACACCACTGTCCCTGATAAGGGGAGGATTGGAGCCTGGATTCAGTGGTTGTAGTTTGTTACTGTGTTACTAATTTTCTCGTTCCTTTTTTGTGGATAAATTAGGCAGTTAGTTTTCTCCTTTGAATTGTTTTACATTACTAAGTGGTGTGGGTTTGAATTATGGATTTGGGAATTATACAACATCTTTTTCTTTTAGCATTTATATTAAAAGTGATACTCCCTCTCTTTTCAATTACATGAAAGAGAACCCTGACCACCATATTTTTTAAAAGCTTTTTAACTGCTTCACATGGCGAAAATTGAAGCTCAGAAACCAATGATGCAAATACAGATGTGACGTAAATACCCTTTTTAAAATCATCATACAGCTTCTCCAATGCTGTACCCAAATTTTCCATATTCTATAATTTCACATAAGAATTGATTTTCCTCTAAGTTCAGTATTTTTGTGTGTTTTATTTATTTAATTTTTTATACATGATTGGTGTTTCACTTGATGTCATCCAAATTTTCACAACGTCCAATTTTTATTATACTATCTGAATTGTCACTTGAGTCAATTTCTATTATCAGAATAACCATAACTGGCATGTGTGTTTCAGTTACATGTCCTGTCTCCACTGATCTTGGTATTTTTTGTGTTCTATAAGTAAGTTTTATATTGAGGTCATTTAAAAAAATACATTTTGTGTGTCAACATCCCTACTATACTTATTGTACAAGTTACGGGAAAAATCAACCAAGGCAGAACTGCCTCAACGACCTCAAGACAACGTCTTGTTTACACAAATTACAATTTTCTAGGTCCATACCACAAGATATATACTAACATCTACGAGTCATCTACTGGATTGGTCCTGGACAGATTTATTTTCATATTTCATTTACTGTTATCTGTTATTATCCTTTTTCAATTCCATGTTATCTGTTTTTCAACAAATCAATTCACTGTTTTGCTGTTATGGGGACCCCCCTTGCCCCCCCCTCCAGGAAGAGATAGGACTTCCTACCAAGCACTAGTCATAGACTTTGTTCCGCCCACTTTACAAATGTTTGTTACGATCGTGACCCAGAAGTTAAGAAGAATCTCGAGGGATGTCCTACCATGAAGCCAAAACTCCAAATGCAGTACCTGATATTCCATTGAAACAACCAACAACAGCTGAGCCCAGTCCACCTATACCTATACGCAGGGAGCTTATAAAAAGCAGAGAAAGGCTGAAGAAATTTTTTTTTTTTCTTCGCAAATATTTTTTGGTTCACTTTATAATTTTTTTTTATATAGTTTAGTCATATTTGTGTATAATTGTATAGCCAAATATATCTCAATATTAAAAATTGGTATTTTGTACCTCCTGTGTGTACCTTACTACCTGTTCACGTGTGCAGGTGTGTACACTGAAATTGGACATAGTAAATTAAGTCATCAACATTGATCAGAAGTTACAGGTATCGGCACACGTTCTCTACAACGCTGGATTTACCTTTGAAGTTGAAAGCTACAGGTGTCATGCCCCCGGGTGGTGATATGTAAGACATCGGCAATACGCGCTATTGCGTAACCTTGCCGAATCTGTGTACATCCATGGGCTCACCTACTGGGTTCACAGGTGAGGTTGGCAATTGTTATGGATATAAGTTACGTAATGCATATCTGTTTAACCTGTTTGAATAAACAATAGTCAATACCTAACTGTCGGACATGGGGTATTACAGAATAGAGAAAAAAGGACTGGACAGTGCAGCTTTTAAAAGGGGGCGGATCGAAAATATTGGGTTAAATTTTTGTGAATTTACTTTGTAAACAATGGAGTACGATAACAATAATTAAATAAGCAAAATAAATAGAGAATTAAGAAGTAATGCTTCTTAAGTAAAAAAATAATTAAAAAAAAGCCTGTCAGTCCCCATAACTAATACATAACCTGTAGTTGGTACATACATTTCTATGAGTTTTCTAATAGAAATAAGGCAGGTATGAAAGGTGTATTGCAATAAGTTATTAGTACTTACCCTTATTATTTTATTCTTTAATTAATAATCATTTTATTTCTTAATAAAAAATAATTGTGAAGAGATGCCAAGTGATGCTTTTAAAATGACAGACCATTGATGCAATGTTATTGCGGTGAAAAACTATACGCAAAAGGTGATTTGAATGTGCAACGAATATTTTGGCTAGTGAATGTATGCAAGTCTTTATATTGCATAAGACATAAAGCTGTATTACATAGTTTTAACTTAAATAATGCAAATACATCCAATTGATACAGACCTGGGAGTAGTAGATTATGTTATAAGTATAGACTGAGTTAGTTGAAACATTATTTTATTTGCCGAATTGAAGCAAATTGGATTAGACACAAGTAAATCATACAACATGGACAATATAAAATTACAATTATACTAGTATGATATAATGGACATACATATAAGGCAAACAGTTTATAGAATAATACTAGCTTTCATTCGTAAAAAAGAGAAAAGGAAAGTTTGAAAAGTCATATGATAATGTGACAATGACGTGTGTACTTATCATGACGATCATGATGTTCCGTGCCAGTAACAGTAACGCTCTATCATAGACTATCAAGGCTTAACAAAAGCTTTTTGACCATTGTATGAAATTTTGAACATGTTTAAAAATTTGAATATTTTGTTCATTCGAAAGTTCAATGTGTTCGCAAATTAATAGTTTTGTATCTAAAACAATGCTTTCAGATAGCCAGTTAAGATTATTGAATAAGGTTTTTCTGCATGATGTGTATTTTGGACAAACAAAGAAGTAATGGTAGACATCCTCAATATCTGACCCACAATGACAAGGAGGATCATTTATAATATTAGCTCTAAATAGATCATTGTTATAAATAAATGGGAACATCTCAATTGCGTTATTGGGCCGTACAAATGAAACGTTTCAATTTTATATAATCGTTTATCGTGTTTTTTTCAAATTTCTGTTATGCATTACTGCTCTCTGTTTTCTGTCGTGAAGATAGTCCTGAAACCAATTCAATAAGTTTCCGTCAATGCTGTAAGCTTTCATTTTACATATTATACGGCCCCTATGCCAAACTTTGTCGAAGTTAGATAGAAGTCACAAAATACAAAACAATTTAAAGACTGAAGATATACCACACAGAAAAAATTTTTAAAAAAAATAAGACAGTACTCATAGAACATTTGCAATGTGATTATTATGGAGGAAAAGAGACATATGGATTTATCTTACTGTTATACAACTTCTTAAAATATTTCTTTTAATACCCCCCCCCCCCCCAAAACCCCCTGTTATGTCATACTTATAACACATTTATTGGTGACAGATTTAGTGATTCAAATTTTACACCCGTCATACTTGGTAAGGTGATAGTTATTTTATTATTTTTCATGAAGCTTGATTAATGAAAAAAAAAAAAATTTTATCATGCGAAGGATATATCTGACGCCAAAATGAAGCCATTTATAGATATCAAGCCACTTTGACATGTTATTTTTATAACAATTATTTGATTATTGATATCTATTGAATAATTTTAAGTAACAAAGTTACTTCATATATAATAAATCAAAAATTTGGTATTTTCCTAAATTATTTTTTTCTTATTAGAAAAATAATTTCGAAAATAAATTGTGACTTTTTGTACTGTGACGATTTGTCCGTGACTTTTTGGCTGTGATTTTTTGTCCTGTGACTTTCTGTCCTACATTCTTTATGACCTATCCTTTTCTCTTATTAAATGTAATTAAATTTCACTCAAACATTTTTAAGAAATGTATCTTTATTTTTGGTGAAATTAATTATTGATATAGTATTTTTTATTATATCGACATTGATTGAAAGATCGTCAATGTCGGATGACGAATTTATATCTTCTACTTGATTTTTTTCTACAAGTAACGGCTCAAAATGATACGGTCGAATATCTAAAGTTGGAGAGTTGCCTTGAAAAGTGATGCTAACACTGTTCATTGTTTAATTATGCAGAAATATGATCGACTTCGTCCTCATTGAGACATTTTCTCGGCTTGTATCCACTGACGTCATCACGATCACGTGACCGGTATCTCATTAAA
Organism: Mytilus trossulus; assembly: GCF_036588685.1. Taxonomy (NCBI): domain Eukaryota; kingdom Metazoa; phylum Mollusca; class Bivalvia; order Mytilida; family Mytilidae; genus Mytilus; species Mytilus trossulus. Next base: position 44,069,123 of record NC_086373.1, read on the forward strand.
AATCAAAGATTACGACAAGCGCTGGATTCTTTGACCATTTAAAGGCCGTTAAATGATGTTTTGACAAGAAAAATTTATTACAATATATTTTTTTACCAATATTTATTAATTAATCAAAAAAAAAAAAAAAAAAATGTGTCACGTCTCCTTTAAGGTTCAAATCCAAGTAAGGGTCTCTTGTGGGAATAGGCTACAATGTAGCAATATATGAGAGACCAGGGCACTGAATTGTAGATGTAAATGTGTAATATTAGTTTGAGTTGCATGTATATTATTTATTTTTTAGGGCACCATTTACTGTTCAAAGGCTTTGTGAATTAATCAATGAACCAAAAAGGCATTATAAAAGATGTGACAAATTTTTGAGAGGTATTGAAAAGGTAAGACATTTTAGCTCACCTGGTTCTAAGCATTTGTTAAGTTACCAGACTAACAGTATATCATCTTCATTTGTCCACATTCATTTTACCAAACTTGTTTTCAAAACAAACTTTTCAATTATAATCAGGGTTTCAGCTAGGATTTTGAGGGCTTTAGTCACTTTTGACGTGACAAAATTCAGGCTTATTTTTTATAATAGCAAGGGGTCTTACCGTCTAGGATGTTTATATAACTAGCTATACATATATGTTTAAGTTCTTCAAGAACTAGTCTAGGATCTTTGAAGACTTTAGGATTGCTAATGTAGGCAGTTATTGTCAATATTGCATGAATTGACTGATGTGATGCTAAGTTATGAAGATAAGATCAGGGATCTGGTAATATGGTTCACAACTTCACTTCAGTTATTTTCAGGGCACATCCCTGATCAACAAAAGTTGTGTGCCTCTATTTTTTAAACTACTGCACAAGTCAAATGAACTTGTAACGACTTTTTCACTTCACAATCATTTATTTTCTTGAAAATACGTTTAAATATCTATTTGGAATCAATTTCTTTAATATTGGATAGAAGGATCTGCATCTATACTTTATGTGACGATTCTAATGACTGTAGACGTTTACTTTCGATTTTTAAACGAAATGAAATGAAAACGGGAAGTGACAATTACATAATAATTTCAGAATAAAACCCGATTCATCTACAAACTTTCACGCATGCGCAATACATAGAACAGGAAGCACCTGTTTGCAAGTGAAAATATTTATGTTTTGAATAAATTTCATTCTTTTTAATCGAAGTTGTCGAAAGTTTTTGATGAATATTTATGTAAAGTATGACAAAAATACGTTAAAATGACGAAACTACGACAAGCAAACTGCAAATTATGATCGTAAAGGAAATGTTGAAAGTAAAATAAAGTTGAAATGTCCGGGAAGATTATCAATTTTGTTCAAATGACGAAAATACGACAGAATTGTGAGAAATGATTAAAATGAAATGCTGACTGACTGATTTAACTTAAATAGATTATTATGATGGTCATTTATGAGGTTTTATAATAATAATTAAGGGATTAGTGACCCATCTGATTGGCGATAGGCGGATTACTTGTCATCACAACTTTCAACACCTGTGGTAAACGTTAATTACCTGAGGGTCATAAACTTGTCAGAAACATAAAGACAGGTAGAATTCAAGAAATTTGATGTGTAAATATTTTTACACTTTCCAAATTTTAGTGACGAAATTGATATGAAATATTTTCGTCATTTCGAAAACCTTTTCGTAAAATACGAAAGTGACGAGCGCTAGCAAAATCACTGATTATAATAGTACAGATGAGTTTTCAGTGTAAAATCATTTTCTATTTATTCTGTCAGTTCTCAATGTTAAGTACATTTATAACATGGAGAAAAAATTTGATGATTTTGATCATATATACTTTTGATCTTAAATTATTTGACATGTTAAATTTGCAAGACACATGTCCATTCCATGGTTTAATATTAACAAATCTATGGCTGCTAAGAATTATTTTGATTCTAATAGGAGAACTACATGTATGGTAATTTTGTTAAACACAAAAGCCCTATACACACAAAACTGTCTTGGTTATTCCATTTTGGCCACAATATGATACCATTAAATATACAATATTAATAACAAATAAAAAAAAATCACTTGTTATCTCTTAAAAATTCTTATTATTATCTTATTTTAATATTATATACTGAGGGATACAAAGTATAAATATGAAGGACAGAATAGCCAAGTTTCTGTATCAATGGATTTTCATTAAAAGAAGATACACTATTTGAGGATAATATAGGTCATCATATTAGAGATGTTGCTTTGTGATCTGATATGTCACTACATACACACATAGAACCAACTAAAATATGCAGAGCATGCAATTTGTGAAATAAAAGTTCTAAGCTAATTCTACCTCTTCTTGTGTTACAAAAATATGATTTGCAGTTTGAATTCTTTGACATCTTGAAATTAATTATTCGCCACTGTATACTTTCAGAATGTGTCAGTGGTGACTACAATAGATCCATTTGGAAGGTAAGTAATATGATATTTAAATCACTGGAGCATAAATTGTAACACTTGATGCAAACAATCAACGTGACGAAAGCTTTAAGTACATAGACCAAGTTACACTTTAGACTTAGCTTAGTTCTCTTAACAATCACAGAAGCAATCAAACTTAAGTATGAAAGGTTCCTTGTCATCAATTAACTTTAGTTGTGACTTTGATGTTGATCAGTCCACCAATAAAGCTTGCAGATGGAATCTAGTTTACATTTGATCCTGTTGAAAAAATGACATTTGGCAAAAATGACTTCAAAAACTAAGAACCAGTGTAATACCAAAAAAAGTCACTTTAAAGCCAGATTTTTATAAAGAAATTTATAGCAAAACCCGAAACATAAAAATTAGACTTTTAAAAAAAGAGGAATGCAACAACTTCTTTTGAGTATATGAAATACTAACTGGGTTATTTAAGTATTGGCAAAGTAATTTTGGTATTCAAGACCTTGTTTCTGGCAAAAAGGATTTTTTTTGTATGCTAAAGCAGTGTAATTGGGTCAATATCTTTAATCGTATTTACATAGGCGGTAATGGTAACGTTTTTTCCTGTTGCTCGGTCTATTTCGTAAACTTGGATATGTATGATAGATCATTCGAAGCTGTGACATTTTCACATATGTGGTAAAATTTTTGGGGTACCAAGTGAGATTACTTTTTCTGTAAATTAGCATACCCTGAACATCCTTCCTTGATGCAGCTCCTTGTGGTAAAATATACCCTTTTTAACACAATAAGTTCTTTGAAAATTTAATACTTGAACACATTTAATAGCTCCATAGTTTTTACACATTTATTCTATGTTCCTCTTCTTTCTTAATCACCACAAATGGTTAAGCTCAGTCATTTGTAAAAAATAGAAACATGTCCAATATCACTACACAGAGATTTTTTCTTTACATATGACTTTTGAGGTCCTCATTTCAAGCCGCATTAGGAATGTTGTCCCAATTTCAGCAGATAAGAGAATTTAGAATCAAAATGTCTTTTTGCATATGTATAACATATTTTACTATACATTTTGAATAATGGAAAAGAAGGTTTAATTTATGGATGCAAATAAGATATGAATTTATTTTTTTCATCCAGGAAAATTGTTTCCGAGTCTCAGGTAATGGTGAATGGATTAGATTCCAATGGCATAAATGAAGCCTTTCCAAAACCTAGTCCATTTTCATCATTTCCAACTCCAACACAGTCAGCTTGGCCATCTTTTGTTGATAAATTGTTTGGCTCAAATCAGCCAAAACAAACGCAATCTAATACTGACAAAGAGGAAGTGTCATCAGAAGGTAATGGAGAAGAAGAGCAATTAACAGAACAGATCCTGCCAGAATCAAGCAATGCATATGAAACAGAGACTGTAGGGTCTGAACCCAGAGATGAGGATACAAATAATGAAGATGTATTCACCAAGTCAACAAATAGTCCAGACCAGAAAGAAAGTTCAGATTCATTGCCATCATTGTCAGAAAGTGCTAATTTGGAAGGTATAAAATAATCCATATTTGTTCTTAACAATCAGTCACAGATAGAAGATTTGATGAAGGGGATGTGATTTTGATATACATTGAAAGCGTATATATATGATAAAGTTGTTGTATGATTGCCAATGAGACAACTCTTCACGAAAATTTAAATAAAGTAAATCATTTAGATAATATTTTTTTACTTCAATAGATGTGAGATTTTGTCAAAATGATGTCATGATTACAAAAAATAGCAGCAAAGTGATATTGAACATTTATTTTAAATTGGATAATGTATGTAGAGGTATTATATTTAGTTAGCTTGCTTTCTAAACTGGTTTCACAATGTTTTTGTGCTGTCCCTATTTTTGATTGGTTCTTTGCTTAACAATTGACTCCAAAATGAAAAAGGAGGTAGTAACTCAGCTAATAATGATTTCATGGTTCAGCTGGCAAGCAAGCTAACTTAAGATATAACCTACACACTCAACTTTATGTGCTGCCACTCACAGTTATCTCCCCTAAAATTATCAACTTGTTTAAATTAGGACATTCCTAATTTCATGCATACAAAATCCAGGTGCATAAAGCAGTCTGGTTAACCACTAGTTGAGTAATTTAGTGCCTAAATATATATATATATATATATAACTTGTCTAAACATCAACCCAACAATGTTAGATCTGTAAATTTGCTTTCGCACATTTTTGGTTCTTCCCTCGCTGGGATTCGAACCCATGCTACTGTGCTATCGTGACACCAAATCGCCTGCACTGCAGCCGTCCCGCTAGACCACACAACCACCTGGGCTCTACAATAATAGAGCTTTCTCTGGCCGTATGTTACCTTTCCTCGTCAGTTTTAATCAAGCAGCGTACTACAGTACATGATATATAAGGCATGAAGATGTTATTGTTACAGATCAGCTAAATTATCTATAGTAAAGGATCCTACAAATTAATGTAAGATACAGTCACAGAAAATAATTATATTCATAAGTACGTCTGAGTCAGTGACAACTCTACAACAGATGTATCCATCAGATCGCCATCAATGATGGTGATACGTGGCTGTGTACATAATGTATATACAACTCATCTAAACATCAACCCAACAATGTTAGATCTGTAAATTTGCTTTTGCAAATTTTTGGTTCTTCCCTCGCCGGGATTCAGAACTCATGCTACTAAGATATTGTTACACCAAATCGCCTGCACTGTATTGGTGCGCTAGACCATTTGACCACCTTGGCCTCAAAATTAAAGCTTTCAGTGGCCAGCTGGTTACATCTTGCAATAATATTATGGCATTTTGAATACTATTTGACTTGATAATCACTTTTTAATTTATTTCAGAAAAATCTGCAGTGATTGATGAAGACCCTGAAGTTGACCAAGAAAAAGAAAAAACAAAGCAAAAAGATGTTGAACAATTGGATTTATCAAATCAAACTGAAGAAACAGAAAAGTTAGCAGATACCTGTGACAATGCAGAAAAGACAGAATCTACACAATGTGATGACGATAGTGACAGTGTTAAATCTCAAAAAGTTTTAGACATGTGTGAAAAAGCACAAAATATATTGGACAGTGTAAACAAAGCCTGTTCTGAGGCAGAAAAAACTGTCACAATAGCCCAGCAAGTTTGTGAGTCGGACCAAAAAGAACAATCATCTGACAGTGATACAGAAAATCCTGAAGCTCCAATTTCAGAAATTACAGAAAAGCAATCAAATAAAAAAGATGGAGAACAAAAACAATTGACATTAGATCCTCCTTCAGAGTCCAAAGACAGCAATAGTGCAGTGACAGTGGAACAACCTCAGTCAGATCTACCAGTTGTAGATCAAAAGTCACAATTGGAAATATCAGATAAGCAGCAACTACAATCGTGTAATGAAAGTGGGGATTCAGTAAGTGATTCTAAAAAAGCAAGATTACAGCTATCAGAGGCTTGTGAATCTATGGATGTGGATTCTAATGAATCTGTTTTAGATAATTCAAACAACACTGCAACGTCTAACTTGCCATTGAAAGAAGCTACAAAAGATGAAGAAAGAGCAAGACTTGATACTGAAGCTCAAATAAATAAAACAGAAGATATACCAATGGAACAAGATTAGACCTACTTTTAACTTGACTAAGTTTTCTCAGGACAGTGATGGTTGTTTATTTATATATTTATGTGTACTATCTATGATGAATTTAAATGTTTTTATGTATGTACATATATCTATACAAATAAAGAGTATTTAGTATTTTTCTTATTTAAAAAAATAATTACACTGTACTTTTCAGAAGCAAGAATATTTGAAAATGGAGGCTTTCTTGTTGCTATAATTATTAGTCCACTTACGACCAAGTCTAAATTAAAATTACAAAAATACTGAACCTTTAGGAAAATTCATAACAGAAAGTCCCTAATCAAATGATAAAACACATCAAACGAATGGACAACAACTGGACTTCAGCCAATTAAAGTTTGCACTCTGTCCATCTGTCAGTCCTTCAATCAGTTTTCCATACTTTTTCTCTCCATGCTTGAAGAGTTTGATATTTGGTGCATTACTTTATCATGACAAGTTACGTACAAATGTATATACAGATCAATTTCAAATTTTGTCCAAGGCTGATGATTTTGTGCAGAGTTAATTATGGTCCTCTATAACTTGGACTTTAGAAAATTCACAAAAAATAATCAGGCTTTTTTTTGTCATTCTGTAAGATATTGATTTACTAATTGGTATATTGTTTTATTATGAAAAGTTACAGATAAAGTTTGAATTTGGTTTAGGTCAGATGATTTGGTGCAGAGTTATGGTCCTTGGACTTAAAAAAATCATTTAAATAATCAGTGTTCAGCATGTTTTTGTCCATCAGTTTGCCCCAACCAAATGTTATGAAACTTCTACACAATGCTTATTACTAAAAAAACACAGGTCAAGTTTGAATTTGGGTAGCGTCACTTTAACCATTCTAGAGTTCTGCCAAATTTTTACAAATGGAAAAATTGTTGATTTTTTTCCCCCATTCTCTAACTTTAGTTTTCCTCAACCAAATGTTATGAAACTTATATGACAATGCTCATTACTACAAAACACAGACCAAGTTTTAATTTGGAAAGTGTCTCTTTTACTTTTCTAGAGTTTTGCCCCTTATAAACAAAGGGAAAATTACTGAATGTTTTTCATTTCCATTCTCTTACTTTAGTTTACCTCATCCAAATGTTATGAAACTTATACACAATGCTTATTACCACAAAACACAGATGTTAATTGAATTTAAGGGGTGTCAATTCTACAGTTCTAGAGTTGTGCCCTTTACAAATGGAAAAATTGACGAATATTTTGTTTTCATAAAAAAAAGAAGATGCAGTATGATTGCCAATGCGACAACTCTCCACAAAAATGACCAAAATGACACAGAAATTAACAATGAGCAAAGCCCATACCGCATAGTCAGCTTTAAAATATTTTGTTTTTGTTCTCTAACTTTACTTTACTAAAAAAATGTTACGAAACTTAGATGCAATGCTTATTACTACAAAACATAGATCAAGTTGAGTTTGGTGGCCTGCTTTACTGTTCTAGAGTTATGCCCTTTTACAAATGAAAAAAATGCTGAATTTTTCTTTTCTCTAACTTTGCCTCAAGCAAATTTTATGAAACTGATACACAATGCTTATTACCACAAGATATAGATTAAGTTCAAATTTGGGTAGTGTCTCTTAATAATCTTATATGCATAGGGGGCATCATCTGTGTCCCATATTTATTTTTCTTGCTGAGGTAGCTATACACAGTTAGATTAGTTTCGCATTTTGGCCCCTGTGGATTTTTCAAATAGGAGAGTAATTGTGTAATAAAATTCATTTTTAGACAGCTGAGTGCTAATTTAGCCTTCAAAGATGGTTTATAAGAGCATCAAGATTATTTTTTACATGTTTTATGGGCTGTTTTCTGTTTGACAATCCGTATTTTCATAGCTAGACCGGCAATCGCTCCAGAAATTAATGTAATGTTTACAAACACTTTTTTTCTACACAAAGTTTTTGACGCAATTTTACAAAAAAAATGAGATGAAAGACATATAATTTCATTGGATTTGCTGAATGATATATGTACACAGTTTCAGAAAAGTATTACTTCAAGCGATTGAAATTCTACTTTTAGTCAAATTTTGGGGAAATATTTGACATCTTTTCCCCCTTTTTGCAATATTTTATAACAAATAAATGCAGATTGTTGCCATGGATACACCCAAAAGAAATTTTATTTTACCATTTTATATACTGGATATAAAATCGATGGAAGATTCTGATTACATACATATGCCCATATATGACACAAATAGTAAGCTTGATATTGCAAGAAAGCAATGAAAAGGGGATGGTAAAATTTATTAGGGCAAATTTTAATATATTTTCCTAACCTAACTGTTTATTGCTACCTGAAGGTTAGTGGTTCTCTCTCACTCCTGCTTGGTCTGTGTAACACTTATCAAATCAAAGTTTTAAAAAGTTTTGAAATTTTAGATTTTTGGAATTTTCATCAAAGTTTTAAAATATCAAAATTCCAAATTGTGTAAAAGTTTTGAAATTTTGAAATTTTAACCAAATAATTAAAATATTGAAATTCTAAATATCGTTTTTGAATTTGATAGTTTAAAAATTTGATCAAACTTTAAAACTACTAAGCCTAACGTGCAATTTTGATTATTTCACTTTTTGAAAGTTTGATTTTTTATAAATTTTTGATAAGATATCAAAAATAGAAAATGGACGAAAAGAGGGGTACCTGTAAACACGGCTCTGATTATAATCATTCTAAGTTTGGAATAAATAGCACGAAATATATAAAATATTTATTAATTACAAAATAGATAATTAAAAGAAGTCGATTTTTTATTAAACATATTAAACATCAGATGGGATAACAGTATCCTGATATTATAAAGTTGTGCATCTATTAAGAAAAATATTTAAACTAGTACCAAATAATAATTAAAATTGACAACAACACTTCAAAAGATCTGCAATTTTATTATCTATGTCTACATGTTTCGCCTGCAATGCAGGCTTCATCAGGACAATTTTTATACAGAAATTGAGCCCCTGAAGTACTCAAAGTGGTGCATTTTATTTGACGTCGTCATGGTGAGAGAAACAATGAAAAGTGAAAGTAGCAATACAGAGTTATAAATAGATAAGATAAATATCTATATATAAATAATTAACAAAGGAACAGTTTTTGACAATTTTATCATCCACAGCGGCGATCATAATCTTCCTATTGTTGCCGACGCGCCGGGAAGTAGTAACCTCCAACCTTGGCCAGGTTGGAAGAGAAGCCTTGCGAAGTGGTAGGAATCATGGGAAGTTCGTCCTATTAGATGCCAAGCCTTTAGAACAATTTCATGTATCATATAATAGTAAAACGAACTCAAGTTACATTGTATACAAACTTTAATTTTCTATATTTATCTTATCTATTTATAACTCTGTATTGCTACTTTCACTTTTCATTGTTTCTCTCACCATGACGACATCAAATAAAATGCACCACTTTGAGTACTTCAGGGGCTCAATTTCTGTATAAAAATTGTCCTGATGAAGCCTGCCTTGCAGGCGAAACATGTAGACATAGATAATAAAATTGCAGATCTTTTGAAGTGTTGTTGTCAATTTTAATTATTATTTAAGGATTGCATTCATTTGCATGATTTGACAACCCGGCATACCAAGGTATCCACTTCAGGGACTCTACCAGAACGATTTCACAGGCGTTGGTTCACCTCGCGGAATTTAATTTATTAGTACCAAATAAGTTGAATTAAATCTCTAATATAAGGATAACATTCAAGATAAATAATTCAGAGCTATTTTGGTGTTCTTAGTGCCCAACATTTAGCAGTAACAGTAAAAACTGACCAACTCGCAGAGGCCAAATAGTGTTCTTCGCCTTTTGTTACGTTCCTGATGAAGGTAGATTCAGAAAAAGCGCTTCAGTTGCATGCAACTTCAAACTTTTTTTTTTCTTTTTTATCGATTTCATGACGATAAAATAGCTTTTATGATTGATTTCAGTTCCAAGTAATTATACGGAAGGAATACTTAATTTATGGTGTTGCAATGAACGTTGTGCTATGCGTGCAGCTGGCTCCTAGAAAAACAAGTGTATTGGTTCAGTAAATGGTTCAGTGATAATAGATGTCATACAAAACGCCGAAATATAATAATGAACTAAAACTAAAGTCATACAAGACTAAAAATACCAGAGGCTCCTGAATTGAAATGCGGCGGGGTTAAACATATTTCGTGAGATCACAACCCTCCCCCTATACCTCTAGCCAATGTAGAATAAACAAACACACAGCAATACGCACAGTAAAACATAAATGCACTTTAAAAGAAATCCAAGTCCTATGTTAGAATAGCAGTGGCGGATCCAGAGGGGGGGTTCCGGGGGTTCGCACCCCCCCCCCCTTTATTTTGGCCGAGCAATGCATTTGTATCGGGACATATGTTTTGCACCCCCCCCCCCCCTTTGCCCTGGGATAGCACCCCCCCCCCCCCCTTTGGAAAATTCCTGCATCCGCCCCTGAATAGGAAACAAGAAACTAATCAAAAAGACAATGAGAGTGAATTAACAAAGGACTACTATATATATAAAGCTAGCAGTTACTGACATATGCCAGCTCCGGATCTCAATTAAACTAATTGAAAGATTATGTCTTCATCATATGAATAACAAGCACAATCCCTCCCTTTTGTATGTATTGCTAATTTGTTCCTGAACATTCATGAAATATTTGCCACTGACAACCAAAAATCGATAATTTAAAATAGGTTGTTTACATACAAATTACAAAGAAACTTGGGATTCAACTCCCTCGGGCAAGGTACCCCTTACAGCTGGAATTTGATATGTTTAACCTCAATTTAGTCAAACACCTCTTCAATTGTTTTGATTCTTATATTTACTTGACTTTCAAATATTCAGTTTTCAGTGTTTTGAATGTGAATGCTTTACTTAAAATGCAGCGGTTTACATTGTACTGGTTTTTCGAGAGCAACATTGCATGGTGTATGGCCAAAAATCGAAAAATCCACCATGCAGCTAAAAGCGTGGCACTCTCTTTACACACCCCATTCTGAATGGACGCACCTGTTCTCTTTCATTTTGCTCAAAGTTCATTGTCGTACGATAACTTAAAAATGCACAAATAACAAATACAAAACAATGATATCCCTTAGTACAAAAAAAATCCATTTGCTATTTAAAAACGTTGGTTGATAGAGGGCTCTGACGGAGCTACGTATAGGATAAATGCATATACTGTACAAGCTTCAGTTCAAACGTTGTCTAAGGGGACGACCATTTGATTTATTTTTTTTGGGGGGGGAGGATTTTGAAAATAAATAACTCAGCCTTGATAATCACAAAAATAAATGGTTTGTTCTGTGGTAGTTTGAAAATAAATTACCTGACTTGCAATGTATTGAAAATAAATAACTCAGCCAGTCTAATCGGAAGTATGAGATGGCACCAGATTCTTCATAAGTTCATCTTTTCCCCCCAAAAAAATCGGAATTCACTTCCAATTTTTTTAATAATAAAAGCATAGATATTATTTAAATCATGATACTTGAAATGTCTGAAAATTGGTTTCATTTAACTTGAGGTATATGGTCTCGGGAAACCTTACCTCACTTTCCTTTTCCAGGGGTCCGTGTAACACTTATCAATTCAAAGTTTTAAAAAGTTTTGAAATTTTGGATTTTTGGTTTCAGTTCCAAGAAATGATACGGAAGGAATACTTAATGTATAGCGTCGTGCTAGGCGTGCTTCATATGGCCCCTTGACAAAAAAGTGTACTCGTTCAGTAATTATAGACGTCAATATAACAATGAACTAAAATTAAAATCATACAAGACTTAATGGACAGAGGCTCCTGAATATTTGGGACAGGCGCACAAATGCGGCGGGGTTTAGCATGTTTCGTGAGATCGCAACCCTCCCCTATACCTCTAGCCAATAAAGAATGAAAAACACACAGTAATACGAACAGTAAAACGCACTTGAAAAGGAAATACAAGTCCTATGTCAGAATAGGAAACAAAAGAAACTAATCAAAATGACAATGATAATAAATTAACAAAGCACTACTATATATAAAGCTAGCAGTTACTGTCATACGCCAGCTCCAAACCTCAATGAAACTAATTGAAAGGTTATGTCTCCATTATGCACACTCTCTCCCTGTTGTTGCTAATTTGTTCCGGTACATTCATGAAATATTTGTCACTGGCAACAAAAATCGATAATTTAAAATAGGTTGTGTACGTACCAATTACGGAGAAACTTAGGATTCAGCTCCCTCGGACAAAGTAGCCCTTATAGATGGATTTTGATATGTTTTAACTTCACTTTGGCCAAACGCCTCTTCAATTGTTTCGGCTCTTATTTTTCTTGACTTTCAAATTTCAGTTTTCAGCGTTCCGTAGGTAAATTCTTTACTTAAAATTCAGCGTTTTACATTGTACTTTTTTTTCGAGAGCAACATTGGTGTATGGCCAAAAATTGAAAAATCCATCATGCAGTTGACAGTGTGGCTTCTCTTTACACGCACCATTCTGACTGGATGTACCTGTGTTCTTTTAGTTTGCTCAAAGTCGATTGTCGTACGATAGCTTAAAAATGCTCAAATAACAAAATGCAAATACGGAACAATAAAATCCCATAATACAAAAAAAATCCCTTTCCTTTTATTTACTATTTAAAAACAGTGGTTGATTTAGGACCCATAATGGAGCTACGTATATGATAACCAGTCCAAACATTGTCTATACGGGAGCAACCCTTTAACTTTAAAAGTGGGGTGTGGTTGTTTTGTCAAAGCGCTAACAATTTTATTAAGTTTTTCATCGCTATTAAAATCTTATCTGGTTCAAAATTTAACACTATAAGCTAAAGGCATGGAGAAAATTTGGATTCAGAATTTTTCTTTTGTCCTCTGCTTGCACAGAATATTATTTTTTCCATCAAATTGGATGTATTTATCGAAGCCCCTCGTGGAAGTATCAAAGTAAAAAAAAAATTAAAGTGACTATCTATATATTGGATTCCCCAAAAGATTACCATTTATCGCTGATATAAACTTTTGAAAAGAATTTTCAATTTTCAAAATGCCGGCATCTACAAATGGATAGATAGGCGCTTAATGTAGTACAACGGCAACTATTACATAAATATGAATGCTGAAAATAATGTTTATGATATACGTTTATATATGATATGAATGGTTTCAACTTTTACAAAACCAGAGCTATAAGTTGGATATATACGTTTACTTTATTTGGCCTTTTTAATTTTATTTGACTTTATTTGCCTTTTTAACTTAATTTGATTCGAGCGTCACTGATAAGTCTTTTGTAGACGATACGCGCGTTGGGCGCAAAAACCGGCAAAATTTGTATCCTTCTAATAATGAGTTTATGTAGATACCTTGTAACAGTATCTTGGCTTCAATCTAGTAATATTTGATCTAAGTACTCTTAATTTCAGCGTAAATATGATCAAAAACCTCCCACATTGTAGACTAGCACAACCTTAATTGGGACACCATGCATTCAGTATTCCTACCGTACCAAAAAAATATTAACTAAAGACATTGATACAAGGCAATATAATTATGATCATCATGCAATCGATAAAAATGAAAACATAACGTTAAAAGTTACGACCGAAGCGCTTTTCTGGATCGACCTTCTTATGGAACGCTCAAAGCTGAATATTTAAGGCCACCAACTTACAAAGAGCAAATTAAAACGTTAAAAATGATCGTTCAATGATATATTCTTTAGCCAACATGATTGCAGAAAGTAAGAAGTCGTAGAGCAAAACAGAAAAACAGAAAAATTTGAAATCAAAAGAGATGATACACCGTGTATTGAGCCTTTGTATTGCGTAGAGTTCAGTAGAAAATATAAATACATGCTCAACCTAACAATACTATTTGACCTACTGCGAGTTGCTCAGTTTTTACTGTTACTCCTGTTTCTCCTAAAATATGGGTGCTAGAAAAAACAGCAAGTAAAATGGCCAATATCAGAGCCGTACGTCTTGTTTTGAAATGAATTCTCTTCTTTTGAGAAATATTTATTTTGTCATCCAATTTTTCACCGTTTACAACTGTCTGTCTGTGGTTTTATTTCATACATTAACTTTTAAGTATCAGTATGTTTTCAATTCATATTGTTTCATTTCGTTCCGCTTTTATTTCGTTTCGCTTTTTACAGGTACCCCTCTTTTTGCCCCTTTTTTATTTTTGATATTTTAATCAAAAATTTAAAAAATCAAACTTTCAAAAAGTGAAATAATCAAAATTGCACGTAAGGTTTAGTATTTTAAAAGTTTGATCAAATTCCTAAACTATCAAATTTAAAAACGATATTTAGAATTTTAATATTTTAATAATTTGGTTAAAATTCCAAAATTTCAAAACTTTTACACAATTTGAAATTTTGATATTTTAAAACTTTGATCAAAATTCCAAAAATCCAAAATTTCAAAACTTTTAAAAACTTTGAATTGATAAGTGTTACACGGACCAACAGGGTCTGTAACTACATTGAGGCAAATGCCTCATGTAGGAATTTCAAAACTTGACCAAACGCTTTTCTCCATATCAAATTGTGTTCAAGGCGAGTGCCATGCAAGAAGCAAGTTCTGTTTTCCCACAGACGTAGCCCTGATTTTTCGGGATCAATGTTTCTTATTTATTTGTCTTTTGTTCATTGATTGCCCTTCTGTATTCTGTTAGTGTTGCATTCCTTTTGTAATCTAGTAATTTTGTTATGGAACTTAATTGATCATGAGTTTAAAAAAAAACATCAGCCACAGACTTAACCATGTGAAATCCAATTTTGCTTTATCATGCACATTGGTCTTTTGATGTTGTCCCTAGAAACTTAAGTCTTGCACTGAATTTATACATTTTGCTTTGAGACCAAAATATTGTCAAAAAATTATGAAAACAAAACTTGCATTTTCAGATTATGAAAGGATATTCGGAACCCAGAAAGCATGATTTTGCATCATTTTTTTATAGCTTCTTGGGCCTTCAGTGGCTCCAAAACCCTTTGTTTGCCAATATTTTTATTGGAGGCTAGATACAGCCAAACTTTAATACTATGTATGTATGCAATACATGCATATGCAGTTGGGAATATAAAGGATTCATTTCTGCAAAGAATGATGATTAATTCTGATTAAATGGTACATAATGACTTGACTCTACATGTATTATTTATAATAAATAATTCATCTAAAAATGAAAATGAAAAATCTCGCCTCAACAGTGCAGAAAATGAATAATCTGTCCTCTTAGTTTACAAAAATAAATAACCCCTGCCCCCCCCCTCCCCCCCCCCCCCGAATATCAAATGGTCGTCCCCTAAGGGAGCAACCATTTAACTTCAAAAGTGGGGATACTAAGTTAGTCCAGCGGCTACAAACATATTTCAGACGAATTGTGCACATCCTGCTACAAGCATGAAATTTGGCATAGACCTCCCTCAACTATTACTCTTTTATTTTAGATAGGGAGGCATTTGAAAAAAATGTCTCACTTCCGGTAAAATCCAAAATGGCGGACATCATACTTAAATCGGCCCAATATCGAAGGGCTAGAATAGAAAGGGTATTATGTTAATGCTGCTATAATAATATTTGGTACACACCTTTGTTATGTACTACTTTTGGATATATTATATAGATTAGATGTCTTTAAAAACCTTACTTCCGGTAAAATCCAACATGGCGGACATTGTACTAAAATAAGCTTATTTTTTAGGGAGGGTGATTGAAATGTGTTTTAACGTATTGCTGCTATCATTAAATTGTGCAGGAACCTTTCTTTGGTGCTTGTAAGGGATATAATATATAAGACATATGTCTTAAAAACCCTTACACCGGTAATATTCAAAATGGCGGACATAGAAATATCAATTTTTTATTTTGATATTCAACTTCTTTTCAAAATGTGAAGAAAATGGGTGTTTTTTTTGTGGTGGTCATTTAATTTTTGGCTTTAAGTTATCCTCTTAACCACTAATCATAATCTGTAGTTAATATTTGAATACAAAAATACTTCCTGTAAAAAAAAAAAAAAACAATATGGGGTAAATGTAAAAGATAAGTCCCTAATCCATATCTTCGATGTAGAGTTTTGGATAGATTGATTAAAACAAAATAAAATCACTTAAGTACTAAAACATTTTAAAAATAACCACTATTTGGCCAAAAAAACATGTTAATTCCCAGTCACCACCACATGCACACGACGCAGGGCACGAAAGACTTGATTTTCCACATTAACAACAACCGCGGCAACCTTTCTTACATCCACAATGTGCAAGCTTCTGACAAAATGATGAGGCCTCAGAAAGAGTTTTTTAAAAGTGATCATCTTTGTCCCTTCGTCATCCATTAGCACCTGGACTGGGTAGCATAAGAGACAATTTCAAGCTCGTCCCCTTAACACGTGTCTCAGTGTATTGTACGTTTTGCATGCTGTAAATGACTAGACTAAGTTGAGGCAGGAACATATATAGGTATATTGTTCCCAGGTTGAGGGAATAGCCTCAATTAGCCTTCCCTTTTGCGTAAATAGTTATTTCTTGCCTTGTTAACCATGCTAACTGATAAGTTTGTATGATCTTACAGTAAACACCGGTGATTTAGGCGGACCAATTATCATTCTTTATGTTAATGTCACATCTTCAAATGCCATCAATGTCTCCCACGCAGTCTCTTTTTCCCCTTTTCAAGCAAACAGAGAACTGTATCACAACCGGTAAATACATGGATCACAATATGTGTGTGTGATCACTCATCGCTAGTTTATATGAAAGTTCATTAATAGATATTTATCTAAAGCTTTTCCCCTCCTAAACACAATCCATAGTTCGTCTACCCCTATGTCACTGAATAGCGAAATAGTAATGACAGCATCATCATTAAATGACTCGTTTAAGTTCGTGTTTCACTGTATCAGACACATGCACCATGATTCTAGTGTCAGAATTTTAATGTGAATATGGTGCTTAACTTGAAATACATCACGTGGTGGTTAAGATAGAATAGCCTGAACATGTGTTGCTACAACTACCATATGCATCCAAGACTTCATCCACTCTTGTAACAGTTTCACGGGTTTTTTTTAAGGTATAAAGGGCATAATACCCTACCAGCATACTCGTTATGAAACACCTTGAAACTGTAACAACAGTGGATGTAGTCTTGGATGCGTACATAGACAATACCGGTAGTTTGAAGACTGCTACAAGAAACAAGAGCTACATTTAGGGGAAAGGGAATACATAGACGATTCCAGGAACTGTTACAACAGTGGAAGTAGTCTCGGATGCGTACATAGATAATAACGGTAGTTTGAAGACTGCTACAAGAAACAAGAGCTACATTTAGGGGAAAGGGAATACATAGACGAATCCAGGGTCAAAACAAATTTCTCAAAATTGGTAAAGTTTTCTGAGAGATGACGACATTAAGAAAGAACTTTTTAGTTTTTATTCACAGGAGCTTGCTCAATAGCATCTTCGCTACAAAATCTTTCAAGAGAGCGGGAGTGGATCGTAACCCTTGGCTAGCGAAGATGGCTCAATAGATTTTGAGGAAAAGGTAGTTGTAGCACAAACGCAGGATGTTCTGTATTATCCACCACATGATGGTGTTTCAAGTTTAGCTCCATTTTAACATGAAGAGGCTTATACTAGAATCAAGATACATATGTCTGATGCAGTGATACACAGGCTTAACTGAGGCACGACTCGAACAGTCGATACTGATGTTGCTGTCATTGCTGTTTCGTTATTCCGTGACATAGGGGCAGACGAATTTTGGCTTGCATTTGGATGTGGGAAAAGCTATAGATATATATATATATATCCATGACCTTTCAAAAGCACGTTTACTTGAAAGGGAACTTCGTTGTTGACATGGATGGCGTTTGAAGATGTGACTTTATGATTTAAAATGATGATTGATCAGCCAACATCACCAGATATGGATTTGCTAATGTCATTGAAAAAACGATACGTGGTTTTGTAGTAAGATCGAACAAACTTATCAGATGGGGTTTACGAAGCAAGAACACATGTTTTTGGAAGAGGAAAGATTTATTGATGCTATTTGAACGATTAGGTCTAGTGTTTTTCAGCATGTAAAACGTGCAATATACCATGGCGAGTGTGGATGAGTAACAAGCTTGGAATTGGTTCTTCTGCTTACTAGTCAAGACGCTTATAAATGGCGAAGGGAAAAATATGATCCATTGGAACCCTTTTGGACAACTATTTGTGAGGCCTCTTCACCTTATCAGGTGCTTGTACATTATTGATGTAAGAAACAATATCACGGTCTTTGTAAATGAGGAAAATTAGCTCTCCGATTGTGAATGAACATGTATTTGCGGCCATAAATCAGTAATTTTAAAGATGTTTTAGTACTTAAGTTATTTTATTTTATTTTAATCAATCTATCCAAAACTCTACATCGAAGATATGGACTGAGGACTCATCTTTGAAATTTACGCCATATACCGGGAGTAATAACTTTGTATTTAAACATTAATCCCCCATTTTGGGATTTCTAAAATGATTACCATTTATCGCTGTTACAAACTTTTGAAAATAATTTTCAATTTTCAAAATGCCGACACTTACAAATGGATAGATGGACGCTTAATGTACAGCGGCAACTATTACATAAATATGAATATAAATTAATGTTTATGGCATACGTTCATATGATATGAATGTGCTCAGCTTTTACAAAACCAGAACTATACCTTATTTGGCCTTTTAATTTTATTTGACTTTAGCCTTTTTAACTTAATTTCATTCGAGCGTCACTGATAGTCTTTTGAAGACGAAACGCGCATCTGACACAAATACAAAATTTACATCCTGGTATCTATCTATGATGAGTTTTGTAGATAGCTTTATAATTTTAGCGTAAACAAGATATCATAAACCTCCAACATTCCAGACTAGCACAACGTTCATTCAATGCGACACCATGAATTCAGTATTCCTTCCGTACCAATACTTAGAACTGAAATCATTGATACAAGGCAATATATGATCGACATGCAATCGATAAAAATGAAAACAAAACGTTAAAAGATACGACCGAAGCGCTTTTCTGGCCTTCTTGAAGAACGCCCAAAGCTGAATATTTAAAGCCTACAATTAATAAAGAACAGAAATAGTTGATTAAAACATTAAACATGATTGTTCAAAATGTACATGGAATGATATATTCATCCACCGACATGATTGCAGAAAGTAAGAAGTCGTAGAGCAGAACAGTAAAATTCGAAATCAAATGAGATAATATAACGTGTATTGAGCCATTTTATTGCTTAAAGTAGAAAATATATATACATACTATATCTAACCATACTGTTTTACTATTGCGAGTTTGTCAGTCTTTACTGTTACTTCGAAAATATGGGTGCTGGAAAAAAACAGCAAGTAAAATGGTCATTATCAAAGCCGTGCGTCGTGTTTTAAAATAAATTCTCTTCTTTTGAGAAATATTTATTTTGTCGTCCAATTTTTCACCGCTTACTGCCTGTGGTTTTATTTTATACATCAGTATCAGTATGCTTTCATTTCATTTTGTTTCGTTTTGTTCCGCTTTTATTTCGTTTCGACGTTTACAGGTACCCCTCTTTTCGCCACTTTTTTATTTTGATATCTTAATCAAAAATTTAAAAATCAAACTTTAAAAAGGATTTCTAAACTGTCAAATTTAAAAATGATATTTAGAATTTTAATATTTTAATTATTTGGTTAAAATTTCAAAAAATTTAAAACTTTTACACAATTTGGAATTCAAAATTCCAAAAATCTAAAATTAGAAGACTTTTCAAAAAGAATTGATAAGTGTTACACGGACCCTGCTTCCTCCAGTAATAAAACATTGGCCAACAAAAAAAAATGTTTTATCATCGTAGACTTTGACTCAAATCCTTTCATTTCCAAGTGTAAGTATGTTACTAATGTAATTGTGTTTGTTTTTGTATTATGTGTTATACATACAAGTCAATATAATTGTTATACTTCCATGCTATTACTAAATAAAAATCCCTGGTGTGGTTGTCCATCTTTGGGATGGTATGATTGCCAATGACACGAAATTGAGGCATGTCGAACTGTCAGTATACTATTTTTATAGTTCGTTCTTATGTTGTCCACCTGGTTTCCACTGTCACAGGTTAAGGGGAGGGTTGGGATCCCGCTAACATGTTAAACCCCGACACATTATTTATGTATGCGCCTGTCCCAAGTCAGGAGCCTGTAATTCAGTGGTTGTCGTTTGTTTGTGTTACATATTTGTTTTTCGTTCATTTTTTTTACATAAATAAGGCCCGCGTTAGTTTTCTCGTTTGAATTGTTTTACATTGTCTTATCGGGGCCTTTTATAGCTGACTATGCGGTATGAGCTTTGCTCATTGTTGAAGGCCGTACGGTGACCTATAGTTGTTAATGTTTGTGTCATTTTGGTTTTTTTGTGGATAGTTGTCTCATTGGCAATCATACCACATCTTCTTTTTTATAGTATAAGAAGTGCTAATGTCCCATGGAGAGAGAGCAAGCACCGATAACTCTGCATGGGAGATTTTCAGAAGTGCAAGTGATGGACAGCAGCAAGCGGCTACTCATTCGTCACAACTCGGTCGATCCCGTACCTTTCTGAAGGAGAATAGCGGATTCACCCGAGGATTGCCGATTGTACTTGCTTGTATTCAATCAACTGTTCTATCGCACAGTGATGTTTGAACCAATGTAATTTATAAAATGACATATTGTCATAGTTTTGGGAGTCAGGGACACTGTTGTTATCTGTATCAACATGAAAGAATAGTGTACTTTACTGTCAGAGTCGTGGACTACTGATTCAAAATAAAGCTGATTTTAAACGACGAGCTTTGTAACCGCTGAGAAAACAGTGGCGGGTCCAGAAATTTTTGTAAGGGGGACCCGCTGACTGACCTAAGAAGGGGGCACTCCAGTCACGCTTCAGCGATTCCCTATATAATCAACGAAATTTTTTCCTTAAAAGGGGGGCCGCCCCCCCCCCCTCCCCCAGGATCCGCCTATGGAAAAATTGTAACAACAACCAAATTGGATGAGATGCGGTATAATTTTAAGTCACACCTGGTGGGATAGTGACCAAAATTGGTTCCAACTGAACCATGCGTTTGGTATTATAGAGAAATGAAAAACTAGGCTCAAACTTGTTTCTATGATCCGGAAGATGTTTCGAATTAGGAGGCTAACCCTTGCTGTTCACTTCTATAAACACGAAAAGATTTCCTTAGCTGTATTGGACAAAAGTTTTTTCTGAATTTTTGTTCGCAATGCTTTGTTTTGTATTTGATTAGGCCATTGAATCTTTTGATTCGATTTTCACTGATGAGTCTCGAGTGCAAAATTATAAGCTTGGTATCTTTGATGATTTGTTTACAACCTTTGGTACGATGCCACTGCCGGTGGGAGTTTATTTGGTAAAAACAGGTCACGTCCTGGCGTACAAATAGTACACTTCTATCCAAAACGTACACAGATACATACTGTTGTCAAACAACAAATATTAAATCGTCAATAAAACACAGAATAGAAAACTTCTATTTATTTCTTTAAAAATCGTAGGCGAAAAAGCAGTGAAAATATGTGCAAGTTGGATATCATCATGGTAACAGTTTGACCAAAAAGTGGGTGGTATTAAACGGCTGGTGCACAAATTAATCCAGATTCTTCGAAAGACAATTTTACTAAATTTACCATTGTATGATCGAGTCTTGTATTGACGAAGGTTTATCAGAATAAAGATATATATATATGTTACAGTGAATTTGTATAATCAGGGATTATGTAGAATAACTGATTTTTCAGGGAATATGTAGAATCACTTAAATCATTAGTAATTATATATAATCCCTGAAAATAACCAGTGATTTTACATAATCACTGAACATTTTAATAATTATTCTACATATTCCCTAATATGATTTCAGGGAATAACAATAATGTAAGGATGCTTTGTTTGTTAAAAAATAAATAATATAGACAAATTAAATTTTGTCTTTCATATTCCTTGCCAGATGAAATAATTTTGCTTTTAAACACAGAGGATAATTTTAAAGATATCACCAACACAGGGTTTCGAGATAAAGTTGAAGACTTCAAAATAAATAATAATAAACATTGATTTCCCTTTATAGCGATAACTTTACATGTATTGTTTGTTGCTTATTCATGTTCTATTTGTAAATCCACAGAACTTGTTATTTTTTTTTCGGTGGCAACGAAGATGATGGAACATCTGTTTTCTGGGTTTTTTTTTTTATCAAATGAACAAGAAAATTCAAACTGAGATAACTTAAATGTCATGATGATAAAACAGGTAAAACTGAAGAATTGATAAATAGAACAAAATTTTAGAGGAAGCTCGCATTTGGCGTAATATTCTCATAGCAATTCTGCAGGGCAAAAAGAAAAGGGAAACCCAAAAAACATTATCATTAGCAATTGTTTGCAAAAAGTCTGGAAAAGAATATTGCCTGGCCACAACACGCGGTATTTTGCGCGAACAGTTTCGAGGTTGCTCATTCCCTTATTTTCGGGATACCTTCAGAAGGTTTTACAGAACACTTTATTTTTCTTAGGTGTGTCGAAAATTTTAAGTCGATATCATGTGAAGGAATTTTTTTTTTAAATGTGGTTATTGTGATAGAAACAGATGTGAAGCATATTGTTTTAATATATTGTGTTTAACATTTTAATAAATTGTGCCTAACATTTAAAAAAAAAATGGCCATGGGTTATCATTTTTTATATATTTTTCTTAACATTTTACAATTTATGTTTATATTGATGTTTTATATGATTTTTATAAAATAAATTATTTGACTTTTATTCATTTTCTCTATAGGTAAAACTATTTCTTCATTTCAGTTATTATGTATAATCCCTGTCGTTTTTTCTAGTGATTATACATAATCCCTGAAAATTTTAGTGATTATATATAATCCCTAAACTAGCCAGTGATTCTACATAATCCCTGAAAATTTCAGGGATTCTACATAATCACTGATTATACAAATTCACTGTAACATATACATGAGATAATTTGTTTAAGGGAATATATAGTACTTAATTACATTAGTACTTTATTAAGCGTCCAAGGCATAACAATTACATGTATTAACGACAATTATAATAATAGGACATTTACATTTACACAAAAAAAATAACACAAAATATAAGCAAGTTTCACTCAAAAGTCGGTCTTCATATAAAAGTGATTGTGTGGAAATGAAACAAACTGTCAATAAGGCGCCTGGTTAATCTTCCTCAGATCAAGAGGCAATGTTACTAGCACATTTCCGCTTATTCCAAGTTCAAATTTACAAAACTAATTGTGATTTTTTTTCAAGGGGATTTTTATCTATAAAACTGGGTTTATCGAAAGGAGAATTATTGTTTCTAACAAAGATATAACCTCCTTGTTTCTAACGAGCTCTAGCAATTGCAATATTAAGATAGTATATAAGTTGTACACAACCATATCTGAGAACCATATATATACCAAATATAATGGATGTTTGGTATTTTAAAAATATGCTTTTAATATTTATTTTATTAATTTTAGCAAAACTATTAATAGAGACAGCTGTGTGTCAGATTAAGTACTATTAATTATTTACTGGCATTTTATTGCAGGGTTAATCCGCCAAATCGCAATATTCCCCGCGTATTATTGAAGTTCATTGAAGAAGGAAACGTATTTAAAAATAATATTTCATCACGGAAGCATTTATTGATTGGTTGTGTATTGGGGTCATTGCAGGTAATGGCAGACGTCACACTATGTGACGTAAACCTGGGAGTTCCATATGTAAACACTGTAAACTTCCGGGTCACATCAATATCGAATCGTTTTAGAGAAGATTTTTTTTAATGGAATCCATTTTGTCATTTTATCACATTCCGTAATACATGAGCCAGTCACTGACCTTGTATCGTGTATAGTAATTTTACTAAAACTGAATTTGACCACCTGAATAAACACTATAAAGGTAAGTTAATTAGGTCAATCTTGTGTATACTGAAATCTTGCACTCTCGACAAAAACACATTATTTTATATTATCGGTACCTGGTTGACATATGTATAGTACAAAAAATAAATAAAACGTAACAATTATTTTCTATGGAAAATCTCAATCTGATAAATACACATAAGAACATACGATGAAACGAAGATACAAATATTTCACAGGTGTGTCGCAATTCTACTTTGTCATGCCCTCACACACCCCCGCACATAAAAATTTTACATAGACATTTGTTGGAAAAATACACCTACACTGGTGTATTTTATGTAAGTTATTTTTATTCCACTTCTTTTAAATTGCATAGATATTGAAAAAGTTGGGTTTTTTTTCAATACGATATTATTATAATAATGACTTTTTGTAGTCTGCATACGAAAGCCACTATGACATTTCATGATGATGAAGGTGGATTCCCCTTCTTTTAATAGTCATTCTGTAATTTTTACCAGACGTATTTCCTGCAGTTTACTACGAATTGGTGTCTCGAGGAATTAACCGTACGAATTCGACGAAAACATTAAATTATGCAGTTTTACACCTTGCAATATTTCGATAAATGTGCCGGTAAAAGGTAAACAAGGCTTAAATGCTTTATTACTAAACATACAAATTCTGGAATCTTGATTTTTCATCGGAAAACATTCATACCATTTTTTTTTTTTTGTTGACCACATAAAAACCCCATCTTCGACGTACGTTCGTGATGACAAAAGACCTGGATTGACCTGGAATATCTATACCAGGAGTAGAGTAAATTTGTTTATTAATACAGTTTTTCGGTTTTCCCCTTTGTTTTGGCTCCAATCAGTGGATCTATACATTACCGTGGTGAATAGTGGTAGATTGACATTCTTTACATAACAAATTTCCCTGTGGAATATTGTGGTCATTGAAATGGTATGAAATTTGATTTTAGAACAATAGCAGAAATACACAACTTTAGCTCTTTTTTTATATCTTTTTAGCACACACTGATGAATATTTACGGTTTCTATAGAAACTCTGTGGGTTTGAAAACTGTTTTGAAAATTTCTGACATTTGTGTTTTTTTCAATTTGCTTTTTTTTATTAAAAAAAATCTGAGAAAGCTTTTTCAAATCTCCTCTAACTTTTAAGTTTGATAGCTAACTGTGTTAACGCAAAGGATGCGCTCGACAATATATCAACTCAAAACGATTTAAGATTTGTTGAATGGTGGCTGCTTAACGCACAGCGGCAAATATCATATCCATCCTTGAACATAAAATAAAATAAACACATCATAATTAATTAAATAGTGTGATTGTCAGTCTGAGTTTTGAAAAATAATAAACCGTTTTCCTGGACAGGTAATGTGGCAACGTATTACTTAAAGCATCACAATCAAAACTATATGACAGATACGACTACCTTTGTCTGTAAACTGGACTATTTTGATATCTATCATTGTATACAGAGTTGCATGAACATCGATGCATTTTATTCAATGGCCTCGCTTCATTTATATTCGGGATAAAAAAAAAAACATTGTTTAAATTCAGATTGTGCGTGTTTGAGTAAAATTTGTTAATTGTAATAATCTTACAGTACATCAGACAGTACATATATAGTGACATGCAATTGTATGGATTGAATGTTTGATAAACAGTATGTGGCCTGAATTCATTCCTTTTTATGTGTATGCACTTCCGTAAATGTACTCATTGCTTCGAAAAATCTGAGGTCTCGTCAACTATAGTCATGGTTCGTTGACTTTTGAATGACATGTTCAATAGTTCAGTTTTCTGATGGATCGCATGATGTACATACATGTTTAAGGAGTGAATAAAAGACCACTATGTGGAATATAAGCTAGCGAGACAGCATTCTATTTAACACATTAACATATTTAGCTATTTATATCAGCAAACGTCTTTAGAATCAAATTTTGAAAATATTGAGCAACAATTTTTTTATCTTCACTTCGACGAGAAGGCGAGTTCTCATACAAATGTAGATCACAATTTAAAACAAGATTGACGTCTTTAATAGAATTCTCTCTACAAAGTTTACCAAGATCTATAAGTACATGGCAACAAGTCTAAAAAAGTTGAGAAACGATTAAAGAAGGCTATCACATGAAGAATCTCCGTTTACACAGTTTTCCGTCCTAGGGTGTAACTGAGCATTGGTATTTTCTATGCTGGTGTATAACCTAGTCCTATAATTTAAGACTCTGCAGGTTCATATCATTTACATTCAACGTTTTTTTACTATCAATGTTGAACCGCATTTTGATAGTAAAAAAAAAATATTCGATGCTTATATTAAAGAACTAGTGTATATAGTTATCAAAGGTACCAGGATTATAATTTAGTACGCCAGACGCGCGTTTCGTCCACATAAGACTCATCAGTGACGCTCATATCAAAATAGTTATAAAGCCAAACAAGTACAAAGTTGAAGAGCATTGAGGATCCAAAATTCCAAAAAGTTGTGCCAAATACGACTAAGATACTCTTTGCCTGGGATAAGAAAATCCTCAGTTTTTCGAAAAATTCAAAGTTTTGTTTTTGTATACCCATTCCATGTTCATTCATTTTAAAAACAGAAAATTTCTATTTAGATATGTTTTATTAACTTTGGATTTTTGTCGAGCCTTCGACTTTAGTCGAAAAAGCGAGACTAAGCGATTCTACATTCCGTCGTTGTCGGCGTCGTCGGCGGCGTCAACAAAAATTCACTCTGTGGTTAAAGTTTTTGAAATTTTAATAACTTTCTTAAACTATACTGGATTTCTACCAAACTTCGACAGAAGCTTGTTTATGATCATAAGATAGTATCCAGAAGTAAATTTTGTAAAAATAAAATTCCATGGGGGGGCCCTCTTCCATTTTCTCTGTATTTTACTATAAATGGACTTAGTTTTTTTCTGCAGGGAAACAAAACATTCACGCTGTGGTTAAAGTTTTTATAATTTTAATAACTTTCTCAAACTATCCTGGGTTTGTACCAAACTTGGACAGAAGCTTGTTTATGATCAAAAGATAGTAAGTATCCAGAAGTAAATTTTGTAAAAAAGAAAATTCCTTTTTTTCCGTATTTTACTATAAATGGACTTAGTTTTTTCTGCAGGGAAACAAAACATTCACTCTGTGGTTATGGTTTTTAGAATTTTAATAACTCAAACTATCCTGGCTTTGTACCAAACTTGGACAGAAGCTTGTTTATGATCATAAGATAATATTCAGAAGTAAATTTTGTAAAAATAAAATTCCATTTTTTCCGTATTTTACTTATAAATGGACTTAGTTTTTTCTGCGGGGAAACATTACATTCCCTCTGTGGTTAAAGTTTTTAGAATTTTAATAACTTTCTTAAACTAACCTGGGTATGTACCAAACTTGGACAGAAGCTTATTCATGATCATAAGATAGTATCCAGAAGTAAATTTTGTAAATAAATAAATCCATTTTTTCCATATTTTACTTTTAAATGGACTTAGTTTTTCTGCAGGGAACCATTACATTCACTCTGTGGTTAAAGTTTTTAAAATTTTAATAACTTTCTTAAACTATCCTGGGTTTGTACCAAACTTGGACAGAAGCGTGTTTATGATCATAAGTTAGTATCCAGAATTAATTTTTTTTAAAATAAAATTCCATTTTTTCTGTATTTTACTTATAAATGGACTTAGTTTTCTGTGCCACACACAGTGGGGAAACATAACATTCACTCTGTGGTTAAAGTTTTTAAAATTTTATTAACTTTCTTTAACTATCCTGAGTGTGTACCAAACTTGGACAGAAGCTTGTTTATGATCATAAGATAGTATCCAGAAGTAAATTTGGTAAAAAAATAAATCCTTTTTTTCCGTATTTTACTTTTAAATGGACTTAGATTTTCTGCCAGGAAACATCACTTTCACTCTGTGTGTTTTTTTTTTAATTTTAATAACTTTCTTATACTATTTTTAATTTGTACCAAACTTGGACAGAAGCTTGCTTATAATCAAAAGTTAGTATCTAGATGGAAATTTTGTTAATATTTTGTACCTGTGTATCTGTATTTTAATTATAAATGGACCTAGTTTTTCTTCCAGTTAACATAACATACACAGGGGCGGATTTAGGCGGGGGCGTGGCGGGCGTGCGCCCCCCCTAAAATTTGCAAAGCATGGGTTGACTTCAACATATTTGAGTATCAGAAGAGATCATTCGATCTTTTTTAACATTCAAAAAATATAAAACAGTCAGTTTATCAGATTCAACGTGATTACTAACCAAGTGACCTACGCTTTATTAAAGTTCTATAAATAATTTCAAAGGAAGGTGTCAAATGTGAGCCTCAGCTTCGTTTGATGACAAATATAATAGGTTTTTACGTAGCAGTTAAAGTAAAAACAAATGTTGCATTGTATTTGCGGTTTTTATAATCAATTTGTTTGATAATCGAAGTTCCAAAACATCCCTTACTCACTTTCACAATTTCGTCATGACACGGTCGAGAAAACAGTCGGCAGGTGAGATTCTTTTATAATATCCGTAATGAAAGATAGAAATACTGTTTCAAGCGAAAGGTTAGTTTATTAATTGTATCTCTGTGTTAATATTTATTTCTCACTTGCAACCTAAATATTTAGCCGAATTCTGTGCCGTATTACTGTATGCTGGGGATCCCAAGAAAATAAATATAACTGCGAAATGCATCTCATTCTGATTTTAGTTGTTTGTGGCGAACACAGTTAAGTCTGGCACGACCTTCGAAAATCAAAAAGTAAAAAATAGATAGTATGAAAGGACAATTAAAAATCGCTGGTGAAAGTAGAAGTTTTCATTTGAAAAATATATTGGTCAGGTGAGCAATTGTGATCTGTCTCGTCTCACTTTGCGTCCGTCTGTCCGCCCGTCTCTCTGTAGATTGTTGTCAGGTGTGGATTAAGGCGGCTTTAGCTTCAAACTTTAATTCCTCGCTAATTTTAACACACAATATTTCGAGATATCTACATTTCACCTCTTTAGAAGAATATTTCAATAATTTTACCTAAAAAAAACTCCAAAATTTTTTCGCCTCGCTCCGCTCGGCGAAAATGAAAATTTGCGCCCCCCCTAACTGGAAATCCTGGATCCGCCCCTGATACAGGCTGCAGTTAAAGTTTTTAAAACATATTAGATTCATACACTATCCTGGATTTTTACCAAACTTGAACAGAAGCTTCTTACAATCAAAAGATGAATATTTTTATTGATTTTTTTCCTCGTTTTTGTTGAGCCTGCGATTTACAGCAAAAGTAGGCGAGACACTGGGTTCCGCGGAACCCTTACGAATTTTTAAATAATTAAGAAATCAAATTTAGAGAAATTTCATTTCTTAATTATTCTAAATGTGTATGTTAATAAAGTCTTTTAAAATACCTGGGGCTTTTCTGTTGTATGAAGTATTACCAGTGTTTAAGACTATTCTAAAAAAAACAGTGTTCGCTGATTTAAAAATTATCGAATTTCAAGTATGGTATCATAAAACATAGTGTTACCGAAAATATTGGACAATACAACAGACCAAAACATACACCGACTCCTACGAAAAACAAAGACAAACAATAACAAAAAGCCATGGTCCAGATAGCCTTATTTGTTACATTACAGGCCACTCAATGTTGGGATCAACACTTTAATTTTTTTTTCATTGTCATAAAAGTTTTTCGTGTTTTTTTGTTTTTTTTTTAAGATTTTCAGTCTTTTTTTTGTTGTAATTTTGAAATATATGATCCTTTATCATTGTCTGTGATATTCTGACTATATTTTCATTACAAGTATAAAAGACACCAATAATATATGCTTAAAATTTTGGATACGTTTTGCCAAATTAAGAGTAAATATTTATAGGGAAATTTTGTGTTTATTTAGCAAACATTTTGACCTTCCTTATATGTTTACTGAACCGGGAATTTATTTATAAGACACCGAAAATAAGGAAACTTATGAGCCAGAAATGTTTTTATTTCCTCAGTGAGTTTTTATGTTACTATCGTACAAGTGTACTCTAGAATTAATTACATAACAATGATAAATATTGTTACTCCTATATTTTACCTAGAAAACAATTAAAATTGTGCTTGCTAAAAAAATCTGTACATGCAACCGTTTCAAGAACTCAGATTCACAATAGATTCTTCGTGTATGACCCCAATAGGTTATATTTAATTACCTTTTATAGTATTTATGGGTTAAAAGTCAAATAGAGTGCCTAACAGGAAGTATAAATTTCATTAAAATTCAGAATTCAATCACATTTTCTTTGAGAGAGAACCTCAGGAGAGAACACACAACACCAGTAAAACCAGTTGATCTAATAACCAGGTAGTTGAAGTCTTCGACTTCGTACATTTAATTTTTAAAAGGTTTTTTATACGTTGTTAAATACACTAGTATACACTTTGTGTCTTCACAGGCTACAATACATTTTGCAAAAACATAGCAATCCATTGTAAAGTAATAAATATAACGAGTTTTAAAAAAAAAAAAAATCGAACGTCGACCGAGAAATTCAACGTGTTGCAGAGATGCCATATAGCTAAATGTTTTAAAGGACACATTTTAATTTTGAAGAATCCATGTTCAGAAATATCAATAGGTTGTGTTAACATAAGTAAAAATGTGTACTATTATATGAATTGATTACGGACTTAAAAGGAGATTATATGCCATTTAATGACGAATATAAACAGGCACTGCCCTGGCAGAGAAGGTTTTATATACTTCTAAGAAAAATGAGGTTATTTTAGATATGTTGATTGATCTGTCATTTATCGGAAGTGAATGTCAGATCACATGTGACATACGAAATCGCAAACTTTATATGAAATACTTCCTTAGTATATAACAATTAAAATTGTTCCGCAAATTTTTGTAAAATTTTCTAAAATTATTTTTTTTAGAGAGAAAGCTTACTTAATTTATCAGTTCGGAGTTTCTATAGAATGGAAGGTAAGTGAATTTTATGTACAGTAGAATGTGAACAGAAGGTTTATGGTTCACTAGAAAGTGATTAGAAAAACAAAAAAATAAGGAATTATACAGTTGTCTTTTGGGGTTAATATCCCCTTTGCTGCCTGTATTTTTTTTATTGGCGGAAAAACTAACAAAGGAACTTCTTATAAATTTTATCGAGGTAACATTTGATTTCCTTAAAAACATTGAATTGAAATATTATATAAAACTGATAAAAAAAATCTAAAAAGACATCATGATTGATCTGTACTTTGGTGAATATAAGACTTTTCCGGGTCACTCGGTGTAACTCATTCATTAAAAAACTAGAGATACCGGTAGATGTATTTTACTGAAGACTGGATTTTTTTTTGAGATATGAGATATATGATGATTTAAGTTTTCATACGAAAATCAACGAGCGCCCGATTCCTTTTAGTAGGAACCATTAGATATATATGATGATTTAAGTTTTCATACTTTTGGACACTTAATTCGTCTTAAATGAAGTTGCATTTTACAAATTCCACAAGTGTATCATAAAGATTATATTTTTACGGTTAAAGAACTTGCACAGACCATTCAAGTACATGCATCACTCATTACGAATAGTCCAACTTTGCCCGGGAAAATTGTTGGCATCAGCTTTGGAGACCCTACTGAAATCTCAATATATTTTTACTGTAAAACCGGGGACCACGACGAACTTAAAGTAGATCTATATTACCAAAGTTTATACATGGGATCGCTAACCTTACTCTTTTATAAAATTCTTAATGATATAAATGAAGTAAATGATATACGTATATATAAAAATAGAATTATTTTCATTGATCAGGAAAAGTTTTTGCTTATTAAACTGTGATCCTTACAAAAGACATGAGAAAAGGTCAGTGTTTTTTTGCATAATCGGTTAAAGATAGTTACTGCAATTACAAATGAACCTATTTTCATGCAAAATGGGTAAAGCTGTCTCGGTCACAAATTTGACCCTTTTAGATAAAAAAAAATGTATACGTTTGTATATTCAGTACTCATTTCATACAAATAACTTTAAAGTGACATTTTGTTCTTCTTATGGTTGATTTGATATATATGAGAGAGATAACCTTATTAAAAAATTAAATAATGTTCTATTGAACAACAAATTTCCTTCCTTATCATATAACTTGCTTATATCAATTCTAAATAGTAATTCCCAAACAATATTAAAAATTGTTGTCAACTATTTGAATGAATGCTTGTTGGTGAGAAACTCATTATTAAAAGGTACTTGATTTCTGTAATAATGTATATGCTTCTCATTTATTTTTTTATATATTTCTCTCATAATAATATCCACTGTCACTCCTTCATTGTATATATGTTATTGTAGTTAGTCTTTAATTTGTTGCCATAACCATTTATTGTCAATGTGTTAGTGCTAATAAAGTTATCTTATCTTATCTATCTTATCTTATATAATATGCTTTATAGATGTCAAATAATTTTCAATAGTAGAAACCATCTTTAAAAAATGCATTAACACACTATATATACGAAAGAATTATGTTGACATTTGTCGTATATAAAAATTTAGACACTTTCAAAATAGATTAGTCATCAAAATAACATGTGTATACATCTGAAAGTTCTCAAAGTTATTTCCTCGTCTTTTTGTAACTAAATAGTTGTGTTTTAGCTATACAAATATGAGGCTCCAGCAGGAGTCTTTTCTTCATTAATCAGATTTAATGTTGTTTACTTCTTTGTCTCCGAATTATCAATTAGATATTACTTATTAGATGTGTGTGATTCATATGTTCCTTTTTGTCAATTTATCATAAAAACTGGATGTGTTTTATTCATAACATCCTTGATGGTGCCTCACTGCAAATGTTTTTCAAATGCACGACACAGTGATGATGGTGATAAGAAACGCGTATCGGGCGGTCCTTAGCCTATTAAATTTCTAGGTTCAGCTGTATCATTCGTTACATATAAGATATTCAAAGAATGTCCTTAATTTATTTTTTTGCTTGTGCGTATTGGTGAAGTTTATTCGTTGTTTTTGTAGTTTTTTGGGAAATTTTACATGGAACTTGACTTGATTTAAGCTTTAGGATTACATTGGAAATGTTCACTAACTTGTAAATGACAAAGACAAGATGACGCTGAGACAATATAAGTATTAGTAATGTTTCGTGGTCACTATTTTGCAGATGGACAAAAGGGTCCAATGACATTCGACGACATAGCTCAGGAGCATTTCACTCAACGATTTACCCTCAACAATGCTCAAACAAAAGGTAATGTATGGTATACTAAGACAACTAACTGCGTCATTGGTAGTGAACAAAAGACGATTTTTGATAAACTCCAGGGAAACTAACTGGGTCACTGGTGAACGCGTACTTTTTGAAAGAATGAAGTTTTTGAACAAGGTGTATTTGCTTACCTTTTTTTTTTAAAGATCAATTTATGCCACTTTTGGCCCGTTGTCATTGTTTAAACGTGTCAACAATTGTGATTGATGATTGATTGTTAACTGCTTTACGCCACATCAGCCAAAAAGGCTCATACTTAAGTATCATACCTCCTTTGTTGTCACGATATCAACATGGCCTACACGAGTGTTAAAAGTAGTGGGTCTGATCTCAGACCTGGAAAATCCCAATCTGTTATTTGCTGTTAATCCTCTAAGCACACATCAAATAAGGGATAAAAACAAACAGACTGTTAATTTGAGTTGGAACAATTCTTCCCTGTACGGTTATATATGCCTTCTTGCAGACAGATACAGTATTAGATAGAACTTTTTAAAATCAGATTACTTGCGTTTAGTCTCTTAAAAAAATAATCGTTCTAGGTTGTGTAAAACTTGTCACTGGACATGAAATATTAAATGTCAACTGATTAATTATGCTGTGTGACTTAAAAGAAAAATTATCTATATCAGTATTAATGTCCAAATAAAGCTTGACATGGCTTGTCATTGCTACTTGAAGGTGTCATCAACAAGGAGGGAAACCGTATACATTGAAAGCCATGCCATAAAAACTTGCTAGTCCTATACACCAATAAGGCATTCATATTTTGACATTACGATCGTTAGACAACTGGTTTTTTTTTTGTTCAGTCAGTTCTTGCGATTTATGTTCATGAACACCTCTAGTTTGTGTAAAAGTTTGTTTGGAATATGGCGAACTTTTAGTTTTAACATGTTGAATTTGGTATGTTTGTTTATAAGATGAGAAAATGTTTTAACACTGATTCATCATACGATTTGATTAGATGAGAAACGAATTGAAAACGTTAAAATAATGTAAAATTTAAGTATGCACAGATTGATAACACGAATGTTTTTTTTTTAATATATATATTCATTTATTTATTTTTAAAAGTAAACCCTGACGTGTTAAAAAAGATTTTTTTATAAATTGTACTTCAGGTTATTCCTAAAAATATTGAAATAATCCTCCATTGTTTATTTTTGTTTTCTTTGAAAATGACGCAAGGTAAAACCATTGAAATCATATCAAATCATTTCATTGTATACAAACTAATAATATGATTATCACAAATATATATAGAAAATATAGTCGGAACGAATACATTACACGGATTTATGTCGATACATTTTGGCATTGCACAAGGTCATGATTTTCCCACAATGATTATAACGTCTTTACACTAAATTCACCGGAAGTCGGTGTACTGATTGATAATTTAGACTGGGAAAACTTGGTATATACTAGAACACACCCGTGATATCGCGGGTCCGTGACTGAATTAAGGTATATAACTATGCGCAAGCCTTATTTTAGTATTAGTATTGTCATCTGATAAAGTCATGCCGATTATAAGATACACAGTTTTTCTCTGCTTTCAAATCTTTGTTTGAACCCGTCGAACTGGAACTTATTATTGGTAATATTAATTATTTGGAAAACAAAAGGTCCTGGAATGGAGTATTTTTTAATCAACAACATTGTCCTATATTAGTTACAAATAAAGATGAATTATTTGATTCGCTGTTTAACGTCATGCATGCCCACTTACAAATTGAAAACCGTTCCTCATTTTTAGTCTTGTTATCTTAGAAATTCTTACTATTTGACAATTTAGTAGTGTCAACCCTGTGATTATGACCCGTGTATATAGCATATAAACCCTGAATACACCGTTTGGTGGTGCGCCTGTCAGATGCGGAACGTACAGATTAGGTAACAGGTAACAGGTGAATATACTATTGGTATCGGTATCGGACTCGACCCGGAAATTCTTAATTATTGGCAATATTAATTACGTGGAAAACAAAAGGGCCTGGAGTGGTGTAATTTTCAATCTACACCTTTGTACTATATTAGTGATATATAAAGTTGAATTCTTTGATTCGTCGTTTTTACGTGATGACGGCTGAAAAATTGGACTTCGTAATTTTAGTATTATAGATATATGTATATAACTCGTCTAAACATCAACCCAACAATGTTAGATCTGGAAGCAAATTTTTGGTTCTTCCCTCCTTGATGGCGATCCGATGGATACAGGCCAAGTTCGGATGGAACTCGAGTACTGACTCTAGTTCCATATGAACGGTAAATAATTTTGAAGAGTAAGGACTCTAAATTACCGGAAATACAAGGCCCCTACTCTGAATATGTTTACATTCAAATTTTATTGGATCGACGTCATAACATCCGGGATATCGAGTCGATCTCCAGTAACCCTGCCACAACCCAGGGCTCATTGAGTTCTAATGTAATCTGTTGTAGAGTTGTCACTGACTCAGACGTACTTATATATGTATATATATATACAACTCGTCTAAACATCAACCCAACAATGTTAGATCTGTAAATTTGCTATCGCAAATATTTTGTTCTTCCCTCGCCGGAATTCGAACCCATGCTATTGGGATATCGTGACACCAAATCGCCTGCACTGTAGCCGTCTCGCTAGACCACACGACCACCTGGGCTTCACAATAATAAAGCTTTCGGTGGCCGTGTGTTACCTTTCCTCGTCAGTTTTAATCTAGAGCTGACTCAGACGTACTTATATATATATAAGTGTCTAAGAATGTAACTTTAACACACTAATGAGTGTTAAAAAATTAGTTGTTATATTTTATATATTATTCACGCAATATTTCGCTAAACAAATTAGCTTCATCGGGCGTGTGCATCTATCTAGGTGAAATCGGATGCATGACAAAAAATATCTTTGTAGCTTGAGCTACACAAAATTTGTGTAAAAGTTTGTAGGTGTCAAATTGTTTGTTTCAAAATACAGATCTGTTAATGTGATGAAATAAAGGGTTTTTTAAAAAGGTATTTACTGTAATGTTGTTGAGCATCAAGTGAGCTACTGAGATTATTACAAACACGACTCTTAACGAAAAAGACAAACTTTAAATATTAATTTCAGAATGTTTTACCTTAGTCTTGTAGAAATATAGTTTAACATACATATAGTTTAACATAAATTGAAATTACTCAATCATTGTCAATGCTTATTCCGAATTTTGTTGTTTTTCAGCTATGGATTCAAATAGTATAACATTATGGCAGTTTCTTTTGGAATTGTTAATCAGTAATCAACATAGTCGGATTATTCAGTGGACAAATAATGAAGGTGAATTTAAGCTTATAAATGCAGAAGAAGTTGCTAAACTATGGGGATTGCGGAAGAATAAACATAACATGAATTATGACAAACTTAGTCGAGCACTAAGGTATTATTATGACAAAAATATAATTAAAAAAGTAATGGGACAAAAATTTGTGTACAAATTTGTTTCATTTCCAGAAATAGTGAAGACAGAAAACAAAGTGCCATTTAAAGTGAAGATGGAAACATTGGCACAAGAATATGGACAAAAAGTATATCCACATTTTGCTTCGTATAACCCCATGGAATTAAAATCTTCAGCAAATCATGCATTACAACCGAATCATACTCAAAACTTGTTATGGATTAAACAGGAAGAGCCCGATACAACAGCACCTAGTCCCATACCTCATACTGTAATGGAGGTCGGAAACACAAGTATATCAGAGACAAGGGTTCCATCTTGTTCACCATCGCCATCACCTGTCAATTTATCAACATCGAAAAGTGATTCTGTGACACATAAAATGAATGGAGGGAGTAAACTGTCATTAGTTGTAAATTCTTCTAAACCGAAACCGGTGCCCTTGTCATTCAGTGAAATTAACAGTATGACATCATCAATATTTTCATCATCCTTAAGTGCTCTTATACCTGCAAGTCCAAAATTCGTTTCGCCATTAGTGCAGCCTAGTCCAATGATTGGACCAAGAACTCCATTTTTACATTTCTGGAGTTCCCTTAGTCCAATAACGACAATGAGCCCAAGGGTTTGCTCTGCATCTGCTTTCCAGTTTCCAACGTTCCCGGTGACTACAATGACATTATCTCCGATGGCAGCACCATCTAATTTTTCAAATGTAGAATCGTTGGCCACGCCAGCTTTGACTTCGCCTACAAGGACTATGTCTTGTGTACTATGACTATAACTTTATATGTTGGTGTAAATAACTTACAATCCCCAAGTGCTATTGAAAATTTATCACGCTAGAAATGTTTTATATACTTTATTCCTCTAAGGATGTGACGCGCGTGTTTTATGTTTTTATACTTTAACATTTGCTTTTTCTATATTCTATTTTTTACACTGATCAGATTTCGAACAAGCAAATCTAGTTATTGAAAGTATATTTACAATGTATTTGTTAAGTATATAGGTATTTTTTAGCGAATTAATTAAGTGCCTGGCTAAAACACATGTATCAAAATAACTCATTTCAGTCTTTTTCCGATGTTCACAAGAGTCTTTCAGATAGCTGTATTCATTACATTGGTTGCAATTAATTATTATATAACAAGTTATAAATTCTGTAATTTTAATTATCTAGAGTCACAAATATTATACAATTATTGCCTTCATACAAGGTGAACATTCCAAATGTTAACTAGAGTTAAAATTTCTCCATATCTGAATTCCCCGATTATTCATTCACTTTTATTATTATATTGACTGTTAATGTAAATAAAAATTTAATCCAAAATGAACTACATTGTATTTCAATGTAAAAAAAACAAAATAAACTACAATGAGTCAGTTGCATTTAGGGATATTTTTTGTGTGAAATTGATACGAAATATCCCTGCTTTTATATTGAGTCAATATGATCTAATATGATATAAGCTTTGAAATATTTCAAAGAATTCAAATACCTAAAAAAAGGTACCAGACAAAAATATTTCTTAAAATTCATGCTCTACGCTATATTGACAATTTGGTCAAACATTGAATATGTTTTATCTTTTAATTCTTGGCTTAGAAATTTAGTTTTCTGCCTTGGATATTTTTTTCACAAGGCTTAAATGTCTGGCTTTTAAAGCAGAATTGCAAAAGTACTGCCAAAATAGTATTACTTTGAGAGCTTGCCATTTATGCTTATATGATAGCCAATGCCTTACCACAAAACAAGTTTGTTAAACGATGTCTTCATTAAAGATGTTAATGTATTTAACATTTCTTTTATGGTAGGGCCTTGGCTGATATTTTATTTTGCCTAAAACTATGTAGAAAATCTATTTTAAGAAAAAAATGTTTATGATTTTAATTTGTTAATGACATTACACTGATATGATAGCTGAAAATTTTATACTACAAGAGTTCAGATTAGATCATCCTATTTATTTATAGATAAAACTAAATGAAATAATTGAATATTTTTTTTATTTTTTTTTCAATTTCAGATTATGGCTCATCATGGTCTTCCTTCTTTCTTATATTTTTTCTCAAAATCATTTCACGCTGAAAATACTCCCCTAACGTAGTGACCATGTTCCAATGACTGAAACCTTTTTCATCAAATATCATTTGCTTTATCAACGCTCCGATTACGGGTGACAAATAAGGATCAGACAGTTCAGTAGTTTGCGAAATATTAATCTAACTCACTCTTAATAGATTGAGGGTAGGTGCTGCACAATTATACACATACAATCAAAACAGTTTTACTGGCTTATTCATTAAATAACCATTTGGACTCCAACGTCTATGATGTTGAAAAAAATGCTAATTAACTGCTGACCTTAATCATGAGATCATCTTACACGGACCAAAGTTCAGTGCAAACTGTTGTCATGATATGACGCCAGTCGTGTCTAAAATACATTGCTCTTAAACTATTGTGCTAAAATTAAAAAAAAGTTAATTGGAATGATTCATTATATATTCCATATTCTGAATTCTTTTAGGCCAGTTTCAAATTTTCATCTATGTGCAATCAAATTTTCCTCTATGTGCAATCACTTCCAGTTTCAAGCCTAATATATCATGTACTGTGTTACAACTCTAAATTATACTGACGAGGAAAGGTAACACTTGGCCAAATAAGCTAAATTTAAGGTTTAGTCTAGGTGGCCCAGTGGCCAAGAGCGTTACACCCAGTGTAGGTGGTGCTGTCTCTATATCCCTATAGCATGAGTCCCAACTCGAGGGAAGAACAATGCAGTTCTAACATTGTTTTTCTGAAATTTAGAGCAATTATATATTTATATATGAAAAAGCTTGATGGTGTCAGTCTAGGAAATTTTGACAAACATTGCATGTTGATCAGTAGGCATCAAATTTCATATCTCTGACTGAAGGGACTTTATATATTCACATATTATAGTGGTTGCCTGCAAAGATTCTATAATTAATATATTGATATTGATGGTTGCGTAAATGACGATTGTAAGTTCTACATAAACCCAGAAAACCGTATTGAAATATTCGAAATCCATTTATGTTTTCGTCTCCAAATTGTGTCAACAAACTTGCTACAGGAATAAGAAATAGGTGTTCCTACATAAACAAGTGATACAACTCTTTATCTTGTCCCAAGACAAAAAAAAATAGCGCTCGATACAACTTTTTTTAATTGATTTTTGACAAGGCCAAATATATTTTCAAACTGTGTACCTAAAAAGGTTGAGGATTTTTGTTGGGACTTAATATAATTGTTATATTATAGCATTATAGCACTTTGCAGTGCCAAAATGCGGAAAACAGGCTTTTTTGAGACTATAGATTTGTTACATGTTATTGTATAATTTATATTTTCCCTCTTATTAAAAGACAAGAATATTTTTAAAACTGGTAGTTACTTCATTTTGTATACCAACGACACTGAAAATCTCCGATCGAGTAACAGAAAAGATCTCGATACTGATCCTCTCATTTCACCGCAGACTGAAAAGATATAACATTTAAATATCATACAACTCATCGACTCCGGCACATTTTATGCACTATATTTTCATTTTCATTAAATCACACAATGCATATGATATACTAGTAACTAAAATAAAAAATAGATTGTGTGCCTTCTGTGATGGTTCAGCCGCTGTTCGTATTAATAAAGCCCTTTTCAAACTCGTGGTGAAAATTTGCCGTGAGGTGCATGTAAATATGCACTTGTTTAAATCTGCCTCTTATATGCAATTCATTCACATGGATTTTGTCTCTCGTCGAACTTAAAGGTAGCAGAATACCACTGTCCAGACACTTGGATTACTATCCGACGGCACTGAGACTACTATAACACATATAGTGTTATAGTAGTCTCAGGACGGCGTTAACACTTTATGTTTCAGATGGTAGAAGACCTGGATACTTCGTACCTTGTATATATAATCAGTATATATAATCATATGTGCATGTATGTTACGAAGTTTCTGTGTGTCACACATGCATTTGTAAGAGATAAACTGTCCTTGTAAAATGTATCTAGGTGCTTCCTGTCCGTATTCTATAAATACTGTATGTATGCAATAGTTCAACTATGTTTGTTGTATGGATATACTAGTATTGCTGACTCACATTTAACTCATTTTACTCATTTTTACAGTTCACTGGTTAATGTTGTATTCCTATGTAGTCTTTTTGTTAGATAATATAAGCAAAAGTGCAACTATGTTTGGTGTATTAAATGAGTGTCAGGTGCATGTGCATGTCTGTTTGACGATTTCATCTGACCTTGAACTCATTTTCTATCTGTTTATCCCGATGTGGACCTGATTTTTCTGGTTTATTGGCCAATCATGTTTTAGTTATCTTGATTTTGTCCGTTTATTATTCTCTTCAACCAATAGGTCAACTCTTTGGCTTAAATATGAAATAATTGTAAGGTTCTAGTAAACACAGGGTTAACCGAACTTTACCTCATTTATATGGTTCGTTAGTTAATTTTTTTCTTTATTGAAAAGCACTTTACGCCCATATGGGCCAATGGCTTAAAACATTATACATAATATACAGTTTACATAAAACAATGAAAATAAACAATGAAGACACTTTGAACTATAATTCTTGTCTTTTTTTAAATCAATATATATATATATATATATACAACTCGTCTAAACATCAACCCAACAATGTTAGATCTGTAAATTTGCTTTCGCAAATTTTTGGTTCTTCCCTCGCCGGGATTCGAACCCATGCTTCTGTGATATCGTGACACCAAATCGCCTGCACTGCAGCCGTCCCGCTAGACCACACGACCACCTGGGCTCTCAAAAAAAGAGCTTTCGGTGGCCATATGTTACCTTTCCACGTCAGTTTTAATCTAGCGGCGTACTACAGTACATGATATATAAGGCATGAAGATGTTATTGTTACAGATCAGCTAAATTATCTATAGTAAATATATATATAAGAGATTCAAATTATATCAAGGACTCCCTACCCTCAGTCTTAGTGACTTTTTCAAAAAGGAGCCTAATTTGCAAGTGTCCGGTTTTGTTTCAGGATTGAGGATATGTTTTAATTTATCTATATCATTTAAGTTATTATATTTATTTTCGTTTAAAAATTCTTTTCTTAATTGTTAATTTATTTTACCTTTAAAAAAGAAATGAAACTCATCATCTAGTACATCACAATGTGTACATAGTCTTAAATCTCTGGGAATTTTCCTGTATCTTCCAGTTTCTATTAATAAGCAGTGGTCACTTATTCGAAATTTAGAAATTAGTTGTCTATATTCAAAGTTTTGAGAAAGTAGGTATGGTTCAAAGTTATAGCTTTTCTTTATTTTTTTTAAAAAGTTGGAGTTGTGCTTACTTGGTTCTGTCTGTTTATCAGATTCTTTAAGCAATAGGCCAAGTATATTTAGTTTACCTCTTTATGTGATTCATTAGTCAATGTTAAGTGTCCTAAATTTGGTTCTGTCTGTTAAGAAGCAATAAGCAAACTTCATTTAGTTTATGAAATGATGAACTCTGGCAGGGTTCATCTGACTTGGACTTGTTTACCTTTTGTCCCGCTTGACGGAGTCAAAAAGCGATACATAGGTATGCTGTGTTCGGCGGCGTCAACAATGTATTGAGTTTGTGATTAGGTCTAGTTAATGGTGAACCACTAGTGGTAAGCCAGTCAAAGATATTTGGTAAGCAGATGTTTAAGTATTGGCACATCTCATTACCATGGAGATTATTTGGCCCTGTCCCCTCAGTTATGGTCTATTGACTTTTTTGCGTAATTTTCATGTTTTTGTTCGTGATTAGGTCAGTTAATGGGGAGCGAGCTACTAGTGGTAAGTTAATGATAATTGATATGCAGTTGAATAAGCATTAATTGGCATATCATATTTCCATGGCGATTAAGTTGGTCCCGCCCCCCTCATTCATAGTCTGTTGACTTTAAAACGTTTGCTTAGTTTTCATGTATTAGTGTGTTATTAGTTTTTTTTTATGTGGAACCACTTATGATAAGTCAATGGTTATTTAGTATATGCAGTTGTATTAGCATTGGCACATCTCATTTCCATGGAGATGGTTTAGCCATGTACCTTCAGGCGTGGTTCATTGATTTTGAATATTTGCAAAACTTACATGTTAAAGTGTTGCTATTTTAATTTCAACAGTTGCATTCTTCAAATTACAAAAAAGCGTCACATATCTCTGTGATAACAGTTTATTTTACTTATAATGTTTAGTTTATGTGATACTTGTAGTAAAACTTTCACATTTCACACATGAATTCAATCATGATATTGAGTAAAGCAGGCGAGATATATCAGCCTGTTCATCATTACAGAATTGAACGAGTGCCATCTAATCAAACTACCAAAGAAAGGCAATATTAAAAAATGCAAATATTGAAGAAGAATCTCATTACTATCAGTGGTAGAAATAGTAATACTAGTTAACAGATTACTCCTTACATGACCTCTCTGTGCTGTAGATGAAAAACTAAGCCGAATGCAGCTAGCAGGATTTAGGATTGACCAATCATGCACTGGCATAGACCAGATAGCCACACTACGCATAATAAAAGAACAGTCATTAGAGTGGAACACCACCCTACTGATTAACTTTGTAGACTTTGAGAAGGCATTTGAAAGATTGGACAGAGAGTCCCGTTGGAACATCATGGCTCATTATGGAATACCACAAACATTCATAAACATCATCAGGAACTCTTATAACTACATGAAATACAGAGTTAAACACGAAAGCAAGCGAAGCGAGAGATTTGATGTCCAAGTTGGAGTAAAAAAGGAATATCGCCGTTTCTTTTCCTGTTGGCAATATACCACATCATGAACCAAGCAACCGAAGGGAACAGAAATGGAATCCAATAGACGATGTGGCAACAAGAAGAAGACTTGTATTTTGCGGATGATATAGCCTTTATATTCAGTACACAACAACAAATGTAAGAAAAACATTCCTTATTTCT
The DNA here is from genome assembly GCF_036588685.1 of Mytilus trossulus. NCBI lineage: Eukaryota > Metazoa > Mollusca > Bivalvia > Mytilida > Mytilidae > Mytilus > Mytilus trossulus. The sequence continues at coordinate 44,112,975 of NC_086373.1, forward strand.
TCAACATCTATAAAGCTCGGACACAAACCAAAAGAAAGAAAAGACAAACGTAATGAAGTGCAATTCCAAAAGTAAACAACCAATAAAGGTGAACAATTAACACCAACATAGAAGAATCAGAGGAGTTTACTTATCGACATGCAGGAAACATCGTCAACATAGAAGGGGGTACAGATGCTCATGTTAAATCAAGAATCATCAAAGCTAGAGTCACCTTTAAAATTCTAGGGATAGTATGGACTGTCAGGAACATCACAAGACGCACAATCAAAGTACTGAAGTACTGAACATTGGATGACCGCAAGTTCTTGTGGATGGTCAAAAGCACATGTCACAGAAAAATATCACATCTCTATACCTGAAACTGAGGTTAATAATTTTTTACTGAGACAAGATCGTGCGTGGATGATAAATAAATGACAGGAAATTTAACCGCAACGTTCAATCTAATTAAAATTAAATCTCTCACTCGCTCATTTTTTAATGCTTGGAGCGAGTGAGAGCCGTAACGTCATAACTATTATATTGTAGTGATACAAATCAGTATACCTGGGACTATTATACTAATATAATAATAGTACCAGAGTAACAGTTACATGTATATATAATGTTCATCCATTTGTCAGAATATCATTCTATTCTACTATTCTAATAATAGTGCAGTGCAAGTGCATGGTTGATACTCTTCTGTAAAAAAAAAGATGGTTCTAAAAGATTGAATATGAGAAGCCATTCATATTTTCTCGCAAAAACAATTACAGAGTTACCGGTCCTTGTCGGGAGTGTCGCAAAACGTTCTTGAGATATTCTTCCGCAAGCTTTAACACAATTTTTCGGTATGTGTGCATAGATATTATCCATGATTTTTTTACTTTTATATATATATATCTAACGACAAAACATTTTCATATTATAAATTTGTGTTTAAAAAAAAATATTTATAGGAGTATCCGTGATTGAAAAAATGAATTTACAACAAGCGATAAGGAATGTTATTTTGCACTAGATAATGTCCGCGGATCTATAATTTTTAAAGATCGGTTGAAAACCCAAAGCTAATTTGCATAATGGAAATTTAGGCGATAGCGATGTTAAAATTAAAATTTTCAATTCAAACGTAAAATCGGTGATCTTGTATGGATCAGAAACATGGAGAACAACTATATAAAACAATGGTGTGTAGACTCCAAAAATTCATCAACTTCCTCCGTAGGAGAATCATGAACATCAGATGGTTTGACAAAGTAAACTAGAGGCTCTAAGGAACCTTTGTCGCTCACCTTGGTCTATACGAATATCAAACAAAGCACACTTTCCAAGTTTCCAACATTGTAGACGAGAATAGACCATGACAAAAATATCTGCTTTGTTGATCTTGTTTTAATGATCTTTTATAGTCTGTTAAGTTTCTTTGACTTTCTATTAATAGATTCTGCCTTGCTGATCATTTTTGTGATTTAGAGTGATTTCTATACGACCGCAAAAAAAAATTTTGCGATCGTATATTGGTATCATGTCGTCGTCGTCCGAAGACATTTGGTTTTCGCACAATTACTTTAGTATAAGTAAAAAGAAATCTATGAAATTTTAACACAAGGGCTATGACCATAAGAAAAGGTTTGGATTGATTTGGGGAGTTTTGGTCCCAACAGTTTAGGAATAAGGGCCAAAAAAAGGGCCCAAATAAGCATTTTTTTTTCTTTTTTCTCACAATAACTTTAGTATACTATTAAGTAAATAGAAATCTGTGAAATTTAAACACAAGGTTAATGACCACAAAAGGAAGTTTAGGATTGTTTTGGAGTTTTGGTCCCAATAGTGTAGAATAAGGGACCAAAAGGGTCCAAAAGTAAACTTAGTTTGATTTCATCAAAAATTGAATTATTGGGGTTCTTTGATATGCCGAATCTTAACGTGTATTTAGATTCTTAATTTTTTGTCGTTTTCAAATTGGTTCAAATTAAGGTCCAAAATTTATCTTAGTTTGATTTTAACAATAATTGAATTCTTGGGGTTCTTTGATATGCTGAATCTGAACATGTACTTAGATTTTTTTATTATGGGCCAAGTTTACAAGTTGGTCTAAATCGGGGTCCAAAATTAAACTTTGTTTGATTTCAACAAAAATGAAAATATGGGGTTCTTTGATGTGCTGAATCTAACCATTCATTAAGATTTTTAATACTTGGGGCCCCTTTATCAAATTGTTCCACACTGAGGTCTAAAGGGTTCAAAATTGAACTTTATTAGATTTCATCAAAAATTGAATTCCTGGGGTTCTTTGATATTATGCTGAATCTAACCATGTATTTAGATTTTATATATTGGACCATAAAAGGTAAAAGTCCAATTTAAAAAAATTAAGTTCTTTGACCACATTCATTCTGTGTCAGAAACCTATTTTGTGTCAACTTTTTAATCACAACCCAAATTCACAGCTGTATAAAACTTGAATGGTGTGTCCGTACTAGCCCCAACTGTTCCGACAGGGTTCGACCTCTGCAGTCGTATCAAGCTGCGTCCTTCGAAGCATTTTATTATCTAATATAATGAAGCATATCACAAAAAAAAATATTTCTCTCTAAATATCATAGTTTTCATGATAAACGGCAAAAATGAAAATAAAATATCATAAAACTTGTCATTTATGGGCAATAACTCCTATAAAAGTTTGTCTAGCAGTTTAGTCGTATATATGGACAATTGGTAGAGCTCATTATTCTGAACTTATTTTTTCATTTCAGATTTTCTCTATTAAATATAACGGTTCAAAAATAATAGATAAAACTTGCTTTTTACCCCTATGTTCTACTTTTACCAAGTCAGTCCTGTTGGTTGGTAGACAGGGTTATCTGACATATTTTAGCTAGATACTAACCTTAATGATGGTTGTGGCAAAGTTTGGTTAAATTTGTCTCAGTAGGTTCAGAGGAGAAGATTTTTGTAAAAGACTACAATAAATTACAAAAAAAAAATCCAAAATTGACTACGAAGGACAATAACTGCTACAGGGGTCAATTAACCATTTTGGTCATGTTGGCTTATCTGTAGATCTTACTTTGCTGAAAAATTTAGCTGTTTGCAGTTTATCTCTATCTATTTAATATAATACTCAAAATAATAACCAAAAAAGGAAAAATTTTCTTAAAATTACAAATTCTGAGACAGTTTGTCTGATGCGTCTGAAAATTTCAGGACAGATACGTCTTGACCTGATGAACATTTTCACCCCCGTTCAGATTTGCTTTGATTGCTTTAGTTTCAACAACAAATGAAAGATTTTAACGTCCTTGACTGGCTATACAGCCCTTGCACGGTCGGCATTAGTTTCAGAGATATAAGCTAAAAACTGCATTTTTACCCCCTGCTCTATTTTTAGCCATGGCGGCCATCTTGTTCGATGGGCGGGGTCATCGGATACATTTTCCAAACTAGATACCCCAAGTTTGGTTTCATTTGGCCCAGTACTTTCAGAGAGTATATTTTTCTAGAAGTTAACGGACGACGACGGACGACGGACGTAAAGTGATGAGAAAAGTCCACTTGGCCCTTTTGGTCCAGGTGAGCTAAAACTGAAGACTATGAATAGAACCTATTGACATCCAAATCAAGAAAAGAAATGGGTATGGACACTGCTTTCTGTCTCTATATTGCCGGGGGGATAGTAAATAGCAAAATCAATAAAAAGCAAATGAAAATTAAGAAATATATGCATTATATAATAGGGATAGAAGAATTCGGTATAATGTAATAATGCAAGTACAATTCAGACCCAGTAATAACTCTGATTCGGTAAGTCACTCGTTAAACTCGAGAAAATATTCCATGTTTCAACTTGGTTGATGTTTTTCACCCCTTTCAGTCATATTGTGCCATTTCGTAGCTGTCAATTTTTTATATTTCAGTTGAGGAAGCCGGAGTGCCCGAAGAGAACCACAAACCTTCAGTGGCGGATCCAGAACTTTTCTTACAGGGGGGCTCAAGTCATGCTTCAGTGATTCCCTATATAATCAAACAAATTTCCACTAAAGGGGTCCAACCATTACCCCCCCCCCCCCCCCTGGATCCGCCTATGAGTCCTTCGATATGAAAACTGACAATCCGGCCTAGTCAATTACGATTGGAGTCGAGTGCACCTGCCACTTGAATAGTAGATATTCATTGGGAATTATTTATATTTTGTACTTGATTAAATCTCTATTATGGCTTGATAACATTATAATTCCGATTTTTACCATGAGGATTCTGATAGATCATACCTACTGAATTCCAATTTTTAATGTGATAAATTGAAACAAAGTGAAACAGATACAATAGTGGACGAGTTGCACTGGGGCGAAATATCCATTTTTAACTTCCGGGGAAACGCCATTTTAAAACGTTCTGGTTCTCTCATAAACAGATAAACAAGACTTTTTATAAGAAAAAGTAAAGAATGGCCACTGTACCTGGGAATTTACCCCGTCGAATCATAAAGGTGCCAATTATATTTCTCTCATAAATTTGTCAGGATTCATAAATGATATCATACTTCATGTACTTGTGTCTACAACATGATTTTGAGTGAAGAGTTGAACATCATCATGTACAATTTCTTTGTGAATGGCGAGTTTTGCGGCAGTAGCTTTATTTCAGAGATGAACAGAAATACCATAACATTATTGTTTTAAGTTATTAGTCCAAAATATGATTAAGAATTTGGATGTCAATTATTAAAGGGTTTGGTCCCCTGTTGGTTTCGACATCGGTCTGACATGCCGGTGTATTTGAAAATCCGGATAAAAGGCCGGTATGACTATAAAAGAACTTATCTTTATTTGTTATTTTCAACACTAGACCCCATAAGTTGAGACACTTGAACTGTTGATGTAATTCAACAATCACTTTTAGGTTGTGGTGTCAGAGGAATCCGTGTCCGTTCGTCTAGATGCACGTTCGCCCAAGTACTTGTTTGCCTAGGTACATTTGTACCTGTTAGTCCAGGGTTCATTCACCTTTATTTATATTTTTTCTTAATGTTGTCTAGGTGCATAACATTTATTTTGGAAACATAATATGTTACAGTAACAGTTTGTTGAAAAATTCGTCAAATATTTTTATTATGTTAATTTTACTCCTCATATTTCTAGGTACACAAATAAACAAAATTTTGTGAAACCATATGCTTGTGTTGTTCAAAGTTACTTGTGGTGTTTAGTCCAAAATTGACCCATCTACCATTTATACTCTCCCTTCCTTAAAATTAATACATGTATATCAGGAGCATATAATTTATAATTGACCAAATTGACCAAGTTTGTGCTAATATATCATCCAGAATATACCTTCTTTCTAAAATAAAGAAGTTTTTAGATATAAATGCAAGGAAAACATATTACAATGGGTATATTCTTCCCTTAATTGACTACTGCTGTATTATTTGGGGTGAATGTAAAAATGAAGGGAAAACAAGAATTTTAAAACTCCAAAAAAGAGCAGCAAGATTAATTCTAGATGCAGATCCTTTATCCCCCTCAGCCCCCTTATTTAAAAAACTTGGGTGGATGACAGTTGACAATAGAATAAATTACCACAAATATTTACTTCTATATAAATGTATGCGTATGGAAGCACCAATGTACCTAGTTCAAAAGTTTAAACTGAAATCAGATAATAATCCTTACTCCTTAAGAGGTGTCACTCAAGGTAATCTGATAGTTCCTAAGCCAAAAGCTGAACTATTTAAGAAATCCTTTGCTTATTCTGGATCAGTATTATGGAATGGACTACCACACAAAATACGTAAGGCTCAAAACACTTTTACTTTTAAGCAAAGTATCAAGAAGTACCTAACACAATCCTGATAAGAAATATTTGCTACAATCATGACAATGCATTTGTAATGTATATTTTTTATTTTTATTTTCATTTGATTTTTTTGACTACATGTATACTTCTTAAACAGCATTATATCTTATGTTAATAACAATACATTGAACTACATGACTGTAAATTAACTATGTGTAAATATCTGTTTTGATTGTATTGTAATTTGTATGTGAGGGCCTCAGGGAAGATTAGTTTATTGTAACTAACTGAGTTTACCCTCTTTAAATAAAGAATTTATTATTATTATTATTATTATTATAATATACTATGTAGTGTATTACAGCCTGTAAGAGTTGCAGATTCAAAATTTATAAAAAAAAAACATTTAGACCAACAACAAAAATCAGATTTGTTACTTAGGTCAAGTTTGATAAATTCTAGTTGGTGTTAGTACACCGTACAATGTAATTTCTGTGCAATATTCTCATAAGAATTTTCAGAAAATGCCATTGTTAGCCTTGAACAGTTTGGTAAAATGTGAAATCATAAATTAAATCTCTAAAATTAAATATCGTCATGTAAGGTATGACACTTTAACTGTATCTCATACTGTGGTATCCTTTTTTCAAAAACATATTTTAAGTTTGATAGGATATATGTCACATAATTTTCATTTTTTTTTTAGAGGACCCGATCCATGTCATCTATCAGAACTTCTAATTGATTTTGGTCAAATTAAGTTTCACACTTTTTATGCACGTGTCGTAGCTGGGGGGTATTAAATTTAATCCTTTGTTCCACAGTACATCCCAAATTTGGTTTATGTTCTCTTACTTAAGTTTTCCTCAACTGAGTGTTATGAAACTTATAAACAATGCTTAGAGTAATTTATCCAGTTATATTTTGTAGGAGACACAGAGATTAATGACAGAGCCAGTACAGGGTATTAAGGCAATTCCAGATGAATGTAATGCAAGATATTTTAAAGTAGTAGTTGATGGTCCAAAAGAGGTACTTTAATGACAGAATATGATATAAATTAATTTTGTTTCTTGCTGTTTGGTGTGAGACAAGGCTCTGTGTTGAAGCCTGTACTTAGACCTATAATAGTTTTAACTTTTAACACATTTTGACATTTGTCCAACTAGTATGGAGCAGGAACATATAAACATGTATTGACAGGACTTGACACTACCTAATAATAGTGGAATTCATCTTCAGGTCAAAGTAAATAAATTACACGATATGGAAACGAACATGTAAATAATACTCAGTTGTTATTATCTAAATGATTTCTAATAATATCAATAAATGCCATTCAAACTATGTAATGAGTGAGGCCAGTGTATTGAACATGATTTCTGTTGCTTCAAATCTGTAATAATCACATTCATCTCATCACAGAAGGGTAAAGAATGCAAACCAGTTATAAAATAATGGTGATGATGGTATCCTCAGTAACCGTGAATTTCACAAACCAATATAAAGCACTTTACTGTACATCAAATTAATCACTTTTACTGGTAATTTTATATGACAAAGTATACCATTCTGACTGCTTTTCTACATTGTATTTTATAACATAGGAAGTTCTAAATTCTTATATTTTATTTAAATGGTAGATAGAAATTGATACATGTAACAGGAAGGAGGTTGATTATTATCTAGATTATCTTTTACTATTAGGAAATGAAAGGGAATATGGCAAACTGATTTGTTTTGGTGATAATTTACAAAATACAAACACACAAAATTGATGTCATATTCAGTGTAGATAATACTTTATAAATTTGGTGCATCAAAAGTACTTTTGAGTTTTCTTGAATAACACAAATTTATCTTTATAAGGGAAGATCAAACCCAAAATTTGCAAGCTAAAGATGTACATGTATAACTACATATATGTGGGAGCTACATGTATATGAACAAATTGGTCAACTTTGCCTGAGGGAGCTGGAAACTTGTTTCTTCAAATCACAGATTATTTGATTCATTATAAAAAAAAATATATATTTATTTTTACAAGAAAACATTTATAAAACTTTCATATTTGTCAAGGTGTTTATAATTATTTAAAAATAGTATACTAATAAAGTATTCAAGTAATGCATGCAAGATGACAACTATTAGATAATTAGTATAATGTTCATGATAAAATTGAGAATGGAAATGGGGAATGTGTCAAAGAGACAACAACCCGACCAAAATAAAAAAAAACACAACAGCAGAAGGTCACCAACAGGTCTTCAATGTAGCGAGAAATTCCCGCACCCGGAGGCGTCCTTCAGCTGGCCCCTAAACAAATATATACTAGTTCAGTGATAATGAACGCCATACTAATTTCCAAATTGTACACAAGAAACTAAAATTTAAATAATACAAGACTAACAAAGGCCAGAGGCTCCTGACTTGGGACAGGCGCAAAAATGCGGCGGGGTTAAACATGTTTGTGAGATCTCAACCCTCCCCCTATACCTCTAATGTTCATTTATCTATACATGTACTTAGCCTTTTAATTTAAACTGATTATGACTGCATTCATTTCTTTGAAAAATGAAATATTATGACTGATTGAGATTTGAGTTTGGCCACACACATGTATTTGATAAATATACTTTATTTTTATATTTACAGTCTCCCTATGAAAATGGTACATTTCAATTAGAATTGTTTTTACCAGAAGAATATCCAATGTCTGCACCGAAAGTTAGATTTATGACTAAAATATATCATCCTAATATAGATAAACTTGGCAGAATATGTCTAGATATATTAAAAGGTATGTTTCTAAATATTCTGCAATTTTTGCATTGCTTTTACTACATGTATTTTGAAATTTACAATTTGTATAGGATTGGAAAACAGAGGTCAGAAATCAGCAGTCCACCAATGGGTTTTCAAATCACTGTGAAAATCCTGCCCCTGGAGGCTGGCTGGCCCATAAACAAAAATCTGTACTAGTTCAGTGAAAATGAAAGTCAAACTAAATTCAAAAACATATAAATGAAGTGAAATTTAAAAACATACAAGACTAACAAGGCTGACTTGGGACAGGCACAAAAATTTGCATAATGCATAAAAATGGTCAGATCAGATCAATATGTGTAAATCAATACACTTGTCTCTGTAGTTCAGTTCACTTTGGTCTTGATCTTATATTGTTCCAGAGTGTAGCTGTTTATTGGTAGTGAAAGTCCATGCTATCTAATCCTTGATTAGAGACCATCAGCAGGACATTAAGGGTCTTCAAGAGTACTCTATCTCAAATTTTGTGAAATTTCCATACATGTATTCATTCCTCTTGAACTATGAATGTAGTTAAATATTGCAATGTGTTGTAATAGTCTCTTGTATACATATATATCCATGCAGGGTCTGAAGTAGTATATACTACATGTATTGAGCTTCAAAATTTAAAAGTTTTAACCATACTGTGACTCATTTTCAGATCTAATTCCTATTTGCCTCATACATAGATGTACATGTATTGTTCACTGATAATATAAAAAAAAGACAGCTATACATCAGATACCAAATGACCAGATTTAAACAACTTGGCCAATTATGCTGTATTGATTGGCTGCAAGAAAAGGAATAAGACATTTAACAGCACAAGGTGGCAAGGGACATGTGGCTTCAATGTAGTTATATATGTTTGTCCACTTAATTTTCAGATAAATGGAGTCCTGCATTACAGATAAGAACTGTTCTATTATCAATACAAGCTTTATTAAGTGCACCTAATCCAGATGATCCCTTAGCAAATGATGTAGCAGAAGAATGGAAAACAAATGAAGCACAGGCTATAGAGAGAGGTAAGGATTTATTGTACTGTGTAAAAACACATTTACGACTACATGTATAAGTCACTGAAGGGCCTTCAATAATGTGCAAAACCTATAAGTGTAGCAAGCTATAAAAGGCTCTTAAATGACAAAGTTTAAACAATTCAAACAAAAACGATGTATGTAAAAAAACAAATTTGATAAACAGCTGCAAACGACAATTACTGAATAACAGGCTCCTAGCTTGGGATTGGCACATGATAGATATAAGAAGATGTGGTATGAGTGCCAATGAGACAACTTTTCATCCAAGTCACAATTTATAAGAGTAATCCATTACAGGTCAAAGTACGGTCTTCAACACAGAGCTTTGGCTCGCAAAGAACAGCAAGCTACAAAGGGGCCCAAAAATGACTAGTGTAAAACCATTTATACCAGAAAACCAAAGGTCTAATCTAAAAACAAGAAACTCTTATGAACCACATCAACAATTGACAGTTAATGAACATCAGCTTTCTGACTTAGGACAGGTGCAGAGGGTTTAGATTTTAATAGGTACCAACCTTCACCCTTATCTGAAACAAAAGTGTAAATCACAACATAGAAAGACACACTATAAAATAATCAATCGAAATGACTTAACTGAATCATTGAAATATTAACAAAAGTGAACCTATGATATAATGTAAATACAAAATCAATAAAATAAGGGGTGAATAAAAAAAATGCAATAGTAGTACATGTATACCCCTGTGATATGTTGAACAATTTCAGAAAAACAACAATAACCTTTGTACTTCCTTAACTCAAACTAAGGGATACACTGTATCATTCTTAGAATTATTTTGACATCTTATGTGTATCAGATGTCAGTTTCTGAAGAAGAAAAAAATATTTTAAGTGCATGGTTTTGGCACATATTTAATATAAAAAGCAAGTGAATTCAGTCTGATTTAGGGCATTATTAAGATGAAGCTAATGCTAGAATAACAATTGTAATGAGTGTAGATCATCGATTCAAATGCACTTGCATGTTTCGGTAATCTTAGTAATTTCATGTACAATGAAATCAGATGTGGGACATAATCCCTTTAAATGTCCCCCTTCTTAATTGTGTGAAACAATCCCTTTGATGCAAAACTATTGAAATTATATGTCTGCAGTATGTTTATACTTCCTCTAACAACCTTGATTTTTCTTGGGGGTGGGGTTGATACCATTGTTACCACTATATCAATGGTTTCCATTTAAAAACCTCAGTGGTTTCAAAGAAGTGTGCTTACCATGAGTCATGGAGGTTGTTAGTTTAAAACCCTGGCTAGGTCAAACGTTAAACATTTGCTTATTCTTTCTCAAGCACAGAATAAATGGGTCTGCAACTTGGGTAGTCTTCCTGCAAGCTGTTACCTTAAGAACTTGCAATTTGCCTCTATGACTACAATGGTTTGTAATTGTTAATGTCTGATTTTACTTTATTTTTGTGCCATGACTAGCCTTTCAATGTAGTTTTCTCTCTTTTTTTTCCAGCTAGAGCATGGACAAGAACCTATGCCAGTAGTTCAGACAAATAGTATAAATCTAAAAGAAAGAAAGACTAGAATTAAGTGCTACATATGTGATAAAAACAGTGTCATCACTTACCATTGTCACTTTATATCTGTGGAAATATTTATAACGATCATCTCAAGATTACATTCACTTAAGAATAAGAATGTGTGTATTTGTAGATATTTTAACAGTGGTGTAATTCCACATGTGTAATTCATTGCATTGCAGCCTTATTACATAAACATTTTAAATGAAGCAGATATAATATTTTTCACTTCTCCTAAAGCTGTCTTCCCAAGACCCATTTGTTTATGTAAGATAAATTTAAGTTTTGTTGTTTACCCAACTTTGTGGAATTTTTACCCAAAGTTACAGTTTGAATTTCTGATGGTGATTTTTAGAGCCCTTTATTTGCTTCTTTCGAAATTGTGAGTAAGGTCATAAATGTTAGACTATTGAACAATGCTATGTGTTTTTTTGTGTACCAAATTGTAAATGCAGAACACAAAAAACTATTCACAAAGTGATGATTGAAATCGAATGCATATATATTAATTTTGGTGGTAACCAAGTGTTCTTTTTTGTTCTATTTCAACAATGTATTTTGCCATTACAACCAAAATAAGTTTTTCGATTTGCCTGAACTGTTAGAACAAATTTAGTCTTTCTAATATCTGAATCACCTTAAGGTTTATATTGCCATCAGAAAATAGATATTACTCTGATACCAATCATACATCTATAGTGGTAAGATGATTATTATGGAACAAAACTGCAATAAGCTCTGGTCATAGTATGGTATGGTTGTGTCCTCATTTTTGTCGTCTTGCTTGTTGTATTACGTCTGTAGACACTATGTTTTTACAATAAATTTGCTTATAGTTGATCCTCTTGAGATATTGGTATGTTCTCCTTGTACAAAAGAGAGGCCCATTTGGTCTCTGGTGGAAAGATGATCCATTGGCAAACATACCATCTTCTTATTTTTATATTGATTATGATATTGCTTTTTTGGAGAATTGGGACCCTGCTATTCCTGAAAGGGGACAAAAAGGGTCTCAAAACAGTGTTTTCACTAGTTTGAATGTTGCATTCATTATTATTTTTCTTTTTTGATTTCTATACTGTATCTCTTGTCTAGGGAATGTCGACAGAATTATGGTTCCTTAGATATAAAGGTCACTAAAAGGGTCATGCCAAATCAAATGAACAAAGTGCCCTACCAATTTATTAAGTATCAGTTTAATCAATAGCAATTTATACTTTGCACCACTCTATATAAAAACAACAGTATTCTTATCGTTTTGAATGACATGTCACAATAAATTTGAATATTTTCATACTCGTACCTCACATGTTCTATACTTTTACTTAATTTTAGATATACAATGTACTATATATAAAATTAGTTTCCTTGGCAAATAAACAAAAATAAAATCCATCATGGATCATATGTTTTTCCTGAATGATCAACTTTGTGTTTCTATCGAAAAGGCATTTACATCTGGAGAAGAAAAAGACAGTTCAGACATTTCAACATTATTCATAAAAATACTCATTTTATTAACTTTGAACAATTTTATGATTATAAGGTAAAAATCCAGTTCCATTGTCACTGGCTTTGTCAGTTGTATTTTTACCATCAGCTATACTTGTGAAATGATCATTCTTTAGAATATATCCATGCCCATGTCAAGTAATTTAGTATAAAAAATATACCCATGTTCTAAAATCTAACTATTTCAATTCAATAATCAACGTTAATCGCTCAAAAGACAGTTGATTGAAATGTAAAAATTGTTTAAAGATACGAATGAAAAGAAGATAAAGTTTGATATTAAATCATTAATGGTCATATACATTTAACCACTGAATTGAGATCAATGCTACAGGTCAAGAATGTTTTTTCAGACTAAATGAACTAACCGTTTATAGACATATGTTTTACCTTGCATTGTTGTAACACCATTCCAAAACCACATAGATTGAGGCTTTGTTAAAGTTTGTTTTGCCTGTTTTGTCTACACCTTCTCATCTAGTCTTGACTTATCATAATGGACTATTACTGATATATAAAAACTGTTAGCAACAAAAATAATCAGTAATTTAGAATCTATGAAAGAAACCAATGTGACCCACACAATCAACCAATGACAAAAGAAGGGTAGTGTACTATCCACTAGAAATTGTTGACTTAAAACTTGTTTAATTTATGCACTTCTGTCGCAGGAAACTCGATATAGGGAAAGTGATCTGGCGGCAGCGTTAGCTTACTTCTTAAAAGCCTTATATTTTAGAAGGTGGCAGACCTGGAACTTCATTCTTTCTATATAGATTTATCATTACTTATGTAAGAATCTGTCTGTCATATATGTCCATTGTCTTTGACCTCATTTACATTGTTCAGTGACAACTTTATAAAAAAGTTGAAAAAAATATTAATGTTAATTTCTTTCTTGTTATGAGTCATAAGAAAACCATATTTAGTATGTGCATACCTTGCAAGGTCTTCATGTCCGTCAGACAGTTTGACCTTGACCTTACTTCATGGATCAGTGAACAAGATTAGGTTTTGTGGTCATGTCAATATATCAAATTGAAATTCTATAAGCAATAGGTCTTCTATATTTGGTGTATGGAATGATGCTAAGGTGTACATGTCCAACTGGAAGATGTCATCTGACTTTGGTCACATTTTCATTGTTCAGTGCAGTGGCAGAAATTTTTATAAGTGGGGTCCCACTGACTGACATAAGAGGGGGCCCGCTCCAGTCACGCTTCAGTGATTCCCTATATAAGCAACCAATTTTTTTCCCAAAAAGGGGGGCCCGGGCCCCCTGGGCCCCCCCTCCTAAATCCGCCTCTGCAGTGTACAAAGTTTTAAGTTTGGTCTTTTTTTTCTAAAATTATATGCAATAGGTCTACTTTATTTGGTGTATGGAAATATCTTATTAGTTTGTGATAAGGTTAAATTATGTTGAAACAACTAGTGGTAGGTCAATAATATTTGATATGCAGTTGTTTTAGCATTGACATACAATTCATTTCCATGGAGATTATTAAGAAACCACCTCATCAGTCATGGTCATGATCTATTGACGTAGAAACTAGGTCAGTTTATATGCATTAGTATGTGATTAAGTTAGTTTACATGTATTAGTTTGTGATTAGGTCATTTAATGGAAAACCACTTGTGGATAGTCAATGATATTTGGTATGCAGTTGTAATATCATTGGTGCTTCTCATTTCCATGGAGATTATTTAGCCCTGCCCCTCAGTCAATCATCTTTCAACCATATTCCAATTTTACATGCATACGTTTTTTAGTAGGTATGTTTATTGTGAACCACCAGTGGAAAGTCAATGATATTTGGTGTGCAGTTGTAATATCATTGGTACATCTCATTTCCATGGAGATAATTTTGCCCCATCTTCTCACGGTCTATTGACTTTGAAACTTTAGCTTTGTTTACATGTATTAGTTTGTGATTATGTTAGTTTTTGCAGTACAGCTAATGGTAGGTCAATAATATTTGGTTTGCAGTTTATTAGCATTGGTACATCTCATTTTTAACGACATTTTTGTGAAATGTCGGTTATTGATTTGGGGATGTACGGCGGGCGGGCGGCAATCAAATGTTGTCCGTGCATTAACTCATGAACCGTTCAACCAAACCTTATAAAATTTAAATATGTTATTACTGACAACTATACGAAGGTCAAGTTCAATAATGGCGATTTTGACTTTTACCGTTCAGGAGTTATGGTTCTTGAAAGATTGAAAAATGGAGTTTCCAGTCGTGTCCGTGCACTTACGCATGAACTGTTCTACCAAAGCTTCCCAAATTTTAATATGTTGTTACTGATGACAGAATGGAGTTCAAGTTCAATAATGACGATTTTGACTTTTACCGTTCTGGAGTTATGGTTCTTGAAAGATTGAAAAATGGATTTTCCAGTCGTGTCCGTGCATTTATGCATGAACTGTTCTACCAAAGCTTTCGAAATTGGCAGTGTCTGCGCGTACCCGCATGCGGGTACGAATAGTCAAATTGCCGTTCTAGGCTGCGCGTACCCACATCCGATTTTATAATTTAATGCTGTCCAATCGGGAATTAAACGTAAATATTTGAATTTATTGCAATTAGTGAATAAATTGATTCAAACTACTGAGGTTTTTTTTTAGAAATTTGTACAGAACTATCAGGCGTAAAATTTCATATAATTGTTTAAAAGAAATTCGGATCGAGTCTATAGCAGCCGTTGGCATGTAATTGCTGTTCAGACTGGCAACATTTGAAATGTGCAGAGTTGAAATCTGTGCCAAAACAATCATATTGGATGTAAAATTTGTTCCAAATCTTAATTAGTTACATGCATCTTTTATAATTGGTTTAAATTGATATTATTACTTGCTTTTTTAATTCTATAAACTCAAGCTTTAATTTTAGTAGTTTTATATACTTTAAAAATTTCAGTTTCTTTTTTTACATTTTACTAAAATATTATTTTAAAATATCAAATGGGTATATTTTTAAATTATTAAAAAAAAATCTTTAAATTTTCAATTAAATTTTATAATAGTATTAATTTCTATCATGTTTTTCTTTTACAGGGACTGCAATGTTTATTATGTATCATTATTTAATAAATGCAATTTGAAAATATTACTTTTTGTTCATACTCTTCACTCGTTCTAAACGAAATCCCCAAATTATTTATAATTTCCGTATGTATTTCAAGTTTCATTCCCGATTCCATGGCATTTAAATAGAAAACCGGATGTGGGTACGTGCAGCCTAGAACGGCAATTTGACTATTCGTACCCGCATGCGGGTACGCGCAGACACTGCCTTCGAAATTTTAATATGCTGTTACTGATGACAAAATGGAGGTCAAGTTCAATAATGACGATTTTGACTTTTACCGTTCAGGAGTTATGGTTCTTGAAAGATTGAAAAATGGTGTTTCCGTCGTGTCCGTGCATTTTCTCGTGAACCATTCAACCAAAGCTTTTGAAATTTTAATATGTTGTTACTAATGACAAAATAGAGGTCAAGTTCAATAATGACGATTTTGTCTTTTACCGTTCAGGAGTTATGGTTCTTGAAAGATCGTAAAATGGCGTTTCCATTCACGTTGTTGCATTTACTCATGAACCATTCAATCTAAGCTTTTCAAATTTTAATATGTTGATACTGATTACAAAATGGAGGTCAAATTTGATATTGACGATTTTCACTTTCACCATTCATCAGTAATGGTTCTTGTGATATTGCCAGGACACAAATAAATCCGGTTTGCTGTCGTTGTGACAGCCTCTTGTCATTGAGATTGTTTGGCTCTGTACTCTCAGTCATGTTTCATTTACTGATTGTTCTGCATTATTTCCATGCAGTTAAGTGTTGCTATTTTTATTTCATCTTGCATTTTACTATCAAAATATCAAAAAGGTGTGACATATTATCTTTAGATGGAAAGTTAGGACACACCCTATTGATTTTATCATCTTCGATTTGAGATTTCCGATTTTCTTTGCTAGAGCAAGACCCGCATATTATCATTAGAGCACTCAAGCTCATCATTCCACCAAATGCATGTCTTTCTTCTATTTAATATTGATTCATTTTTTTTATTTTTAAAAATCCTAAGGTTCTGTTATTTTTTTTTACTGTATCAATAATATTAACAATAGTATGTTTCCACACGGTCACCAGTTGAGAATTTCGACAATTCTTGTATCTTCAGTGATTGTGTTTTTCAATATCAAAGATTTTACCACGTTTTTTTTTATGGGAATTTATAGGTAAATTATTCGGAATTTCCCGGCTCTTATGGTGTCTCTAGATACATGCGGTTGCTTGCGTTAAAATGGACCAATGTCAAAATAGTAATGTATTTATCTGTTTATTAAGATGTCCCTTATGAAATTGAAAATGTTGCTGCAGCATTGCCGTAGCGTTGCGGCTTTATAGCTGCTTCCTAATCAGGTTGCCAGAGGATTGTTGCCGGAGTAGTGCCGGATGATGCTGCTAGCGGCATTGTTCTGGCATCATTGCGACACTAATTTTTTCAAAATTAATGAGCACCACAATATAGCCAGAAAATTTGATGATGTCATTTCCTGCGTTTTTAGCTATTCCCTGTACTAGTGTGTTAGAAATCCACCATGTTGCTTGTGATTATAACTGTATTGAAGAATTTTGTGTTCTAGTTGGGTTTTTTTTTGGAAGATTTGAAGACTTGTAAGTAAACACATATCAAGTAATTGCATGTATAGAAAAGATCAATCTTGCATTGTGTATTTCAATAACATGGCCTCATCTGAGTTCACTATACATGTATCGGTGAAGTTTGTGGGGTTTTTTTTTTTGCAGCAGTTCAATTGCATACTTGTAGTTTGGTAAATAACACAATATTATATGCTAAACTTAGGGCACATTAAAAATTTTCATTATTTTTTATGCAGATACCGCTGACATTTATTTTATGTGCCTGTGCATAAAAATTTATAATGCATGAATGCATGTCATATATATGCATTGACAACTTGTTTTTGCTGGCACAATACATTTTATACAAAGCACGGCCTATTCGCATGTTTTGTCACTAAAATGATGCAAGAATATAGCCGTATTAGCGCCGCAACAGCGCCACAATCATAATGCCAGAAAACTAATTTGCATACGAAATACGCTATAGCCGCATCAGTGCCGCAACATGATGCCAGAATATTGCTGCAACGGTGCCAGAATAAAGCCGCAATTATGGTGCCAGAAAACTAATTTGCATACGAAATATGCTATCGCTGCATCGAAGCCGCAACAGTTTGCAGCAACAAAGCCGCAGCATAGCCATACTGCTGCCGCAACTATGTTCCAGAGGGCTTATATTTCCATAAGGGGTATGATTTTCAATGTATGCTTTTCAATAAGTTAACTATCCTCCAAAGACCAGTTATTACTAACTTCTATGGACTTCTCAAGATATCTTATAAAGTATATGAGATATCTTATAAACAACTTTTATATAAGATATCTTATATAGTTTATAAGATATCTTATATAGTTTATAAGATATCTTATATAGTTTATAAAATATCTTATATAGTTTATGAGATATCTTATAAAGACAATTATATAAGATATCTGATAAACTATTTAAGATATCTTATAAACTATATAAGATATCTTTTAAACTATATAAGATATCTTATAAACTTTAGGAGATATCTTATAAACTTTAGGAGATATCTTATAAACTTTATGAGATATCTTATAAACTATATAAGATATCTCGTATAATATACAAGATATCTCCTATAATATATAAGATATCGTATATAATTTCATTTTTATGAGATATCTACGGAAGCCTTGAGCTGCCTTGTGTAATTGTTTATAACTAAACCATATTTGATAATTATTGCGATAATGTTTTGTATATTGCAAAATGACGCCTTATTTATCGCAATAATTCGCTGTATCTAACAACAAGGCACTTTATTTAGCGCAATGATTTGTTAATTTTAACACTAAGAAGACTTAATTATCGCAATATTTGCTATATATATACCACAAGTCGCCTTATTTATGGCATTTTTTTGTTATATCTAACAACAAGACGTCTTTGTTATTGCGATGATTTTATTGTGTAAAAACAGTACCACTTATTTAACGCGATTTACATTTTTTTTCGCTTTAAATTTCGGAAGTTAAAGCTAAGTCATCATAATTATTGCGATAGCACATTTCAATTTACATATGTAGCGTGAGCAGCCATTCAGCGGCCATTTTCGTTATGATCAACACCCGATCAACCAGACTATTTTCTCCCGTATGAATCATTTGTTTAACAATTTCTTCATTTTACTAGAGAAGACTAAGTGGACCTACACTCAAAGGAAGCTACCCCTCATTCTGAACAATGCTTTTGGTAAGTAAATATTTCATGGTATCAACATAATAGCTACTGTTTGTTCTTTTTATACCACCCACTTGAAACGTGGGGGTCATGATATAGTAATCGTTACCCCCGTCCGTCTTTCCGTCCGTTATGGTAGCCATGCAGGAGGTACCAATCTTTTATCTGCAACTCCGAGATCATCCTTGTCCATTGAACAAAACTTAATAAAACTTTCACAAATTCTTTATAATACTAGTATAATGCCTCTGTGCACCTTTTATTTCATAAATTGATTGAAATATATATTTTTTGGGGTTTGCCATAGCAAAACATGGACTTTGTCATCCCTTATCAACGGGTATTCATTTCTTATTCGCAACTGCAAGATCAACCTAAACCACTGAACAAAACGGACGGACAGACGACAATTATATACCATAATAGGTCCGTCAAAATTTTGACAGGCGTATAAAAAACAGTTTAACTTCTTTTACAAGGCGAAAAGGAAAATAGAATCGTGAAGCCAGTAAACAATTCTTATTTTAATCTGAACATGCAAATTGAATATTACTAGTATGTTATGTATTTTACATTAGACATATTCACAGAACAACACCATCTATTATGAGAGTCCGAGAAACTATAATAGTGGACAGTTTTCCTACTTATTCCACGTGTTTCCGAGTCATAGTAAACTCGAAGTAGCCTACAATGCATTGTAGTTCATTGAGTCGATTGGTCAGTATTTAAGGCCATATCAGCCTTCTGTTTTTGGAAGTTACTACATTTTACTATGCAAAATATTTTCACGTCAGAAAATCTAGAGTTCCCGACCTGTTTATAACTGGCATATATGGTTAACCATATCAAATCATATACAATTTTACATGTGGCATCAAAAAATAATTTTGAGTAGTGCTTTCTGATCCAAAGGGAAATAGATTAAATAAATTGTTTGGTTCCGATTCAGCCTGAAAGGAAGAAAGGAAAATAATCAACTTTAGTTTTTACACCTTGCATGCATATCAAAATGAGCAAAAATACAGTTTCTTTACATTTGAACTACTAAGAGCATGAATTATTTGAAATAGATTTGTATTGCTCATGACTCTCCGTGGTTTAATTTAAAATGTTTTTAATTATTACTTTTATGTCAAAAAACCTACCACAGAGGAAGTTAGAAATAAGCAAAAATAAAAAGGGGCGGATGTTAGTCTGGTCAACAAGGTAACTGTGATTAAGAAATGGTTGAAAGTACAATCCAAATTTTGCACACAAACCTTTCTTTAATCAACATTAACATCGTGATAGAATTTCAATATGATCTGTTTGGTCGAACAAAATTAACCTTAAGTCATTTGAATATTTCAACATTCATACACATACTCCAACATTAACCTCAAAATAAGACCTATAAAATTGGCATTGAAGAAAAAAACAGTTTTTAGAAAGCTCGTACGAGTTCGCTAGCAACCCTTTGCGGGTTTTTAATTTGATAGGTGACTTTTTGTTAAATATTTGTTTGTTTTGAGATTGTGACACAAATATAACGGGGCGCCGAATGGGACTCTTGTGGTTTTGTACTCAAAATTCAATTTTGTACGGACAAAAGTGACTTTTGTTCAACAAAAATGAGTTCAGTTTAACAAAATTTGTATCATACTACTAATTTAAAATTTTGTCATACAAAATTATTTATCAGCGGACAAAAGTCACTTTCGTCATGACAAAATTCATTTTTGTTACACAGACTTGACTTTTGTTTATACCTAATTTGAAAATTGGGCGACAAAAGTGAATTTTGTATTCAAATTAGTTTAGTTTGGTTTCTGTGAACTAATTTGCATACAAAATCGACTTTTGTTACACAAAATTGACTTTTGTCTCAACAAAATTGACAAAATTGACTTTTGTGAGACAAAATTGACCAATGTGAGACAAAATTCAATTTTGTCTCAACAAAATTGACAAAATTGAATTTTGTCTCAACAAAATTGACAAAATTGAATTTTGTCTCAACAAAATTGAATTTTGTCTCACGAAAATCAATTTTGTCTCACGAAAGTCAATTTTGTCGTCACAAAAATCAATTTTGTCTCACGAAAGTCAATTTTGTCTCAGAAAAGTCAATTTTGTTGTTACAAAATTGAATTTTGTCGTCACAAAAATGAATTTTGTCGTCACAAAATTGACTTTTGTCTCAACAAAATTGACAAAATTGACTTTTGTCTCAACAAAATTGACAAAATTGACTTTTGTCTAAACAAAATTAACAAAATTGACTTTTGTCTCAACAAAATTGACAAAATTGATTTTTGTCTCAACAAAATTGACAAAATTGACTTTTGTCTCAACAAAATTGACAGAATTGAATTTTGTCTCACAAAAGTAAATTTTGTCTCACAAAAGTAAATTTTGTCTCACAAAAGTAAATTTTGTCTCACAAAAGTAAATTTTGTCTCACAAAATTGAATCTTACCTCACACAATTGACTTTTGTGATTTAATTTCCATATCAGGTAACAAAAGTCAATTGTGTATGCAAATATAAACATATTTGCATACCTTTTAGACAAAATTGACTTTTGTCATGACAAATATGAATTTTGTCTACAAAAAATAATTTTGTCATGACAAAAGTCAATTTTGTCTACACAAATGAATTTTGTCATCACAAAACAAGTCTGTAGCACATAGTTTTGTAAGACAAAAATGATTTTGTTATGACAGAATTGAATTTTGTACAAAACCACAAGAGTCCCATTCGGCGCCCCGTAAGTATGACTGCTATACCCATATTGTGACTATTTGACCTATTATGTCTGTTTTGTTCATACATGTACATCGTTTTATATATAATGGAATTTGATACGACTGTCATACAAGTGAGAGGTTTAGCGCTATAAAACCAGGTTCAATCCTACATTTTCTTCATTTGAAAATGCCTGTACCAAGTCAGGAATATGGCAGTCGTTGTCCATCCGTTTGATGTGTTTTGTCATTTGATTTTGCCATTTGATAAGGGACTTTTCGTCTTGAATTTTCATCGGAGTTCAGTATTTTAGTTCCATTTGATAGGATAACGTCATTAATTTTCATGGCATCAATTGACAATTGATGTTATGATAATGTACACACAAGCGCATACGATGCATGGCAGATTTTAAATTTATGATTTGAGCTTTCTCTCAGTTTCATAAGAATGAAGATAACAATATTTATTTTAAGCTCCACGGCATCAATTGGTGATTTGAAGATCGCAAATACCCGTTTACTGGCTCTGCCAACGCGTTACCAGTCAAATTAATTTGCGACCAACCAATCGCGAATTGCTGCCGTCGCAGCTTAAAATATAATACAGTTATCTACTGATAAATATCTTTAAAGCTATCTGAACATCTTCCCCAAGTTTATTATACATCGGATAAGACCATTTCAGTGGAACAAATGCAATAAAATAACAGTCTAATGTTCTAAGTTGTACACTTTTATGTTTCAGATGGTACTTGCTCTTCTCCTGTTCTGCAAGGCCAGTGCTATTCCATATCCAGACATAGATGCATCATTAGACGAACTAGTTGTATACTATACAAGTTTTTCATTTACAACAAAAGAAGTACTCGGGTTTTTACTAAACATACATCATATAATGCTGAGCGAAAGATCATTTTATAGAATTAAAAAACGTTTGAGATTGCAAAAAAGAGGAGTTGAAAGTGCTATTGCTGATATTGTTACAAACATTTTACAGTTAAGAAATGCAGGATATACCAATATAGGTTATCGATCTTTATGGAATGTACTTCGCTGCCTAGGCGTAAGAGCTTCACAACACACGGTAAGGCTAGTTTTGAAAGCTATTGACGGAGACGGCGTTTTAAGGAGACAAAGACATAGGCTTACAAGAAGACGATACACAAGTAACGGACCGAGCTTTTGCATCCACGTCGATGGATATGATAAGTTAAAGCCGTTTGGAATATCTGTCCATGGTGGAATCGACGGTTTTTCAAGAAAGATACTTTGGCTGAAAGCTACAAGTTCAAATAAAAATCCCCGTATAGTTGCAGGACATTTTCTTGAGTATTTGAAGACAAGCAAAAGGTTTCCAAGGGTAGTACGCATGGATGCAGGAACTGAAAATGTTATAGTTGAACGTATTCAAATAGCTTTGAGATCATTTCATACTGATAGCATGGCAGGACATAGAAGTGTTTCAATAGGAAGATCAACGGCCAACCAAAAGATCGAAATGCTATGGAGTTTTCTGATGCGAAATTTCACAACATTTTGGAGGAATTTGTTTAAAGATATGGTAGATGAAGGTATACTTAACAATGCCGACCCTGTGCATCTTGAATGCATACGGTTTTGTTTCCTACCACTTATTCAGAGACATTTAGACATGTTTCTACAATCATGGAATTCACACAGAATAAGATCTCAAAGAAATGTTGAATGTCCACATGGTATACCTGACGTTATGTACTACCAACCTTTTATTTACGATAAATATGACTGCTCTTATGAATTGCCGTGCGACATAGTTGCATTGGATTACTTAACTGATATATACACGGATGCTGTTCTACCTAGAGGCACTAAAGAAGAATTTAGACAATTAATAAATACTCTCACGTTTTTAGATATCGGAGAATTCGATGTCATTGAAACTCCAACACAGGCCAAAGAATTGTTCAACTTATTATCAAGCGTAATATCACAACATTTGTTAAATCGATAGACATTTACAGATTTAACATTTATTATTCATGATAGTTATCTGTTATGTCACCATATTGTCGAATATATGGACCCGAATATATATGCGCATAAGCTATTTGACTGTTGATGCAAAGAACAACATTGAAGGGCATAATGTGTACATACTAATTTTCTTGTTTTTCGTTGATCATGCTTCTTTTTTGTCAGAATCGATGTAAATATTGAATAAAAATGTTCTGTTGTATTTAGTATTATATAAATAGTAAAGAATAAATGCTTACTGTTTCTTTTAACAAGTCTTTCCTATGCCCGAGTCATCGAGAAACACAATGTATGATATAGTATGTCTGTCGCTCACGTCACTGAGTATAAAAGGGGGCATGGTTTCACATAAACCACGATATTTGGAAGGTATATAACGTCACAGTACCCAAATTGCACCGAGTACCAAAATTACACCTACTAGTATTCAACAAAAATACTGGGGAAATCTTACTTGTTTTCTTTGAGCCTAACTGGACCCTTGGTATTATTCGGGGTATTTATATGATTTGATACTATACACGTCATTTAACATTGCTGAACATATAAAAACCAGTAAAAATCAACAGATTTGTTTTTAACCGACCCTCATTGTCAATTAAAGATGTAAGTTATGGTATAAGACATACTTAATTGTATATATGTTTTTTCCATTTATTTCCTGATCGATGGGATCAATGCGTTCAACGTAACATAGTTACCAAACTTTGACTTATTAAGTGAGATACAAATATCTGTATAGCTGCTTTTCATTCGTCTTTAGAAGCTAATGTAAACAGGTAAATGCATGAACAAGTCGAGAAGAAGAGAAACACGTTTGTTTCTCATTACAATGCCGATTGGTTACTGCAGTATTGAAAAACACATCTTTCGAACGTAACAAAAATTAAGAAACCTTTATAGCATCAATTTAAGATATATAATGTTCATTTGTGATTTGAGTGGGTTTTCATTTTTTCTTAAGTACGATTTATCCCTCGTTATTTCAACGTCTTTGAATCAATGTTGTTTTATGTCTGTTGGTAGATCAGTGCAAGACCAATTATTGAAATGTTTCCTTAACATTGGAATGGTGAATATTCGTGTCAATTCTTTTATGCTACTGCACAGTAAAACATACTTTGGTTGTATGTAGTCTAACAACTCGTTAGATTTTGCCATTATCCACTTTCGATTCCAAGGTATCTAGGGCCTGTATAGAAATAACCTAGCAAATGAAATGCCTAGAGTCATATTACCTAATGTTGCTTTAATGTTACATAGATTTGTCTGTTTAAGCCGTTTTAACTATTTATGTTTTTTCAACCTGCATATTACGTCTTCAAGCAGCCGTCTATAGACTTATTAAAGAAAACATGTCAAGTTTTACTAGGGAAACAAGTGTGGACACAGTTCAGAGTGGATAGATTGTTTGAATGTTTACCTATGTTTTCTGAGAAAAAGAGTTCTCTCCTTTATTCAGCATTAAACTGTTCTATGTTCAACTGTAGCAAAGCGACACTCTACCTTTGGCCTTTGTTAGTCTTGTATGATTTTAAATTTTAGTTTCTTGTGTATAATTTGGAGTTTAGTATGACGTCCATTATCACTGTATGTAGTATACATATTTTTTAAGGGGTCAGCTGAAGGACGCCTACAGGTGTGGGAGTTTCTCGCTACATTGAAGACCAATTGATGGCCTTCGGCTGGTGTCTGCTCTATGGTCGGGTTGTTAACGCTTTGACACATTCCCCATTCCTTTCTCAATTTTACCTGTACCAAACCCTAAAATGTATTAGTGTGTTTTTGTTTCTAATAGTAAGTTATACTGTTAAAGACTGTCACGTAGGAGACGCTAATGGCATGCATTACCAAATGATTCTTATAAAATACCTGAAATTAAATGTCAGTTAAAACAAAAAAAAGGAGGAGAGTAACACATTAGGTGCTTTCCAGATGGTATCTGATAGTATCTGAGAACCTACATGCATGAACTATTTTTGGGAGAAATTTTATTTGCTTATACAGGAAATGAATGAATTATGACCGGAGCGGGGCCCCACTTAGGCATTCAATTGGCCCCCATTTATGAAAATTTCTGGATCTGCCACTGAGTTTGTCAAATTTTGTTTTAAAAAAAATACATTTGCATAATAATGGACTAATTATAAGCTTAAAGCAACGCACTTTACTAATACATTTACAGAAAGAACTCATGATCAATACAGTGATATACTAAGTACTGAAAATACACGACATTCATGTACATTAGTTCTTCCTATTTAAACCACAACTATGATTTAGGTAGCACTCCACAGTTCGGTGTGTAGATTCGCATTTTGGTCACTTTTCAAATATAAGAGGTAGTGTTCAATAAGATTCTTTTTTGGATAGCTGATGATTAAGATGATTAAAAAGGCCTTCATAGAGAGCATCAAGAGTATTTAATGTATGAAATATGGCTGTTTTCTGTATGAAAGTCTGTCTTTGCATATCCAAACCAGGCAATGGTTTGTCAATTAATGTAATATTTTTTACAACTTTTTGTTGCACGAACTTTGTGATTAATTTTGCGACAAAATTGGGGCGAGAGACACTCATTTTTTATTTGATCATTGGGTAGATTATTGTCAATCGTTTCTGAAAAGGTTTCACTCAAAGGCATTAAACTTCTAGTTTGATTCAAATTTTGGGGGAATGTGTGACATTTTCACCCTTCTTTTTGCAATTTAATACGTAAAATTAATGCAAAATGTTC
Organism: Mytilus trossulus; assembly: GCF_036588685.1. NCBI lineage: Eukaryota > Metazoa > Mollusca > Bivalvia > Mytilida > Mytilidae > Mytilus > Mytilus trossulus. The sequence goes on from NC_086373.1 coordinate 44,139,525, forward strand.
CCATGGATACACAAAACAGGAATTATATTTCACTCTTTTAACTTTTGAAAATAAAATCTATGAAAGATACATTTGAACGCGTATAACACAAACAGTTAGGTTGATGTATTTGAAAAATAGGAATAGAGGATGATGAAACATTTTGTAGTTCAATTTTAATTAATGTTTTTTTTTTAACTGTACAGTGCTACCTTGACATAAATGTAAAACTACGTGCATCAGAAGTCCAGCAAAAGACATGCAATTGTCATATTATATGTTCGTACTAGGGATAAACATTCGATTCACAGCAAGTAATTGTTCAATAGGAAAAATACTGGTCAGCCCAATCGTACTAGTTAATGGGACTTGGTATGGTGACCTGTGTCCTTCTGCACGAAAACCTTTCGGAGTATCAAGTTACAATAAAGATCAGTGTTGCTTAGTTTCAAAGCGGGTTTAAATCACATCACATCATGATCATAATTGTGTTCGCTGCCATATCGTATAGGCTTGATTGTAAATAATAAACATATGAAAAGCAATAACTTTCCTTTGCATACCTTTAAAACTCAATCCTTGTCACTAAATAATTGAAAACATACATTTACTATTACGTTTACCCTCCTCTTTTCCCCTTATACGATTTCAAAGTTGTAACACTTCATTGTTTTGGTCCCCCTTGAGAGTTTGACTGTGTCATTGGCAATCATACCACATGTTCTACTTGTTTTTGTTATACGTAGACATTATCTAACAACCACATACATCATTTACCGAATGCATCTTGCAACCCAAGACACCAAATACAGAGTGAGACTGTGCCTAACAACCACATACATCCTATACAGACCGTATCTAACACCACAGACACCATATACAGACTTCATCTAATAACCAAAAACACCATATACAGACTGTAACTAACAAATAGAGACACCTTATATATACAGACTTTATCTTACTACCACAGACACCATATAAAGACTACATCTACCTACCACAGACACCATATAAAGACTACATTTAACAACCACAGACACCATATATAAATACTACATTTAACTACCACAGACACCATATAAAGACTACATCTACCTACCACAGACACCTTATAATGACTACATCTAACTACCACGGATACCATATAAAGACTACATTTAACAACCACAGACATCATATAAAGACTAAATTTAACTACCACAGATACCATATAAAGACTACATCTACCTACCACAGACACCATATAAAGACTACATTTAACAACCACAGACACCATATAAAAACTGTATCCAACTACCACAGACACCATATATAGACCACATCTAACAACAACAGATACCATAATTAGACTACATTTAACAACCACAGTTGGATGGAGAGTTGTCTCATTGGCACTCACACCAAATCTTCCTATATCTACATACACAATATATATATACAGACTTTATCTACATACCACAGACACCATATCAATACAGACTTTATCAAACTACCACAGACACCATTTATAGACTACATCTAACAACAATAGATGTATACCATGTAAAAACTACATCTAACAACCACAGACATCATATAAAAACTAAATCTAACCGCAGAAACCATATACAAATGTAAAGACTACATCTAACAACAACAGATACCATGTAAAGACTAAATCTAACAACCGCAGACGTCATATATATACAGACTTTAACTAACTGTCACAGACATCATTATATATATGAAGAGTTAGACTACATATTACAACCACAGTCAACATGCATATATAGACTACATCTAACAACCACAGACAACATCTTATAACCACAGATACCATATATACAGACTGCATAAATGTGTTAGTAGAATAGCCTGGTGGTTTAGGCAAACATGTACTTCTAGCGCCCCCATAGACTTTTATCTTGTTTTTGAGCGAAGGGTGTCACCTAATGTCACCTCTCATAATCCCCTTTAAACCCGTGTGCATTCATGCGGAACCAATAATTTAATTCTTGAATTCTTGATATTTTTTTCGTTCTTTAGTTCTTTTCGCTGCAAGCAGTTCTTGGGAGACAAATGTCTTCCGCCTCTTCCTTTTTAGCTCACCTGGCCCACAGGGCCAAGTGAGCTTTTCTTATCACTTGGCGTCGTCCGTCGTCCGAAAACTTTTACAAAAATCTTCTCCTCAGAAACTACTAGGCCAAATTTAACCAAACTAGGTCACAAATTTCATAAGGCTATCTTGTTTAAAAAATGTGTCCAATGACCCAGCCAAACAACCAAGATGGCCGCCATGGATAAAAATAGAACAGGGGTAAAATGTATATTTTGGCTTATATCTCTGAAACCAGAGAGTTAAATTGTTTATCAGGTGAAGATCTTTCTGCTCTTTATAGTCAATTTTTATCAATTTTCATATTTTTTGTAAATTTTTATCAATTTTCATATTTTTTTGTAAATTTTTATCAATTTTCATATTTTTTTGTAAATTTTTACAAAATATCTTCCAATGTTATTACTGGGCCAAGTTCATTATAGATAGAGATAATTGTAGCACACAAATGTTCAGTAAAGTAAGATCTACAAACACATCACCATCACCAAACCAACAATTGTGTCATGCATTTATCTGTGTCCATTGTTTAATATGCACATAGACCAAGGTGAGCGACACAGGCTCTTGAGAGCCTCTAGTTTATTATGTCTATTTTTCAGCTCTTACAAGGCAACCATATATGAAATCTCCTATCTTCCAACCTAACAAATGAATAAATTTAAAATGGTTTTCCTCTTTATTAACAAAAGTGTAATTTGATTGACTGTTTGTTTCAAAATTTAACCCCCAGTCAAAAGTATGTCATGCTTGTTCAGGAAAACAAGACTTTAAAAGTCAGATTTATAATTTAAAAACAAAGAGATGTGATATATGTTAATTTAAATATAGAGTGGATTCAAACAATAAAAGGAAACTTTCACAATGGCAAAACAGGATACAGTAAAGTGACTAGTCGTCTATAAAAGGCTTGACATGAAAAGTGGGAAACAATTTACACACAAACAACTGGCCAAATTAAACATAAAACAAACATTTACAAAATATTAACTGTGGGTCGAGACATGAACCACCGACAACCACTAAACTACAGGTTCCTGGCTTGTGCCAATACATACAGATACATGATACAAGGGATTTATAAAAAGAGAGAGAGAGAGAGAGAGAGAGAGAGAGGGAGAAAAAAAATCAATCTAAGAAATGTCTGGTATACGTTGTATACTTGCATATAGATCCATGATATACAATGAAAGATTTTATTCAAAGTATTGAAGTACTGAACATCGCATGTCATAGAAGACTATATCTCTATATTTGAAATTGAGGTTAATGTACACAGGAGTTGATAGACAGTCTGAAGTGTGGGAATATATATTAAAATCAAAATCTTGCGATAACTAAGTCGTCTTGTTAGTATGGCGATATATAAGGTGTCTAGATCAAATCATTGCGATAACTAAGTTGTCTTGTTGTTAGATATAGCGAAATATTGCGATAAATAAGGCGTCTTGTTATTTATAGCAAATAATAACGATAAGTAAGGCTTCTTCTTTTCAAATATAGCAATGCATTGCTCTAAATATGGTGCCTTGTTGTTAGATATAGCGAAACTATTGCGATAAATAAGTCGTCTTATTACATAAAGCAAATTCTTGCGATAATTAAGTCTTCTTACTGTTAAATACAAAAAATCATTGCGCTAAATAAAGTGCCTTGTTGTTAGATATAGCGAAATATTGCGATAAATAAGGCGTCGTATTGCAATATTCAAAACATTATCGCGATGATTATCATATATGGTTTAGTTATAAACAATAATACAAGGCAGCTCCAGGCTTCCGTAGATATCTTATATATATATTATATAAGATATCTCCTAAAATTTATAAGATATCTTATATACTTTATAAGATATCTTATATACTTTATAAGATATCTTATATACTTTATAAGATAGCTTATATACTTTATAAGATATCTTCTAAAGTTTATAAGATATCTTATAAATTATACTGCAATCAGCTATTTTACTGTACAGATAAAGCTATACGTATAAACGTTAGCTTTATACGTCAATGACCCCAATTGACCTATAAGCCCCGCCTCCTTATTGTATTTCATCAACAACATCACGTCACGACCATGACAACGTAAAGTAACAATGGTCAAACTTTTTTGAATTTAAACTTTTATGTCTTCAAACTGGTTATTTATATATCATGTTTATCAAATGCTATTAATTAAGTTCATTTTCCCTTTCTAATTCCTTAATACGCCAATGTCTTACCACCTGGACTACGCTCATAGGGAAATACCCCAAAATGGTACCCCAAGAGGGAAATTCCAAACACTTTTTTTAACAATTTTTGTTACATGTTTTTTTTCATTTTTCATTTTTTTTTTCGATTTCAGTATAAAGACAATATACGTATAGTGTCTTGAAATATGAAATTTATTTGTATTCGGCACGAAACGGAAAAAATGCTCGGTAGAACCTCGCATTTTCCCGTTTCTAAGCCTCATACAAATAAATTTCATATTTCAAGACACTATACGTATATTGTCTAAGTATATGAGATATCTTATAAAGAATTTTTATATAAGATATCTTATATAGTTTATAAGATATCTTATATAGTTTATGAGATATCTTATAAAGACAATTATATAAGATATCTGATAAATTATATGGGATATCTTATAAACTATATAAGATATCTTATAAACTATATGAGATATCTTATAAACTATATAAGATATCTTATAAAGTTTATGAGATATCTTGAAGTAAGAATAAATAGCAAAACGGCTTGCCATAAATCACTGTTATATTTTACTTTATTTTTCTATGCACCAATGCAATGTAACGTAATATTACTGACAATTTATTTCTTTTAAATTGTAAATAAGCCACGCATGCAACGGCACGTAAATATGAAGATAGATAGATAGATGATGATTTTCAGATTGGTCCTGGTTGACAGAAGGATGTTCTAGCTTTACTCAGTCTTGTCTTTGGTGGTCCCATTATCACTGCTTATTACACTGCCTAGGTATGTAAAGTCTTCTATTTCCTCGATGTTCAAGGATCCAATCTTTATTGGAATTTTATTTGATTGGTCGTTGATTGACATGACTTTTGTTTTCTCTATGTTTATTTTGAGCTCAAGTTTGTTTGACATATCATTCAGTCTTGAAGTTTTCTTTTGCATTTGTGTTCTGTTGCTGGATAGTAGGCAAATGTCATCTGCAAAGTCCAAATCTTCAAGAAAGGAGTCGAGTGTCCATCTTATCCCAGTGTTTCCATTTCCTAAGGTTGATCTCATACACCAGTCAACAACTATTAAGAAGAGAAATAAAGCTGTTCATTGTGTAATAAACTACATTCATACTTGTCGTAGAATATTTTTATCAGCTTGACTTTTTTAGCTCACCTGGCCCGAAGGGCCAAGTGAGCTTTTCTCATCACTTTGCGTCCGGCGTCCGTCGTCGTCCGTCGTCGTCCGTCGTCGTCGTTAACTTTTACAAAAATCTTCTTCTCTGAAACTACTGGGCCAAATTAAACAAAAGTTGGCCACAATCATCACTTGGGTATCTAGTTAAAAAATTGTGTCCGGTGACCCGGTCAACCATTCAAGATGGCCGCCATGGCCAAAAATAGAACATAGGGGTAAAATGCAGTTTTTGGCTTATAACTCAAAAACCAAAGCATTTAGAGCAAATCTGACACTGGTTAAATTGTTTATCAGGTCAAGATGTATCTGCCCTGAAAATTTCAGATGAATTGAACAACCCGTTGTTGTGTTGCTGCCCCTGAATTGGTAATTTTAAGGAAATTTTGCTGTTTTTATACGACCGCAAATTTTGAAAAAATTTTCGTCGTATATTGCTATCACGTTGGCGTCGTCGTCGTCGTCGTCGTCGTCGTCGTCGTCGTCCTCGTTGTCGTCGTCGTCGTCGTTGTCGTCGTCGTCGTCCGAATACTTTTACTTTTCGCACTCTAACTTTAGTAAAAGTGAATATAAATCTATAAAATATCACAAGGTTTATGACCACAAAAGGAAGGTTGGTATTGATTTTGGGAGTTTTGGTCCCAACATTTTAGGAATTAGGGGCCAAAAAGGGCCCAAATAGGCATTTTCTTGGTTTTCGCACTATAACTTTAGCTTAAGTTAATAGAAATCTATGAAATTTTGACACAAGGTTTATGACCACAAAAGAAAGGTTGGGATTGATTTTGGGAGTTTTGGTTTCAATAGTGTAGGAATTAGGGGCCAAAAAAGGGCCCAAATAAGCATTATTCTTGGTTTTCGCACAATAACTTTAGTTTAAGTAAATAGAAAATAATGAAATTTAAACACAATGTTTATGACCACAAAAGGAAGGTTGGTATTGATTTTGGGAGTTTAGGTCCCAACAGTTTAGGAATTAGGGGCCAAAAGGGGACCCAAATAAGCGTTTTTCTTGGTTTTCGCACCATAACTTTAGTATAAGTAAATAGAAATCTATGAAATTTAAACACAAGGTTTATGACCATAAAAGGAAGGTTGGTAATGATTCTGGGAGTTTTGGTCCCAACAGTTTAGGAAAAAGGGGCCCAAAGGGTCCAAAATTAAACTTTGTTTGATTTCATCAAAATTGAATAATTGGGGTTCTTTGATATGCCGAATCTAACTGTGTATGTAGATTTTTAACTTTTGGTCCCGTTTTCAAATTGGTCTACATTAAGGTCCAAAGGGTCCAAAATTAAACTTCGTTTGATTTTGACAAAAAAATAATCGGTTGGGTTCTTTGATATGCTGAATCTAAAAAGGTACTTAGATTCTTGATTATCGGCCCAGTTTTCAAGTTGGTCCAAATCGGGGTCCAAAATTAAACTTTGTTTGATTTCATCAAAAATTGAATAAATGGGGTTCTTTGATATGCCAAATCTAACTGTGTATGTAGATTCCTCATTTTTGGTCTTGTTTTCAAATTGGTCTACATTAAAGTCCAAAGGGTCCAAAATTAAACTTAGTTTGATTTTAACAAAAATTGAAATCTTAGGGTTCTTTGATATGCTGAATCCAAACATGTACTTAGATTTTTGATTCTGGGCCCAGTTTTCAAGTTGGTCCAAATCAGGATCTAAAATTATTATATTAAGTTTTGTGCAATAGCAAGTCTTTTCAATTGCACAGTATTGCGCAATGGCAAGAAATATCTTATTGCAAAATATTGTGAAATAGCAATTTTGTTTTTAATTAGAGTTATCTTTCTTTGTCCAGAATAGTAAGCAAGAAATATCTAATTGTAAGAATTATTTTTATTTGGAGTTATCTTTCTCTGTCCAGAATCAACTTAAATCTTTGTTATATATACAATATACAATGTATATTCACTTTTTACTACCAACTGATAAATTAAAATAATCTTTACCATTCAGTGATAACAAGCAGTTTTTTTACATCTTAATATTTTATGATGTATTTAAATGAGTAGTAATTGTTGCAAACTCCATTAGAAATTTTAATTGAGATTAGTTTTGGAATAAGGGAAAGGGGGATGTGATTAAAAAAATTGCTCGCCTACTTTTGCTGTTAATCGCAGGCTCAACAAAAACGAGGGAAAAATCAATAAAAATATTCCTCTTGATACTATCTTATGATTGTAAGAAGCTTCTGTGCAAGTTTTGTAAAAAGCCAGGATAGTTAATGAATCTAATAAATGTTTTAAAAACTGTAACTGCAGACTGTACAAAATTTTGTTACCTGGAAGAAAAACTAAGTTCATTTATAAGTACAGATAAACAGGTACAAAATTATAGCTTTTGATCATAAACAAGCTTCTGTCAGAGTTTGGTACAAATCCAGATTAGTTTAAGAAAGTTATTATACAGTTATCAAAAGTACCAGGATTATAATTTAGTACGCCAGACGCGCGTTTCGTCTACATAAGACTCATCAGTGACGCTCATATCAAAATAATAATTACAATTTCAAAAACTTTAACCACAGAGTGAATGTTATGTTTCCTGGGAGAAAAACTAAGTCCATTTATATGTAAAATACTTCTGTATACTATCTTTAAATTATGATCATTAACAAGCTTCTGTCCAAGTTTGGTACAAATCCAGGATAGTCTAAGAAAGTATTTAAAATTTCCCTTTTAACCACAGAGTGAATATTTGTGGACGCCGCCGACGCCGCCGACGGAATCTAGGATCGCTATGTCTCGCTTTTTCGACTTAAGTCGATGGCTCGACAAAAATGATGAAATTCAATCTAATTAAAATTGAATCCTTGCAATCTAATTAAACGTTATACTACATTAAAATATTGATCTCTGATTACGTTATACTACATATGAGTCATATGTAGTATAACGTAATCAGTCATATGTAGTATAACGTAATCAGAGATCAATATTTTATTCTCTGATTACGTTATACTGTAATGATCCTGTATGGGGGTGCGAGAGGCAAAACATTAACAGCTAATAAAATTACGTCCTTTAATGGCACTTCCAAAATGAAAAAGAGACAGTACATGTGATTACAATTACATACATGTATATAACAAAATCATATACGGACTGAACAGTATTTCCGGAAACGCGGATTCAACCCCCTATATATATTACATCCCCCCGACAAAAGAAAAATGTAAATTTTGCTCAGGGTTGAATTCGCTTTACAATATATATGCACCAACTCATATACCATCTCAAAACACAGCATGAAAAATTACAATTATCTGACGTTGCGAAATCTCAACTTTTGAAAGTTAGTAGTTAAATATATTTTTACAGATCCGAAATTGTTTCGTGATACATGTATCATTGAGTAATAAATTCAACAGAGCCCCTAACTCTTACAATATTGTGAAAATGTCCTATAATGATCACATTTCATAAGTTGCAAGTTTCAAAAAAATATATCAACTATCTCTCACAGAATTGAACCCATTTACGCACACACACTTTCATAAAAAATATAAAATTGCTAACAGATAAAACATATCAGAAAGATACAATTCACGGGGTTTATTTATGAAATTATCTCGATATCACTAACATAGATCCTAGATAATACACTCCTCCTAAAAGTTCCAAAAGGACGTTAACTACAGATTTCCGTCTTTATACAATGCAAAAAAAAAAAAAAAAAAACATTCTCTCTACATTTTCCTCAATTTGTTTGCTAATGAAACTGTATATCACTATCGTGTTTCCTTAAAAATCCACTAAATACAAAATGAACCATATTCATACGATCTCATCAACATATTTCCAAAATAGTAAAGATCGATGTTCAATATAAACATACAAAAATCGGCATTTCTCGTAGAAAATAATTATTGAATTACATATCTGAAAACGCAGTACCAACTTTCTGCTATTATGTTACAAAATTAAATAAATCAAATATTAATGACTAGATAATTCAAACTTGATACTCATGTGAATGAAATTGAAATAAAAATCTACATGTATAAAAATGTGTTTAGCATAATGTCATGTATACGCAATATCAACAATCGTTCATTATTTTCCTCAGAATAATAGAAAAAATCAAGCAAATTAAACATACATAATACGAATTGTTCAAGTATTTCAAAAAGATAAGTAATATCAACATATGCAAAAAAAATCTTAAGCAGTTAATAATCAGTTTCCATGTACATGTATATTATATATGCAAACAAACGAATGTCCGTATATTTAAAAAAAAAGTTCTTATTGAATAACATTGAAATAGGGCTCCGCTCTGTACTGAATTTCATCTGACATCATAGTAACGATTTGTCATGAGATAAATCCCACGGACAAAAACATGAAAAGTTCGCCAGAAAAAGTCGTTGTACCATCATCAAAGGGCATTGTCATGAGATAAATCTCACGGACAATAAGTTCAAGAAAAACATCGCTGTACACAGATTAATAAATTGTCATGAGATAAATCTCACGGACAAAAAGGTTCAAAATAAACATCCTCGTCAAGCATTGGCAATTGTCTTGAATTTTACAACAAATATGTACAATATGAGCATTCTATAAAATTAAACGCTCACGTCTGAATAAAACATTAAAAAACGGTGTATCATGAGGTAAACCTCACGGACACAAAACGACTTAAAGAATTTGTGGAGGTGGTCGGTTGTTTATTAAATCACGGGTTTTCTTGTCAAAATCGGACTCCTTTAGCCAACGGGCATTTTGAGCCGGTTCTCCAATAAAATGAACTAAATAACTCATTGTTCCGTCCACAATTTTCCTAGCAAGTATTCGTTTAACTTTGTAAAAACGATTTTCATCACTCGAAACAGTTTTGTCTCCTGGATCGGTAAAACTTTCATCTTCAAAACGAGCTGGTTTCTTGTTTAATCGGGTTGATTTCCGGATTGGGGACTGAATACTTTTCCCTTTGCACTTTTTTATTTGTTCGTCTGTCGCATTGTTTGAATTGTTATTCATCAAAATTTTTCCCGTGTCGTTCTCTGTATCATTTGAATCATTGTCATTTATTTCAGAATGTGACACTGTCGTATTCGATAGTTCACTTGTTTCAGAGAAGTCCGATGCAGTATTTTTGTCCGTGGTTGTATTTACATGTATTTTTGTTTTAACTTGATCCATGAAGTATTGTGCAGCATTTGGTTGACGCACGTACGCCGGTTTTATCCGATTAATGTGAATAGGATTCGGAAGGCATTTTTGTGAATCTGGGTCCTTCAAAACTACCATATGAGGACTGTGAATTTTATGAATTATATATGGACCAGCATAACGGTATTTCAGTTTTTGTCCCTGTCCTGTAGGATTTTTGCTGAGATAAACATAATCATGTTCGGCGTACTGTAGAGGGTTCAAACTGTCATTTACACGTTCTACCATTTTTATTTGAGAAGTTAATGCATGTTCTTTCACTTCTGATCGAATTATTTCTAATCTTGCGCATAAATTTTGAACATATTCATGACAATCGTTTGGAAGCGTGTTTATATCCTGTCTAAAATGTCCGGTTAATGGAAAATTAGGCCTCCTGCCGTAAACTATCTCAAATGGAGAATATCCTAGACTGGCGTTAACGGTATTGTTCATTGAGAAAAGAATACAAGGTAATACATCTTGCCAGTTCTTACCATCTGCAATGTATGGAGTCATGCGTTCGGCTAAAGTTCTATGCGAACGTTCGCACGCACCCAGACAGTGATGCGCAAAACTCGGGGTGTACTCATGATTTATGTCTAGTAACCGGCAAACTTCTTTAAAACATTTACTGATGAATTCGGAGCCTTGATCGCTGATTATAGTATCAAATACACCAAACTGCGAAACCATCCTGAATAAAACTTCAGACACTGTAATAGTATCGGCGGTAGGAATAGCCTCGGCAAATACAAACTTACTAAAAAGGTCAATCGCCGTGCAAACATATTGATTTCCTGTTGGAGATATTGGGTTTATTGGTCCAAAAATGTCAATTTGCCACACTTGAAACGGCGAATCTGGCGTTCGGTATGCGACAATTCCGGCCTTAGTGTTGATTTTTGTCAATTTCCTTCTTTGACATGCCGGACAACTTTTTATATAGTCAGAAATTTTCTGCGCCAATTTTAAAAAGAAATATTTTTCCTTTATTAAGTCAATTGTATGTTGGATTCCGCCGTGTCCGCCAAGAGATGAGTCATGATACATAGAAATAACGGTTTTCACTACAACTGCTGGTAAAACTAGTTGGTAATTTTTTAGATTTTTAGCGCGCTTTGATTTTGCAATTCGAGAATGAAAAAGTAATCCGTTTATCAACATAAAATCAGGCGATTGCAAAAGTAGTTTTCGGGCCTCTTTTTGTGATTTCGGCAGTTCTCCCTTATCAAAGTACGAAACAAATTTTCCGTAGTCTGAATCTTTCCGTTGTAGATTGCTTAAACTTTCTACACTAAAGTCAGATTTCTCGAACAGATCTATCATTTCAACTTGACGTCTCATTTGGTTATCCTGATCCGTATTCACATCCGTTGTAAGATTGAAAATATCCGAATCATGTTCATTTAAAACAGTTGATTGATCATCACTACTACGATCTGTTGATGGTACGCTTATATCGGTATCTACGGTAGTTGTCGGATTTTGTATTTCACTATTTTGTTTCATATCATTGTCGGAAACACTCTCTATATCCGTGTTGTTTACTGAAACTGTGTTATTTTCGGACGGATTTATTCTCAAAGTCGGAATGGAAAGTAATTTTCTCTTTGAAATAATTTTGCGTTTTAGTTTGTTTTGTTTGCAAGGAACATCATCTTCCGTATCGGCATCATATTCTGCTGTCGTTTGTAAGTCGGGTTTGTGTTGATGATCCGGATTTAATGAATTGAAATTTGATGTTAAATTTTGATCAACTCGAATATTGTTTATCTGGTCGTTTTCACTAGAATCCGAATGTCTAAATGATGGAAATTTGTATCCACCTTCAATGTTTATATCACCTACTATTTCCTCCTTATACGGGAAGTATGGGTCTTCAATATCAGGACTAATAAATCCATCGGAAATCTCCTGCCGCGGAATACGCGATAGGGCATCGGCAACCTGCATATCCCTTGCTGGTTTATAGCGAAGATCAAAATTATATTGTTGGAGTATGGCGATCCAGCGCTCATAAATTGCTCCCTTCAGCTGTTTTTGAAACAAAGGCTTTAAAGCCTGGTGATCGCATTCAACGATAAATCTACGCCCACGCAAGTATACTGAACAATCAAGAATTGCAGTCACCATTCCAAGTAATTCAAGTTTGGTGGGGCCATAAGATCTTTGCCAACGACTTAATGATTTTGAACCAAAACGGACCACTCTGATCATGTCCTCCTCATGTTCATCAGTATGAATCTGGTAAAGGACGTATCCTATGCCCTTACTGGATGTATCAACCGCCAAATGAAATGGTATATTGTAATTTGGAAATGCAAGAACTGGTGAATTTAAAAGCAAATTTTTCAGTTTTTGAAAGGCATTTTCTTGCTCCGCAGACCACCGAAATTTCATATTTTTCCTAAGTAATTTTGTCATTGGTTCTATTTCTGAGCTAAAATTTGGAATGTATTTTCTAAACCAATTTAGTAGACCGACGACACGGCGTAGTTCTTTAACAGATTTTGGAGAAGGATAATCCTTGATCGCTTGCAACCTGTCCGGTGGGGGCTGAATGCCTTTGCTGGAAATTAAATGCCCCAGAAAAACGCAAGACTGCTGTGCAAAGCTACATTTCTTGGGTCCTAGTTTAAGACCGGCTTCTTTCAAGCGGCCGAAAACAGTGTTCAAGTCATCGATATGTTGTTCAAAAGTTTCTGATGCTATAAGAATATCATCCAAGTAACATAAGCACACTTTAAATGTCAATCCCTGAAGAATTTTATCCATCAATAACTGAAATGATGAAGGCGCAGAACTTAACCCCATTGGAAGTCTACGAAATTTGAAAGTTCCAAAACATGTATTGAACGCAGTGTACTTTTGGCTGTCTTTATCTACAGGCATTTGGAAAAATCCTGAGCTTAAGTCGATTGAAGCCAGATAATTTGGACTTTTCCCAGAAAATGATTCAGTTAGTTCGGTCAGATCAGGAATAAAATACGAAAAATCTTGAACTTGGGAGTTTAAATAGCGAAAGTCGCAACAAAATCTGTACTTAGCACTGCTCTTTTGTGAATTTTCTTGTTGTTTCTTGTTTCGATCTTGTTTTGAAACCAAAACAATAGGACTGATTATTGGAACATCCTCAGTTTCACTGACTGGCGCTATTATATTTTGACGAAGGAGTTCATCAAGGTGTTCACGTAAGGCCTCTTTTTTATCAGGCGGAAGTCTATAAGGTCTTTGGTTTTTAGGTTTAAAGTCGGATTTCATGCATATTTTATGATGAACAATGTCTGTGTATCCTAAATCTGGATTTTCATCCGTTACAAACAAACATTTATTTGACTGCAAACACTGACTAAGTTTTGATTTTTCAGTATCGGACAAGTGACTAGGTATATCAAAGTAAGATAAAAATTTGCTATCATCACTTTCATTCTCCGTTTTATGACATAGCTGTACATTTTGCACACTTTGCATTTTACCATTGTCCTGTTCTAATGAAGTGATTGAATAATCAGTATCTAATACCTTAAAAATTGCTAAAACTTTCCCTCTTTGAATTGTGATAGGTTCATTAGTAACGTTCATTAGTTTTACCGGCACTGAGTTTTTCTGATCAACCGACACTACAGCCTTAGCTGTTAATAAACCTATTTTGTTCATATAGTCACTACTAGTACATATGCCCTGCGTACCGTATAATACATTCTTTCCGAGTTTACTCCACATAAAAAATTCTGAATTTGCAGGGACAGAAATTCGTTTTTGACACTTAACCTTCACAGTCTTAGTATTTATATACAATTTACCAAAATCAAGCACTATCTTGTTAGTAAATAAATAATTGGTACCTAATATCAACGGATTCGAGGTTTGAGATAGTATGTACACATGTAACCAATGTTTGCCAGTCGGAACTTTGATCTTTATACGTGCTGTACCAACAATGTTTATTGACGCATTATTTGCCAAAAGTATCTTTTCGTTTGCACTTTTAAAAGAATTACGGTAATGTTCTGGCAACGAATTAAAAAGTTGTTGTGATATTACATTTATGGAACTGCCACTATCTATGAGTGCGGCTATCTCTATATTGTCTATAGTAACTGGCATATATAAAAATTTAGGGCGAGATGACTCCTCTCCTTCCACTTCAGAACAAGTACTATCATATGAGTCAGATTCATTATTGTCACAAGTATAATTACAAGATTGTACATGTACGTTATGTTGTCTAATAGGAGAGCGACTACGCCTTCTGGCACTTATCGGTGGTCGCCCGAGGGAACGTGCCCAGTGTCCCCCGGGTTCGGACAGTTTCCCTGTTGTCTTGAAAAACGTAAACAGTGTGATGCTGAATGCCCATACTGACTACAGAGCTGACATTGTGAGCTTGGGTTAGCCTGACCTTCACCATCCCACATACAATCGCGCTTAAAATGTTGTGGCCCTTTACAAGCGTGACAATAAAAGGGTGGACGATCTTCGGACCGCCTGTTCAAATTGTAATCCCGCTGTTCTTTAGGGTAATCAGACTGACGGAAATTTTGATGATTTTGCCTGCGATTTTGAGATTGCTGTCTGGGCTGTTCTGATTGAGCTGAAAGTTTTTGTATTGCACTTGTCAAATCTTGAATTTGAGATTTCAGTTCATGTACGACTGACGGGTTTTGTTCGGCAACAGCTTTAGGTGTAATTTGTTGTTTGATGGCAGAAACAGATATCTCATCATGTAACCTGTACCCGTATGCTTCGCCCATTTTGGCAGATGATAGTGCACCATTACTGTCTTTGTGGTTACCTGCCCTTACAAAGAAAGCTAACTTTTCGGGAAGACCCTTGATGAATTTGGTGAGAATTTCATGATCAGCTTTGTGTAATAATTGAGCTTTTTCTACAAGCTGGCAGTAAAAATCTTCGAGTGCTTGACCCGGTGACAACTTTATGTGTTCAAAAACCTCATTTTCTAGCATGATTGTTGGACTTTGCCAATCGAGATTAACATATTTTCTCTTAAACAGTTCAATAAGTTTTTCCCAGGAGCTTTTGTCATTGAATGTTAACGAGTTAAACCACGTGAGGGCCGGGCCCGTTAACTGGAGGTGAAAAGCTGCTATTCGCCTTTGGTATTCATAAGGCATGATATTATGTAGTGTAGCGAAAGAGTCAAATTCGCGCAAGAAAACAAGTCCATTTTCATGGGGATATCCCCCGAATTTCCTACACGGAGCTAATTTTTCCATGACAGCTGTATGTACTATTCTAGGTATACTTGTATGTTCTAATCTAGGCGTACTTGTAGTGTAACATGCACTTGTGTTATAAGTCAAATTATTTTGATGCAATCTGTTAACCAAACTTATTTGTGGTGTTAAAATTGGCATAGAACGATCTAATATGTTGGTTTGAGAGGGCCTGTTCGGGGCTAATAAATGTAAACTTTGATCTAATTCTTGGTTTTGAGAAGGCCTAGTCGGTGCCAATAAATATGAACTTAAAAGTGAATCGTCGGTAAATTCGTCGTCCGTTTCAACTAATGAGTGTAAACTTAAAGTAGACTCACCATCGCTCATATCATTTAAATTGCTATACTTCGGCGCCGACATCAACGCAGAAAAAAAACCCAACACTGTAATGAGATAAATCTCACGTACAGATAAAAAAATTAAATGTGCATGTTCAATAATACGCCTGTAATGAGATGAATCTCACGTACAGAAAACTGGGATTCATAAGGCAACTTGAAGAAAATTTTAATCTGCATGGACACACATACAAAAATTTGACCACCCACGTGGTTTTCCCACTTCAGTGAAAATTATGGGGAAAACAATTTTCAATTCATTTCAGATCATTTCAGTTCAGGTTTACACAAATAAAGTCCTTTGAATGAAGTTATATTTCGGGTCCTCCGCCATGTAATGATCCTGTATGGGGGTGCGAGAGGCAAAACATTAACAGCTAATAAAATTACGTCCTTTAATGGCACTTCCAAAATGAAAAAGAGACAGTACATGTGATTACAATTACATACATGTATATAACAAAATCATATACGGACTGAACAGTATTTCCGGAAACGCGGATTCAACCCCCTATATATATTACAATACTACATATGAGTCATATGACGTAATCAGAGATCAATATTTTAATTAGATTGGAATCCTTAAAGTGCACCTATTCTTGATATATCACGCATCAAGGCGACATATCAGATCGGAAGCAATTCAAGGATTTAATTTTAATTAGATAGTAAGAAATTGAGATTTCAATTGAATTTGACTATAACTTTGGGTCCTTTTTGGTCACATATCCCTGAACTATTTCGGTTCTCAAATATATCCATGAATTCAAATATTTAGCTTTGCAAGTTCTTGATGAAGGTAACTCCATAAAAGCACGTCGGAAGCATGCAATTATTTATAAAGTGTAGTTTTCATTTTGAGTCGCGATAGCTTGATTGACTCTAATTCGTGAGAGAATAAGTTGAAATACGACAGCGAGTGATTGCATAATTTTGGATATAAAATTTTAATGAAGGCCATAATTGTATAATATCAGGCAGCTGTAAAAGACATTACATTGATCGTAGAATCAGGTTGTCGCGACGTTATTAACACATAGGTTTAATATATTCTTTATTTGAAAAGCACTTTACGCCCATATGGACCAATGGCTTAAAACATTATACATAATATACAGTTTACATAAAACAATGAAAATAAACAATGGACACACTTTGAACTATAATTTGTCTTTTTTTTTTTTTAAATCAATATATATATATATATATATATAAGAGATTCAAATTAAATATAGTTCCCTAGAGTATCATTTATCTAGTAAAGTTAGTTCTAATGTATACTGACTTATATACCGTATTTTAATGTATACTTATATACCGTATTCTAATGTATACGTATATACCGTATTATAATGTATACTTATATACCGTATTCTAATGTATACTTATATACCGTATTCTAATGTATACTTATATACCGTATTCTAATGTATACTTATATACCGTATTCTAATGTATACTTATATACCGTATTCTAATGTATACTTATATACCGTATTCTAATGTATACTTATATACCGTATTCTAATGAATAACTAATACTTAAGGTTGAAACCACTCTTGGTAAAGGTGACGATTTTTAGTATTGGTAGTTTGTGAATAATGCCTTTTGGGCTTAATAACCAGACGCAGATCCAAGCATTTCTTTAAAAGGGAGGGGTTCCAACCCAGGAGAAAGAGGGGGTCCAAATATATGTCCCCTTTCAAATGCACTGACCGTTAAAAAAGGGAGTTCCAATCCCGGAACCCCCCCCCCCCCCCTTTTTGGTCACCCACTGATTACACACGGGGAACGTGCATATCGTTTGATATTCTTACCGTTTTGTCTCAACAATGAAATTGGTGAAGGTATGAGTTTCAATGAGACAACTCTCCATCCTAGTCACAATGTTTAAAAAAAGATAACAATTACAGGTAAAAGTATGGCCTTCAACAAAGAGCCTCAGCTCACACCGAACAGCAAGCTATAAAGGGTCCCAAAAGGACTAGTGTAAAACTATTTAACAGGAAAATCAAAGGTCTATAATCTTTATTAAAAAAAACCAAGAAAAATAGCAAAACCAAAGAATCCCCCCCCCCCCAAAAAAAAAAAACCGACAACCACTGAAAAACAGACTAAGGACGGGTGAATAAAAATGTAGCTGGTATAAACGTATTAACATACAGGCGTCAACATTCACCATAACCTAAGACAGTAGTATAATATAACAACATAAAAAGACATGAAATATTGAAGGTAAAATGTCAAGGTATAGTTAAGTTGTTGTGTTTTGGTCTTTTTATCTAATACTGTACGCAATAGGTCTACTGTCCTCTACTATATTTGGTGTATGGAATGATTGTAAGGTGTACATGTCCATCTGGCAAGTGTCATGGTTCAGTGGTTAAAGATGAGTTTTTGTGTTTTGAACTGTTGTTCTCATACTGTATGCAATAAGTCAACAATATTTGATGTTTGAAAAATTCAATGATGTACAAGTCTGACATATTTTATTTGACCTTGACCTCTTTCTTACGGTTTATTGCTCAATGTTAAATCTTTGTTTTTTGGTCTGTTTTTCTTATACTTTTAAATAGCAATAGGTCGATTATATTTGTGTATGAAATGATTGTATGGTGTGTATGTCTGTCTGATAATTATCACCTGACCATGACCTCATTTTCATGGTTCATTGGTCAATCTTGAGTTTTTTCTGGTTAAGTTTGTTATTAAGATACTATATGCAAAAGGTCTACTATATTTAAAGTATATGTACTGATTGTAAAGTGAACGTGTCTGTTTGGCAGGGGTCATCTTACATTGGCCTCATTTTCATGGTTCCTTGATCAATGTTAAGTTTTCCTGGTTAGGTTTGTGTCTTCGATCTACAAAAGGTCAACTATATTTAAAGCATGTTTGGTGTAAGGTGTACTTGTACTTCCAGTTTGGTTTATCGGACCTTGACCTCATTTTGTTTGAACATGTTCAATTGATGTGATAGTTTTTGTAAAGCTTTATATATAGGACTATCAACCATAACATCATTGGTTAGTAAAGAATGCAAAACATGTCAGCATGTGCACTCTTAATTTATTAATGGGTTGTTTTTGTGTGTGTGGGGGGGGGGGGGGCGGGGGCGGGGGGAGCAGTTAATATGAATTCTCTTGTCGATGGTTGCTATCTGCTTTATTTGTTTTTAGTTACTTGTCTGTTGTTAATTAGATTGATGGTTTTATTGTTTGCATTGTTTCACATTTTGTAATGTCGGGGCGGGGCATGTTTATTTACACGTTGCGAATTTTACTCACTCATGAAGGTTGTTTGCGGTGATATGAAGTTGCTTACGCCCACGACATTTGGATAGTTGTCTCATTGGCAATCACATTATCTCAAAATAATATGAAATTCTTGTTTCTAGACATATTCTTTTTAAGAAACTTTGTATTTTGCATGTGCCTCTAAGACCTACAGTTTCAGCCAAGATAACAAACGTCAATCTACTGATAAATCGGATTGCTTAAACGTCTGAATCGTATGTAAAATTGAAGCGCTTTTCAGTTGTATAATACATGTTTGTGAATAGATGTAGATCAGTCTAAGTTTGATATAGCCATGACAAAAAAAAACCGTGCTGTGGTTGCCAATGGGACACCAGAGACCAAAATGACATAGAAGTTTAAAAGATCTTATAAAATAAAACTTTGTTTTGTGATTGTTATTATATATAGATTATGTTGCAATTCAATAAAAATTGTGTCATTGAAAATCGATTTAATGCAATTTATTGAATTCTAATAGGTATAATAATACCAAATTTTCTCCACCTACATAACAAATAATCAATCATTTTACCAGTAATCCTTAGTGAACATATACAGTTTCGCGATGAGAAAATTCTTTAACATTTATATTAAGCTATGTTCAGAAAATATCCTTCTCATCCATCTCGTCCGACTCGTGCTGAGTATGCATGAAATATTTGCCGATGTACGATAATCAAATAACAAGATCTCATTAAAAAAAAACATGTATAAGATATCTTATAAACTATATCAGATATCTTATAAAGTATAAAATAAATTTTATAAACTACCATATATAGTATATAAGATATCTTATAAAAAAAGCCTCTTGAATGAGGATCGAGTACTTGGAACACTTTAATCCACATAGATTTGCTTAGAGTGGGGACTATTTGATAGCGTATAGTTGTCTCATTGACTCATGCTCTGCGTCTCTTTTCATAAAAATTAGTAAATACGTTTTGATTACGAAATAGATGCACATTTTACAAGAAGTCATTAAACGAGTTTCAACAACATTAAGAAAGAAATTCAGTCATCTTTATCATATTAGTTTTACCCCTTGATAATATGATTGTCGACAGAAAAATCAATAATTAAACTACAATGATATACATCAAATGTGTATTGAATATTTGAACATTTAATTTTAACTGAATGGCATTTAACCAAGTATTTGAATAGGTGTTATGCTTTATTCAAGACAATGTTTGTTGTTCAGATAATTTCTTTTAATTGAAATTAATCACATACAGTTATTGAACTGGCAAATATACAAGTATACGTGTCAATGTTTCACACCATTACCAAAAAAAATAGCATTAATAAAGTAATTTTAATATAAAGCAATTATGAAGCATGGCAAAATGTTATTTATTTTTTACATGTTAAGTCTAAGTGTTGGCTTAAGTGAATTATTCAAACTATTGATTATGTTTTTATTGTAATATACATGTATTAGCTCTCGCAAGTCGCATAGCAACTGTCGAGCCCTTTAATCCAGTCTGTGCACACATGAACACCGGAAGCTAAAACGAATGTAGAGGTGTTTTAGTGGAATATTTATATTGTGATAGGACCATTTATACGACATGGAGTTAACACAGCGACCAAGGACCACTGAGTAAGTTATTTTAAACTGTGGAAAATTAACATTTGTCACTTAAAATTGCATTTAACACAGTTGAGAAAAAAATTGAACAAAAAGTCAATGTATTTCGGAATGCATAGCTCAGTTGATCTGAATACTATATATCTTATAAATACAGTAGGTTACCTAAAATGTTTGTTTTGCAAAGAAAATCTAAATGGTAGATATACTAGCGCACATAACACCTATCCATATTGCAAAACGAAGTACACATATTTGTTCAGGGGATAGAAATTTATCACTTTATAAAAATTAAATGCATTACTGAGTAATTGAATTGGGTGCATTCTAGCTGCAAAATTTTTGAATCTAAGAAAATTTGATTGGAAATAATGATAAGTAAATCATGAAAGACGAAGCATTTTTTTCTCCAGAATTGTATGAAAACAGAAATTTCTATTCTTAAATCGATAATCTGCTTTCTAACATATATATTTATTTATTTCTTGAACTGGTACTAGCCATACCAATTGGTGACACTGACCCAAAATACCTCGTATGCCTGTTATTTAAGTTGTAAGGATTAAAATCGGAGTAAATATATCGAAATCCACAATTTCAGATTGCACTTTTAATTTGCATGTAACATATGTTATTAAACTGACAATAGTACTTTTTTTTTCTAACAAATGGATAAAAAAATAACTTTATAGGTCGAGTGAAACGCGTTTTCGTGACAGTCATAATTTTCCATTGATTTCTGGTGTCAAATTATAGAATGTTTTCTATTTTCATTTCATTGTCATTGTCTATATTACACTTTAACGTCCCATTTCTTGTCTTAATCCTTAGTATTTTGTTCGTTTCTAGCTAATTGCGCAATATTACACGTATAATATAAGGCTAATGGCACAAGATTTAATGTAGGTTGGTCACAAATTGAAAGAGATAAAAATTCGGACGTCATGTTGATTTATTTACTAAAACCTGCTTTCATATGCATTTTCGATATACTTTAACATGAAACAATATCATGAATAAATCCCAATTGGTGTTCTGTCGACTAAAACTGCAAGTCATTCATAGAGTATTTGTTATAGCAGGGTTATCAAATGCTAAAGAAAATGCTAAAATCAGTTGTTGATCACTTCAAAATGCTGGTGTACACTTACCTTAAAGTTTTGATTTATCAAATCATTCTGGTAAAACCAGCATTCCTCAAATTACTACCAATTCTATATTTTTCAATCATTTTGATAGCATTAGGTAGATTCATGGCATACCGCCATCTTGGATTGTATATTTTGGATAATCAGCAAGATTTCTTCATACAAATAAACAGTCTAACCAATAAAGGAGTTGGTCCGGTAAGGGCTGATTTTGGCCTAAAATTTCAGGTTCATCTAACGAAAGATTTTGGATATTTTTTAACCACTTAAGTGTCTATTTCAATTGATTCAATTAGTTTATATGAAAGATTTTAACTGATTGAGTCATTAAAAACGCTCCTACTCAAGCTTAAATATGAAAAGTCTATCAAATATGCCAAAAAACGTCACTTTTCAGATGGTTTTTGTCAAAATTGAAAGTGGCCGCACCCGTGTTCATCCTCAACCTTCATATATGTTATGTTATATCATCAAATACAACTTACATTTCAATATTATGAATGAACGCGAATGCGGCCACTTTCATTTAAGACGGAAACCGTATAAAATTTAACTAAAATGCTAAAATTGTGAAGATTTCAGTGATTTAGCATGACTTAATGATGCTAGTATCCGATATATGTGCATTGTATTGTCAAAAACAGCCCATATTTATGTAGCAGAAGCATTCTACTCTCCAGTAAATAGCTAAAAGATTACATTTTCACAATTTTGTAAAACTGCTACATACCGATGATCTACCCAGCGTGATTAGTTCTGTTGAAAAGTGACACAGAGCGCATTTCTAGATTGGCCATTTTTGGGAACGCTCAAACCGAAACATCTGAGTCTGACAATGATGAACAAATACATGGGTATCAGAGTTTATGATTAAAAGTGACTTTAGAATGTACAAAACATTCGTATTATCTAACAATCATTTTGAAAATTGCACGTCTGTGACGTTGTGAACACCATTGCCGTTGGCAACTATGCTAAAGTCATACATAGTACGAGGTTCAGATATATAAGAGAAGCCAATGGCTGTTTTGTTTTGTTTTTTGTTTGTTGATTTAATGTTTTAGTGTGATTTAAATTTTAACAGTCGTATACTATGTCTGTCCACAGCATGACGTTTTGGTCGAGATATGACCCAGTTCGACAACCTAAAGGAAACACAGATCACTGGTCAAAGTTCAGACAACGAGTAAGTGATATTATTAGTTATAAACTTTATTGTAAAGATCTGTTTGCCCATATAGGCCAATTTACTATGTACAAAAAAGATGACTTTCAGTCACTGTGAGTACTCTTTACAGATTAGCACCATCATGCATGTGTTTATTGTCTTTTATAAGGATTTGTTTTGTATGATTAAAGCTGATCTGATTTTTTTTTTCAAATGAAAATTTCCGCGTTTTTTTCTTTCTTGTGAGGTTCTGTTACATCAATGACTCAAGTTTGAAAAAGGGGGTCTACAC
Organism: Mytilus trossulus; assembly: GCF_036588685.1. Classification (NCBI taxonomy): domain Eukaryota; kingdom Metazoa; phylum Mollusca; class Bivalvia; order Mytilida; family Mytilidae; genus Mytilus; species Mytilus trossulus. The sequence goes on from NC_086373.1 coordinate 44,163,253, forward strand.
AGGTTGTGAAAAAATTAAAGACTTAAAATAAGACCTAACTATTATTTTCATCCTAAAAACGACTTTGAGAAAAAATGAAAACACCACCGACCACCATCTCAACTAGAACATACAAGGGGCTTGATATTGAACAGAGCTTCATTTGGACAGGCATTTAAAATAGGTTGCGGGGTTGCATAGTATTTTGGGTAACAATATAGATGCACGATAAATGGTTTTTAATTAACAGACCATCAAGATGAGCTATGGCACTTTACAACCAGTTTCACTCAGTGGTCACACATAAACCTTTAGAATCATCAAACAATTGTGAATTGAAATCGTTAAAATCCAAAAACACAAATTTGAAATGAAGCAAATCAATAATATTCCAGAAGGAATATCCAAATTACAAAAAAAAACTGAAACCAATAGCACTACACTTTTTTTTATAAAGAAGTATCTGATGAAATTTCACTATGCTATCTGGCTGGTTCAAAGTATCAGTAACTACTGGAGGGAGGCCAATTTTACGACAGTATTCATAAAAGTAGAAAAATCTTATACCAACAATCATAAGCCAATTACTTAATTGTTGAATGATATCAAAATGAAAAGGATGATTTTCTCCCCTGCATGCCTTACTTTTTTCATTTTCTTTTTTAACTGTTATTTTTTTGTGGCCTAAAATTCAGACGAGGCAACTTCATCGGTAGTTAAAGTAGTTCTATATTTAAAAAAAAATGTATTGTACCGGTATGTTGTATTGTATTAATCAAGTGATTGTACTAATTTCTACATTGCAGACTAGTCTTTCAATGGGACCAAATGTTAGAGCTCAAGATTTAATGAGTAAGTACCTAAGTTATATTCCTAAACATAGCGAAACAATGTATTTTCATTATTGAAACGGATTCTGAAAGGCTGATCACTCTTCGATTCAATTTCTAACTGCTTCGGGTGTACGGAACGGCGCTTTGGATGCATTTAAAAGGGAGTTGAGGTCGTTGGCAAAATATTTTCTGCATTGAAATCGCTTAATTACAACTCCTAAATTCTAAATTGTACAGTAAATATAGCTACTAGAGAACTAGATACCTATTATGAATATCGAAAAATAAACGCCTGTAAACGTGAAATTTTAACTTGTTTACTTACACATTACATAAAGTTTGTTTTTGAAAAGGCTTTCGCATTTTGAAATATCCAATATTGCCTTTGGCCGTATGTTTTGAATCCGATTGCATCTTTAGCGGTTAGTTAACTTTATATTCAACAAGTTGTTGAAACTTTTCATCATAGATCAATCACATGGTAAATCTCGTAAAATGGACCTGTATTTTTACTAATAACGACATGGCTCATGAGCGGTATTGCAAAATTAGTTTGAAAGGACTTTATTTTCATGTTATTACAAACTTATCTACAAATATTTGTTTTTCATGAATATTTGCTTTGTATTTGTAGGTCTTGGAGGAGCAGATTTCATGCAGATGAAACCAAAAAGAGGTATTAATAAAAATTTCCTCCGAAATTCTTACAGCGAAAGAGCAAAGGAAGGATTCAGATACTGGTTGATAGAACCACCAAAACCAACAAATTGTAAGTTTTAGATCTAGATATGGATATAACGAGATGTAGTATTGTTGCCAGAGAGACACATATCCACCAGAATACAAAAGACGTGGATATATAAGCGTTAATCAATGACTATTCTTGGAAATATGTGTTAATCGCTGAACATTTATTTAATTGTTAATTGCATATCCATATTTTGGTTTAAATTTAAGCCGAGTTCTTAAGCCCAAGTTAAACATCCTTCAAAACTTACAACGGCTTTTTCAAATTTCATCGATTTTTGTGAACGTTATTCAGTATGAAACAAAGGAGGAATGGTGACCAAAGTGGTCTTTTTGGTTACAGTATAAATACGAAAATGTGGTGTGAGTTCCAATGAAATAACTATAAAAAGAAGATGTGGTATGATAAATGAAGATGTAGTTGATAGAACCACCAAAACTAACAAACAACTCTTCGTCCAAGTCAAAATGTATAAAAAGTAAACAATCACAGGCATATTTTACCAAAATTAAACCGTTGAAAAATAGAATTGTCTGCATTTCTTTTAAAAAAATCCCTGTGACATTTAAATAACTTAAGTTGATACATGTAGATCTAGTATTCTTGTTTCAAGATAGTTATGTATTGTAAATTTTAAGATAGACTGATGATATGTGAATGGTTTGGTCATCCAAGTACATCTAGTTATAGAACGTTGATCAAACCCTAGTCCTATAATATGAGACTTCGTAGGTTCATATCGTTTGCATTCAATGTTTTTTCATTGGATGTTTTTTTTACTATCGATGCGTGGTTCAGCATTCAGCATTGACAGTAAAAAAATACATCCGATGAAAAACCTTGAATGCAAACGATATGAAAGAGGGGCGAAAGATATCAGAGTGAAGACATTCGAACTCATAGATCGAAAATAAACTGACAACGACATGGCTAAGAAGAAAAAGACAAACACAAATAATAGTACACAAGACACAACATAGAAAAACTTAAGACTAAGCACCAAAAATTGGGGGTGATATCAGGTGCTCCGGAAGGGTAAGCTGATCATACTCCACATCTGGCACCCGTCGTGTTGCTCATGTTATTACAAACCTGGTTAATAATCTTATTCGGTAGGTCACATTCGTGAAAAGGGAACGGGATTGTAGTTACAACTTAAGGAACATATCCGATATCATCTTTGAAAGCCTACGAAGTCTTATATTATAGAACTAATCAAACTCAGGATGTGCACTCTTTTTAATTTATAAGTTCATTTATTGAAATTATACTTACTTTGTTTATTCCAAAGACCTTATTTTCGCAACACACATGCCTGTTTTATAGTTCTAGATACAACCTGTTGATAAAAATTTACATTTTACTTTGAGAATTGCTTACATTTTGTCTCGGATTCATGGGACGTAGAGAGCATACGCTAACCCTTCTTATTGAGAAAATATTTATTAAGCATAAAATCTTCAAAAAAAAAAACCAGTTAGAATCGCCTTCATGAATGTACTATATATAATACTTTTTTTTTTATGGAATTACGGTCCTTTTAAATTACCAGAATCTGAACCTGATATACAACTTTAAAATTCCAGAAAATGTTTTTTTTTATAGCTATCTCATAATTGATTATCTTTGTCTCATAGTTTATAAAAATAATTTTATATTTCAGTTGGAAAGTACGGTATTGGTTCATACAAGACCGTACTGGGAATAGGAAATGCACCAAGAACATAATCGTTCGAAAATTGACGTTGTCTTTCGTTCTTTGTGTCACTCTTTGTCATTTTATACCATGACGATCTTATGTGTCAATCATTCATACCAAAGCAGTATTAGAATACAATATGTGTTGTTGAAATAGACAAATAGAGTCGTTATTTTTTTTTTATATTTGTTATCAATTCCATATTTATTGTAAAAAAAAATCATGAAAAAATAAAAAAATAAAATGTGTTTGATTTATTGAAGACATATTATAAATTCCAAGTGTGTGGTAAAGACTGAAAGCTCGTGTCAAAAAGATGTCACCAAAAATTTATTCAGACGCACCAACTTTATAAAGTATTATGTATTTTCATTTCCACACAAATATAGCAAGTTACAGAACAGTTACAATATTTTTACTGTGGCGTTGTCAGTACTAAAATTTGACAAAATTTAGAACTATAAAAATATGAAGATGTGGTATGATTGACAATGATGCAACTCTCCTCAAGAGACCAAATGACACAGAAGAATACAAATATAGGTCATCGTACGGCCTTCAACAATGAGCAAAAACCCATAGCGCATTGATAGCTACAATAGGTCCCGAAATGTCAAATGTAAAACAATTCAAACGAGTAAAATAACGGCCTGGTTTATGTACAAAATAATGAACGAAAAACAAATATGATATACAGCTACATACGACAACCCCCGCTTTATAGGCTCCTGTTTAGGACAGACACAAACAGAATGTGGCGGGGTTAAACTAGTGTTAGTTAAGCGCTTCAACCCTCCCCATATCCTGTGACAGTAGTGTACCAGTATAGAAATAGTTCAAACTTCATAAAAATCAGTTGAAAAGTGCTTAACTCTTCAGATCGATACAAGCAGAAGAACATCTAACAAAACAGACCGGACGTGGCAGGGTATTTATACAATCCCATAATTAAATAAGACACAAGGTACAGACTTGAGAGTATATAGTTTAAATCCATTTTTAAAGGAACCATATTTGCATACGGAGAACTTATGCTTTTATCTCTTGTTTTAGTTATAAATTTGATGATTGTTTCTAAAATCTTGTAATACTTGAACTGGCATGACAGTTTTCCTCTGTAGTTGATACACGCTTGCTGTCTTCTTCCCTTGTTTTATATTTTTAAAAACCTTGTGTGACTCTTATATGCACCATTACATGTTTAAAATATATGCATCTGACAGTGGAATGAGTATAGTTTCTCAGTAGCAGATCATGCATATATATACATAGGTGATATGCGGTATGTTAGACCATGTTAGTCTGCTGATGTTCCGTTGTTTATAAAACGGGCAGTGTTTGTTATTTTTTCAGAGGTTTTACATTGTCAATTTTATTAATATGTTGAACAAGCTTGTTTATTGCATGTATGAATATCATCTTCGGTCAAGTTATGGTATGTGCTGTCTAAACGTGTTTTCTGGTTGAATGTTACAAGCTAAAATGTTGTAGGAATCCATTGATGGTATTTTCGCTCTAAATATGGTTTCACACTTTGACTTTTAATATACCATGATCGCATCATTATCTTTTTCCTTTTCTTACGAATCAATCTATGAAACATTGTTGCATTGTTTTACCTTAACTGCATCGATTATAGTCCTTCTGTTTTTCATATAAATAAGATGTGGTATGAGTACCAATGAGACAATTCTTCATCCATGTCATCTATACTATTAAACGAGAAGACCTCATTTTGGGTGTCGCTTCTCTTCTTTCCACAATAAATTAATCATCATGCCTCTGTGTCCTATGGGTACTGTGCATAATCGCATTTGTCATCCATTCTTATGATTATTCAGATTGAGTTATTGGGTGAAAAACGAGAAAAAAAGACGTCCGGATATGTTTCCGTCATTGGGCGAAATTTTAAGTCAGATTAGACTTCCGGTTTGCGTTTTTCTCTATACTTTGAACATACATTAATACTACGAATACAGTGTATTTTCTGTCTTATATCCGTCATTGGACGAAATTTAAGTCAGATTAGACCTCCGGTTTGCGTTTTTCTTTTTACTTTGAAACAAATACATGTACTACGAATAAAGTGTATTTTCTGTCTGATATCATTTTCAAGTTTACTATCCACGGCAGTCACAGGGTTTATTTAATAGAGAGGGTCTGAATAATATATCAATGACCGCTGTGGATCAATTATTAAACTGAGAATTGACTGTAAAAAGAAAATACACTTTCGGGACGTCTGGAACGGGTGATTTTAAGATCGAAATTTCAGGATTGACCATTTCGGGATCCGGTATTTCATTTTTTGAATTTTGGGATGTCGAGATATTTAATTTGTATAATAAATTCAGAACCTCGGGATTTCATGTTTTTAAGCCCGGGATATTGGGATCAGGGCCCCTCCGCAGTGGCGGATCCAGAAAGTTTCATACTCAGGGGCCCGTTGACTGCCTAAGAGGGGCCCATCTCCGGTCATGCTTCAGTGATTCCCTATATAAGCAACCAATTATTTTCCAGAAAAGGGGGGGGGGGCAGGCCCCAATAATCCGCCTCTGCCCCGACCCCCCCTTTTAATGAATGTTCATAATGTACAGATGAGCGCTAAAATTATTCATGTGTCATTAAAATTAATAGAGAACAAACAAAAAAAAAGGATTTTTTTTGTGGAAATAGGAGGAGCCGGGCTAGAAAAACAATTATCCTGTCCCAAATTACCTATGACTTTTGATACCTTTTCTGAAATTCTCAATTCTCGGGCCGGACCATATGAGTATTTGGACCATACAGGTATTTTTTTCAATAATATGCATTAGAAAACTTTATAAAAAAAACAATGATTACTACATGCAATTGTATTATTTACAATTCAGATAACATTAAATATCGATGCTAAAGTTAGTTTTCATGGCTAAGTTGCATTCTTGCATTTATGCGTAGGGGACGTGACATTTACTTCCACACGGTCATGACCATACGCGTATGGTCCAAATACTCATATGGTCCGGAACATATACACATATGTCTCTGGGGAATCATAAGTAATGCTACTTGATTGGGGCCTGAAATATCAGATGTGTTTGTCAAAACGAATGATTCCTTTAACAGTATTGGGAACGTATTGTTTTAGGGAAAGAATTATGTTAGCAGAAGTTCATCACTAGTAAATTAACTTCTGGTTTTTAGGCACATCACTTTGTAGGAAGAATCGGATTTGGAATACCGGATTTAGTTCTGTTTTACACCGGAAATTGGGATACGTCACCAAGTCAAGAGAAAATCTGAAATCTGGCTGAAATTGACGTGGCAGACAGCTAAAAAACGTTTGATTTCAAACAAAGAACGTAAAAAAAGGAAAGGGAACACGACACCGCCAAACTTGTGATTAGCTACACTCCCTTGATTATTTTCAAAGCTTATTGAATCATGGGATTGACGATTTCAAATGCATTCAATCGTCTCTTCGGTAAAAAACAAATGAGAATATTGATGGGTAAGATGCACCTTTTAAACATCTTTATTTTTATTAACTTTACGGGATAGAAGCTTTGTTGATTTCATAGACAAGCTTTACTGCGATACATATTTAATGCCAATGCAATTTACGTCTTCCAAGTCCATAATAATTATACCTTTATTAATTCGCCGGCTTTATACCTTAAAAATACTTTATCTTCAGGTCCTTTAATAAGCCAATAGCTTCTACTGACCCCTCCTTTTAGATTGTATTATATGAAACAAGTGTTACCTGAGCCTGTATCTCTGAGAGAAAGGTATAATGATAACAAGACTCAGCTAATGTTATCAGGAAGCGTCACTCGAACGCACAGGGAGTGTTTTACGTGTCTAAACGAATACATTTAAGTACGACAAACACAGGTTTCGTCTAAACCAGGGCCGTAAATTACATAGAGACATGTAGGCAGTTGCCTCCTATTCCGGGCTGACAAAAAAAAAAAAAATGGAGAAAAAACACTGAAAAGAAAAAATTGGTTAAAATCATGCATTATTTTTACAGCACTGGTTGTTAGTTAAAACAACAAGGTGGTTAATCATAATGGCAGGTGTGTTCAATATTTAGATCTGAACAGTCGGTAACCATCTCAACTCCTTTGCACACATAAAAGTATTCCCACCAAATACTATTGCATCTGCATACATAGAAGTGACAATGTTGGCAATATTGAATGCATAGAAGTGCTAAAAAGATGGGATTCGTCCAGTCAGAAAAAATCACCTTTATAGCATTTGACAAAGCCAGAATAAAACTTTTAGTGTATACAAACATTGTTACGTTTTAATAATTTAAACTTGTTAGATAAAATTATGAGTTATTAAGTATGCATTTCCATTTAAGGTTTGAAAATTATGTCTTTGAAACGAAGTCAAAATTAGTTCGATTCCGACAGCCAAATTAGCCGGATAAACCACAAAAAATGACCAACTTCAGGGGGCTTTCATTTTAAGTCTTTGCAAAATTTCCCCCTAAACTTAAGTAAAAATAGCTTGTAAAGAAGCAGGATAAAGCGAAAACAAATCTTTAACAAGTCGTGTATTCTGGGGAGGTAAATTGCATACAAGGAAAAGGTCTGAAAAAATATCCTTTTCTGCATAAAATGGGTCCAAATTTTTTTACAGGGCAGGCAAATTACGGCCCTGTAAATTAAATCAGTTGGAACAGGATAGGAAAAATCTTTTATGTAGTTGAAAAGCATCAGAAACCAAAAGTTCTATTAGGGGACAACTAAACCAAGATTTATGTAATCACACATATTCTTTTTGACATAAGTGTACAAATGTACATACAGTTTGCCGCTATCTTTGTTTTTAGTTTAATTTGTGTCATAACTAATTAAGATAGTTGTCTTGTTAGCAATTGCAGTACAGCAATTGACATTTATTTATTTGATGTTGCAGGGTTATTTGTAAATTGAATGTGGTCTCAGTCATGTAATCACTCGGTGGTCTTATCTTTAACACAAATTTAACATAAAAATCTAAAAACTAAGCCACACTTACCACAAATGAACTGAAGGGTGATTGTATGTGCTCTTGTAAGGTAACTAATTTATTATCCCCCTAGTGACACCAGTTTATACCCAGAGTTTATACAAGTTGTGAGAAAATAATTAATAATGCAAATGAAAAAAACTACTTCACTCCATTACATAAAAAAATGGTGGGTAAAAACCCAAATTGGTGAATTCTTATCTGGAGCTCTGATATAAGTTGATTATATTTTTTTGCAGTTTTGTGGTATATCTGTGATGTACTATGTATGCCAGTCTGTGTTCGGCTGTGAAGACAAGTTTACCATGTTTAACAATTCATTAGAGCATTTTGAAGTTGTACATTATGCTTGTACATGTATTTGTCTAAGGGACAAAAATCTTCTGAAGAGTTATTTTAACTTTATTTTACATACATGTATTCTTTTATGTTATTTATGACATTTTCTATTAATCTTTTATTTGTTTATGCAAAATAGCAATTGTTGTTAATTAATTACTTTAATTTTTATTTTAGTTGGGTTAGATGCTGCAGGAAAAACAACAATCTTGTATAAATTGAAGCTTGGAGAAATTGTGACAACAATTCCAACTATAGGTAGGGAAATTTTAATGTTCATTTGTAATTTATTTTTGATTCATTTTATTCTGTGAATCCACATTTCCCTATTCCTATATGCAAGGCAAATGCATTTGACAATCAGAAGTCATATAAATTCACATGTGAAATATATTAATGTAACTTAAAAAGAGGTTGAAGATACCAAAGGGACTATCAAAATTCTTAAGCTTACAAGAAACCAATAAAACCATGGCAATAAATGAAAATAGATAAAAGACAACAACCCATAATGTGGAAAGTTAATGATTGAGCAACATGAACCCCCCACCAAAAACTGGGGGTGATTGCCTTTGCTTGAGAATGATAAACATACCCTGCTCTACATGTGTAAAAGGTAAATGTACAATTTTATAGAGAATCTTTCTTTTGTTCATGCTTTGCTCCCTGATCAAGCAGTTACCAGTAATATCCAAGTTTCAGGTTTCTCTGTAATCATGGTGATATTTTTAAACATGTAATTAATAAGTCAACCTTGACCAGATCATGTGAAAATGTTATGTTTTGAGTTCATTAACCAACTCTAGAGCGTGACTTTGGTACTGGTATATTACATGTATATAACTATATTCAATTTGGGGTTCTTGTAATAAATTTTAAGGTTGGTTTTCATGCAACAACTCACAGTCACTGTCTGGTAAGCCTATTAGTCTACACTCATTTGGTTTGCATCCTGGTCTGTTATTTTGATAAAATATTTATTATTATATTATGATTAATGCCTTTCTACAATCAGCTTTATTTTTAATATATTAAAATGTTTATTCTATTATCATTTTTTAATAATGTATTTTTTTAGGATTCAATGTTGAAACAGTAGAGTACAAAAACATAAGTTTCACTGTGTGGGATGTTGGGGGTCAGGATAAAATTAGACCTTTGTGGAGACATTATTTCCAAAACACACAGGTATAGTAATGGAATTGACTTCTACAGTTTGAAGAGATTTTCCTTTTTGATGAATGCTTGTCCTTAAATATACAATTGCTTACAACTTTTTCATGAAATAGTTTAAGAAGATGTTGAATAAACTGCTTACAGTTCAGGTGTTTTTTTCTAATAATGAAAATTACATCAGACAGTGTTCATGGTACTGGTATATAAAAAAAAGGTCCTGTCACCAGTGAAAGTTTTAACAGAAATACACAAGTGTATATTCACTATTTTAATGAGTATATTTTTCATTACCAATTATAATAAAATGTCTCAATTGATTTTTTTAAAACGAAATGAGAGAAAAAATGATTATAATAGTTTTATTTTTATACTCTTCGATATTTCTTATTTCGGACAATTTTGCATTATAATGCATAATCCCTCTAATAGTAACAAAGCTGATAGAAAACTAACCATATTTTGTTGACCATTCTACTGAAGAATACATGTAGCCCTGATGTAACAAAATTACAAATGTGTTCAATTCTAAAATAATTTCAGTAAAAAGGTTCTTAAAGTAGGGGGAACCAATATTGACAATGTAAGTACAGTACGCCCAGAGAGTTTGTAATCGCGAACTTTTATCACCGATTTCCGAGTGTAGCGGTGTGACACCGCGAATCACGGATTCTACTCCCAATTTCCTCCAAAGATTCTCTCCCAACACCGCGTGGCTGTTAATTGGTTTATTGCCCATCGGATGAACTGAAAATTAATGACGCGTGACAACATAATCGGATTAGCCAGATTTATTACCTTTGTACATTAAATCGATCTTGAATGCACCTGTGTGCTTTAAAATACGTTATTTAAATGTCCATTCATTGTCAGATAAAAGTGTGACATTTTTATTTAAAATAAGATAATTATTCTTGTATGTATATGCCCATGTCATTGTCATATGAAATAAAAAGTAAAAACGTAAAAAAAATACGAATAAAACACTTTAAAAATTTAGTATTTTCATTATAGTCCGATCAGTTCATAATTTTTGTTTTTTCAACAAAGTTTCAACAAAGATGATTTTACCACAATTAGAACCTTTTATGACCTACTCAGTGAGCAATATCCGGTTCATTAATAGTTCAATATTATATAATTAATATCAACTGGCTTAAAACAAAATGATGTTTCCCATGATTTGTCCAATCTAAATCAAACCCTAGAGTTAATTTATCGGACCAACAAGTGAACTCTGTTACTTTCAATTTATTTTGAAAATATTATGTTTCACTTCCTCGGTAGATTACCGACTTGAAATATTTGAATTTAAAAAAGAAACTGTAAAGTGACAAATAGTTTTGTATGCAATGTGGCAGTTCTATATTCATAAATACTGAGATAATTCCCCGCCGAGACACAACACAATAATCACAACCTTATTTAATTATATGAAGAAATAAAATCATGTGTTCTTTTATCTGTTATGATCTGTTATTGATCTTTTATTATTTAAAATAAAATTGGATTGGCGCAATCCGTATTTTACTGCTCGTTAAAAGTCCTCGGCGAAATATAAAAAGAAGTATTTCAACAATTTATACTGTAGAATACTAAAATGAAATTATATCGTACAAGAAAGAAATATGTAAAAAAAAATGTGGATCGGATTTTTACGATCGACACATTTTCACAGAGGATCTCTACCAACGCCCATCAGGAACTGAACGACATGCATCATGTTTGCATCTACCATTAATGTATAGTGTTGACTATGGAAGTATGAATAATGTCCAGGTTTATGTCCTCTGTTGACTGAGAAATGTATAAATAAATGGCTGATTTTAGTTTATTCAGAAAAGGAATAAAATTTAGAATCCGGTTAATCAATTGTAAAAGGACCTTCTAGAGCCTCAATCTTAACGCACACAAATGTCAATCATTACAAAGCAAGTTTAAACCTTCAATGAATTTTCCCACGGTTATCCAGAAAGGTCACCTGAGTTTACTGTTACATGATACTATTTCCCGCCAAATAAAAATCTCGTGGACAAAATTGATGTCACTATTTTTAGCATTCAATATTGTGAGCGAAGTCAAGTTCAAGTTCAACCACGCACTGTTGATCACTGAGATGCGTGTCGTCTTCCCACGGCAATTAATTGTTTTAAAAATATTTAAAGATCACTGTAACGGTTCTAAATACAACACAAAAGTTTACATTCATTGTGCGTTAATGAATATTATGCAACGACGAGTTGATGCAGCTATAGAAGTATTCCTGTTGTAGCCGAAATGTATTATATATCCTAAATAAAAGTAATGCTAATCGTGAAGAGAAAATGCCGTTGACTTATTAAGCATAACGAATGGTGAATAGTATTTTCTTTTTTACTTGCATATACAAGTTTTAAGACACGTAATTTTCTTTTAACTCACTGCTCACATTTTATACCTTCAGCTTTAGTTTCCGTTTATTTTCACGCAAGCATGTCTCTTTTCGTAAGTTATATCAATTACCGATAAATAAAAAACGAGGTCATAATCAAGTATAGATTTTTTTTATAAAACTTTATTGCAATTGAAAGCATTAACAACAACGTTTTGGATTTTAAAACTTTTATTTTGTAATCTAAAATGGAAATGGCGTAGAATTATTAGCATAACATATAGTGAATAATATTTTATTTTTTACTTGTAGTATAAAAAACTTTGAGACGTGTAATTTTTCTTTATACTGCCCTCATTTATTCAGCGTTAGTCTCCGTTTATTGTTGCACAATTATATCTCTTTAAGTAAATTAAATATTTATTTACTGATAAAAAAACGGAAGTCAAAATCAAATATAGTTGTTTAAAAACTTGATTAAAATGTACAGTGTAATTGAAAGAATTAACAACAACATTTTGCTTTTTATTTTAATCTTTCATTTGTTTCAAGCAATCAGATATAACCTGATAATCAATAGACAGGAAATACAATTGTTTAATTACATTAGAAATCTCACATACCTTGACTGTCGCGTGCCGGCATAGATCAGACGGATTAGGGCAATTAATTACCTGGTGTCACACCGCGTCACACCAGACTGGGAGAGATGTCGCTAATACAATAAACAAAAGGTAGCGGATTTACGCGGAAGTCGGAGGGAATACTCCCAAATTTCTCCGAGAATTTTGGGAGGGATGTCGGAGTTTCCTGGTGTTACACCAGCAAAAATATCGGAGTATGGAGTTTGGGATTACAAACTCCTTGTGCGTACTGTACCTGTACAAATGTTTATCTATAATTCAAGTGACATGACATAATCTTATTGCTAATTCTTTTCTAGGGTCTTATATTTGTAGTGGATAGTAATGATAGAGAAAGAGCTGAAGAAGCACAGGAAGAACTTTGTAAAATGGTAATTAATTCTTATAGTGTCTTTGGGAACAGTTTTTGAGTCACCTGTGACAAAAGTCATTGTTAAGTTTTCTGCATAAATCAATTTGATAGGAACCACTTGTGGTTCCTCAATGATATTTTCGATAAACTTGCTCAAAATTGCATTACTATCAGTACATACGAGTTTGAATTCTGTCTAAGTCCTGCCCCAGTCTGATTAAAATCAAACCTCTCAGCGCTCCTATTTTCTGATATTTAGCCCACGTGACACATCAGAAAAGAGGAGCCACTCTTTTTCACAATACTTATATCCACAAAAGACAGATCAGGTTTGAATTGAATCACTTTTACTGTTCTAGAGTTATGTTGTCCCTCCACAAATGGAAATATAGCTGAATTTTTAGTTTTTGTTCTCCAAGTTAAGATTGCCTCAACTAAATTGTTATAAAACGTATACATAATGCTACAATGCTTATTACCACAAAACCTAGAACAAGTACAAATTTGGGTAGTATCACTTACACAGTTCTTGATTTAAGTTTCTTTATTACATTACAATGTAACCTGCCTAATCCGACACCCGAGTATTCCAACATCCTGCTCTAAGCAACACATTTTCATGGTCCAAGAATATGCCTATCCTTGCAGAAAAAAACCTGGGTATTCTGACACCCTGCTTAATCTGACAATATTTTCTGGTCCTCCAGTGTGTCGGTTAACACAGGTTACACTATATGCAAGCAGGGGCATCATATGTGTCCCATGAACACATTACCTATTTACTTTTATGCCCCACCTACGATAGTAGAGGGGCATTATGTTTTCTGGTCTGTATGTCCGTTCGTCCGTCTGTCTGTTCGTACGTCCCTTCGTCCCGCTTCAGGTTAAAGTTTTTGGTCAAGGTAGTTTTTGATGAAGTAGAAGTCCAATCAACTTGAAATTTAGTACACATGTTCCTTATGATATGATCTTTCTTATTTTTAATGCCAAATAAGAGTTTTGATCCCAATTTCACTGTCCACTGAACATAGAAAATGATAGTGCGAGTGGGGCATCCGTGTACTGGGGACACATTCTTGTTTATTATATAATAAATTCAAAGCAAACATTTGTTCAATAGATTATGATGAATTTTATAAGTATAGTCTCATGTAAGGTGTAATTCTTTAACATAAAACGGAAAACAAGAACTTGCAAAATCATTGACTACCAAAGACAGCACTTCACACTTTGATTTTATTAATTAACTTAATTAAAATTATAATGGTTGAATACATATTTTTTTTGTAGTTGCAAGAAGATGATTTAAGAGAAGCAGTATTACTGGTATTTGCTAATAAACAGGATTTACCAAATGCTATGACAGCAGCTGAAATTACAGACAAATTAAAGTTAAACACATTTAGAGGCAGAACAGTAAGAGACTACCTTATACATTTAAGTTGTTCCTAAGGTGACATCACCAATGTGACATTGACCTAGGATACAAAGACATTTTGAGATGTACTTGATCTTGCAGTTCTATCAACACTCTTGTGGCCTTAAAATAGTGTTTAACAATACATATAAATTAAGTCAAATTGAAGTCTCAACCTTTCATTTTTCACATTTTATTCACAATTAAGATAAATCCCTTTACTTCCTAAGTCTATAAAAAAAGTTTAATGTTCTCTTTAGCAAGTTAGCTGCTGCTCAATACAATAAATGTCGTTCAGTTACATCATCTGTCTTTCTCAGATGTATTGTTTTTTGTTCTTTGTCAGTGTTTTCACATGTTTTACTTGTTATGTTAGAGTTAGATAATTAAAAATCATACCAAATATTTTTACTGATGTGGATTCATTTAATTTCCTCAATTACCTATACCAACTTTCATCCTGAACATTCATGAAATATTTGCCATTGGATGCTAAACAATCAGAAATCAATAAGATACCAACTAAATCCCTGAAAAATAATGAATCCGCAGGATTTAAGGTTTGCTGAATCATTATAAAATGCTCATCTATTATAACATTTCTTTTCAGTGGTATATCCAGGGAACATGTGCAACACAAGGAACAGGGCTTTATGAAGGACTAGATTGGCTATCAGCCGAACTATCAAAAAGATGAATAAGACAATTTTTTTTTTTTATCTGTACATATTTATGTGAATGTTGGGTCCATGATGACTGGTTGAAATCTAATTTAACAGTAATGAAAAATAACATTATAAATTTTGTTCCTATTGTTAATAACAGCCTTTTTTAGCTTGTCTGGCCTAGAAGGTCAACGGAAACAAAATATAACTTGTCAAGCCAAATCTTTCATTCTTCTTTTAAAACAAAATGATTATTATACAGTTACGATAGCACTCATAAAAACAAATATTGTTTGGGTAAATCAATCCTATTTATTGGTAGTAGGTCATATATGAAAAAAGTCTAAAAAAATACTATTTCTGATCTTACACCCCTTATAAAGATCTAGAGATGTCTTGTCATAGTCATTGTCATAGTCCTGTCATATTGCAGTTACAAGTGACTGGATGGTTTCACAATAGTTAACCATTGCCAACTTTTAAAGACCACACACTTTTGCAATAGTATAATGGTACAGGGCTGCCAATGATGTTATTGTAGGTGAATAAATAGACTGCAAGTTTTTGTAACGTTAAAGATTTTCGGCATTTATTAATGAACTGTTTGTTTATTGAGATTCTAGACCAAAAAGTCCAGTATAGATCAAAAATTTTATTTTTCATTATATATTGATGATTCTGTTTTCTTTGTATTTTATGATAGAATTGAGTAGCATTTTTGGTTGGAGAGACTAATTGTGGTCCAGTTTTGATTTATAGATTTCTTAGTATGAATATCTCTTGTCAAAATTTGTATGGCTGAAGGGGTCAGAACTTGCACTTTTATTTAGTTTAAACGTTTCATTTTTTGTTCAGTTTATATGGGGTACATGTATTTGCCTTTAAGTTCTTCTTGACATGCTTTTATCATTTTTATAGTTTGATTTTGTGGTTCTGCCTCTACATAACATAACAGTAAGGAATCTTAGAGGTAAGGCTACACAGCTTTACTCATTTCATAGAACATGGGATTTTTATTGAATTTTAAAGGATTTTTTTTTTCTTTACTTTGTCTTGACAAGAGCTTTAGTTATGTGGTATTATTGTTTGAAAATCTTACACCGTTTTGATTAATAATGGAAGTCAACAATTTATTAGTTTGTGATATAACAATCAGTTAAAGGGAACCATTAGTGGCAGGTCAATGATATTTGGTGTGCAATTGTATTAAAATATTCACATCATACTTGTATGGAGATTATTAGACATTGCCCCATAATTTATGGTCTATTGCATCTGAAACTTATACTTAGTTTTTAGGGGAAACACCTACTGAGAGGTCAATGATATTAGTTTGAATATGTATAATTGATACATCTCATTTTTACAGAAATTATTTGGCACTACCCCCTTAGTCATGATTTATTGACTTTGAAAATTTTGCAAAGTTTACAAGTTTGTAATTAGGCCAGTTTAAGATGAACCATTTTCATTTCATGGAGATAAAAATATTGTGTTAATGTTAGCTTATTTGCACACACTTTAATAGTTTGATAAGTCAATGGTATTTGATATGCAGTTGTATTAGCATTGGCATTTCTTCTTTCATCAGGGGTTATTAAGGAGCAAAAGAGCATTTATTGTGTCCAATAATGATCTTTATTGTATTGCTAGAGAAATGAGCTGTAGTAACACAGATATCAATGCTGTCATTGTACATCTCCTATCCTGAACTTTGATAATCCACAACTGCTTGAAAACAGCAGGTCATAATTCAATCATAGATGCTTAGATTGGTTTAAATGACATGAAGTTATGTACATGCTTTTTGTCGAGCCTGCGACTTTTGTCGCAAAGAGCTAGACATAGGGATAGTGATCCGGCGGCAGCGACCGTGTTAGCAAACTTCTTAAAAGCTATATATTTTAGAAGGTGGAAGACCTGGATGCTTTCATACTTTGTATATAGATGCCTCATGTTACAAAGTTTCCGTCAGTCACATGTCCTTGACCCCATTTTCATGGTTCAGTGACTACTTGAAAAAAAAGGATTTTTTGTAATGTTAAATTCTCTCTTATTATAAGTAATAGGATAACTATATATAGTATGTGCATACTTGCAAGGTCCTCATGCCCGTCAGACAGTTTTCACTTGACCTCGACCTCTTTTTCATGGTTCAGTGGTTATAGTTAAGTTTTTGTATTTTGGTCAGTTTTTCTTATACTGTATGCGATAGGTCTACTATATTTGGTTTATTGAATGATTGTAAGGTGTATATGTCTAACAGGCAGGTGTCATCGGACCTTGACCTCATTTTCATGGTTCAGTGGTCAAAGTTAAGTTTTTGTGTTTTGGTCTGTTATTCTTATACTGTATGCAATATGTCTACTATATTTGGTGTATGGAATGATTGTAAGGTGTACATGTCTAGCTGGCAAGTGTCATCTGACCTTGACCTCATTTTCATGGTTCAGTGGTCAAAGTTAAGTTTTTTTAGTTATGGTCTTTTTTTCTGATACTATATGCTATAGATCATCTATATTTGTTATATGGAAATATTTTATGATTTATATGTCAGTTGCACAGTTTTTATTTGACCTTGACCTCATTTTCACTGATCCATGCTCAGCGTTAACTTTTGTGCTTTGGTCTCTTTTTCTTAAACCATAAGCAATAGGTCAACTTTATTTGTTGTATGGAATTCAAAGAATTGTTAGCTGTACATGTCTGTCGGAAATGGTTCATCTGACCTTGACCTCAATTTCATCGTTCATTGGTCAATGTTTAGTTTTCTTGGTTAATGTTAAGTTTATTTGACAGTTGTAATTAAGCTTTATGTTTAGGACTATCAACATAATATCAATGATAATTAAAGAAGGCAAGACATTTCAGTGTGTGCACTCTTGTTTAATCTGATTATGATGCAGATATAGTGTCAACACTTAGCTAACAAGCATCTGAGTATGAGCTGTTCTACTCTCTGTATTTTAAACCTTTTTAGATCCTAAAGCTATGTCAAAAAATTTCAGGCAGGAATTTCATTAGCTGATGTATAATTACCACAACAGATTCTTGTAAGCAAAGCATTGACACAGGATCTCCATTTTAATCAGATTGATGTTTTGTTTTAATTTTTGATCAGTTGATTATCTATTTTTTCAAAACAAAACATGGAAAAAGTCATTGCTGCTTATAGCAGTTTATAACTTCACAACTCATTTTAAATTCCTTTACAGAATTCCACTAGACTTGCTCAAATTCAAGTCATGAAGTTTTTTAAAACTGCTATTTTAATTTTTGATTTGAGTGATTTTGGTTTTTTTTTCAAACCAAAATGGGGACTTTTTTCCTGTTTATATAAAATGGAGGTAACAGGCAACAAATGTCTTAGTTTGAAGACTTGCACATTTTTTTTCGTGTAGTTGTTGTCATTATTTGTATCAATATGTGAAAGATGAAGCTTCGTGGTGCTTACTGATACATTTTAAGCTATTGTAACAATTGTTTGTTAATGCTTAAGTAATTGAATTCCCTTGCATGATTTAAATTTATTTCCCTACTTATCCATTCTTTCAAAGTTCATTAAGTTTACGAGTATTGTGGTACAATGTTTTGAGATCCCTTCCCCAATATGTAAACAATCATCAAAACAGCAACATACTATGAATTTTGAATATCTTCAATAAATAGTATGAAAATTATAATGATATTCTGTAGTTTTGTGCAGCAATTGACGATTGAAGAAAAAGTAAATTTAATCCAATGAGTTACATAAAACTGGATTGTGGCATCAGTTGTTTTAAAATCCTTGCTACTAGAGGATGAACACATTAAACAAAAACTAATTTGTTATCACTCATGATGTCTTATTGATTGTTGATTCATTAAAAACAAAGAAAATGATAGCTATTAACAAATTGCAATGATCAAGATAAAAGAGATTCACTGCAGTTATAAATTGACTGAAGTAAATAGCTCCTGTGGAGTGGGGGGGGGGGGGGGGGGGGGGGGCATAAAGTTTTATCCTCGTACATATGTCCAGAAATTGGTTTCCATCTCTGAAGTTTGCCATGACCAAATGTTATGTTGTTTAAACACCATGCTTATTTCCACTAAACACAGATCAGGATCAAATTAACATGCCATTACTTTCACTGTTCTCAAGTTATGTTGACTGTCCCTCTGGTATCTTTCGTCCCTCATTTATGTCACTTGATAAATTAAAAAAATGCTGAACTTGCTGTTACCATCAAACACAGATCAATTCAAAATTTTGATGGCTTCACCTTGCTTGAGTTGAGTCCCTCTTTAAATGGAAAAATTGCACAGTTTGCTGTTTTGTCTCTCTAACTTTTCTTTTCCTCTACCAAATTTTGTGAAACTTAAGCTCATTGGTAACTACCACCAAACACAGATGGAGTTCAAATTTGATGGCATCACATTACCTACATTATGTCTTTTTGTAATGTAGGAAAAATGCATACTCTTAACTTTTTTTTGCCTCAACATAATGTTATGAACCTGATACACAATGCTTATAACCTACTTAACACAGATCAATTTTTGTGAATAATGATCACAAATGTTGATCACAATAGAGGTATTGGGATTTAAACAGAAATTTAGTAATAGGTAAACTGTGCATTCCAGTTTGTTCCCTGAAGTTATAATAGTGGTAAAAACTAAATGTTTTGGAATTATATGTAGGTATAATTTGGTTTTCCAAATTTTTTGTCTTGAAAATTATTTATTGGGTGCCCAACATTTACGAAAATGTTCCACAAAAATAAGGTTATTTATATAAAATTTTGATCCTGGTATCTATGATGAGTTTATTTGTATGCAAATGTTGTATGTTTGACTCGCACAAAAATGTGCAAGCAGGGCTCCTGCAAGACGAGCCAGTTTTCTAGTTAATTAAACTAACAGTAAAGTATACAGTCCATCAATTAAATCAAATTAATGGAATACGGATCAATTTTGATATGGAAACGATTTTAGCAACCTAAAAAAATGTAGGAAAGGACAAAAAATATGTAACATGTTGTTTTTTTTGCAAAGAGTTTAATTTGACTTTTGTGAAGTCTAAATGGTCGTTTTGTAGACCAATGAGTCTGTACAATGGTGTTTTATTTGGCACTCAGAAAACAAATCGTGTACTCCGGTGTTTTGTCAACATGCAAACATTGAATCTTGAACTATGGAGCTTTAGTCAATACGCAAACATTGAAGCTTAAGATATGGAGCTTAAGTCAACATGCAAGCATAGAATCATGAACAGTGGAGATTTAATCGTCTTGCAAACGTTGAAACTTGAAATATGGAGCAAGTCAACGAAAAAATTGAAACTTAAAATATGGAGCAAGTCAACGAAAAAATTGAAACTTGACATATGGATCAAGTCAACGAAAAAATTGAAACTTGAACTATGGAGCAAGTCAACGAAAAAATTGAAACTTGAACTATGGAGCAAGTCAACGAAAAAAATGAAACTTGAACTATGGAGCAAGTCAACGAAAAAATTGAAACTTGACATATGGAGCAAGTCAACGAAAAATTTAAACTTGAACTATGGACATTTAGTCAACATGCAGACATTGAAGCGTTTGTCAAAATGCAAACGTAAAAACTTGATCTATGGAGCTAAGTCAACATGAAACCATTGAATCTTGAACTATGGAGCTTATTAAATCACCATGGAAACGTTGAAGCTTGAACTATGGAGCAAAGTCAACATGCAAACATTGAATGATTCAATCTTGAGCTATAGAGTTTTAGTCAACATGTAAATATTGAATCTTGAACCATCGAGCATTAGTCAACATGCAGACAATAAAGCTTTTGTCAAAATGCAAACATTGAATCTTGAACTATGGATCTTTAATCACCATGCAGACAATCAAGCTTACGCTATGGTGTTTGGTCAGCATGCAGGCAATGAAGATTTGAATCAAGTGCTGTAGTCGGCATGCAGTAAAAAAAGCTTGTACTAGTGTGTTTTAGTCGACATACAGTAAATGAAGCTTGTTCTTTGGTGCTTTAGTCGACATACAGTCAATGAAGCTTGTACAAGTGTTTTTGTAGTCGACATACAGTTAATGAAGTTTGTTCTTTGGTGTTTTAGTCGACATACAGTAAATGAAGCTTGTACTAGTGTGTTTTAGTCGACATACAGTAAATGAAGCTTGTACTAATGTGTTTTAGTCGACATACAGTCAATGAAGCTTGCACTAGTGTGTTTTAGTCGACATACAGTAAAGCAGCAACCATTTGATTTTCTGGGGTGGGGGGGGGGGGGGGTT
This sequence comes from Mytilus trossulus, assembly GCF_036588685.1. Classification (NCBI taxonomy): domain Eukaryota; kingdom Metazoa; phylum Mollusca; class Bivalvia; order Mytilida; family Mytilidae; genus Mytilus; species Mytilus trossulus. The sequence continues at coordinate 44,184,764 of NC_086373.1, forward strand.
GGGGGCTATGGTTTTTTTTGGAAAAAAAGTTTGTTTCCAGTTTTAAGTGAAAAAAATAATTTGTTTTGGACCCTGAGAAAAAAAAATTGTTTGTTTCACCCTCAGCCGCCACTATATGTAATGCTTAAAGTGAAAGAAAAAATTTGTTTACGGTTTGTCGCTAAAAAAATAGATTGTTCTTTAAAAAAAAAGTTTGCACAAAAAAAAAAATTCATAGCCCCCCCCAGAAAATCAAATGGTTGCTGCCTAAATAAAGCTTGTTCTTTGGTGTTTTAAAAGTCGGAATGTCGACAATGAAGCTTGGACTATTGTGATTTACTCAACATGCAGACATTAAAGATTGTAAAATGGTGTTTTATTCGACATACAATGAAGTTTCAGGAGTAGGATTTGCTTATTTTTTCCAGACACTTTTTGGTAGGGTTTGTGAGCTTGAGGTCTTTAGATTTCTATGTTGTGTTTTGCGTACTGTTGTTTGTCTTTTTGCCTTTTTGGAAAGATTAGAACTTGTTCTAGATCTTTACTTAGGCACCACCCTCCCTAACAACAGGACAGGTTAGCTACTGTTACTAAATGTATTCACACTAAAATATAGTTCCCTATAGTTCTCATATATGTGCACTTAATACACAAATAAACTGAAAAAAACTGGGTATATTATTGGGGCAGTTCATTCAAGAATGTATGTCATTAATGTGTGTTGATTTGCAGGCTTTTTTAAAAACATTTTGATTAGGTAAGTGGGTATTGATTCAACTAGTATGATTGACAACTGTCATTATCACTAAACAATCAGAGACAAGGTGGACTTTTAATTACAATGCCCCACCTCCTAAACTGCCAATCAAATTGACCACATTTGATTACCTATCTACATCAGTCTTACATAATTGTACAGACCACTCCAGTATGCATCTAATTCTTAATACACAAGTATATATATTTGACCTCATAATTGATTACACAAATGTGTGTATTATTTGTTTGAAATTCATAAGGATGATAGATTTATTTATTGCCAATTACTTTTGATCTACATTACATAAAGTAATTCTGTAAATTATATCTGAAAGATAAATGATTAATGGATTAGCAAGATCTTAAAAAAATGAAATATGAATATAAATATGAATATATAAAAGGTGTTCAAGTATGGCCTATAATTTACTTGATAAATTTCCAATAATCATCTGTAATTAATCAACATTTAGATTAGTTCACTTTTTTATCAGGAATTGGTTTGAAACAGTTTTAAAATTTATAAACTTTTAATTATAAAAAAACATTGTTTATTAGTTTATTTCCCATCAATCATTATGTTTATTTTAGTCATTTGAATTTTTATTAGAAGTAAATATATATTTTTGCAATCAAGAAAGAATCCACATTTCAATAACATTAGTTTTTTAATTAGTTTACGTTGAAAAATAAAATTGAAAATGCCCTGTGTTGAAAAATACATTAAAATTTGATCAAAAGGCACTCTAAAACTTTTAATTTTCAATGCCATATAACCTCTGTTTCAACTTACAAAATGCACCAAAACAACATTTTTATATTATTTTTGTTGGCACTTTAAAAGCTTTTAGCTGTGGTCTAAATTTATGTCTTACAAGGATATTTGGTAACATTTACTAGAAGATTTTTTTGTTTTTTTGAAACATGTTCAGAACCGGCAACATAATTTTGATTAGATATAAACTGCAGTTTGAATAATTGAATAAATTGTGCAAATTAAGAGACCCATATTTTTTTAATTTGAGCTCATTTTATCCTCATACTGGAAAAGCAAGTTTCCTTCTAAAGATCTTCTGTAAATGCAATTTTCAGCAATAGTGCTTTATAAATGTTTATTTTCCCCCACCATACCTTAATATGAAATAATTCAAACTACTGTTCTAATCTTTCCATGAGTGATATCCATCACTTTGATTTTTATTTAGCCATGAGGTTGTCAGTTTATTTTCGATTTACGAGTTTGAATGTTCCTTGGGTATCTTACGTCTGTCTTGTACTATTGTCAGCCAACGAAACTTGTAACATGGTGCTTAAGTGGACATACAGACACTGAAACTTATTACGTGCTGCCTTTATCAACATGCCGAAAATGAAGCTTTAATCGAGGTGTTTTAGTATGGTGATTTATTCGACATGACGACAATGCAACTTTTTACTTTGGAACTTTATTCGGCATGATGACAATGAAGTTTGTGGTAGGTGTTTTTTTATTCGGCATGAGTACAATGAATCTCTTAGTCGGCATGAGTACAATAAATATTTTAGTATGGTGCTTTATTCGGTATTAGCACAATGCATCTTGTAGTGTTGCGTTTTATTCTGCAGTTTTATTCGGCATAGAGACATTGAAGTTTTATTCGGCAGAAAGCAAATGAAGCTTTTACTTTAACATTTCAGTACAAAGGTTAATTGACATGTCGTCAGGTAAATAATCTATTTAGTATTTTTGTAATTTAATTTTATAGTCAGCTGGTTAACAGATATCTGGTAGATAACTCACAAGAAAAATTCGTAAGGGTTCCGCAGAACCCAGTGTCTCGCCTACTCTTGCTGTTAATCGCAGGCTCAACAAAATTGAGGAAATTAATCAATAAGATATTACAGTTGATACTCATGATCTTTTAAGTGTACGAAGCTTCTGTCCAAGTTTGCTAAAAATCCAGGATAGTTTATGAATCTAATAAATGTTAAAAAACTTTAACTGCAGACTGAATGTAATGTTAACTGGAAGAAAACAAAATTTCCTTCTAGATACTACTGTCTAGCTTTTGATCATCAACAAGCTTCTGTCCAAGTTTGGTACAAATCCAAAATAGTATAAGAAAGTTATTAAAATTTTGAAAAGTTTAGAGTGAATGTGTTGTTTCCTGGCAGATATCTAAGTCCATTTAAAACTAAAATACGAAAAAATAGATTTATTTTGTACAAAATTTCGTTCTAGATACTAGCTTTTGATCATAAACAAGCTTCTGTCTAAGTTTGGTACAAATCCAAAATAGTATAAGAAAGTTATTTAAATTTTAAAAAGTTTAACCAGAGTGAATGTGTTATTTCCTGGCAGAATATTTAAATCCATTTAAAAGTAAAATACGAAAAAATAGATTTATTTTTAAAACATCTAGTTTTACAAAATTTCCTTTCTAGAAACTAGCTTTTGATCATAAACTACTTCTGTCCAAGTTTGGTACCAACCCAGGATAGTTTAAGAAAGTTATTAAAATTTTAAAAACTTTAACCACAGAGTGAATGTTATATTTCCTGGCAGAATAACTAAGTCCATTTTTAAGTAAAATACGGAAAAAAATGGAATTTTATTTATACAATTTACTTCTGGATACTATCTTTTGATCATAAACAAGCTTCTGTCAAAGTTTGGTAGAAATCCAGGATAGTTTTAAGAAAGTTATTAAAATTTCAAAAACATTAACCACAGAGAGAATATTTGTGTACACCCGGCCGCCAACGACGACGACGGAATAAAGGATCGCTTAGCCTCACTTTTACGACTAAAGTCGAAGGCTCGACAAAAATAATTATGATCTTCCCGCATTATATAATATTAGATGACACGATGTGACAATAAAAAACATGTATCGTATCAACAAGAGTATCTCGTGTTTCATTGAAAGGATTAATTGCTCAGATGCGGATTAAGAGGGGTTTTCAGGGGGCCCGGGACCCCTTTTTCTGGGAAAAGTTTGTTTGATTATATAGGGAATAACTTGGGCATGACGGGGGCGGTCCCCTCTTAGGTAGTCAGTGGCCCCCTCCCTTATGTAAGTTATGAAAATTTTTGGATCCACCACGGTTGCTGATAAACTTAGAGGCAAATTTAAATTCATACACGTTAATGATATATGGTTATACAAAAACTGACAAATGATTGAGATTTTTTTGGTGTTGAAGCTCATTTCAAGGTAACAGTCTGCGGGAAGACATGGGCAGAAAAATGGCAATAGTTCACAGTATTGGCCGGATTGTTGATACTACTATTTTAACTGATCATCTTTGGAGTATAAGAGAGAGGCAGAAGATGCCAAAGGATATTCGAAGATCTTCAAAGTCTAAAGTCAAACTATTTTACAGTGCCATGCAAAGAAACGAGAATAACAGACTACAAAACACAACACTAAAGACTAAAGCAACAGGATCATCACGAAAACGGGGATATCAGGTGATATGGAAAACTGTTGTGTAAAAATCAGTGGCAAGGCCTTATTTGGTAGGCCGAAATCAGTGGGGAAAAAAGATCATCTTATAACATTCCAACACGGGAGACCAAGACGTGACAGTGTATGTTAAAATAAGGAATGACTTAAACTTCACCAATTGGTTAAATAGCTTCATTGTAAGCAGATTTGACATTGCAAGCTCTTGAGTATCTTTAAAACTGCGAGATGTATACTCCATATGCAAGCCCTTCTTATATGTGGAGTTAAAAATTAGGAAGCTGAAATCATTTCTTTCGTCATGAAGTTTTGTTCTCAACCAATCCTCAATGTCAATTTCTAGATTTAAGTTTAGAAATGATGCAGGCTTAACTGCACAATTTTCAATATCACGTTCTTTGTTAAGACAATTATGTAATTAATATATCCAACTCCAATTAAGGAAGATCTAGTTCTTCATCTTTTGTTGAAATTCAAAGGAACGAAGAACTGACCTATGATTCAGGTTTCTCTTTGAGTTGACTTCTGAGTGAATTGTAAATACTTAATTTCTTTTAACAAGCAGTTAATGCAATGTGATTTACACATACATACATACATACATACATACATGAAGTTGTTGGGGGCTTTGTCTGTGGGACACCACAGTTGTCATGAAACTAAGACATGTGATTAGTAACATTTGGGACTTTAAATATAGATGTAGCATGTGTATTGATATACCCCTCAAGTTTTTTTTCAACAACCTCATAGCCATAACACATGCAGAAAGAGTATTTAGGTCTTTTTTTTATTCGTGTTGAGCCTATTACCAGGCATAATCCTCTTCTAAATCCATCAGCATCTTTTTGTTTTTGTGTTTAAATTTGATCAATTTAGGCTCACAATATTTTGGGCATTTGGATTACTAACCTTGTAGAGAAGTTATAGATGATGTTGAGAAGATGGCTTCATCAATTTCTTATAAAAATTTCAAAAAGAAAGGTTTATCTTGATGTGTGAAATTAAGGGGAGTCAATACAGTCTCAGAGTAGATCAATTATGAACATTTAATGCATTGGTTTTCTTTATGCTTTGTCATTTTTAAATAAAACTGAAGACTAATTTTTAAATTTTGTGACAGTCGCACTGCATTTCTAATTTGGTGTGAGACAAGATATGAAGTAACAGGAACATTTTAAAATTTCTGAAAATTAAAGCATGGTAATGGAAACATTTGATGTATTTATTTCAAAATGCACAACGAAAGCCAACTCATATAAAAATACTAAAAATATAACAATACAAGAACATTGTAAACTGCTCAACGAAGGTTGTCAAATTTTAGCATTTTTATCATGTTATATTTCAATCAAAACAATACTTCAGATCTGTTAGTTAATATTTATGAATGCTTTAAAATAACACTAAACACATTTAACATAAGTTATAGATATTGATTTTTTTTCAAAGAAATTAACTTGCCCTACAACATATCTTAAAAAAAAAAAGAAGACAAAAATAACAATACAATAAAACTGTATCGACTTTCCTTAAGTTGCCTGCATGTACTTTTATATGTATGTCAATTTAAATGTTCCATAAACACATTTGAAGTCTTTTTCTCTTTTTTTGTTGGGGGGTTGGGGGGAGGGAGGGGGTTAAGTTTGAAATAAAATCTACGAGTCATGAAATAGTATAAAGAAAGATTGAGAAAAAATTTCCAAACTCTGGTTCAGTACATTTATAAATATTAAATGATGATTTATTTTTGTATGATTTAATATGATAAATAGGCATGGTAAAGGAAAGTACTTTAAATTTGTGTTAGTAGTCATTTTTATATGTACACTGAATAAATTGGAAATTATCCTATTTCATTTGATATTACTAGATCTGTATTGAACGGACTAAAAATTTTGAATGATCCCAAACTTACTGTAGTCCTATATCAAAACATACATTGTGGGTTCATTAATGTTTGTGAGTTAACATTTTAATGAGGTGAACTGTGAATTAAGTGTTCAACAATGTACAGCTTCATTATAGGCTGGTATTCAATTTATGGCAAACCAAAAATTTAGGGATCAACAAACATTCAATCTTCCCTCAATCCGTGATAAATTGGTACTCACAAAATAAATGAATTCACATTATATTCGTCACAAGTCAAAATATGTACTTTTTGGAGGTTGAGGTGAAATTGAATGGGTCTTAATTTTTTTTTCCTAAATCAAAATGCACATTAGGTTTTAAAGTTTACAAAACCTTTAAAAGGAAAGTATAATAAGAGCTATTATTTTGCCCCTGAAATGACAAAAAGAGTAAAATTATTCAATTTAAAAATAAGGAGATGTGGTATGATTGCATATGCAACAACTATACACAAGAGTCCAAATGAGGTGGGAGTAAATAACTATAGGTCATGGTATGGACATCAATATTGAACAATATCCATACCTTATAGTCAGCAATTAAAGGCCAATACATGTACATCAATATTGAACAATATCCATACCTTATAGTCAGCAATTAAAGGCCAATACATGTACATGACATATTGTGAAACAAACAGCCTGTTTTAATCATAAACAAATACCACAGACTGCAACCAATGACAACCAGATGCTCCGCAGGGCGTAGCTTTATACGACCGCAGAGGTTGAACCCTGAACGGTTGGGGCAAGTATGGACACAACATTCAAGCTGGATTCCGCTCTAAATTTGGATTGTGATTTAATAGTTGACACAGCATAGGTTTCTGACACAGAATGAATATATTCAAATGAACTTAAAATTTTTGTTTTCTCTTACTAAGACTCTTAGAGCAATTCACTATGCTGTTGAATATTAATCCTCTCAAAAAAATGTTTGAAGAAATTTTCTTTTTATTTATGAAATTTCAAATGAGAAAAATTGAACCCAATTTTTTAATCACATCCCCCTTTCCCTTATTCCAAAACTATTTTCAATTAAAATATTCTAATGGAGTTTGCAACAATTACTACTCATTTAAATACATCATAAAATATTAAGATGTAAAAAAACTGCTTGTTATCACTGAATGGTAAAGATTATTTAAATTTATCAGTTGGTAGTAAAAAGTGAATATACATTGTATATTGTATATAACAAAGATTTAAGTTGATTCTGGACAAAGAAAGATAACTCCAATTAAAAAAAAATTCTTGCAGATATTTCTTGCTTACTATACTGGACAAAGAAAGATAACTCTTAATTAAAAAAAAAAATGCTATTTCACAATATTGTGAAATTAGATATTTCTTGCCATTGCACAATACTGTGCAATTGAAAAGACTTGCTATTGCACAATACTTAATATAATAATTTTAGATCCTGATTTGGACCAACTTAAAACTGGGCCCATAATCAAAAATCTAAGTACATGTTTAGATTCAGCATATCAAAGAGGCCCAAGAATTTAATTTTTGTTAAAATCAAACTTAGTTTAATTTTGGACCCTTTGCACTTTAATTTAGACCAATTTTAAAACTGGACCAAAAATTAAGAATCTACATACACAGTTAGATTTGGCATATCAAAGAACCCCAATTATTCAATTTTTGATGAAATCAAACAATGTTTAATTTTGGACCTCGATTTGGGCCAACTTGAAAACTGGGCCAATAATCAAAAATCTAAGTACATTTTTAGATTCAGCATATCAAAGAACCCCAAGGTTTCAATTTTTGTTAAAATCAAACTAAGTTTAAATTTGGACCCTTTGGACCTTAATGTAGACCAATTTGAAAACGAGACCAAACATTAAGAATCTACTTACACAGTTAGATTCGGCATATTAAAGAACCCCAATTATTCAATTTTGATGAAATCAAACAAAGTTTAATTTTGGACCCTTTGGGCCCCTTTTTCCTTAACTGTTGGGACCAAAACTCCCAAAATTAATACCAACCTTCCTTTCATAGTCAAAAACCTTGTGTTTAAATTTCATAGATTTCTATTTACTTATACTAACGCTATGGTGCGAAAACCAAGAAAAATGCTTATTTGGGTCCCTTTTTGGCCCCTAATTCCTAAACTGTTAGGACCGAAACTCCCAAAATCAATACCAACCTTCCTTTTGTGGTCATAAACATTGTGTTTAAATTTTATTGATTTCTATTTACTTTAACTAAAGTTATTGTGCGGAAACCAAGAATAATGCTTATTTGGGCCCTTTTTTGGCCCCGAATTCCTAAACTGTTGAAACCAAAACTCCCAAAATCAATCCCAACCTTTCTTTTGTGGTCATAAACTTTGTGTCAAAATTTCATAAATTTCTATTAATTTAAACTAAAGTTATAGTGCGAAAACCAAGAAAATGCTTATTTGGGCCCTTTTTGGCCCCTAATTCCTAAAATGTTGGGACCAAAACTCCCAAAATCAATACCAGCCTTCCTTTTATGGTCATAAACCTTGTGTTAAAATTTCATAGATTTCTATTCACTTTTACTAAAGTTAGAGTGCGAAAACTAAAAGTATTCGGACGACGACGACGCCAACGTGATAGCAATATACGACGAAATTTTTTTCAAAATTTGCGGTCGTATAAAAACTGTTTAAAAGCCTTTCAAAATTATTTTAATTTCATAGATAAATCAACAGATTAATATAATCTTGACAATTAATTGCAGAAAGGTCATTTGTGATTTCATTAACATTACAATATTGACTAAATAGACCTGTTAACGTTTTGGGACTAAATAAATACAGGCCAAGGAATCATCCAAAAATATTTTACACACATTTTTCCATCTTGTTGTATACATCTTGTTGTAAAATAACTTGAAGGTAAAATCCTTGGTTTTGAAATTTAAAAATTTAAAAGAAGTTACATAATTCTGTAATTTTAATTGGAAGAGGCATTCAAAAATATTAATTGCATAAAATGCAACATCAAGGACTACACTTGGTATCAGTGATGTCAAAACAATGCATAGAATAAAAGAAAAAGGCTTGATTTAACTGATATTTCATAGTTGCAGCATAAAAATATAATTATAAGAATAGATTGCTTCTTTTTAAAAAAATTTATAGGGTTGTAAAAGCATTGAATGTGCACACAATTTAACTATTTCATGCGAAATATGCCACCATCTTTGCTTTAAAACCATTATAACAAAAAGAAGCATTCAATTCTCAATTGTTAATGACAATACATGTATCTCAAATTTAAGCTATTTTGGCATTATTTGCAATGAATACAAGAAGTTTGAAGCCTCAATTTAAATATGTAAGACAAAGTTCATAAATATAAATACTGATATCTGAGAGACAAACCTCGTTAATATAAACATCTGAAGGATGTCATTTTGAAGCTTAATAATACTTTTTAATATATATCTTCTCCTTTATGGATATATATCATTATTAATAAGCAAAAGAATTCTGTAGGTCATGACTTCAAAATAAGTAGTTTATTCCATCATCTGAACATACTCACTATATCTAGATCAACATTTCTCATCAGATAAAATTAGGCCGTTTTTTAATAAAATTCATGAAACCCTTAGCATTTTCTTTCCAGTTAACTTGGATATTTTGAGAGTGTTAGGTATAAATATCCATGAATTTTTCTGCAATGTGTTGCATTTAAGAAGACAGTGGATTTCTTCATGTATTCTTTACATAAAATGTCATTTATTTTGTAAAAAGATAGTATAACAAATAAAGCTACTAAGTTTACACTAAATTTTGTCATTTCTTCATCGCTTCCACCTTATTATCATTGCATAACAAGCACACGAATTAAGTTTATTGAAACAAAACAAATATCTCACTAAAAAGCCAGAGGGGGTGATGATGTCTACTGTATGATTTCTTAGGCGATACATCATGCATTCACATTTTGGACTAGAGGCATTATTTAATTACACCCATAATGTATTTTAAAATTATTTATTTGATTATTTTCAGGGACATCATATGTAGTTTCAAGCAATTTCCAATTATGCTTTTATTTTATCCTTTCTACAGTTTTTCTAATCAATGCATTGCATATAATGCTGTAGAAAGAACACATGAGAATGAGGATTCTTTAGATATACTTGAAGATGAATTCAAGCTTATTCTGTTTACTACAGATACGAAACTCTAAATTGTAGGATAATACAGCCAATATATATAATTATGCAGATCTATAAATAATTTGAATACCTATTCTTAGGGACTTCTAACACTGTACCCTGTGACATATAGAATAGCTTGACAGTTAACAGTTGAAACGATATTAAATTTAACTGCTGAATAAATACATAATACCATTGTAGGATAACAAAGTTAGTGAACATGAGAACTTAATGACAGGAAAGTTATAATAATTGCATTAAAGTTTATATTGTTTTAATACTCTTCCTCTTCTCCATTATCCACTAACACTTCATCTTCTGGTGGCGCAAATCCATCCTGTAAACAAAAAACAAAACTGGCACTGTAATTTACTCTTTCCCCTAACTTAAACCTAGTCAATAGAACATGATAACCAAGGCTAAAACTATCAATTCAATTCAATATTTTCCCTCTGTTTAGTGTTACATTTATTTATTATAATTGATCTCCTTAACCCTTTCCTCCATAATGACGCTTTTTGACGCCACCCCCTTTCCTCCATAATGACGCCTTTTGACGCCTGTGTAGTACCTCAGTTGAAACACTTTGACTACAAAATGTCTGCATCAGACTTAAAAAAATTGTATCCAATATCAGAAGGACATTCATAAGAATATCTGACTTGAATTTCATTGATGAAATATTCGTTTTCACAATGCATTAATACTTTAAACCTGATGATTTTTTTATTATTGAAAAAATCCTATGCGAATCAAGTATGTTAGAAAAATCTTTCCATGGAGGAAAGGGTTATTAAGGTGACCTTTTTTTTTTAAATGATGTATGGAATTTGATGACTTATCTAAATAGTAAGCAAATCAAAATACAGATTAAAATACAGACAATTAAAACAAAGGAAAGTACTGAGATGCATGGAAATGGAATTAGTTTCTCCATTACTGATTATTTAAAACAACAGTTTCTTTATTATACCTTCCCTTTTATATATGTCACTTTTAATAAAACTTTCAGTATTTGATAAGACATGTTTTAGTCGTCATTTGCAAAGATATCCACCTTTTTCTGAATTGAGGTATATTTAAGTTGAGTTTAAAAAACTTACTTCAGTTTGATAAAGAATGTCACAGACACTTTTCAGAGCAGGCAAATTTTCTTGTTCGTATTCTTGGCAAGTAATTTCAATATCACGTAACTTTCCAAAGTAAAAGTCTCTTTCTTTCTCCAATCCTTCTATTGTTAATCTCATTTCATTCAACTAAAGAAAAAAAAGAAACACTTAATGTATACATAGATAAAAGATTCAGAACACATTCTGATAAATAATATGCTACCAATCATCAAGTAATTTTTTTTAATAATATAAATGATACTTCTTTTCTAAGTTATCAATGACAAGAGTCGAAATATTACAGACGATTTCAAAGCAACTGCAATCTTCTGAAAAATCAATTGTGTTGTGTCAACATGGCATTAAAGTTCCTTGAATATTTTTGAAATAAGGATTCTGTTATCAAAAATTGGTCAAAATATTGATAACTAATATAATGGGTCTAACTGATCATGAGGAACCATGACAATACTTTTAAGAATTTAATGATAAACACTAGTTTATAAAGAAAACATTTGTCCTTTGGATCTTCCAATTGATTGCATAAACATTCTTGTTGGCACAATTAACAGTTATACAATTGTTGTTTAATCTTTAATTACATCTTGTATTTTTGAGGGATAATGATATCAATTTGCTATTTACCATTTTTAAATTACTATTTCTTTTTAAAAAGTTCAGAAAAAAAGTGGTAGTGTCTCAAATGGGACTGGGTTGCAATGTTTGTGACCAATGTTTACTTATCTACAATACTATATTTCTTGTAGTATAACTTCTTAAACTACAATTAAAGGTCACATTCACACTGCACTTTCATTTGTATGCCCCACCTTCGATAGTAGAGGGGCATTATGTTTTCTGGTCTCTGCGTCGCTTCGTCTGTTCATTCGTCTGTTCCGCTTCAGGTTAAAGTTTTTGGTCGAGGGTAGTTTTTGATGAAGTTGAAGTCCAATCAACTTGAAACTTAGTATACTTGTTCCCTTTGATATGATCTTTCTAATTTAAATGCCAAATTAAGTTTTTTACCCATTTCATGGTCCACTGAACATAGAAAATGATAGTGCCAGTTTCAGGTTAAAGTTTTTGGTCAAAGTAGTTTTTGATGAAGTTGAAGTCCAATTAACTTGAAACTTAGTATACTTTGGCATTAATATTGATTCACTTATAGGGTCTTTGCATCGGAACTAAACAAATTTATTAAAGAACCAGTTGTTGGCATGACACGGGTTATGTTCTTTTCATATATGTTATGATGGTATGATACTAAACCCCTAACGGGAAGGATTGCGCCTGATGTTCATATGATGAAATCATAATCTTTCAGTCAGTTTATTTGAAGTCTGGAGCAGGCATGTCAGTTAACTGCTAGTAGTCTGTTGTTATTTATGTATTATTGTCATTTTGTTTATTTTCTTTGGTTACATCTTCTGACATCAGACTCGGACTTCTCTTGAACTGAATTTTAATGTGCGTATTGTTATGCGTTTACTTTTCTGCGTTGGCTAGAGGTATAGGGGAGGGTTGAGATATCACAAACATGTTTAACCCCGCTGCTTTTTTGCGCGTGTCCCAAGTCAGGAGCCTCTGGCCTTTGTTAGTCTTGTATTATTTTAATTTTAGTTTCTTGTGTACAATTTGTATGGCGTTCATTATCACTGAACTAGTATATATTTGTTTAGGGGCCAGCTGAAGGACGCCTCCGGGTGCGGGAATTTCTCACTACATTGAAGACCTGTTGGTGACCTTCTGCTGTTGTTTTTCTATGGTCGGGTTGTTGTCTCTATGACACATTCCCCATTTCCATTCTCAATTTTATTTTCCCTATGATATGATCTTTCTAATTTTAATGCCAAATTAGAGTTTTTACCCTAATTTCAAGGTCCACTTAACATAGAAAATGATAGTGTGAGTGGGGCATCCGTGTCCTATGGGCACATTCTTGTTTAAATTTGTTTCTTAACTCCCTTACTGATGTAATGATTTTTTACTAATTTTTTTACCTGTTGTTTTAATTCTTCTACTTTTCCACTATCTCCAGCACCTCCAACTGAATTATTGTTTACAGTTCTTTGTGTTGTTGGTTTAAGCTGTGATGGACTTTTTGTGTTAGATGCTACACGAACTATAAAAAATAAAAAGATACATCATATCTGAAAACAAATTTGTCTTTTATTATATTGTAATATTAAAAACTGTGTGTTGCCCTTTGTCTTTTGGTTATTTTAATGTTGGGTTACTGTTTCGTTGACATCCCTACATCCTATTTCCATAACAGAAATTCAGAAAAAACTTAACTGAACCACCATAGTAAATATGCCTTTACATTTCCTAAGTCATATATCACTTTAAATTAATTGCTGGTCATATATTTTCTGTAGAACAGTATAAAAGTTTTTCAGTCTTTATAGCAGTTTACAAAAGGGTCAATAAAAGACATGTTTCTCTTTTTCAAAAAAATTTTAACAGGTAACCAGATGCTCCGCAGGGCGTAGCTTTATACGACCGCACAGGTTGAACCCTGAACGGTTGGGGCAAGTATGGACACAACATTCAAGCTGGATTCAGCTCTAAATTTGGATTGTGATTAAATAGTTGACACAGCATAGGTTTCTGACACAGAATGAATGTGTTCTAATGAACTTAAAATTTTTGTTTTCTCTTAGAGCAATTCACTATGCTGTTGAATATTAATCCTCTCAAAAAAATGTTTGAAGAAATTTTCATTTTATTTTTTTATTTATGAAATTTCATTTCAAATGAGAAAATTGAACCCATTTTTTTTAATCACATCCCCTTTCCCTTATTCCAAATTAATCTCAATTAAATTTCTAATGAAGTTTGCAACAATAACTACTCATTTAAATACATCATCAAATATTAAGATGTAAAAAAACTGCTTGTTATCACTGAATGGTAAAGATTATTTTAATTTATCAGTTGGTAGTAAAAAGTGAATATACATTGTATATAACAAAGATTTGAGTTGATTCTGGACAAAGAAAGATAACTCCAATTAAAAACCAGATGCTCCGCAGGGCGAAGCTTTATACGACCGCAGAGGTTGAACCCTGAACAGTTGGGGCAAGTATGGACACAACATTCAAGCTGGATTCAGCTCTTAATTTGGATTGTGATTTAATAGTTGACACAGCATAGGTTTCTGACACAGAATGAATGTGTTCTAATGAACTTATTTTTTTTTGTTTTCTCTTAGAGCAATTCACTATGCTGTTGAATATTAATCCTCTCAAAAAAATGTTTGAAGAAATTTTCTTTTTATTTATGAAATTTCAAATGTGAACCAGATGCTCCGCAGGGCGTAGCTTTATACGACCGCAGAGGTTGAACCCTGAACGGTTGGGGCAAGTATGGACACAACATTCAAGCTGGATTCCGCTCTAAATTTGGATTGTGATTAAATAGTTGACACAGCATAGGTTTCTGACTCAGAATGAATGTATTCAAATGAACTTAAAATTTTTGTTTTCTCTTAGAGCAATTCACTATGCTGTTGAATATTAATCCTCTCAAAAAAATGTTTGAAGAAATTTTCTTTTTATTCATGAACTTTCAAATGAGAAAAATTGAACCCAATTTTTTAATCACATCCCCCTTTCCCTTATTCCAAAACTAATTTCAATTAAAATATTCTAATGGACTTTGCAACAATTACTACTCATTTAAATACATCATAAAATATTAAGATGTAAAAAAACTGCCTGTTATCACTGAATGGTAAAGATTATTTAAATGTATCAGTTGGTAGTAAAAAGTGAATATACATTGTATATGGTATATAACAAAGATTTAAGTTCTGGACAAAGAAAGATAACTCCAATTAAAAAAAAATTTTGCAGATATTTCTTGCTTACTATACTGGACAAAGAAAGATAACTCTTAATTAAAAAAAAAATTACTATTTCACAATATTGTGAAATTAGGTATTTCTTGCCATTGCACAATACTGTGCAATTGAAAAGACTTGCTATTGCACAATATTTAATATAATAATTTTAGTTCCTGATTTGGACCAACTTGAAAACTGGGCCCATAATCAAAAATCTAAGTATATGTTTAGATTCAGCATATCAAAGAGGCCCAAGAATTTATTTTTTGTTAAAATCAAACTTAGTTTAATTTTGGACCCTTTGCACTTTAATTTAGACTAATTTTAAAACTGGACCAAAAATTAAGAATCTACATACACAGTTAGATTTGGCATATCAAAGAACCCCAATTATTCAATTTTTGATGAAATCAAACAATGTTTAATTGGACCTCGATTTGGGCCAACTTGAAAACTGGGCCAATAATTAAAAATCTAAGTACATTTTTAGATTCAGCATATCAAAGAACCCCAAGGTTTCAATTTTTGTTAAAATCAAACTAAGTTTAATTTTGGACCCTTTGGACCTTAATGTAGACCAATTTGAAAACGGGACCAAAAATTAAGAATCTACATACACAGTTAGATTGGGCATATTAAAGAACCCCAATTATTCAATTTTGATGAAATCAAACAAAGTTTAATTTTGGACCCTTTGGGCCCCTTTTTCCTTAACTGGTGGGACCAAAACTCCCAAAATCAATACCAACCTTCCTTTTATAGTCATAAACCTTGTGTTTAAATTTCATAGATTTCTATTTACTTATACTAACGCTATGGTGCGAAAACCAAGAAAAATGCTTATTTGGGTCCCTTTTTGGCCCCTAATTCCTAAACTGTTGGGACGGAAACTCCCAAAATCAATACCAACCTTCCTTTTGTGGTCATAAACATTGTGTTTAAATTTCATTGATTTCTATTTACTTTAACTAAAGTTATTGTGCGAAAACCAAGAATAATGCTTATTTGGGCCCTTTTTTGGCCCCTAATTCCTAAACTGTTGAAACCAAAACTCCCAAAATCAATCCCAACCTTTCTTTTGTGGTCATAAACCTTGTGTCAAAATTTCATAGATTTCTATTAACTTAAACTAAAGTTATAGTGCGAAAACCAAGAAAATGCTTATTTGGGCCCTTTTTGGCCCCTAATTCCTAAAATGTTGGGACCAAAACTACCAAAATCAATACCAGCCTTCCTTTTATGGTCATAAACCTTGTGTTAAAATTTCATAGATTTCTATTCACTTTTACTAAAGTTAGAGTGCGAAAACTAAAAGTATTCGGACGACGACGACGACGACGACGACGCCAACGTGATAGCAATATACGACGAAATTTTTTTCAAAATTTGCGGTCGTATAAAAATTGAACCCAATTTTTTAATCACATCCCCCTTTCCCTTATTCCAAAACTAATCTCAATTAAAATATTCTAATGGAGTTTGCAACAATAACTACTCATTTAAATACATCATAAAATATTAAGATGTAAAAAAACTGCTTGTTATCACTGAATGGTAAAGATTATTTAAATTTATCAGTTGGTAGTAAAAAGTGAATATACATTGTATATTGTATATAACAAAGATTTAAGTTGATTCTGGACAAAGAAAGATAACTCCAATTAAAAAAAATTCTTGCAATAAGATATTTCTTGCTTACTATTCTGGACAAAGAAAGATAACTCTAATTTAAAAAACTAATTGCTATTTCACAATATTGTGAAATTATATATTTCTTGCCATTGCACAATACTGTGCAATTGAAAAGACTTGCTATTGCACAATACTTATAATAATATAATAATTTTAGATCCTGATTTGGACCAACTTGAAAACTGGGCCCATAATCAAAAATCTAAGTACATGTTTAGATTCAGCATATCAAAGAGGCCCAAGAATTTAATTTTTGTTAAAATCAAACTTAGTTTAATTTTGGACCCTTTGGACCTTAATGTAGGCCAATTTGAAAACGGGACCAAAAATGAAGAATCTACATACACAGTTAGATTTGGCATATCAAAGAACCTCATTTATTCAATTTTTGATGAAATCAAATAAAGTTTAATTTTGGACCCAGATTTGGACCAACTTGAAAACTGGGCCAATAATCAAGAATCTAAGTACATTTTTAGATTCAACATATCAAAGAACCCAACCGATTCATTTTTTGTCAAAATCAAACAAAGTTTAATTTTGGACCCTTTGGACCTTAATGTAGACCAATTTGAAAACATGGCCAAAAGTTAAGAATCTTCATACACAGTTAGATTCATAATATCAAAGAACCCCAATTATTCAATTTTGATGAAATCAAACAAAGTTTAATTTTGGACCCTTTGGGCCCCTTTTTCCTAAACTGTTGGGACCAAAACTCCCAAAATCAATACCAACCTTCCTTTTATGGTCACAAACCTTGTGTTTAAATTTCATAGATTTCTATTTACTTATACTAACGTTATGGTGCGAAAACCAAGAAAAATGCTTATTTGGGTCCCTTTTTGGCCCCTAATTCCTAAACAGTTGGGACCTAAACTCCCAAAATCCATACCAATCTTCCTTTTGTGGTCATAAACATTGTGTTTAAATTTCATTGATTTCTATTTACTTAACCTAAAGTTATTGTGCAAAAACCAAGAATAATGCTGAATTTTGCCCTTTTTTGGCCCCTAATTCCTAAACTGTTGAAACCAAAACTCCCAAAATCAATCCCAACCTTTCTTTTGTGGTCATAAACCTTGTGTCAAAATTTCATAGATTTCTATTAATTTAAACTAAAGTTATAGTGCGAAAACCAAGAAAATGCTTATTTGGGCCCTTTTTGGCCCCTAATTCCTTAAATGTTGGGACCAAAACTCCCAAAATCAATACCAACCTTCCTTTTATGGTCATAAACCTTGTGTTAAAATTTCATAGATTTCTATTCACTTTTACTAAAGTTAGAGTGCGAAAACTATAAGTATTCGGACGACGACGACGACGACGACGACGACGACGACAACGTGATAGCAATATACGACGAAAATTTTTTCAAAATTTGCGGTCGTATAAAAATAATTGCTATTTCACAATATTGTGCAATTAGATATTTCTTGCTTACTATTCTGGACAAAGAAAGATAACTCTAATTAAAAAAAAATATTGCTATTTCACAATATTGTGCAATTAGATATTTCTTGCCATTGTGCAATACTGTGCAATTGAAAAGACTTGCTATTGCACAATACTTAATATAATATTTTAGATCCTGATTTGGACCAACTTGAAAACTGGGCCCATAATCAAAATTCTAAGTAAATGTTTGGATTCAGCATATCAAAGAACCCCAAGATTTCAATTTTTGTTAAAATCAAACTAAGTTAAATTTTGGACCCTTTGGACTTTAATGTAGACCAATTTGAAAACAGGACCAAAAATGAAGAATCTACATACACAGTTAGATTTGGCATATCAAAGAACCCCATTTATTCAATTTTTAATGAAATCAAACAAAGTTTAATTTTGGACCCCAATTTGGACCAACTTGAAAACTGGGCCAATAATCAAGAATCTTAATACATTTTTAGATTCAGCATATCAAAGAACCCAACCGATTAATTTTTTGTCAAAATCAAACTAAGTTTAATTTTGGACCCTTTGGACCTTAATGTAGACCAATTTGAAAATGGACCAAAAATTAAGAATCTACATACTCAGTAAGATTCCGCATATCAAAGAACCCCAATCATTCAATTCTTGATGAAATCAAACAAAGTTTAATTTTGGACCCTTTGGGCCCCTTTTTCCTAAACTGTTAGGACCAAAACTCCCAAAATCAATACCAACCTTCCTTTTATGGTCATAAACCTTGTGTTTAAATTTCATAGACTTCTATTTACTTGTACTAAAGTTATAGTGCGAAAACCAAGAAAAATGCTTATTTGGGTCCCTTTTTGGCCCCTTATTCCTAAACTGTTGGGACCTTAACTCCCAAAATCAATACCAACCTTCCTTTTGTGGTCATAAACATTGTGTATAAATTTCATTGATTTCTATTAACTTAAACTAAAGTAATAGTTCAAAAACCAAGAATAATGCTTATTTGGGCCCTTTTTTGGCCCCTAATTCCTAAACTGTTGAAACCAAAACTCCCAAAATCAATCCCAACCTTTCTTTTGTGGTCATAAACCTTGTGTCAAAATTTCATAGATTTCTATTAACTTAAACTAAAGTTATAGCGCGAAAACCAAGAAAATGCTTATTTGGGCCCTTTTTGGCCCCTAATTCCTAAACTGTTGGGACCTAAACTCCCAAAATCAATACCAACCTTCCTTTTGTGGTCATAAACCTTGTGTTAAAATTTCATAGATTTCTATTCACTTTTACTAAAGTTAGAGTGCGAAAACTAAAAGTATTCGGACGACGACGACGACGACGCCAACGTGATAGCAATATACGACGAAAATTTTTTCAAAATTTGCGGTCGTATAAAAATGCTTGAGGATTATGAACATTTCAGTATAAATAAAAAGCAATATTAATGTAAAGATTTTTTTTTCTTCGAAATTGGCTGTGAGGTAAGAGCTTAAATGACAATCACTGGCTATTAGTCCAGCAATAATCTATTTATAGCACAATTCAGACCAGTTGGTTTTGAAAGGAGAACTATTTGGTATTTTAAATCCCATTCTCTTATGTAAGCTCAAAGCCATTAATTGTCAGGTCAATCATCAACAAGCTTCCATCAAATTGAAACATAATTGAAGATTGTATCAAAGATACTTATAGATGAAATGTTAAATTAAAGAGGTATAGAAGATAGATGCAATAAATTTTATGTATACATTTAAACAGTAGGACATGAATACCTGGCTGTCTTTGAGGTGGTGGTTTCTTGACTGCGGGTGACACTCTATTTGTTGGTTTGGTTGTTGCTCCTACTTGCTGTCCATCACGAGCTGCTACAGCATCATACTCATTTCCTTGATAGTTGGCATCAAAAAACCGTTTAAACCATTGGACAAATTCAAAATTATCTTGAAATCGCCCTTTTACTAATCTGTCAACTGGTATTACCTGTTCAAAAATATATTCATGTATTAAAATCAGCTGGAATATTCATATCAATTAAATTACAACAGGAATTAAGTTGAAAATTATATATAAGTAATCAAACAGGTCATCTGTTTTATTCAAAATAGCTGTTTTGAACTTGTAAATTACATGCAAAGCTTTTCTGTTGCTGTTAGAGTCGAACATAACACAGTGCTGAGAAACTTGATAGACAATTTTTCCCATGGTGACTTCTTGTAGTTCTTTTTGTTTTGGTATTTTAATATTTTGCATTTCTCTTTATCTATAATAGTTTTCAGGAAATATTCTGATAACATAACAAGTATATTTGACAGCTTACAATTATTTTTGGTTTTGGAATTCAGAGAGCTTCAAAGTGTTCAAAATTGACCTTTATATAAATACAGTCCCCTTCATCTTGAATTATTGCGACTATAGAGTTTGTCTTACCTTGTCTGTTTGTGACTTCTTGAAAGCATTTTGTAGCAATTTGAAATTCTGTATGTACTCATGTTCTAATTTGGTGTTGAATTTAACTTTTTTCAATTGAACAGTACCTGAAAGGACCCAAAATACATGTATTATAACAAAATATGCATATATTGTCCAGTAACACTGTTTGGTGCAATTCTGTTTAAGTATTATGGAAATGTGGAATGCTATGCTTACTTGAATGGTGTTGTTTCTTTTGATTAAGTTTAGTCCTGTGCTAGCCTAAATGCCAATGTTAAATCAAACAAACAATTCTAAATATATAGGGGCTCTCCTTTTATTTTCCTAAAAACACAAAATGATGAATTTACCCAACAATCAAGTGACCCTAACTCCGGAATTTATAGCTTTAATACAAGTCTTCAGAGGATCAAAACAAATCCATTAAAATTTCATTTTTTTGGAAATAGAGGTGAATGGACAGACTTCAGGATTGTTATATATACAACCCTGACTATGTCTAGCAGGGGAATATAAAAAAAAATTTGACTGCCTTTGCAGACTTCATAATTTTGGCTCATGGTGTATACATAGTTGGGTATTAAATATATTTGAAATTGACAGTTTGTCAAGAAGAAATTAATCATATTATTATTTCTATAGATACATATTTATTGTAAAAGGTCATTTGGGGGATGAGATTAAACATGAATGGCTGTACAATTGATATAAACATACCTGGAAATAATATATCCATGAACTGGCAATATGCAGCACCTAAAATATACAGATGAAAGAAATCATATATGAACTAATAGAAAGTCTTCCAAGCTTGAGATATTTTAACCAGGTGCTCCGCAGGGCACAGCTATATACGACCGCAGATGTCGATCCCCTGAACAATAGGGGCAAGTATATATGGACACAACATTCAAGCTTGATACAGCTCTGAATTTGGATTGTGATCAAATTTTTGTCATAATATGAGTTTCTGACACAAAACAAATGTCAAGATCTTACAAATCTATTGCGCAATATTGTGCAATTAAAGTTTTCTTCTTCAAACTTTTCAAAGTTTGGAATTTGAGAAATTTGGGTAAAAAAAATTGAAAACTGTTACCACCCCCCTTTTTTTGCAATTAATCCAAAACCTGAATTTCCTTTATACCTAATTTACAAGAAGTGTAAGGGAGGTATGTCTGAACATACCCAACATTGTATGTTAAATGTTTTTGAATTACCTCCCTTACTCAGAAGTTACTCTGCGTTTAAAAAACCTAGTTTTCCCCCTTTTTTGCCCCTACTTCCTTTACATTTTGAGCCATAACCCCTTGAGGTCAATACTAACAATCACTTCATGGTATGGAAACTTGTGTAATAATTTCAGAGATATTCAAACACATAAACACAAGTTATTGTTTGAAAACTGCAAAAATGCTCATTTTGGGTCCCTTTTTGGCCCTTAATTAATTAACTATTGGGACCATAACCCCCAAAATCAATCCCAACCTTCTTTTAGTGATATTGAACCTTCTGGTAAAAATTTATACAGATCCATATCCTAAAACTAAAGTTATTGTTCAGAAACTAAATGTGTCTTCGGAAGACGACACAGTACAACGCAGACGACGACAACATGATAGCATTATACGACGCAAATTTTGTTTGCGGTCGTATAAAAACACATTTTTATCAATGTTGAAGACCATACATGTATATTGATCACCTATTGATATTGGATGTATTTTGATTTTCTAGCTGGTGGTTCATTGTCAATGATTGATGTTAACACAGATCTCTTTTATTCATATATAAATAAACTTATTTTTTTAACTCCTTAATTGATTGATGCTGTAACAAATATGTTGCTAACACATCAGATTTATTCTTTTGAAATATAATACTTCTATATAACACTTGGGATTCAAATTCATAAACAAATAAGGCAATTGACTATGGTAATGGGTCTGATACATCAAAACTACAGAGGGTAAGAAATTTTCAAATCATTCAACATATTTCAAGCAGGGACCAAGCATGCAGAGTAAGTCCCCCAACTTTCCCCTTAGCAATAATCAAGAATGTGTGACAATATGTAGGACACCATGTCCTGCTAACACTTAACCCGAATTCTTGATCAAAACCCCAAATTTGGCATTTATTTTTAAAAGTTGTCATCATTACAATGTACAACATGTACAAAATGATGTATAAAAATGAACATGAAAAAAGTTTCAAATTGATATGACTACAACTTAGTAAACTTTCTTAATCCAAAACTTTAACCAAACATTTCTATAGTCAAAGAACTTATAAAATCTAATCGAATATATTTTTTAAAATGAATTTGAACATGTTTACTATTTTCAAGTTGATGTGACCAAATTTCATGGGAAACTACCTTTAAACCAAATATCTATCCTGATTCAGTATAAGTACAGGTCAGAAGGACCAACAAAGCAATGGGCATGATGGGTGCTCAGAAAGGATGAAAAAAAGGGGGGATATGCCAGTACTGCCCAAACTGGTAATGCATAATAACTAGAGGCTCTCAAGAGCCTGTGTCGCTCACCTGTTACTGTATTTACTGATGTCGGTCATCTTGGTTGGTAGGTGGGGTCATTAGACACTTTTTTTAAATAGATACCATAGTGATGATTGTGGCCACGTTTAGTTTAATATGGCCCATAGTTTTAGAAAAGAAGATTTTTGAACAAGTTACAAAAATGACGAAAATTTGTTCAAAATTGACTATAAAGGGCAATCACTCCTTAAGGGGTACTCTTACAATTTTTATCATGTTTGACTTATTTGTAGATCCTACTTAGCTGAACAAAATTGCTGTTTACAGTTTATCTCTATCTATAATAGTATTCAAGATAATAACCAAAAACTGCAAAATTTCCTTAAAATTACCAATTTTAGGGCAGCAACCCAATAACCAGTTGTCAGATTCATCTGAAAATTTGCGAGGGGATAGATCTTATTCTGATGGACATTTAAATCTTGAAAGATTTGCCCTAAATGTCTTACTTTTAAAGATATAAATCAAAAACTGCATTTTACCACTATGTTCTAATTTTAGCCATGTCGGCCATTTTGTTTGGTAGGCGGTGTCATCGGACACATTTTTCAAACTATATACCACAAAGATAATTATCGCCAAGTTTGGTTTAATTTGGCCATGTAGTTTCAGAGAAGAAGATTTTTGTACAAGTTACAAAAACTGACGAAAATTTGTTAAAAATTGACTATAAAGGGCAATAACTCCTTAAGGGGTTGACTGACAAATTTGGTCATGTTGACTTATTTGTAGGTTTTACTTTGCTGAACATTATTGCTGTTTACAGTTTATCTCTATCTATAATAGTATTCAAGATAATAACCAAAAACTGCAAAATTTCCTTAAAATAACCAATTCAGGGGCAGCAACCTAACAACGGGTTGTCCGATTCATCTGAATATTCTAGAGCAGATAGATCTTGACCTGATTAACAATTTTACCCCATGTCAGATTTGCTCTAAATGTTTTGGTTTCAAAGATATAAGCCAAAATATACATTTTACCCCTGTGTTCTATTTTTAGCCATGGCGGCCATCTTGGTTGGATGGCCAGGACACATTTTTTAAACTAGATACCCCAAGGATGATTGTGGCCAAGTTTGGTAAAATTTGGCCCAGTAGTTTCAGAGGAGAAGATTTTTGTAAAAGTTTACGGACGACGGACGCAGGACGACGGACGCCAAGTGATGAGAAAAGCTCACTTGACCTTTCAGGTCAGGTGAGCTAAAAATGTACATGTACCTGTACATAATTCTTCTATTTTACTGTAATTTGTCTGTATACTATCATTTAACCAAGCTAAAATATCATGTCTACTGAGATTATCTGAAGTCTGATTTGTACTGTATACATTCACTGCCATGCTTATCTAATAGCTGAAACAAAAAGAAAATTTATTAGAAAACTTGCATTTGAGACTCATTGTTTTAAAACACAATATATAGAGCTATTAAAAGAAGTCTATATCACATTGACAAATGTTATTTGATAAATGATGCACTACTCTTGAAACACTGGGTCATGTAATAAGAACAAGCTGACGTGGCTGCTATTAATACAATTGACTCTACACTGAAGTTATACCAGTTTGTGTACATGTACATGTAGTTGTTAATCTTAACACTGAGAAGACTAAATTGTTTTGCTGCTGTCAGTTTGGATTTTCTATAGTATGCTGAAGATCCTTTAATGCCCACATTGGATTTTGAAATATAGCTACTTTATCTTTTCTGAATGAGTTCTAAGTTTTTTGGGTTTTGTTCAGCATGAAAATCCTTCAGTTAGATATTTTGTCTTTTGACAATTTAGTTTTGAAAACAACATTTCACTTTTCTATCATTGCTGGTATTTACTTTTAATTATCCTTGGTGTTTGGCATATATACAGAAGACAGATTGAGTAATTGATACATGTACCCTATCACAGGGAAAGAACTTAAGACTTTGGCAATGGTAGCCCCACAGCTTTAATTTTGTAGCCCTCATATATAGTCATATACAAGAAAAGCAGAAATATAAGTAGCCCACACCAAATTTTAGGGGCCATTGGCCTGTGGGCCCCTGCTAATTTCATACCCTGTATCACCTGTGTATTGGGCCATTTCAGTTAATGTCTGTCAGATAAAGGAGGATGGATGGACCTTTCTGAGGGGTGTAAAATTTATACATCTTAGGGGTGTATTTTTTGTTTTTTTCCATCTGACACGTTCATTTGTATGCAAACCAGGTGCTCTGCAGGGCGCAGCTTTAAACGACCGCAGTGGTCGAAACCTGAATGGTTGGGGCAAATTTGGTCACAATATTCAAGCTTGATACTGTCTGAATTTGGATTGTAATCAAATTTTTGACATAATAAGGGTTTTGTCACAAAATTAATGTGGTCAAAGATCTAACAAATCTATTGCAAAATACTGTGGAATTGAAGATTTCTTCTTGAAACTTTTCAAAATTCAAAAATTTTTGAAAACTAGAGGCTCTAAAGAGCCTGTGTTGCTCACCTTGGTCTATGTGCATATTAAACAAAGGACACAAATGGATTCATGACAAAATTGTATTTTGGTGATGGTGATGTGTTTGAAGTTCTTACTTTACTGAACGATTTTGCTTCTTACAATTATATCTATCATGAACTTTGCCCATTAGTAACAGAGAACTATATTTGGTAAAAATTTACATAAATTTACCAAATTAATGAAAATTGTTAAAAATTGACTATAAAGGGCAATAACTCCTTAAGGGGTCAATTGACCATTTAGGTCATGTTGACTTATTTGTAGATCTTACTTTGCTGAACATTATTGCTGTTTACAGTTTATCGCTATCTATAATAGTATTCAAGATAACCAAAAACGGCAAAATTTTTTTAAAATTACCAATTGGAGGGCAGCAACCCAACAACCAGTTGTCCAATTCATCTGAACAATTCAGGGCAGATAGATATTGACTTGATTAACAATTTTACTTCTTGTCAGATTTGCTCTAGATGCTTTGGTTTCATAGTTATAAGCAAAAAACTGCATTTTACCCCTATGTTCTATTTTTAGCCGTGGCGGCCATCTTGGTTGAATGGCCAGGTCATCGGACACATTTTTCAAACTAGATACCCCAAAGATGATTGTGGCCTAGTAGTTTAGGTGGAGATTTTGTAAAAGATTACTTAGATTTATGAAAAATGGTTAAAGATTGACTATAAAGGGCAATAACTCCTAAAGGGGTCAACTGACCATTTTGGTCATGTTGACTTATTTGTAGATCTTACTTTGCTGAACATTATTGCTGTTTACAATTTATCTCTATCTATAATAATATTCAAGATAATAACCAACTAGAGGCTCTAAAGAGCCTGTGTCGCTCACCTTGGTATATGTGAATATTAAACAAAGGAAGCAGATGAATTCATGACAAAATTGTGTTTTGTTGATGGTGATGTGTTTTTAAATCTTACTTTACTAAACAGTCTTGCTGCTTACAATTATCTCTATCTATATTGAAATTGGCCCAGTAGTATCAGTGGAAATGTTAATTAAAAATTTAAAATTTTATGAAAATTGTTAAAAATTGACTATAAAGGACAATAACTCCTTAGGGGGTCAATTGACCATTTCGGTCATGTTGACTTATTTATAGATCCTACTTTGCTGAACATTATTGCTGTTTACAGTTTATCTTTATCTATAATAATATTCAAGATAATAACCAAAAACAGCAAAATTTCCTTAAAATTACAGATTCACGGGCAGCAACCCAACAACAGGTTGTCAGATTCATCTTCCAATTACAGGGCAGATAGATATTGATCTGATAAACATTTTCACCCCAAGTCAGATTGCTTTAAATGCTTTGGTTTTGAGTTATAAGCCAAAAACTGCATTTCACCCCTATGTTCTATTTTTAGCCTTTGTGGCCATCTTGGTTGGTTGACCTGGTCACGCCACACATTTTTTAAACTAGATACCCCAAAGATGATTGTTGCCAAGTTTGGATTAATTTGGCCCAGTAGTTTCAGAGGAGAAGATTTTTGTAAAGATAACTAAGATTTACGAAAAAATGGTTAAAAATTGACTATAAAGGGCAATAACTCCTAAACAGGTCAACTGACCATTTCGGTCATGTTGACTTGTTTGTAGATAATACTTTGTTGAACATTATTGCTGTTTACAGTTTATCTCTATCTATAATAATATTCAAGATAAAAACCAAAAACAGCAAAATTTCCTTAAAATTACCAATTCAGGAGCAGCAACCCAACAACCAATTGACTGATTCATCTGAAAATTTCAGGGCAGATAGATCTTGACCAGATAAACATTTTTATCTCATGTCAAATTTCCTCAAAAGGTTTTGGTTTTTGAGTTATACATTGTATGCCAAAAAATGCATTTTACCCCTATGTTCTATTTTTAGCCGTGGCGGCCATCTTGGTTGGTTGACCAGGTCACGCCACACATTTTTTAAACTAGATACCCCAAAGATGATTGTGGCCAAGTTTGGATTAACTTGGCCCAGTAGTTTCAGAGAAGAAGATTTTTGTAAAAGATTACTTTAATTTACGAAAAATGGTTAAAAATTTACTATAAAGGGCAATAACTCCTAAACGGGTCAACTGACCATTTTGGTCATGTTGACTTATTTGTAGATCTTACTTTGCTGAACATTATTGCTGTTTACAGTTTATCTCTATCTATAATAATATTCAAGATAAAAACCAAAAACAGCAAAATTTCCTTAAAATTACCAATTCAGGGGCAGCAACCCAACAACCGATTGACCGATGCATCTGAAAATTTCAGGGCAGATAGATCTTGACCTGATAAACATATTTACCCCATGTCAGATTTGCTCTAAATGCTTTGGTTTTTGAGTTATAAGCCAAAAACTGCATTTTACCCCTATGTTCTATTTTTAGCCCTGGCGGCCATCTTGGTTGGTTGACCGGGTCATGCCACACATTTTTTAAACTAGATACCCCAATGATGATTGTGGCCAAGTTTGGTTTGATTTGGCCCAGTAGTTTCAGAGGAGAAGATTTTTGTAAAAGATTACTTTAATTTACGAAAAATGGTTAAAAATTGACTATAAAGGGCAATAACTCCTAAACGGGTCAACTGACCATTTTGGTCATGTTGACTTATTTGTAGATCTTACTTTGTTGAACATTATTGCTGTTTACAGTTTATCTCTATCTATAATAATATTCAAGATAATAACCAAAAACAGCCAAATTTCCTCAAAATTACCAATTCAGGGGCAGCAACCCAACAACCGATTGACCGATTCATCTGAAAATTTCAGGGCAGATAGATCTTGACCTGATAAACATTTTTACCCCGTGTCAGATTTGCTCTAAATGCTTTGGTTTTTGAGTTATAAGCCAAAAACTGCATTTTACCCCTATGTTCTATTTTTAGCCGTGGCGGCCATCTTGGTTGGTTGACCGGGTCACGCCACACATTTTTTAAACTAGATACCCCAATGATGATTGTGGCCATGTTTGGTTTGATTTGGCCCAGTAGTTTCAGAGGAGAAGATTTTTGTAAAAGTTAACGACGACGGACAAAGACGACGACGACGGACGACGAACGCCAAGTGATGAGAAAAGCTCACTTGGCCCTTCGGGCCAGGTGAGCTAAAAAGGAATCCCTTAAAAAAATTGTAAACAAAAATCCCCCCTCCCAACTTATTGAAACCCCCCTTTAAGCAATAACCCTTAAACTCTATCCCATCCTTTCCTTTGTAGCATGGAACCTTGTAGTACAATTTCAGAGAGATCGATACACTTAAACACAAGTTATTGTTTGGAAACTAGAAACATGCTTCTTTTTGGCCCTTTTTTGGCCCCTAATTTCTACATATTTTGGGCAATTAATCCAAAAATTAATCCCAGCCTCCACTTTGTTATATGGAATATTGTGGTACAATTTTAGAGAGATCCATACATTTACACAAAAATTATTGTCTTGAAACTAGAAAAATGCTTGTTTTTTGCCCCTTTTTGGACCTTAATTCCTAAACATTGGACTTATTACCCCATTAATGAATCCAAACCTTCTACTTGTGGTTTTAAGCATTGTGGTACAATTTCAGAGCAATTGAAATACTTATACACATGTTATTATCCTTAAACTAGAAAAATGCCTGTTTTGGGCCCCTAATTCCTAAATGGTTGGGACCATCATCCCCTAAATCGATCCCAACCTTCCTTTTGTGGTATAGAACCTTCTGAAAAAAATTCATAAAGATCTATTAGCTTAAACTAAAGTTATTGTCCGGAAACCAATGTGTCTTTGGACGATGACGAAGACGACGACTTCATACCATTAAACGATCCAAAAAAATTTTTGGTGGTTGTATAAAAACTTCCAAGGGTCTTGCAGCAGTAAATAGTTTAATTACATCCACCCAATAGAACAGAAACTACATCTCTTAGGTCTTAATATTTAGATCTGATGGGTAATTTTTCATGATGATTTTTCTGATACCTATAAAAAAAATTCTCCCCATCCATACCCACCTGTCAAAAATTAACTGGAATAACCCATTGACTATTGTTCAATCAAACTATTAATATTATTACTGGTTAATCATAATTAGCCACTGGCCAGGTCAAAATCTACTCAGATAATGTCAGTTACACAACTACATGTACAAATGTATGCTCAATACAAGTTGTTTTTTTAAGTCTTTAATACCAATATTAATGGTTAACATTTGTTAACATCAAAGTAAAATTGCGCCAGCAAATTTTCATTTTAAGCCACAAAAAATATATGTCTGTTTAAGGTTACATACTAGGCAGGGTAGGTAGGTCAGTATTTTCATTTTATTTTTTTATTTTAATTTTTTTGTGTGACATGATTTTGAGTGTGCGGTTTCATCTTGTCGTGGTCCAATTTGATCATGGGAGGAGTTTCCACGTAATTTTAATGATTGGATTACTTCCCTTTGTTATTGATAGGAAAAAAATGGCGGCAAAATGCTTATTTCATCACACGAGACGCGAATTTCCTTATAACAGCTATCATATTGATGATTATGAACATTGGGATGTATCAGGCAACACTATCTTCACTTTTAACACAAATTCTGTTTATTTTTCACTTTACAACGGACATGAAATGGCTTAGGGTTGGCGCTCAACATAGGGTCGGTTGGGTAACTGTAAACAGACATATTTTTTTTTTGGCCTTATAATATGAATTTATTGATACCAGGATTTTTTCTTCTCTTCAAGGGGAGGACGGGACCTCTGAACGGGAGTATTATACTTCCGTCTGGAAGTTCACATGTATGTCAACAGTGCGATTAATATTTAAGATAGTTTGTACAGATATGAAAATCTATCGACTACTGTATGACTTTGTATCTATGAATATGCAAAAATTTCTAACAGTCGTAGATTTCTTTTAAGATTTCATGGGATGCAGAAAAAAATTTAAAAAGCCTTCCAAAACCGCAAAATTATTTGTACTGAAAACTACTCCAGCCTCTGAATCCTAAAAAAGGATTAAAAAAATAGCAACTTATAAAGTGTAAAATACATTCATTTTTAAATAATTATCTGTTAAGCCACAACTGTTCTGTGTCGTTTTCCTCAGGTCCAAATACGCTTAAAAATATCACAAGGACAATTAGCGCTACATTTGCGCAGCTACTGCAACTGCACCTATTTTTTTCATTTGGATGATTCATGTCTTTTCCAGACATGCAAGACTACTGAGAACTGAAAATATTCAAATCCTTGACGTTTATTCTAAAATCAGAATGATATTCGAAAGAAAATCATTAAGGCATCTTAGAAATCAAATAGATACTTCACTCAATTTTGAATATGTTTCAAATTTATCCAATGCTTAGAAAACATGGTTTAACTTTTACCGTCTAATGCTTCTTTACGATGTTTTCGTATATTTTCTGTCTGTGTGTCCGGGATATGTCTTCTTACCACACTACATAATACCACACTACACCGTAAATGTATTTTTTTAGGTAGTGGCTTTTTAGTCGGCACCGGCAAATTAGAAAATATGATATTTTGCCGGCCAGGCTCTGAATAAAATTAAGCCGGTCTATAGAAATGGCTACCAGCAATTTAGTGATATTTTTGTAAAGAGTGAAATTTTAATATTTTCAAAATAATTATGAAATTGTGCACTGTCAACCAGGGACTTCCTATACAGTACTAAGTTAGTATAGAAAGTCCTTGTGTCAACATAAAAGATCATTAATATATAAAAGAATCAGGCAATTACTGATATAACAGTAGTTAAATAAGCAAACGGCTAACAATATTTGAGACACAAAGTGTAAATAAAAAATTTATAACAAGAAAAAAACAAAATAAAAATATTGAAAATTATTTCTAAAATCATGCAGTCAGTCTAATGTTACATCATCATGTAATAATAAACTCTCTTTTTAACTGTATGTTTAAAATCTCATTGCATCATAAATTTGATAAAACATCATATACAATATATACCAAAGTCAATCAGTCACATACGAAAATCAAAAATGTTTTCTATTTTCCAGCGCTTGCAACAACTGCAGTTATATATTGCCGTTATAACCATTTTAATCTGTGCCGGCAAATTAGCAACTGGCTATTTTTTAGTCGTATCTAAAATTATAAAAACAAATGGCTTTAATATCTATGATATATGTAAGAATTTTATTCAGTATTTTTCATCGTTTCTGGCAGACATATAGTGAGTCTATATAAAGCAGGGGCGGATCCAACTATTTTCAAAAGGGTCCGAACCAACACTAGCGGATAAAAAAGGGGGAGGGTTTCAACAATATTTCCCCATTCAAATGGAGTAATCTTCCAACCCAGACCTACACTGGATCCGCCACTGCATAGAAATGAAGCGAAACGAAATGAAACAAAAGTTCTCTCGATATACTAAAACGTATCCAAATTATAAAAAGTTTAAAATAAACAATATGCAAGACATGGGCAATACGTATATCATCGTTTTGTGTGTATTTCAGTCTAGACGGCATCTAATTAACTAGATAGTTGACCGCCGAAGACTGCCGACGGTCATATAAACATAAATGTAGATATATAGATAGCGAACTCGAGCAATTAGGATTTTCTAGGCTACTACAGAGACATATATGTGTATATATGTCTCTGGCTACTATGATTAATTTCAAACTATATACAAGACAAGATCTTGTCTGAAATCATAAAAAGAAAATATATAACCCCTATAGTAAAAAAAACTATGTTAACCAAAGAATTGAGTCTTATAGATAGATCACTATAAAATTTCACCCTTGATATTGGGGGCTAGGCGTATATGGGCTTAATCTCTAAAGGTTCTATGATCTTAAACGTCTTAGAAAACCATTAGTAACACACTAACTTAGTATATAAATCCTTGAAAGGGAGCTTGGGTTCAATGAAATTTGGAAATTCGTTTAAACTGATACTGTTGATAAGTAAGAAACAGTATCGTTTAAAGAGCGTGAAATCATTTTTGTTTCGTCATTTGTTACATTTCTAGTTAATCAATAACCCAGAAAAAATGCAAATTGTTTTTTATAAAAAAAAATCCTTTGTGTACACCGGCGTTTTGTGACTTTTCGCAGATGGAGAACAAAAATCTAACTATAAAATTTTGAATAGCAAATCACAGTATTTGAAGATTCGTTCTTCGAAATCTAAAGTAATATTTATAAATGGTTCTAAAGTGCTAGACCAGTATTATATATCCTTTTCCTGCTCATAGAACAGACAAAGCAAAGTTCGATCTGCTTATATGAAACAGTATATTTTCAAAGTCGATAAATAACGCGTATAGAGATAAAGCAGATATAGATTTTAGTCATGCAGTTTAATCAGTTGTGCAATAACACTAAAGACAGATCTGTTGATTTATGTTTTTATTTTGTCCTTACGGTGGATGTTTAGAATAGTTTTCTTATACGTATGCATTTAATTGTCTGTACATAACATTGTGTTGCCACAAATGGAGAATGATGGGTTGTAACAATGTAATCAAAATTATGTTTGGGTTTAAATGACAATTAAATTTAACTGTTTATTTAGCTGCAGACCAAATATTAAACCACTAGCTAGCTCCCCTCCATAAGACACAGAAAGCTTCGACGCAAATTTTCTTTGTACAATAAGTATTGCAAAGTTTCCATTTATCACTGAACAGGAATTTGAAAAACAGCGGATTTCAAAATTGTTATCGCGCTTCTATGTATCGTGTTACAAACATTTTCGTAATCTAACATACATTATCAAGCTACAGACCAATTATAATCTCTTCAATAGTAGCCATGTAAAGTTTTACCTTAACAAATACTTTTGCACAATTAGTTTTGTAAAATTTCAAAGATCGACAAACACGGGAAGTGGTTACACGGCAGATGTAAACGTTGCTTTCTTGCTACAACTCAGCATTAACAATGCACGATGTGGACACATTGGCGGATCCGGGGGGGGGGGGGGGTCCGGGGGTTGGAACCCCCTTTTTTGGCCCATCAGTGCATTTGAATGGGGACATATAGTTGGAACCCCCCCTCCTTTGTCCTGGGTTGGGACCCCCCCCCCCCCCCCCCCCTTTTTAAAAAGGCTGGCTGGATCCGCCCCTGGAACAAATACTTTATCATTCCTTTTCGTGAAATACAAGGAAACTTTGACAAAAGTTTTTGGACGGACGGACGGACGATCAGAGTTGAGCGGTTACTAACCCTGCTTTCGACTTCGCCGACGCTGTCATGCAGGTAAAAGGTAACCTTCAACATGGTTAATAACGTTTTATTCCTAAACCCATGATATTCTTCAAAATATGTGTAGACAGTATAATCCTAGTTTTGTAAAAACGAATATAACCACAGGATCCTGTTATGAACCCCATATAGTCCCTCCCCTTATTATCATAAATCTCAGATTTTTCGATATATATCACTGATCATCACTTATTTGTACCATATACGATGATATATATACTAATACGTTGCTAACGTAAAATGTTATTTTCGCGACGTCAAACTGTGACATATCGGGGAAAAGATGCATTTTCGACTGCTTTTTATCATTCAAACTGATTTAATTTGAAAACAAGTGCATGGACCCCTATTTTTTAAAACGATATTTTATTTCATTATGCAGGGAGATAATGTGGACCTAATTTTATAAAACTGTAAATAGTGCAATTTTTTTTAATTTTGATAAATATACAGCAAAAAATTACTTTTTTTTATTCAATTCATGTCACCATTTGATAAATATGAAGTGATTCGCATAAACATGTAACTGGGTCCAGAGCTTCTTAAATGGTAGAAAGCAAAGAGTACAAGTTAATGGCAATTACTCACATTGGCATAATGAAACTAGTGGCATACCACAAGGGTCAGTTCTCGGACCAATACTGTTTGTTTTAAACGATTTACCCTTATGAGTGGACTCTGAGGTATATATGTTCGCAGACGATACAAAATTATATAGAGATATACAAACCCCAAACCCCAAATGATATAGACATAGTTCAACAAGACATAGACAAGTTGTTCAGATGGAGTGAGAAATTACTGTTAAGGTTCCACCCCGATAAATGCAAATTTTAGTGCTGCCAATATCCATGAAACAAACGAAGAACCAAGATGGGAGATACAAGATGCCAACATATGATGGAACAGAATCAACTCTAGAAACTGTGGAATGTGAGAAAGATGTAGGTGTAAACATAGATTCTAAGCTTAAATTTGACAAGCATATACAAACGCAGGTTAACAAAGCCAACCAACTAGTAGGACTAATCCGAATGTCATTTAAGTACTTAGACTACAAGAGTTTCTGTTTACTATTCAAAGCACTAGCTAGACCCCATCTTAAGTATGCCAGCAGTGTTTGGAGTCCTTATAAGAAAAAGGATATTGACTCAGTTGAAATCGTACAAAGACGGCTACAAAAATGCTGCCAAACTTGAAAGATCTATCATACGAAGACAGATTAAAACTCCTGAAATTGCCAACACTTAGATATCGTAGACTACGAGGCGACATGATCGAGACGTACAAGATTCTCAATAACATCTATGATGAAAGGGCATCAAGTGGTATTTTCACATTAAGTAGTGGTTCAACAACAAGAGGGCATTCTTTGAAGTAAGTCAATAACAGGAGTAGGCTGGATGTTAGAAAGTATTATTTTACCAACAGAGTAGTGGAAGTCTGGAACCGTTTTCCTGAGACAATTGTAACTGCCAAAAACGTTAAAACATTCGAACGAAGACTAGATAAATATTGGAAAGAACATCCTATGATTTATGACTACACAGTAGATTACAACTTCACGATCGGAGGTAGCACAGTAATCAACAGTGATAGTGACAGTGAAATAGAGCCAAATATAGAGGAGCAAGCTGATCTCCTGCGTTTGGATACACTTAGGTAGACTTAGTTAGGAGGTATATGAGATATTTCTGAATAAAAAATGCATAAATTTTTAGGATACTTATAAAATACAGAAATTACAAATTATTTAAAGTCATAATAAACGAGTGACCGGTGAAAAATAATGTTATTCCAATTCTTGAACCAATGCATACAAACATCATAAACTTAGTCTTCCGTGTGCATGATTTTATAATTTTTTTCGCATAAATTTCGTATAATCGTCATTTTTTTGTCAATCGGTCAGTCTTGTTGTGAAAATATGGCAGGTGATTAAAGTTCGTGTTTTGAAGCCGAAGTTTAACGATTGTCACTTGTCAACAACCAACGAAAAAGCATGTATATTGAGCACGTGTTTAACATGTACAATCAGATAATAGTTTATTTTAAGGACATCCATGGGTATTGTGATCACCGGATTTTTACGAGATGGGTCACACTGAGTTCACTTTGCATACGGAAAATATGTCGGGGAATTGCTTCCTGGAAAAAATAAAGTGAACTTCTTCTGAATATGAACAAATTAAAGAATTTTCTTCAGATGTACATAAGTTTTATAATGAAAACAATCATCGGCATTGAGTTATAAAAAAACATATGCATTATTTTTTTTTAATTTGAGGTTTCTTATGACTTTAACAAAAAACAATTTGAGTTCATCTTTTAAAACAAAAAAGTTATGTCTTTGTTCTTTAGAAAGAAAAAATACGGCATTAAATCCGAATTTTGAGCAAATATACAAAATTTCGACCTCATTTAACTCAAAAAGTAGTACATGAAGGTATATTTTTTATTTAAGAAATAATTCCTTCATGTCATGCTCTATGCTCATTTTAACATGGGTATGCATTATATTTGTCGATATTTTACACTGAGCGTTAGCGAGGTGTAAAATGTGGTCAAATATAATGCCTAACCATGTTAAAATGAGCATAGAGCATGACATGAAGGAATTATTTCGATTCTAATAGGACAAATACAGTATTTTTATAGGTCGAAGCGTGTGAAATTACCGTAAAAACGTTTGGCTGTTCCCGTTTTCTCCTCAAGGAGTCAGTGCATTGCAGATAATATTTGATAAGTTTAAAAGCTACGAGCAGGGTAAACATATGTTGTTTCATAAAAATATATAATAAAAGTTTATGTTAGCTGCTTAAATGTATATATTTAAAAGGATAACGATGGAAATAAAGTTAATATAAACAGTAAGTTCGTGCGCATGTGTCAAACATATTTTGTGCTCATTAGAACACGGCTTTGTTTACAAAGCGTAATAAGGACGTCATATGAGAATACATATTTGATTTAATCAGGCAAAAAATAGCCTATATGGAAATTTTCATCAAACTGTCTGTAAATACGGGATCAAAACTGTATGCCCTTAAATATAAAGAATAAGGAATAAGGGGTTTAAAAAGAGAATAAGGGTTAAAAAGAGAAAATTTCATAAAAGTTTAAGGAAACCGATTTAACTCGATTTATAATGCCCAAAAATGAATCCATAATTTAGAGGTTAACAGCGTTCTGTTTAAAACGTATTTTCGACTTTGGGTTTCAGACATTTCCGTCGTCATTTCCTGTGAATCTGAAGGCGCGTAGTACAAAGAATTCGGCAAAACAGTGGGAAAACTGTAAACAGAACACCGAGGTAATTTACCTGATATTAAATTTGTACGAATGCTTAAGCATTTAAACAACCCAAAAACTATTTTCTACATACGAACGTAGTTAATCGTGTTTAATGTTGAGTGTTTTAGACTGTAGAGACTGACGATATAGTCGAATCAGTAAATATTTTTCCAATAAAAATATTTACAGGTCCAACACAAAAGTCCCATCATGCTTATTGAAAAGTTGAACGATTTTTATATAAAAAAAGTGCATTTAACAAGAAAATATGGATATTATTATGTATTTTATCGTAATGTTATACTTTTGATTTAAGGATATTCTACGTATGTACCCTTGTGTTGATTCATAAACAAACGGAATTTTCATAGAAAATCCATAGCCTTTCCCCTTGTAATTTGATATTTGGCAATTTGGTGCTTGATAGATAGAGGATTATTGCATGCAGTGCTAGCAATGATTTCATTAAAACAAGTTTATAAATTTAGATGTTAAAACAAATAAAAATATGGACCAATTCAAGTACATCTTCCAGGGTGCACTTGACTTTAGTAATTTGGCAAAAGTTTTTCTTTAATTTAAAGGTTGTTCAGGACTTTTTCTAAAAAATATTGCTAGCACATCATAGAAAAACAAGTGAGTAATCTATGTTTAAAAATATATAACAAAAATCCCGGTACTAAAGTTAATTTTAGTTAATGTTTCATCCCTTTAATGCATTAAAAGCGTCATATGCATTCCAAATCACTTGCCAAACATTGTTTATTTCCGTGAATTTTCCTTGGGCCGACATTGAAATATTGTCAAATTGTGTAAACTACGGATCAGAACCGGGCCAGATACAAAAAAAAATCCGCATTTTTACAATCATATCTACAGAAGCACAAATTGCACAGTAGACAGAAAAAAATTATCTCAAAAGAGAAAACTAGGCGTTCCAAAGTCCAAACGCATTAACTGAATTGTTAGATCTTCTTACTAAATGTATTCTTTTTGAAAATACATTGTTTCAATATTCTGATTAAAGTAGCTTAACTTTTGTTAAAAATATATACATTGTATCATTTTGATATAAGCAGAGACCTATATACATTGTAATACATTATAATTAATGTATTATATGTCTCTGATATAAAGAAACAACTGGGACTAATTCATTGAGTACCACGAAACAATTAATTTCATAGACATGACTTAGAAAGAAATTTTATTGCTATATGATACTTTCTCTTCCCTTTTTATGTAAAATCCATTCATTCATTCATTCTTTAGTTCAGTGTTCTCCCCAGAAATTTTGGATAGCATCACATTTGACGTAAAAAAAAATATAAGTTTTTTTTAATGGTCATTCGCTGCGGCGCGACAATGTTTTTTTTCCCTCTTGTAATGTACTTGTATCTATGTTATCTATGTTATATGGTTGCAGATGTGTCTATATGTCTATATAAAGAATAAAGTAACAATTTGTAAGTTCTATATACTTTAATACTAAGATAAGATAAGATAAGATATTTTATTTTCCAATTATGGGCCCCAAAGGGCATAAACATTACAACATCAATAATTTTTTTCATAATACAATACAAACAATGAGATAAAAAAAAAAAAAAAGTTAAACGAGAACTATTTAAGTTCTTAAAGAATACGTAGATAAAGAATCGATAGTATGTTTTTTTTTAATACTAATGAATTTTATTGCAAGTGTGGTTGATATAGATAACAAACAAGTAGCCCAAAAAGAAAAAAAGAAAAATAGATATCCACATATGTCTAGAATATATATAATATATATTAACAAAAACAAGCATCAAAATACACAATACTCAAGTTACAAGCACAAGATTTCAAAAGCAGAAGATGTCAAAAGCACTATTGTCAATAACTAAAGGTTCAGTTTTCTTTTCTTCTTTTGTGCAAATGCTGTAACACAAGCTTGGAAATCAAAGTTCTGTATAGAAGGTCCCTCTGTGGAGATTGTCATCAGGCAGTTCAGAATGTGTTGGCTGAGTCTGTTTCTCAAGATACTCTTTACTCTGTTCAGGGTACTGAAGGTTCTCTCACAGTCTGCAGTGGAGACTGGCACTACTAAGGCTATCTGGTAGTATTTACTGAGTATTGGGTAGAGGTCTGTCATCTTTGCTGTCTTTTCTAAAACCTGTCTGAATGTCTGGTCTTTCATCTTGAAGGCAATGATGTATCTGAGTGAGGTAAATTCTTCTTCAGCAGCATCAGAAGTTCCAATAGATGGGAATTGCTTAGCTAGTTTTTGAAACATAAATATCAAAATTAATTAATAAATATCACAAAGACATTAAAAAGTTATTGCTTGTTACATATAAAATAAAAATAAATAATGTGTCATACTTGTCATTATGGACCTCTAAGTAACTGTATTTAATAATTTATAGCATCTGCATTTGTATTGATCATTTGAATGAAATTAATATGTTGCACCAATTTTCAATATTATATAAGAAAAAATAATACCTTCAACTTCTGAAACTGCAAGTACTCATTGGTGGATGGATCTTTCTGGTCAAGCAAGTCTGGGTCAAATACTGAGAAGGAGTCTAATACACTGGTGTCTGGGAATCTGTCATGAAGGTAACTGATAACATTGTTGATGAAGGGTTGGTAGACTTGCTCCTGGAATCTGTCGACTTCTGTCTGCTTGTACTTTACTCCATACTGCTCTATGCTGTAGAAGTAGCATGAGTAGGTTGCAATGTCTTTTGTGTTGGGTCCTGAGTTGTCGTGTAGGTTGGTGAGTACTAGCTGAGTTGATGAAACCTATCGTGTCTACCATACAGAAGTCTATAGATGTTTTCTAAAAGAGTTTGGACAGGCGGTTCAGGTGTGGTAGGGTATCCAGTAACATGGCAATGGCACACAGGAAGAATGGAGACTTCACAAACATGTCTTGTCCAGCTGCTGTAGCATCTGTACGCTCAGAGGCTTCCCTCTCAAGACTGGCAATGAGTGCTGGGTGGCTGGGTGGCAACGCTTGACTGCTTCAACTGAGTTCAGGTGGGAGAGCCATCTGGTGTCACAAATGTCCTTGAGTTTGACAACTCAACTGGGTCACCAAGGATGTTCTGTAAAATAAAAAAAAGAATATTAATTTCATATTTATGATTGATTCATTTTGTGACGAAATTACTTTATTTGACAAATGAATGTGAGAAATATTTATTATTAAATCTGTATATTATTTTGATATCTATAATTGTCCAAATTCATATGATTATTTGTAAATAAAAATTATAAGAAAGTTAAAGATATATACCTCTATCTCTTTTAACCCATGCATTCAGACAGCTGAGTTCTGGTAGAAGTAGAATAGCTGTCTCATGATGTCCTTAATCTTCAATTATGGGATGTTTGAACTGGCCTGACCAGAGGCAAGAGCAAGTCTATGGGCTATGCAGTGTACATTTAACATCTCTGGGTTGATGGCCTTCAACTGGGTAGCAACCTGGAAAATATTTATAAATAAAAATTAGAAAACATGTTAAATAACAGTTAATTGTCTTTGTATTCAGATAAAACTACAGATATATTCATTTTCAGATTTATGAGCCAATTGATTATTATTTATTAATAAAAAAATATATTACCCCTGTTTTCCTCCCAACCATAACTGACGCCCCGTCAGAACCAAAACCAATGAGTCTGTTTGTATCCAGTTGGTGAGTGGTAAAGAAGTTCTTAAGTGAAGTCATGATTGTATCAGCTTTGCCATCTGGTAGATCAATTAGTTCTAGAAATGTTGTCTACAGTTCCATGTTGGGTGTAAGGTATCTTGCCATTATAAGTGTCATCTGCTTAACAATAGAAATATCTGTAGTTTAGTATGGAATAGTAGGTGCTGCTGTTCAAATCCTGCATGATTGGTTGTTGGATCTGTTGGGTGATGGTCTGAAGTAGTTTAGTATGGAATAGTAGGTGCTGCTGTTCAAATCCTGCATGATTGGTTGTTGGATCTGTTGGGTGATGGTCTGAAGCATGTCCTGCATAGTGTGTTCAATAATGACTTGTGTAGTTGACGTTGTCTCCTTTGTGTAACAGGTCAAGACAGTCACATCCCAAGGTCTTTGCAAGTTCCAGTAAGGATTTGAAGTGGGTAGTGTGTGGGATCTCTTCATTTGCCAACCAGTACAGACATCTGAAAGCTCTGATGAGTGCTGTCCTTTCCAGAGTACAGTGCTGAGTGAGTGAGTCCTGGATACCTTGACCTTTGCCAGCAAGTATAGATTGAGCCTCTAGTTGTGCAGCTTCTTGGTGGGTTTTGGACTTTTGGTGTCTGTTCAAGCTCTCTTTAACAAGTGTAGTACAGGGTGTCCCGATCCATGTGTCAGTACCATATTTTGCTTTCTTGCCATGCTTAGTGCAGTAAGTACACAACATAAAATTGAGAATGGAAATGGGGAATGTGTCAAAGAGACAACAACCCGACCAAATAAAAAACAACAGCAGAAGGTCACCAACAGGTCTTCAATGTAGCGAGAAATTCCCGCACCCGGAGGCGTCCTTCAGCTGGCCCCTAAACAAATATACTATACCTATATTAATAAAATAAAAAGATTTATTATTATTTTCATTCATTTATATTTTTCAAAGAACAGTTAGTTAAATAAATTTCTTATAATTAATATTGAATTTAATATATTATATAATCCTGTATGCTATTGAGACTAAATATGGGACTGGGAATAAATTTTATTTAATAAGGAAATATTTCATAGTGTTGTCGTATCAGACTTGTCTTGCATTATGATCAACCAAGGAAAGGATCTCTTCCATGTTGGGTCAACACCAGATATTCTGACTTTAGCAGGTGTCTTTTTGGTTTGAGTAGTAGGATTCTCTAGTATTTCAATCTCCAATCCCGGGTCACAATTGATGTTCATCTCTTCGGCAACTAAATCTTGCGTAAGTGTACAACTTGGTTTGGTCAGCCATTTTGACAACATCGAATTACCTTGCATAGTTTTTCTTCTCTTAGGAGACGGTTCTGCCATGATTTCAATGGAGATTTTAAATTGTTAATGATTTGTATTTGACAATATTTTGTTCATTTGGACAAAACCATTACACTTTGAAAATAACTCTTCAGTAAAGACTGGTACTAAAACAGTGAATATCTACAAATTTATTGTCCCATTTCAGACAAACATGCACAGTTGGAAAACGTTTCTTTTCAGGCCTTTTATCCACTATATCATGTATAATAAAAAAAAGTAAAATGTATTTTTTGTTTCAGAAACATGAATAAAATATAGATTTTAAGGGGTTTTCCCCGGCAGAATGTGTAAAAAATAAACTAATTTAAAACTTTTTGTTGTCAGGATGTACAAGTACCCGTCCACGTCCACTTGTATTTTTGTCCATCTGATGAGTTAAGCCTTTTTCAACTGATTTTTATAGTTTGTTCTTATGTTGTACTGTTATACCACTGTCCCAGGTTAGGGGGAGGGTTAGGATCCCGCTAACATGTTTAACCCCGCCACATTATTTATGTATGTGCCTGTCCCAAGTCAAGAGCCTGTAATTCAGTGGTTGTCGTTTGTTTTTGTGTTACATATTTGTTTTTCGTTCATTTTTTTATTTAAATAAGGCCGTTTGTTTTCTCGTTTGAATTGTTTTACATTGTCATATCGGCAATCATACCACATCTTCTTTTTTATAATTTGAGTTAAACATTAGTTGTGCCCCCTCCCACATATAAATGTAACAATTGTATTGATGATATATGGTCAAAGAGCCATGGATATCTGCACAAGCAAATGTGTTTAGTTTTTGAACAGTTATATAAAAAGTAAAATCACAAAAATACTGAACTCGGAGGAAAATTCAATCGGAAAGTCCCTAATCACATGGCAAAATGAAATGACAAAACACATCAAATGAATGGACAACAACTGTCATATTCCTGACTTGGTACAGGCATTTTCAAATGTAGAAAATGGTGGATTGAACCTGGTTTTATAGCGCTAAACCTCTTACTTTTACAACAGTCTCATCAAATTCCGTTATATTTACAACGATGTGTGAACAAAACAGACATAATTAATGAAATAGTCAAAATATAGGTACAACAGTCATTACTGTGTTACAATCTTAAAACAAACAATTTTACTAAAAAACACACAAGCATCTATCAAATTCAAAACACATTCATTGCTTCGTGTGTCTGACGTCAGAAAATTTATATGTCACTATAGAAGAAATTTTGTCGTTCAATGTTAACACAAAACAATTTTATAATTTCACATGGGAAATGTTGGCATACAGGGTTAAGAAATCAAAAGTATGTTAGAATTAATTTCAGAAATAGACCGAGATTTAAAATTGTCAAGAAGTACTGTAGAATTTCTAGGAATCCAAAAATGGTTAATACAATGTACCACTACTCGATTAAAATAATTTTGTCGTTTGTTGCTCAACATATTTTCTAATTTCTAATAGAACTATAACATAATGACATTTAATAGAAGAATAACATTATGACGGGATCTTTTAAAGTACAGAGTCAGGTTATAAGAACCAAATAAACACAAAAAGTCGCATACAAAACACACCAGCAAAAATGAAAGATGATACAAACACATTACACATTACAGGATGTATAATTACCGAGCCACGTCAAAAGGATATCACAGAAAACAATCCAAACTATAAAAGTAATATTAACAATAGAACAAAGACAAATCAAAGAACAATATAACACGTTGTTAAGATGGTTAACAACGTCAGTACACAGAATCTATACATCAAGACCATGTGTTACATTGTATTTGTGAAGTTGATACAGAATATTTATCAAAATGGTCTTGGTACCTTCGGATGAACTTTTTTAGGATACATTTTGTAACTGAGTGGGACTGCAGACACTTACTGAAGATAAACCTTCAGTGAAATTGATGTTTCCTACTTGAAACAAGATCTCCAGTGCAATTA
Source organism: Mytilus trossulus (assembly GCF_036588685.1). NCBI lineage: Eukaryota > Metazoa > Mollusca > Bivalvia > Mytilida > Mytilidae > Mytilus > Mytilus trossulus. The sequence continues at coordinate 44,229,059 of NC_086373.1, forward strand.
CTGAATCTTACTGAAGATAAGATCTCTAGTGCACATTACTGAATCTTACTGAAGATAAGATCTCTAGTGCACATTACTGAATCTTACTGAAGATAAGATCTCTAGTGCACATTACAAATGTACTGAATCTTACTGAAGATAAGATCTCTGACAAGTGCACATTACTGAATTTTACTGAAGATAAGATCTCAAGTGCGCTTTACTGAATCTTACTGATAATAAGATCTCTAGTGCACATTACTGAATCTTTCTGAAGATAAGATCTCTAGTGCACATTACTGAATCTTACGAAGTCTAGTGCACATTTCTGAATCTTACTGAAGATAAGATCTCAAGTGCACATTACTGAACCTTACTGAAGATAAGAAGTCTAGTGCACATTTCTGAATCTTACTGAAGATAAGATCTCTAGTGCACATTACTGAATCTTACTGAATCTTGATAAGATCTCAAGTGCACATTACTGAATCTTACTGAAGATAAGATCTCAAGTGCACATAACTGAGTGACAGTCTTAATACTGAAGATAAAAACTGAAGTGCACATCGTTGACTCCTGGCATTGCAGGGCATTACTATTATGAATTAGCATTACCCTATGCCTGGTTGATTCCTACTAAGATTTGATCTCCATTGAACTTAACTGAATCGATCTTACTTATAGTGCACATTGCTGAGTCTGACTGATGATATTTATGAACAAATGTCATATCTGCAGTGACTCTTACTGAAGATTAGATTTCCATTGCACATTACTCATTTACTATGTCTTACTAGATATACATGTACAGTGCACATTGCTGACCCTTACTGAAGATTAGATCTCCATTGCACATTACTCATTTACTATGTCTTACTAGATCTACAGTGCACATTGCTGACTCTTACTGAAGATTAGATCTCCATTGCACATTACTCATTTACTATGTCTTACTAGATCTACAGACGTACAGTGCACATTGCTGACTCTTACTGCAAGATAAACTTATCAATCAACAGACTTGAAGCTCAACTTTACAAAAAATATTGATTTGATTCAGTTGGCCTGTAGAGAACAATTTAACAAGCCTGGGCTAGTTGACCTGTTGTTAAGCTTGAAACTGAACTGAAGATAAGATCTACAATACACATTGCTGACTCTTACTAAAGTTAAGATTTACAGTGAATATTGCTGACTCTTATTAAATACTGAGGTCTACAGTGCATATTTTGGCAACTCTTACGTACTGAAGATAAGATTTCCATTGCACATAACCAACTATCATTGAAGATGAGATCTACAGTGCAATTTGCTAAATCTTTTTGAAGATAAGATCTACAATACACATTGCTGACTCTTACTGAAGACAAGATCTACTATACACATTGCTGATTCTTATTGAAGATAAGATCTCCAGTGCAAATTGCTGACTCTTACTGAAGAAAAGATCTACAGTGCACTTTGTCGACTCTTACTGAATGAAGATAAGATATAATACACTACAGTACTATTACACATTGCTGACTCTTACTTAAGATTTGATTTCCAGTGCACATAACCTACTTTTATTGAAGATAAGATCTACAGTACACTTTGCTGCCTCATACTGAAGATAAGATCTACAGTGCACTTTGCTGACTCTTACTGAAGAAAAGATCTGCAGTGCACTTTTCTGGCTCTTATTGAAGATAAGTTTTCCATTGCACATAACCAACTATCATTGAAGATGAGATCTATAGTACACTTTGCTGATTCTTCCTGAAGATAAGATCTACAGTACACTTTGCTAGCACCTACTGAAGAAAAGATCAGCAGTGCACTTTTCTGGCGCTTACTGAAGATAAGTTCTAAGGGGCACATTTTTGACTCGTACTTGGATAAAATCTACAGTGCATATTACTGAATCTTACTGAAAATAAGATCTACACTGCCTATTGGTGACTCAGAAGATATATGTTAGATCACCAATTGCACATTGCTGACTGAAGACAAGATCTAGAGTATAGTGTGTATTGTTGACTCCTCCTTAAGATGTTATATCAGGTGCACATTGTTTTGCCATGTGATTGATGCCATTATTAATACACAAAAAAAAATCCTTATGTTTGAATGTCTTATCCATAGTACCCTACTAATGTACGTTTTATAATAAAATGAATTGAAGTTTGTCTTTTGGCATTATCAGGCTTGTCTGTGAGGATTCCTGGCGGCTAGGTTGTTTGACTTTTAATAATCCTATATACTGTATCTACTACGGCGTTTGTAATACCTTCAGATCTCGTCGAATTGATAGAGTTTGGACATTTTTATAGCAATTCATAATAAAACAGTTGAACTTTAGTATGGTAATGGCTATAATATAACTATACAGATTGATAGACAGATTTAGTAATAACATCATTAAAGTGGAGTTAAAGTCTTATAGGATTGTAAGTATGTTTCATTTTATCACCTTTCACTTTCACACTTGACTGTGGTTTTCTACAGCAGTTGGTTCAAATTTCTGACCAGTTGAACAATTTGGTTTAATAAAACAAATTGCAATTTGGTCAAAATTTTGAATGAATTGCAATTGGTGGATAGCAACACTACAGTCAAGTCACTGTAATTATTTGGAAAACAAAGGGCCTGGAATGGAGTATTTTTTGAATCAACAGCATTGTTCTATATTAGTGTTAAATAAAGTTTAATTTTTTGATTCACTGTTTTACGTCATGCGGGCTAACAAATTGAAAACTGTACCTATAAGCCTTATTTTAAGTCAGGATTTTTAGTATTCAAATTGTCATCTTAGAAAGTCATACTGATTAAAATACTACAATAGGGAACAATGTGACAATAATTGAATTTAGTAGTGTCAACCCTGTGTTTATGACCCGTGTATATAGCAAATCCTAAATACACCGTTTGGTGGTGCGCCTGTCAGATGCAGAACGTACAAATAAGGTTATAGGTAACAGGTGAATATACTATTGGTATCGGTATCGATTCGACCCGGAACTTGTTAATTATTGGCAATATTAATTATATGGAAAACAAAAGGGTCTGGAGTGGTGTAATTTTTAATCAACACCATTGTTAAAATTAAAAAAAAGTCTGGTTAACCAGTTAGCGTTTTTGGTATTCGATATTCGGTGCTTCCGATGGTTAACTGGTTAACGGTTGACAACATTTTCCAATTGATCCTTTAGGCCATTTTACAAATTTTTGTAAGGGTATGTATTACATAGTATGACAGTAGACACTTTTGGCCTTATTTATGCATTGATGTGCAATTTAACTAATAAAAATCCATTCAGAAAACACTGATAGTAAGTACATGTACATCGATGCACAATTTGTTTGAAATTTAAAACTGTTCAAATGCAAGATGCATATTTTCACCAAAAAAACACTTTTGGTCTGACATACATCATTACATGCAGAATGCAGCTATTGTTTCTGAAATTTAAAAAAAACCAAACTATTCAGAAATAACACCTAATTGTTACATAATAATTATTCTGAGTGAAGAAGAATATATGATTCTGATATCATTAAGACAAAGACATCACTAATTTATAAGCTAATAAATAACTTACAACAGTTAAATTTTTCTCAATTTTCTTTTTTATGACCTTTGAGATCTTACTCTTTTAAGGAGTAATAAGTTCATTCTAAACAATTCTTAGAATTGAATTGGAGTAGAAATTGATGCTTTTTTGTATTATAATGTACATGTATCTTAAACCATTGTCTACATTTTCTTAATGCTTGACATCTTTTTGTTGACAAAGTCTACTGTTTTGCATTTTGAATATTATTTAACATGAATGAAAATCTGAACAAATCAGTAGAAATTCAGTTATTATTGTACTTATGGCCTATACAGGCTATTTTTACATTGTCATTTAGGGGCCTTTCATAGCTGACTATGGGGTATGGGCTTTGCTCATTGTTGAAGGCCGTAAGGTGACCTATAGTTGTTAATTTTCGGTGTCGTTTGGTCTGTTGTGGAGATTTGTCTCATTGGCACTCATACCACATCTTCTTTTATATATATCTATCATTTAAGGTTTAAGAATGATGAATCTTGACATAATGTTAGGTGAATGATAAGACATTCCTTATGTCCCTTTATACAGTTGTAGATATATACAAGTATTTTAAAAAAAAATGTAAATTTGGACTTGATTCCACATTGTGAAATTTTCCGTTAATTATTTATGCAGATGCACAAAGGTGAAAAATTTCTGACTTGTTGGAAGCAGTGTTTATTTTAGAGTTCAAATATGTATTGCAATCAATATATCTGGACTGCATTAATCTCATGATTAATATAAAATATATTTCCTCTGTTTTGTGGAAAAAGACTCCTACATGCAATTTAATCAATAGTGCATTATATGTTTTCTTCCCAGTATTGGAAATCTTTGCATAATGATTATGTATTGAACATTTAACTAGCTTTCAGCTACATTGGTCGGATAGTATGCAACTGGTGATTCAGTAATGTAGTCATAGACAGCTTGTATGACTCATCCTAATCTATATTCTGCTGTAGGATAACCAGCTTTGGAAGAAATTGGATGAAGGCACAATTTGGTACTGTTCTTTATTCATTTTCTCTTATTTATTTGAAGAAATTCAGTAAAGTGAAGAAGCTGTTATCATTTCATTTATTTTTTGGAAATTACTTTTTTTGAAAATGCATTTTTTAAATGCTGCTTAATAGAAAACTAAGGATTTGAAAATATACATATATAGTATTAAATGCTGCTTTTTTAAGGTCTTATGAAATATTAGCTTCGTTTTTGGCAGCTGATAGTGGTACAGTGTTTTTATATATTTTCATTTTGATATAGAATGGTTTTAATTAGAAAAGCAAATTCAATGAGCCTGTAAATTTACAAAAATATTTTCAGTTCAGTTTTTATATGTATTGCAAATTGTAGCATTTCTCATTTGATATGCGGAGACTCTTAGTCTATCTGTCTGTAAATCCAGACAGTAATGGAACAAAACTGTATTGGTTTCTGTTATTTTCAATTCATTAGAGTATAAACTATGAAATGACATTTGCATAAACTACCATGGGGATTTTTAGTAAAATATTATGAATAACAACAAAAGGATTAATTTCTACAAAAAATTCACAACCTAATTATATCTTAATGACTTTCTACAAGATTGATCTGCAAACATACAGCCTACTTGATAAACCAAATAAGTGAATTAATTTTCAAAGAAGTTTCTTCAAGCATAAATTAACTTTCAAGGCATTAGGTAGAAGTAGATCAGAAAATTCGCTCACATTTCCCTACTTTATATAATGCCCATGTTAAACTTCCAGTCCGTCCTAGAATTTCTCCAGGTTGTCATTATAAAAATGGTTGACGAAATTAGACAAACCACAAATTTATTTTAGTCAAGGTGTTTGGTACCATCTTGATATGAGCAACAGTTTTTATACGCCCGTCAAAATTTTGACGGGACATATTATGGTATACAAATGTCCGTCTGTCCGGCCGTCTGTCCGGCGTAAACATGTCGCCCTGTAACTTGAGAACTTCTCGTCCAAATTTCATGAAACTTAATACAGTTGTTCCTTTAAATGGTCAAACGATCTGTATACTTTTTGGTGAAAATAAGATTAAAACCTTTTGAGTAACAGGACTTCGTAACTAAAACAGGGGGGTGTTTTTTTTCTTCACATGTCGCACTGTATCTCAGAAACGATTTATGATAATTGCTTAAAACTTTACACACTTCTTAGTTATATTAATCTAAAGATCTGTATTATTTTTGGTGATGATTCAAAAATAATTTTTTGAGTTATTGAGTATTTTAAAAAAGGGGGACTGGGTTTTTACATGTCGTGCCATATCTCAAAAACGATTTATGATTATTGCTTAAAACCTAACACACTTATTAGTTATATTAATCTAAAGATCTGTATACTTTTTGGTTTTGATTCAAAATTTTATTTTGGAAATATTGAGCTTTTTGTAAAAAAAAAGGGGGGTGGGCTTTCACATGTCACACTGTATCTCAGAAACAATTTATGATTATTGCTTAAAACTTCATACACTTCTTAGTTATATTTATCTTAAGATCTGTATACTTTTTGGTGATGATTCAAAATTTTATTTTAGAAATATTGAGTTTTTTGTTAAAGGTGGGTTTTCACATGTCATGCTGTATCTCAGAAACTATTTATGATTATTGCACACAAAGACGACGGGCATATCATGCGCTCATGGCGCAGCTGTTTATTTTGAATGAAGTCTAATCCTGATAGACCAAATAAATAATTTTAAATAGATTGGTTGAAAGATATATATGTTCATCTAGCATAAATCATTTGGCCTTGACATCTGTTTCAATTTCCAGAGGTCAGATGAAGATTTTTAGATGATGTTTTTATAAGCCTGTCAAAATTTTGACGGGACGTATTATGGTATACAAATGTCGTCTGTCTGTCTGTCTGTGTGGCGTAAACATGTTGCACTGTGACTTGAGAACGACTTATCCAAATTTTATGAAACTTACTATAGATGTTTCTTATGATGGTCAAATGATCTGTATACTTTTTGGTGAAAATAAGATTAAAACTATTTGAGTTGCAGGACTTTGTTACTAAAACAGGGGGGGTGTTTTTTTTCGACGTATCTCAAAAACGATTTATGATTACTGCCTAAAACTTAACACACTTCTTAGTTGTAGTAATCTAAAGATCTGTATACTTTTTGGTTTTGATTCAAAATTTCATTTTAGAGATATTGAGTTTTTTTGTAAAAAAAAAAAGAAAAGGAGGGGGTTCACATGTCGGGTCTTATTTCAAAAACAATTTATGATAATTGCTTAAGAATTTACACACTTCTTAATCATGTTCATCCAAAGATCTCGATGGGGGCGTATCATGCTCTCATGGCGCAGCTGTTTATTTCTTTATGTTGTTAACTAGCTGCAAATTTGTGATGAATCATACAATGAAGGGAGATAATTCAAATCTGATATTTAGTTACACATTCAATTTCAAGTAGATATTACTTACATCTTCAAGTATATATATATATATATATTATTAAAGACAGTTGTACTAGTATTACCCCTGACTGCATTGCATGTAGATTTTTTTTCTATCTTTATACTATATCAGCAATGTTTGTTACTAGTATAAGGATTATTTGGTAGGAGTATGTGTCATGTGTGTCCTCAAGACTTTTCCAGTGACCAGTAAAGTTTGTTATTAAGTATGAAGCTTAGAAGTTAAAGATAAATTCTTCTTGTGAATAAATTACATGTGGATGAATATATGCTCCTCACAAATTATTTGATAAGTGAGTTGACTGACCTTACAATTTGAGTGTTCATATCCTATTATAATTAGGAGATGGTATAACCTGTACTATGTCAGGTGAAAGGTTACATTCATTTTTGATTGCAATGTAAAAACCCAATGTAATCTGATAGCACTTGAAAAACAGCTGTTATAAATATATAAATGTACATGTTATATATGAGATTTCTTTCAGTAGGAGGGTATGCTTCACTTTGCAGTTAGCTTATTACATAAGCTTTGCTATAATAAATCTAGTCTGAAGATGAAATGTTTTAGGTGTTATGCACCATTATAACTTACAGTTTACATTACTGGCATTAGAGGTTACTCCATATATTTTATTTACATTTTAGGAAAACTTAATTCATTATTTATATAGCTCAATTATATTATGGAATTGTAAGTGCCTATCAGCATGATCAGCCATACTTTTTTGTTGTATTTAATTCACTCGAAAGCTAAATAAATCTCACGAGAGTTCTCAGGGTTGGAAGAATAGACTTTCATGATTAGTAAACTTTATAAAGAGGAGGGGGGTTGTTATATATCACCAACAAAAATTCATCAAAATATATAAACAGTATTTTAGACCTATCTTTTGCTAGTCTATAGCTATCTTGTCTTCATGTATATGAACACAAACAAAATAATAAATTTAAATATTTTTTTATATTTGAAAATAGATAATGATAAATGAATTATTTCTCCTTGCAGGGACCTAAAAAGTAGAGTGCCTTTTACAGAACAATGTCAACAGGTTAGTGTACATACATACATGGTTTACTTTTACTAATTGTGACTTTAAGAGTTGTCTCATTGGCACTCATACCACATCTTCTTATATCTATGTTAACTTCACTCAGCTCAGTTTTAAAATTTCAGTGCTAGGTTTTACACATTTTGATGATACTTCTGGTCAATCTCAGTTTAAAATTATTTTGTATTTGAAATGAAAAGCTGAAACCATGACATGCTCAATTAGGTCTTCACATTGAAGTGGTTAAAAGGATATGTTTATCAGTTCACACCAATGTTAAACATCAGGTCATGCAGTATAATGACTTGTCCCATAACTCTAGAAATAAAACACCATATTGGGTACCGGTAACCATAAAATCTTTGGAAAAAGTTGTACAAATGTGTATATGTAAATCAAAAGCCTGATAATTGATATATTGTTCCTGCTTTAGGGACTCTCCTGAATCATGAGGAAATGATTTCAAACTTCATATCTCAGGTGCATACTACAAGTAGTAGAATAGTCTTATTGGGGAAAACAGCATCCAAGTACATTATAAAAGTTAATGGTTACTGAATGGGGCATTTTTGCTTTCCATCTTGGAATTTATAGAAAGTAAATGTGTAATTGACATAGTTGCACAGATATTGGGTAGTTGTACATGAATGTGCCATTTTATAAGGGTGACATTTCATAGTTTACTGATTTTTATACCATATCTTTTTTATTTTAGCACAAATCAAATCAATTGATTTATTTGTCAAAAAAGTTTTGAATTGAATTATGATTATAACAACCCCAATAGTAGGCCACTGTCCTAGTTTACATTTTATTGAGATACTATTTTATTTTTTTATGTCTGACAATCTACATGAAGTTTCAAGATTTTCTACACTAATTTAATGCTTCACTTTATTTTAAAAAGTCATTTTTAGCTCACCTGGCCTAAAAGGCCAAGTGAGCTTTTCTCATCACTTGGCGTCCGTCGTCGTCGTCCGTCTGTCGTCGTTAACTTTTACAAAAGTCTTCTCCTCTGAAACTACTGGGCCAAATTTAACCAAACTTGGCCACAATCATCATTGGGGTATCTAGTTAAAAAAATGTGTCCGATGTCCCATCCAACCAACCAAGATGGTGGCCATGGCTAAAAATAGAACATAGGGGTAAAATGTAGGTTTTGGCTTATAACTCTGAAACCAAAGCATTGAGAGCAAATTGGACATGGGGGTTAAATTGTTTATTAAGTTAAGATCTATCTGACCTGAAATTTTCAGACAAATCGGACAATTGGTTGTTTGGTTGCTGTCCCTGAATTGGCAATTTTAAGGAAATTTTGCCGTTTTTGGTTAATATCTTGAATATTATTATAGATAGAGATAAACTGTAAAACCTGAAATTTTCAGACAATTCGGACAACCGGTTGTTGGGTTGCTGCCCCTGAATTGGTAATTTTTAAGGGAATTTTGCCGTTTTTGGTTATAATCTTGAATATTATTGTAGATAAATATAAACTGTAAACAGCAATAATGTTCAGCAAAGTAAGATCTACAAATAAGTATACATGACCAAAATGGTCAGTTGACCCCTTAAGGAGTTATTGCCCTTTACATTAAATTTTTAACAATTTTCATTAATTTTGTAAATTTTTGTAAATTTTTAATAAAATATTTTCCTCTGTAACTAATTGGCCAAGTTCATTATAGATGAAGATAATTGTAAGTAGCAAGAATGTTCAGTAAAGTAAGATCTGCAAACACATCACCATCACCAAAACACAATTTTGTCATTAATCCATCTGTGTCTTTTGTTTGATATGCACATAGACCAAGGTGAGCGACACAGGCTCTTAAGAGCCTCTAGTTAATTTGATAGAACACTTCTAGATATTTTCAGGTTTGAAATTAGAAGACAACATATTTTCTTTTTGGCCTGATTGATATTTGAACTTTGATTTAACTTCAGTCTATATTTTGATTTAACTTCAGTCTATATTTTTAGAGAAGTTCATATCTATACACCAAACAAAATTACAAGATTTGTTTCCAAATGAAGTTGATAATTTTATATTTATATTTTATATATGTTGTCATCTTCATCGATTCGTTATGAGATCAATTAAATCTTATTATTTCTGAAACATATGTTTTTTTCTTCATTTCAAACTGTTTCAATGCTAACCATAAATATGTGTTTCTTTAATGCTGCCAGCCTGCAGTTATTGGATGACTATATTTTCTTGTATGCGACAAAATCCTCGCAAAATAAAGTCATTGGACCTACAGAAACCAAACAGATCTGCCTTTGATGCTATAATTGTTTGGAAAGGCAAAGGTGAAAATGGTGTTGTAACTTTATTGTATATTCATTTTATTTCATGTGATTAATAAACATAATATGCATACATATCAGTTCATTTATTGAGTGTACACTGAATTTTCATTTTAGCTCATCTGTCTCCTTAACATTGTATTTTTTAGCTAGATTTTTTAAATTTTATTTTGCAGAATATTTATGTAAATATCATGAGGTTTTTATACTTTATCTTTTTGTTGTCCAACCCACAATCATACGTTCAATGAAGTGTAACTAATGAAAATTCCGTCATCAGCAATGTCAACATTTAGGTTCAGTTTGTGGTTATTAGATCACCTGGCATAAATGCCATGTGAGCTTTGTCATCACTTTGTGTCTATCTTCTGTGTCTACCAGTTGTGATTTTTTTACTGCATGTAAAAAAAATTAAGAAATATCAAATTGGTAATTCATATATTCTTTAAAATAAATATCAAATTGGTAATTCATATATTCTTTAAAATATTTTACTTACAAATCAAATTTTGAATATATGTATTTATGCATTACTTGATAATAATATTTTGTTGTGTAACAGCAATTTTTCTAATAAAATATACAGAAGTATTAAGCCAAAAATAAATTTGTAAAATTTTGTAAAACCAATGCAATTGTTCACTCCTATCTTTCCTCTGTATTGATTTTTACAGTAGACTTGGTAGAGAGACATTGATTTTATGTTACATCATATCTGTATTAGTCTGCAAATTCTGTGCAATAAACAAGATTTGAACAAAAGTTATCTCAATGCATTCTATAGTGCACTCTTTTTATTTCCTGGAAACTTCTACAAATGGTGACTAATAACTTTCACCTCCGTTAAAGAGAACAAAATATCATGTAAAATTATTCTACCGTATTTGAAATTGTATCATTAATTGATATAGGTATTCAAACGGTTCTTACATTAATCTTAGAGGGAGAAATCTTTTTACATAGTTTTTCGCAAATGAGAAACCAGACATGAGGCACTTCAGTAAGGTGCCTATTAACATGTTAGCAATATCTTTCACTCTGTTTATTTTGGGCACAAATATTGTACTGTTAATTAGTTCTGAGTAAAGTTTTAAAGGGGCACTAGCTACAAGATATATAAAAAATCTAATATGATATTTGTTTTTCTCAATCATTAATGAAAGGCAAATAGTGAAATAATAATTCGCTTTTAGCAGCCAGTATGGTTCAATTTTGTCAAAATAGGCTAAAAACATTGATTATGAATTATTCACTTGCAAGTGAATAATTTGACCTCATTGAATCTGTATGCATGTGAACTTCAATTTAACCCCTTCGCTTGAGATGGATAACAAGTATGTGTAAAGTTATTTATTTCAAAATTTTATAAAATTCTTGTTATTTTTTTATAGTGTTTGAAACAAATAAGGTGCCAATGTTAAATGTATGAAAAATCTAGAGAGAATAATTTCCCACTAAATTTTCAATGGCTTATATCTCGACAACGAGCACACAGACCCTCCATTTTTTTGGACTTTATTAGTTTCTTTATTCATATACTATCAATTCATAATAGTCTTTTAAAAAGCTTGTTATTTTTTAATAGAGTAGCGAACATCCTTAAGGGGAGAAAACCCTGTAAACATCCCCCTTTTTTTACCGTGACAATTGAAAACTTATTTGAAGCCACTGTAGCTCTTTTCAAAGCAAGCACACATATATCTCAAATAGAAATTAAAAAAAAAAAAAACATGTAAAAATCTACGAAGTTTTGATTATGTTAAATGTGCCTGTATCATGCCTTCATGGTTATTCACATGACTTAATTTCAATTTTGTATGTTGAGATCAGGCATTTTTCCCCCCATTTTTTTCTGGATAGAACTTTTTGCGTGAACCCCCTGAGGCCGAGTTTTGGAAGTGTCTGGGCCACTCTATGTCCTTGGATTCATGATTCTGGAACTTGAAAATTTTCCATCATTTATACAGGTAGTTTTATGTCTTTGGTGGTCAAAACCTTTGGACCACTACTTTTTGAGAACTATGTTATCTGTATTTGACTTATAAATGGACTTAGTTTTTCAGCTAGTGAACATTACATACAGTCTGCAGTTAAAGTTTTTAAAACAAGCCATCTTGGATTTTTACCAAACTTGGACAGAAGCTTCTTACAATTAAAAGATAGTATCTACTGTAGTAGAAAATCATTAATGATTTTCCAAATTTTTGTTGAGCTTGTGACTTACAGATAAGGGAGGCAAGACACTGGGTTCCTTCAGAACCTTTACAATTTTTTTCAAATGATATTCCTTTTTTTTGTTGCAAAACCAGAGTTTTCTTTTTCAATTGAATCTGGCTTAAACATGATTTTTTTTGTGTAGCTCTTTATATATTTATGCACTGAATCTCATCTCTAATTTTGTTGACATTAATAATGACCCTAATATTTTATTTATATCTTAGTGAAATACATTTTAACCATAACTGATATTTTACAATTTGACAAGACCATAGGATTGCCAAGTGTGTGTTTTTGTAACTGACATGAAAAGGATACTTAGGAATGTCATTGCATGGTTTGGGAAATGATTTGACTTCAGAATTTCTTTTACAGAAGGAGCCAAACGTAGTACTGGAGGAGTTGCTTATGATTACATTCTTAAGCCAGCCACAGACAATGCCCTTCCTAGACCAATATCACCCCCTAAAGAGAAGCCTATTACCCAAGAGGAAATCTTTAGAAAGTTGAAGGCAGCAGAAGAAAGAAGACAGGTAGGTAGACATATTGTGTTGATACTTTATGTCACTCACTTAACACATTTTAAGATACCATTTTCCAAACTGAAATGTTCATAGTTAGTTAGGAAATTAAAATATGACAACATTTGATTGCAGGCTTATCATATGTCATGAAGTTTCCATCTGGCATATGATCATTGTCCTTCGCCTCATTTTAATAGTTCAGCAACTTTTTTGTCATGTGAATTTCTCACTTATTATGGATAATAGGACAACTATATCTGGTATATGGGTTCCTTGCAAGGTCTATCAGATAGGGTTCACATGACCTGGATATCATTTCATGGTTCATTGGTCAATGTTCTATTTTGTAATTAAGCCTGTTTCTCTGATACCATAATCCCATAAGCAATGGGTTAACTGTAATTGGTGTATGGTATGATTTTGAGGAGTGCATGTCTTCCTTGCAAGGTTCATCTGACCTTGACCTCATTTACATTGATCATTAATAGCATAAACCTTGAATCTTTTTGTTAGGTTGTGATTAGGTCAGTGATAAGGCAACCAATAGTTGTAGGTCAATTATATTTGGTATGAAGATGCATTAACATTGCCAAACCTTATTTCCATGTGGAATATTTGGCACCACCCCTCAGACTGGATCTATTGAACTTGAATGTGTTTTGTATAGTTTTGCATAGTTTTATATGTCAAATAAGTTCAAATAAGGTTAGTGTTAGTACATTTTTTATAAGTCAATGGTAATTGGTATTCAGATTTATAAGCTTTGACATAAAAATTTCTCATTTCCATTGAGTTTTTTTTACCCTGTGCCTTTGGTCATGGTTCATTGACTTTGAATGTTTTACATAGATTACAGGATAGATATTGCCACTTTTTTTCTCAATATTTCCATTACTAGCAAAATAATATAATGACAAAACATAACTCCAATATTATATCTAATTCATTATTTCTGTGTCTCACGAAAAATTAGTTCCTAAATGACTTATCAGTTTAGTTGATCAAACTTTTGTTTTTAGTCATTAGAACAACAAAAAGTACAGTTTGCTGCCAAGGAGAAAAACAGAGTACAAGAAGTATTAGCCAAATCAATGGAAGAAGAAGAAAAATTTGCCAGAGAGGTTAAAGCTAAGTTGAGACGATCTTTGGAAGTTACCAAAGAAAATAGAAATATGCAGATACAAGCACTGCAGGAAAAGTTGAGAGACCATGTAAGAGTCTTTTTAAACATGAATGACAAGCTATTGTTTTTATAGTCATTTTTTAATTAATATCATTATAAAACGTTGGGTTTTTTTTGTGTTTTTTTTTATAGAAATAAGTAAATTAGCAAACCATGTGTAATTTGTTTTTAAGAATCACTCTGTCTGTTTGTCCATTTAGATAATAGCTTATGTAGTTTAACTTTTAGAAAATTCATCAAATAGGTCAAGACTTTGAACATTCACTGGAATGATGAGACTCATTCCAATATTATTTACATAGTCATCCTTATGATGGATCCCAAAGAAGCTTCTCATATAGTTTATGTATCATATGACTGTGAATGGAGTTAAATAACTTTGGTCTAACATGTCCTGCCGATATTTTATTCTATTTTTATTCTCCAAATTCACCAACTATCCGGTTACAAAAATGGATATAACGTATTGTTTTATGCACCCATCTGGTGATCCTGTGGAAGGTTTAGTTGCAGATTTAAGTGGAAGCTAGTACACACAATTATTATACCCCACGCAACAAAGTTGCGGAGGGTATAATGTTTTTGTCCTGTCCGTCCATTAGTCCGTCCGTCCGTCAGTCCTGTTTCTTGTCATCGCAACTCCTCTCAAACCACACAACAGAATTTCACGAAACCTTTTTAGATAATAAGGACATAAAATGTAGATGTGCATATCCATAGGAAATTACTATTCAAAATTTTTTCTAGGAGTTACGCCCCTTTGAACTTATTTGCTTTAATTTACTACTGCAACAGTTTGTCATCGCAACTCCTCTGAAACCACACAACAGAATTTCACGAAACCTTTTTAGATAATAAGGACATAATATGTAGATGTGAATATCCACAGGAAAATTACGATTCAATTTTTTTTGTAGGAGTTGTCCTCCTTTGAACTTATTTACTTTAATGTACTACTGCAACAGTTTGTCATCGCAACTCCTCTGAAATCACACAACAGAATTTTTTTATGAAACTTTGTAGAAAATAAGGACATACTCATAGATGTGCATAATGACAGGAAATTACGATTTTTTTTTCTAGGAGTTATGCTCCTTTGAACTTATTTGCTTCAATGTACTACTGCAACAGTTTTGTCATTGCAACTCCTCTGAAACCACACAACAGAATTCATGAAACTTTGTAGATAATAAGGACATACTATGTAGATGTGCATATTGACAGAAAATTATGATTCAATTTTTTTTTCTTAAACAATTTTCTTTTCTTACACTTATTTCATTTCTCCAATGACAATGTGGGGACGTGGGGTATGTGAGTGCGCTAACTAAGGTTCTTTAATTCTTATTATTTTTATTTTTAAAATTGATTTTAATATTTGCACACAATAATTTTTTTAATAAAACAAATATCTTATCCTTTTTGAAAGGCAATAATTAGATATTTTTGCACTGTAACTAAGTGGGGAGAATTTTTCATTTGTTTGACCCCTTCTGTCCGTCATTCCTTCCTTAGCTGTTCAACTAAATTTAAATGACAGTACATATTTTGTGTAATCCTGTTACAGTTTTCAACCCAGATCCCTGAATATTTACTGATTGATTACATAAATATATTTGATATTTTTTAAAGGAAAATTTATCTTTTCCAGACAAAAGGTTGGCAATTTGATAATTTCAGTCAAAGGAGAAGGTCCGGTAAGGACCGATTTTGGCCTCAAATTTCAGTTTCATCTGACGAAAGATAATGACCACTTTTTAAACACTTAAGTGTCTATTTCATTTGTTTCAATTATTTTTTGTTAAAGATTTTAACTCATTTAGTCTTAAAAAACGATCCGATTTAAGCTAAAATATGAAAAATCTACCAAATATGCGAAAAAATGTCACTTTTTAGATGTTTTTTGTCAAAAATGAAAGTGGCCGCATCCGTGTTCATCCACAATCTTTATATATGTTATGTATTATCATCAAATACAACTTCCATTTTAATATTTTTGATGAACACGAATGCGGCCACTTTCGTTTTACACGGAAACCGTCTACTATTTAACTAAAATGCTTGAATTTTGATGATTTCAGGAATTAAGCATGACTTAATGGTGCTAGTACTCAATATATGTGCATTGGTTTGCCAAAAACAGCCAATATTTATGTAGCAGAACCATTCTACTATCAAATAAATAACTAAAAGTTTACATTTTAACAATTTTGTAAAACTGCTATATTTTGGGGCCAAAAAGGACTCTTACCGGACCTACTCCTTTTAAAAGGACAGTGCTATATTTGTTTCAATCTGGGTCTTTAGAGCTTTAGGAACAATTACATTTTGGGACCTTTAAAGGTTTGCATCATCCATAACAACAGTTGTTTCTTATTAATTTTACATTATAGGTTTTATAACACAAAGACTTTTTCCCAATTTTATAACATGACCTTGTCAGCTATTGCCATCAATTGTCTCCTTGTTCATCGTTGTAAAAAAAAATTAAAAAAAAATCTCAGAAACTACTGGAATGTTGCTAAACTTTGCCTGAATGTTCCTGATGATATCAGGTTTAAAAGTGTTTATAGGAATTCAATCTATCAACAAACTTTTGCTATAAAAAGACTTTTGGGTAAAATGAAGTTCTTGGCCTATATTTCTCAAAAACTAAAGCAGTTAGACTGTAAATGATCTGTCTTATAAAAATAACATTTGACAACCATCATAGAGTATTGCCCCTGATTTTTTTTGGATTTTTTTGCACATTTCACATTTTTTGGTGATTGGTAATTTTAATCAGTAAAAATGTCCTTAACAGTAAGATCTACAAATATGTTAACAAAGACGAAATCATCAATTAAATTAACCCCTTATAGAAGTTATTGCCTGAGAAAAAAACTTTTTTTCTTCTCTTTTTTGTTGATACTATCATAAATAGAGGGATATTATAGAAGAAAACTTTTTCAGCATAATAAGATCTACATTGTCTCTTTATAGGAGTCCAATTGCCTTTTAAAATGTTCATCAAAGTAAAATCTACAAAAACGACAATGGACGTAATGGACTTCTCTGTAGATTTTGTCTTGCTGATCTTTTTTTTTTTTTTCAAATTGTCTATCTACATATCTGTTTATTATAATTTTCAAGACAAAAGGCAAGAATGAAGAAAATTTGGTTAATTTTTAATTTAAATGCAATTGTCCTACAACAAGATGTCTGTGACTTAAATGTAAATGGGCAGTTAAATATTAGTAGGTAGATCAGAAAAATGTTCAAATAATAAGATTTAGTCTCTACAAATGTGTCAACAGGTAAGAAAAGAAATCAATTAGTGTGGATTCATTATTATTCGTAGGATACCTATTTTCGTGGATGCAAGTGAACCACAAAATTAAATATTCAACAAATGACAAACTTTCTATAGGCTTGCATGAAAACTTTTGCAAAACCATGATATTAAATATCCACGACCATTTAAGTTTTCCTTAATCCACGAAAATTGGTACCCACGAAAATAAATGAATCCACAGTAACCCCTTATAAAATGAAAGGATGTTGAAATTTTCATGTTTTTTGGGGTGTGAAATCTGTCAATAGTTTGTTGGCTAATTACTCCTACAGATTGCAGAACTTTGATAGTATACCAATTTCTGTGCTGTACATATACTTATGATGTGCATATTTATTATTATATGGACTAATTTTTTCTTTTCCACAAATGATAGGATGCTGATTTGTTATTGACTAAGGAAATAAATGAGCTATAGTAATATTCTTTCAAAACCCCAAACCCTTTCGTTTTATTTCCCTTATAAAAGGAAATTTAAAAAAAAATGTTATCTTACATTTGAGTTACATACATGATACTGTACAATTATCAGATATAAGAGTATATCAGCTAATAGAATAGGAATATTAATGAAAATCCTGATAAAACCATGCACAATCAGATATTCTAATGTTTTTACAACAGCAAATGAACCCAGTAGTAATTATGTATAATCTTGCAGATAAGAATATTATTTTTTAACTTAATAAAAAGAAACTATTTCTAAATAAAAAAAAAAATTTATTCATTGTCTTCCTTTGTAACGTGGATTGAATTTTGAATAGTTTGCTTTTATTTAAAATAAATTAATAAAAGTGTAGTCAGTACCTTGGAGAAATTTTGATTAGATTCTGTGTTGAAAGAATCCGAGCATTCTGACATTTGTTAGATATAATTATGTAACATGTGCAGGTGGACCACATGTCATATAGTATACCACATGTCATAGTATACCACATACATATGGACCACATGTCATATAGTATACCACATGTCATATAGTATACCACATGTCATATAGTATACCACATGTCATATAGTATACCACATGTCATAGTATACCACATACATATGGACCACATGTCATATAGTATACCACATGTCATATAGTATACCACATGTCATATAGTATACCACATGTCATATAGTATACCACATGTCATAGTATACCACATACATATGGACCACATGTCATATAGTATACCACATGTCATATAGTATACCACATGTCATAGTATACCACATACATATGGACCACATGTCATATAGTATACCACATGTCATATAGTATACCACATGTCATAGTATACCACATACATATGGACCACATGTCATATAGTATACCACATGTCATATAGTATACCACATATATATGGATACAACTTCGTTTATGGAACAAATAGAGACACAAACTAGGGATGGTAGATATTTATTCATAAACATATAATAGACTATTTGATTTATTTAATAAACACAGGACTCAAAAGCAGTAAAAAATATAAGCTGATCATTTTTGATACATACATTGTGGTTATGTTCAGAAGAAATCTCCCTGTCCCTATATAGCAGTAGACAGGGCTTGTAACATTCCAGGATAAGGTCAAGCTCATAAATTGCAGAGGCTTACATAATGAATATATGTTTATGGTCTAATCAGATATAGGGAAATGTGATTTTATTTTTGGCTAACATTTTGAGTATCTGATTTGCTGAAGTCTATTGTATTTGATGAAATTATGGTTGTTGGTTTCTTGGTTTGTCTGACTTACTCCTATGAATATCAAGAATTTTTTTTTATATTATATGCAGTGTTCCCATGATACCTTGATACAGTCATTTCTGGAATGCTCTTAAAATTGACAAAAATGACCAAAAAAGAATGAATCCAAATGTTTTGTTACAGGTTTTAAAGTTTCATTTATTACCCTTAAGCAATTCTGTGTCTACTTCAGAATCATTTGTTTAAGGTAGTTTTTTTAGGACTGTGATTAAAGCATTTTAGTTGCTACCATAATCAAGCTTACAGTCAAAAGTAACTTATTAAATCTAAATTTAATTTGCCATAAAAAAACCACCACATTAATCAAATTGAAAGCTATCTGCTTGTAGCCTTGCACACAACTATTATTTTTAATTGATTTTAACATTACATTTGTATGGGAATTTTTAAGCTTTAATGATATTCATACATGCATGTTCATATTCAGTGTAGATATCGGTTTCTTCATATTATAAGAGTGGGGTAACCAAAGCTATCTGACAGGTTTAACTCTTTCAAAAACACTTAAGATGCTGTGGGGAGCTCATACTCAGCTGTCACTAAACTGTCTAAGGTGTCAATTTTCAATTACTCAAAAGGAGAAATCTCCACTTCACAAAATAATTTGTAGTTAAGTTTTATATTGCCAATGATTTGGTGGAGAGGTTTTGTTCCTTTATTTAAAGTAACACTCATTTTCCCATTTACAATCCATACAGTTGACAAAAGTAGAAGAAGTGTATAAAAAAAGTGATACCATGGCTAAAGACTTGCGACTAGAGGAAAAAATTACCCAGAAATTAGAAGCATCAGAAGAGAACAGAAATGCTAAGATCCAAGCCCAGCTTACCCGCCTTAGAAATCATGTAAGATATTGATAAATTCTTTTAGGTTTTAATCAAGCCCACCAAAACCAGTAGGACCATTTTAGGTTATTGGCCTGTTGTCTGTATGCTACAAATTTATTTTCTGAAACAAACAAGTTGGCGTATCCCAGAGTGGAACAAAAAGGACCTCATTGGAAATGCATTTTTTTAAAAGCTTTTTCTTGTAAACTGTTTTAACAGTTATATTTTATGTTGTTCATTGCTTGTTTTCAAATCTTTTTTGAGCAAAATCTGTTAAAATTACAATTTTATATACAATTCCAAAACATGTCATTTTATTTGTCAATGAAATTTGCAGGCAAAACATATTGAAGATGTGTGCAAGGCTAGTGAAAATATAGGCAAAATATCAGAGGAGAAAATCATTCTAAAAATGGAAAATGCCCTGAAAAATCGTGAGGAATATTACAGAGCCCTACAAGATCGCTTGAAGGAACATGTAAGAATGATTTTAAAAAGTGTTAGACATTTGTATTTTACATAAGAAGCTGGAACCATTAAATGTTAGAATTTTATAGTATAAGAAGAGTGGTAGCACATAACATTTTGTGTTTTAACCAACTGTTAGTATTTAGTTCTTTTCTATACCCCACACAACAAAGTTGCATAGGTTATTTTTTTTTACCCTTTTCTTTCTAATTACTTGGTTGTTGTCAGGAAAGCCCCTTCATTTTTGGTCTGATCCCCCTTTATAATGGCGGTTTCAAATCATCAAACCCCTGGATTAGTTTGATAGTCTGAAATCTGAAACCATTGTTGATAGCCTTTACATCAAAGTCATTTGATAATAACTGAAGACTTTACAATAAACTTTTTGGAATCTACAGGCCGAAGCTGAATGTTACGAAAATTTTAGTTCGATTGTAGGCCTGTAGAGGTGATTTTTACAGGCCCAACCACATTTTACATGCTTGGACTTAGCTGTGGTTGAATGCAAAGACTGTGTCAGAAATGAACACAGTTTAAATTTTTGTATTAGTAACCAAAAGCCACTATCTCCCTGGGGTATTAATTTGGTGGGCCTTTTGGATAATATAATTTGTAATATATTGAAACTGTTCGTTTCTTTTTTTTAAGAAAAGACAATCAATATCCCGACAAAAACACACTGACTTCAAAGAGATTTTATTATTAATAAGAAACAACAAAATATGCCCAGAATAAAGCTATCATGTGAGAATTTAAAGACTAACCATGTTATGAATTGAACATCAATCAGATTCATATTGTAAAAGGAGAAAATTAGTCGCAGGAGTTATTTTTGCTTATTTAATTTTCATGTAAAATGCTTTAACAATATCCCCAATGTGAATAATTTGTATGAAACAACAATATTAATGTGGTGCACTTTTAGTTAAATGCATGCATTAAACCGACATGAACACTAGTTCATTGAAACAGCAAAATAATCGACTTGCTAATAGATTTATCTGTACAATAGAAGTCTAGACCACTCCAGTCTAAACTCTAGATCAGGTGATTTTATAAAGTAATAAAATTATGTAATATAACAAAGAAAGGACAAATGAATTATTGATTTTTTTCAGGAAAAGAAGATAGAGGAAGTTCGTCGGAATAAGATGTCAATTTCAACAGGTTCAGTCCAGTAAACCACTGCTCATTTGACTTCTTGACGTTTACACGGAACATTTCATAACATCAATTTTTGACCAAATTCTTATTTGCAGTTTGCCATTTTTATTTGCTAAAATTTTGATATATTTGTTGTAATGAGTAGCATTGCATTATTTGAATAGATATTGCTATGTATTTGCACAATGTGAGTACACGTTGAATTAAAGTAAGAATTGTTCAGTAAATGTGCACAAGACAGTTTTCGATAACATCTGAAGGGAATTCTTTTACATCACCCAAAGTTTCATACCAAAAGCCAGATCTAAAATACTCTTGATTTTACAAGGAAATGATACTAAAATCTAATCTTTCAGCTAAATAAAAAGAAACAAAGTCATATGGAAACTCAACCAATTACATGTACATGTATTTCTTTGGATAGGCAAAGTTAAATCTTCAGAAGTATGCTGATTTGTGTATTATTGAAACTGTTTTCAAACAGCAGTAGTCAGACAAATGCCTATAACAAATATATTGCACAATTACAAACACATACGGATTCTTACGATTTTTGTAATAAAAGGTATTCTTGATTATTGGAACAGTGGATTCACTATTTTTATATTGTATGAATAAACTAATTTTTGTGGAGTTCATAAGAACATGTAAACTACTAATTCAAGTATTCAACAAATGCAAATTCCTTAACAAGAACAAGGAAATAAGAATCCATCATAATTGTGAACTCACAAAATGTGTTTTTTGTATAACAATGAAAATTTGTATCAATTAAAATGAATGAATCCTCCTTGTTTATCTTCTTTAGATTTTAATTTGATTTTCTCAAGTTCTTGAGTTGACAACAATGAGAAGGAGTAAGGATGAATGGATGGATTGTTGATATTCGTCAAGTGGCAAATGTTACAGAAAAATAATATGTGGTATGATTGCCAATGAGACAACCCTCCACCTAATGACATAGATATTTACAACTATAGATCACTGTATGACCTATAACAATGAGCAAAACCCATACCTACTGCTTAGTCAGCTATAAAAGACTGAAATGACTAAGAAAAGAAAGGCTCATCAGGACAAGAACATGTTGATACGATATTCATGAGAATATGGACCCTGCTTTATACTAAACCATCAGGCTGAGGGTTTTGTTGGGGGCTAGTTCACACAGTAACTGTTTGTAGTAGACTTGTTATCAAGATAGCAAGCTAATCAGCCTTTTCTCTTACTCCTAAATGCAACATGCTTAGTGGAGTAGCAATTTTCAGATAGGTGTAATTGTCCAAAATGGTGTTATGTTTCTTACAGTGCGCTTGTCAATCATACTTTTTGACAATTGGACAGGGTTCACCTGATCTTGATTTCATTTCATGGTTCAGTGATCAGTTATTCAACTATAGTGATTACGTGAGAATGTACCAAGATGCCAAACAAAAACTATTATTGTGGGAAAATTAAATTTCTATGGAAAAATCTGTTAATGGTTTTTGTCGAGCCTGCAAACTCGACATAGGGATAGTGATCCAGCAGAGGAGTTAACTTATTTATAAAAAGCTCAAATTTTAGTAGGTGGAAGACCTGATTGCTTTATTCTTTGTTTATAGATGCCTTATGTTTCGAAGTTTCTGTCTGTCATATGTTCATTGTCCTTGACCTCATTTTCATGGTTTAGTGACCACTTGAAAAAAAGTTAAGATTTTTTGTAATGTTAATTTCTCTCTTATTATGAGTAATAGGATATCTATATTTGGTATGTGCGTACCTTGCAAGGTCATCATGCCTGGCAGACAGTTTTCACTTGACCTCAACCTCCTTTCATCGATCAGTGAACAAGGTTTAAGTTTTGGTGGTCAAGTCCATATCTCAGATACTATAAGGAATAGCTCTAGTATATTTGGTATATGGAAGTATTGTCAACTGGCAGGTGTCATCTGACCTTGACCTAATTTTCATGGTTCATTGATTATAGTTTTTGTGTTTTAGTCTGTTTTTGTGGAGCCTTCGACTTAAGTCGAAAAAGCGAGACTAAGGGATCCTACATTCTGTCGGCATCATCGGCTGCGGCGTCCACAAATATTCACTCTGTGGTTTTTTAATAACTTTCTTAAACTATCCTCGGTTTATACCAAACTTGGACAGAAGTTTGTTTATGATCATAAGATAGTATCCAGGAGTAAATTTTGTAAAAAATAAATCCGTTTTTCCGTATTTTACTTTCAAATGGACTTAGATTTTCTGCCAGGAAACAACACTTTCACTCTGTGGTTAAAGTTTTTAAACTTTTAATAACTTTCTTATACTATTTTGGATTTGTACCAAACTTAGACAGAAGCTTGTTTATGATCAAAAGCTAGTATCCAGAGGAATATTTTTATTGATTTTTTTCCTCATTTTTGTTATGCTGTGATTAACAGCAAAAGTAGGCGAGACACTGGGTTCCATGGAACTCTTACGAATTTTTCTTATACTGTATGCTATATCCTATTAGGTCTACTATATTTGGTGTATGGAATGATTGCAAGGTGTACATGTCCAACTGGCAGGTGTCACTTGACTTCATTTTCAATGTTCAGTGGTCAAAATAGAGTTTTTTAGTTTTTTTTCTAATACTATGTATGCAATAGGTCAACTATATTGGTGTATGGAACTATTTTATGATGTACATGTCATTCTCGCAGGTTAAATTTGACCTTGACCACATTTTCACAGTCCATTGCTCATTGTTAAGTTTGGTTTTTTTTTGTCGAGCCTTCAACTTTTGTCGAAATAGCAAGACATAGCCATCGTACTTCTGTCGACGTCGTCCACAAATATTCACTCTGTGGTTAAAGGTTTTGAAATTTTAACTCCTTTCTGAAACTATCCTGGATTTCTATCAAACTTGGACAGATACTTGTTTCATAAGATTATATCCAGAAGTAAATTTTGAAAAAAAAAATTACTGTTTTTCCGTATTTTACTTATAAATGGACTTTTTTTCAGTTTTACACTTGTAATTTTGGGGCCCTTTATAGCTTGTTGTTCGGTGTGAGCCAAGGCTCAGTGTTGAAGGCCGTACCTTGACCTATAATGGTTTACTTTTATAAATTGTTATTTGGATGGAGAGTTGTCTCATTGGCACTCATACCACATCTTCCTATACCTATTAGTTTTTCTGCCAGGAAACATTACATTCACTCTGTGGTTAGAGTTTTTATAATTTTAACAACTTTCTTAAACTAACCTGGGTTATCTTTCAAGAACTCCTGAACAGAAAAAGTGAAAATCGCCATTATTTAACTTGACCTCAATTTTGTCATCAGTAACAACATATTTAAAGGAGTAGGTCCGGTAAGGGCCGATTTTGGCCTCGGGTTCATCTAACGAAAGATTTTGGGACACTTTTTAAACACTTAAGTGTCTATTTCAATTGATTGGATTAGTTTATGTGAAATTTTTTAACTGATTTAGTCATTTAAACGCTCTGATTCAAGCTGAAATAAGAAAATCTATCAAATATGCCAAAAAATGTCACTTTTCAGATGGTTTGTGTCAAAAATGAAAGTGGCCGCATCCGTGTTCATCCTCAACCTTTATATATGTTATGTATTATCATCAAATACAACTTACATTTCAATATTATGAATGAACACGAATGCGACCACTTTCATTAAAGACGGAAACCATCTCAAATTTAACTAAAATGCTAAAATTGTGAAGATTTCAGTAATATAGCATGACTTAGGGACGACATCAAAAGATCGATGTAGGATAAAAAACTTAAATCAAATAGTTTGGGGGGGTCAACATTGCTGCAAGTTTTGTTAATCCAAAATCGATTTTACATATAAACATATAGGTAAATCACAAAGGGGGGGGGGGGGGGGGGGGGGTCAGTGAAAAAACTATGTGAATTAAGTTTATTATCCTACATTGAACTTTTGATGTTGTCCCTTAATGATGCTAGTAACCGATATATGTACATTGTATTGTCAAAAACAGCCCATATTTATGTAGCAGAAGCATTCTACTTTCCAATAAATAGCTAAAAGATTACATTTTCACAATTTTGTTAAACTGCTATATTTTGGGGCCAAAAAGGGGTCTTACTGAATCTACACCTTTGAAAAGCATTGGTTGAACAGTTCATGAGTAAATACATGGACACGACTGGAAACACCATTTTTCAATCTTTCTAGAACCATAACTCCTGAACAGTAAGTCAAAATCGTCATTATTGAACTTGACCTCCATTTCGTCATTAGTAACAAAATATTCAAATTTTTAAAGCTTTGGTTGAACAGTTCATAAGTAAATGTACATGCCCAAATCAATAACCGACATTTTTGTCACAAAAATCCAGTTAAAAAAAGGATTCAGAGGAAATTTTTTTTAATAAAATTTTTTTCCACATATTTGTTGAGCCTGCGATAAACAGCAGTAGTAGGCAAGACACTGCGTTCCGCGGAACCCTTACAAATTTGTTGCAAGCAATAGGTCAACTATGTTTGTTGTATCGATGGATTGTATGCTGTACATGTCTGCCTGGCATGGTTCATCCGACCTTGACCTCATTTTTATGGTTCATTGGCAATGTTTAGTTCTCTTTGTTAAGCTATTTAGTGTATTGAATAATTGTAAGGTGTGCATGTATTTCTCATTGGTTTATATGACCTTGACCTCATTGTCTTTGCTCATGTTAAGTTAAATGTGATAGTTGTAGTTAAGCTTTATATTTAGGACTATCAACATAATATCAATGGTAAATAAAGGAGGAGAGACATGTGTGCACTCTTGTTGATAAGAATAGTGCCCTTCATACCTGCTTTTTCCTGGGTTATTTTCGTGTGTGGGGAAACGTTTTTTAAAGATTTGTTGAGTGAAATGACATATTTATAGGTTTCATAATGAGTGAAAATGAGAAATCACTTGATCACTATTTAAATTAAATAACCAGACTTGATATCAAAAGATATCCAATTCTCACAAGTTGTTAAACATTTTTCTCTTATGGTCAATACTCGCTAAATTAAACATTCTGCAAATCATTGATCTAGTCTTTTGCACATTCCGGTATGATGTCGTATGTCCTTTTTTAAAGACTTTTTACAATCTAAAATGAGATTATCAGGAAAAAGTGTGAATGTTTTGTATGTTGTTGACGAAATCACATATGTCTATAAACTAGTTTTCTGTAACTGAGAGTACTTTTTGTTGTTTTCAGTGGTTTTTGCAGATCCAAGGAGTCGGGTCATTTCCAACTGTTTTTTTTTGTTTGTTCTTGTGTTAGCTGTCATTTGTTGGGAAGGGTTAAGCACTCACAGAAAGGCTTGACCTGAATAATATATATGCTCCTGTCCCAAATCAATAGCCTGTGATTCAGTGATTGTTATTTGTTGCTGTCATAATTTCATCAATCAGATCTTTGGGTTTTTAATTTGAATTGTTTTGAATTGTCATGACAGGGTATTTTATTGCTGGCTATACAGTTTAGGTTTTGCTCATTTTTAAAGGCCGTAACATTACTTTTAGCTGCATATATCCATGTCATTTGAACTCTGATGCATAGTTGTCTCATTTGCAATCATACCAAATCTTCATATTTTATATAAGTAAATTGTTGATGAAAAAAATATCAAATCTATATAAAAGTTTTGAACGATATGAATGTATTCAGATTTGTACTAAATATTAAGCGGCATTGATTTATAGTTCCTTCAGAAAAAGACTCTCAGAGGCAAATGGACAACAGATGCTTAGTGATAGTAACATCTCACACAGAATCTTTGGGTAGGGCCAGATACATAAAAAAGAAATAGGAATTTGCATAGGGTTTATTATTTCTTAAAATGAAAGATTTGATTTCTACTTCAAAAACTGCTATAAAATTACATAAAACTCGCTATTTACTTTGTTCACTTACTAAAATTTTTCTTGTAAATATATCAAAGTCAATAAAACACTTACATAACAATCTTTGGTTTTATAACTAATTTTTTAAAATGGTATACAAAAAAACAACAATGAATCTTATTAAAATTTAACAATAGCAAATTACAAAGGCACATATGGTATTCGTTTTATTCTCTCTTTAGTCTAGCTTAATTTAATATACACTCAGTGAATTCAAAGATTCAAAAATATTTCAAAATATTTCAAAACATTAAACTTCCAAGATCATGCAATATATTTATACTCCAAATGAGCAAGCATTGACTAATATTAGGTTTGTAGCTTTGTTATTCTGGTAGAAGGCATTTATTAAATTAAATAACACACATGATTGTCAAGAAGCAGTACCATATTAATCGACAAACAGAATTTAAAAGTATTCAAATCTTGTTTATACAAGTTAATTTTAATAAGTCAAGGAGGGGGGTATTTTGATTGAAGCTCTTTTTATTTAAAAAACGGTTCATATAAAAATGCATGTGTAGTCTTGGTATAAAAATCAATTTAATGTGTAAAAAAAACAACTAGGTAAATTTTTATTAAAAAATGGAACTGTCAATTAGAATCTGACAGTAAAACTGCATCTGGTTTAGATTCACCAATGGAAAAACATGAGTTGCATTTTTTTTTGCAGATAAAACCCAAATTTCATATCTTTTCCAGTTGCAAGATCAGGAAATGGAACAAGGAAGGATTTAATGCTATGATAAAACTGCATTTTGATGTGATTACTGGACTGATTGTTAAAATCACACAATACATATTATTTGTGCATTGTAGTTTGAGGCTTTTTCAAATTGAGAGAATAAAATTTAATAGCAAAACAGGACAAAAATAGAAAATATATAGACTTGACACAGTTTGTTTTTTTGGCTATCTATTTTTTATGTCAGTTCTAAAAATAATTTGTTATAAAATCTGCCTAAAATAATCATCTGCACTTGAGAGGGTCATCACCATAGTAACAACTCAACGAGATAACAATCATAATTGACAACTTTCAATCTAGTCTGGAAATTTGTATTTCCCACCAAAAGTGAACATAAAATATTGTTATTTAGATTTGAATTTAAGTTATCTGGATTTCTTAGTTTTAACTTGTTGATTATAATATAAAATGATTATAAATTACATTAATTGTAGTATAAATATCAAAAATATTGTATGCTTAAATAAAATTGCAACCTTTAAAAATAAACTAAATAAGCAATAGTATTCAAATAAGATAAATTTTTTACAACCTTTGTTAAAAAAATTTAATGAAACTCTTCTATATTATACTGTTAGGATTGATTGATATGAATTATAAATTTTTGACCGAAATTTTTTTGACCGAAATACACATGAAGACAGAAACTTTTACAACAAAAATCTAAAATTCCAACGGACATATAAAAACAACACAGAACTATTACAAATCCACATAAATGTAAATACATATGACTTTAATAAAAGCATCTCTACATAAAAATATTTACATGTATATATATACCTAAATGGTCATTAATAAAGAAATACAATAAAATCACAACTAGAGGTCTCAAGGAACCATAAACATTCATACAGCATATGTGTTACATTCAGGCTTTTATGATAATTCAATAATGAGGACTACAAAAGAATAAAAAACATCCAACATTTGATACTAATAGGTTGTGTAACAACAAAATGTGTAGTTGGAAATTATGTTTTCTTTGACTGTGGCCAAGTTTGGTTCAGTAACAGATTAAGAAATTTGGTTACCAAAGAAATATCATCAAAACATCAATCCTGCAATTTTTTTCTTGTTGTCATAGTTTAAAAAAAATAATGGACGCCAAGTAATAGATCAATAATTGACAATGGCACTGTAAATGGAATTCAAAATAAAACAGAAAGGGCATAAAATTTATGACCAAAATTAAAACAAAAGTTTTGATTCTGGTAGTTGTCCCAATAGGGCTCCCTTAAATTATATACATTATTGATGAGGCAACACACAAGACTAAGGTTTTCTATAAAAGCACAAGGCGGGAAAAACTGTAAGAATCTGGGAACATAAGTCACACTTTCTAACCATACCAAATGTGTACTGTATTGGTGTATATAGGTAAGGGTACGAATTCTCACCAAAAAAACATTTTGGTCACAGTTACAATTGAGGGAAAGCTCCATAGTGATTACAAAATACATTCTCTTCAGTGTGGGAGTGCATATGTATGACATTATTATAACATCATTAATAAAGAAACTTATGAAATTTTGTCAGTTTTGAATAAGCTTTTTCAAAAATAAATCTGCTAAAAAGGTGTTACAATACCATGACAGAATTTTCACTGATTATTTGTGACCTTCTTTAATTTTCAGAGGAATAATGTCAAGATCTAATTTAATTTCTAGTTATTTTGTGATCTCTTTTCAGTCCTTTTCATTAAAAGTAAACAAAAGCAGTATTTCTATTCTTTGCACTGTGACCAGGAATAGTTTTATGGGGTTTTGTGGACGTAAAACAAATATTATCACAAAAATATCAGAGTCTAAAACTCTGAAAAATGAAAACAAAAACAATAATGTCAGCACCATATTATAAATATTGTTCAATGATTTTACTGAAATATAATCATGTAACACAGTTTGAGAAAATATTGGCACATTTGTATAATAATGAGTATATGAATCTAATATACACGAGATTAATAACCATGAAATACAACCTGGATAGATATAAATCTAATTCACATGTATATCTAACCTACATTTGTATATAATATCAGGAAAGCTTTAAATACAATGGTACATGCAATAAGTTATCATAATTGTAAAACAAATATGCAGATCTGTCAATTGGTTACAGCCCTTTTAAAACTTTATTACCACTAAATATGTATGGCAACTATGTTTTACATTTATAATACTCCCTGGATTTCTTTGTTATAACTTGCAGATAAATTGTCATATTTCTGTTTAATTCATCTATGTTATCTGCTAATTGATTTAAAGTCATTTCATTTTTGTTGAAATCTTCTTGCATTTCTGAAAATAAATACAAAAAAAATATACATTTTGAAACATATTCCCGTACATACAATAATAGCTTGTGCAATCACAGTACATTTATGCTTAGGTAAACAATGAAAATATCACTCAAATATATTTGGTGCATCTGATTAGCTTTCAAAGGATTTACCTTTATCCTGATTTTCAAATCCACAGATGTATATTTTCAGGAAACTTACGACTTAACGACTATTTCAATAAATGAGACCTTAAGAGACTGCTAAAATCCACCAAAGGTCAACGTTGCCTGAGGGATTTTCAAAAGGTAATTATTAATCATATTTAGTATGATGGGAAGAATAGACAGTGGTATATCATAATATAGGTGTATCAAAATTGCTAACATGATACAATACAAAATAATCAAGCTGCAGACCAAATATAAAATCAGTCCTTTCAAAGGGGGTCTCATTGGGGGGTTCAGATCCTGGATCCCGCTTACACTATGTACGTAAGCAATTCTCATTTTTTTTGTCATTTCCCATTTCACGACACAATAATTTGACTTTCTCGTGTCACACTTACAAAAAAATCGGCAATCCCGTGTCATGCTTAGACCACAATGAGACCCACTTCAAGGAAGTCAAGAAAACTTGGAAAGAAATTGTCTACCCAAGTTCTTTTAGATGACAAGACAGAGAGTGTTAAGAAGTTACTATACCTGCTGTTGTCGGTGCGAACCGATAACAATACAAATAATGATATCTAACGAACTACTATAATGTGAAATCAAAAGGGGTTATTTGAAACTTCTTTAAAATATCTTTATCATACTAGAATTCAAGTGGCCTAAAAAGTGGCATTATTTTTGTTCTCATGCATGAAACAATTTACATACTTCTGAGTTTGTCTAATTTATTTGTTGTCTCCCCTGCTAATCTGTCAGCTCTATCCTTTAGATCTTGTGCCTTAGCTCTGGCTGCCTTGGTAAGATTATAACGAGAATCTAGCTGTGATGCAGTTGGACTGTAGTCCATTTCAAGTTCAGTAGCTCTCTGTAAACATAAACATCAATTAAACAAAAATCTTGAATTTAATGTCTTACAAATCTGTTACTTGCATTAAGAAGATCACATATCCTATGCATGGATCATTTCCAAAGCATTGAACACATCATTCTCTATAATAAGAATATCTGTATAACTGTAGTGTAATAACCAAAGGTTGCATGTAACTCATGTATCATGAAAACAGCAAAGCACCCGATGCCTTAAAGTATAGGATCGTGCTATAGCAAAACAATTTTTTAATTTGTTTTTTGTTGTTGTAAAAACAAGATAATCTAATAATGTTGATAAGGAGACAGAATATGGTAAATTTGTCATATAATAAAAAATCTGATATTAAAGGTTCACATTTTGGCCATATATCTAGTAATTTTGAATAAAGCAACTTCCAGCCTTTCCAGATTACATTTCACACCATGTCGTTACTCATACTAAGAGTCCTCAATTAACAAGTACTAATTAACAAAGTATATGTATAGATTATAACATGGCATTTTTCATATCATATGATTAAAATATCTTATATACATATATACATTATTTATGAAATGCTGCATCAATCGACTTTTTTTTTTATAAAGAAAATAAATCTTTTTCCTTTCAAAGAAGCAAGAGCATAAAAAATATTTATCTTATTTGGTAATATCCAAAATTTAAGGAAATTCAAATGATTAACAATGAAAAGAGGATGTCTAGGATAAGTATACCAGACTTATTAATTTTTTTTTTATTATCTAAAACTGAAAAGCACAGAATTTCATTATCTGTGTAAGAAAATGATTTAAAAGATTTCTATACTTGTCATACATTTCTTTTAAGAATTCAAATTGATTACAAACCGTTTCAGCTATCATAGCAGTCTCACTAGCTCGTTGTGCAGCGTCTTCAGCTTGTTTTACTTTGATGTCATTTTCAATGTATTTTTTTCGTAAAGCTTCCAGTCTTATTTTCAACAGTTCTATTGCTTTCAGTGACGTATCGGATTTTTCACTTGCAGCAGATGTCTCTGATTCAATCTAATAAATGAAAGAGAATTACTATTACTCATACAAATCTGCATTCAATAATATAAATAAAATTTGTAAGGGTTCAGCAGAACCCAGTGTCTCGCCTACTTTTGCTGTAAATTGCAGGCTCAACAAAATTGAGGGAAAAAATCAATAAAAATATTCCGCTTGATACTATCTTTTGATTGTAAGAAGCTTTTGTCCAAGTTTGGTAAAAATCCAGGATAGTTTATGCATACCTGCCAACTTTTGAAAATGCCCATGGGGGTTTTAGCGCGCGATAACAATTTCAAAGGTTACAATTCTTTGCAATGACTATTTTGGGCGTGCTGTTTTGTAGACTAGAAAAAGTGTCATTTTTGTAAGATGAGCTTACATGACCTTTTTCTTAAGTTTATTTGCATGATTCTAGTTATTATATCAGCAGAAAATATGAAC
This sequence comes from Mytilus trossulus, assembly GCF_036588685.1. Taxonomy (NCBI): domain Eukaryota; kingdom Metazoa; phylum Mollusca; class Bivalvia; order Mytilida; family Mytilidae; genus Mytilus; species Mytilus trossulus. The sequence continues at coordinate 44,262,324 of NC_086373.1, forward strand.
ATGTAGCTGTAAAACCAGGAATTATTTTAATGAGTTAGGATTCTAAATAGTTGTTGATAATTCTAATTTAAAATTATACACAAAAAAGGACCTTTTATCAGGTTGGGAACGACACCTAGAGACCCCCCCTCAATGTTAGGACATTAAAAAACACTTTTTAAGTACAAATGAGCACACATTCATATTATTTGAAGAAACTTTTCCCAAAGAACTATACATCTTATGATCTATCTGGTATTATATGGTCCATGTGAAAAATAATGAATAGTACATTATTATATACTTTAAATGATTGAATACATACATAAAATAATGTTACAAGTGTACATGTAATGTCAATAAATTATTGAATAAACTACTATTTATTATCTTCATGGCAGTACTGCATCATTGAAGTTTGTCAATCAGCCATGCTTTTATTCTTATTCTGTGTAAGAACCTTCTTGCTGTTGAAAAATCATTTGCCATGTTAACGTTTTTACAATTCTGACCAACAATACAACACAAGTTCAATATCTAGCATGTTAAAATCATCTTGAGAGAAAACGTTTTTGATTGGCTGATTAATTGATCACGAGAAACACACAATTTGATTGGCTGAACACGATTTTCCTCCACTGATCACAGTTCAAAATCGGGAACAACAATATTTTTCGTGTAGATTTTCACCAAATCGTGTTTTAGAGGGTTTTTCAGGAACACGATCGTGCAATCCTGACAAAGGGTCAAAATCGTGTAGTACACACCTAAATCGTGAAAGTTGGCAGGTATGTTTATGAATCTTATAAATGTTTTTAAAACTTTAACTGCAGACTGGATGTAATGTTAACTGGAAGTAAAACTAAGTCCATTTATAAGTAAAATACAGATACACAGGTACAAAATATTAACAAAATTTCCTTCTAGATACTAGCTTTTGATCATAAACAAGCTTCTGTCAAAGTTTGGTACAAATTAAAAATAGTAAAAGAAAGTTATCAAAGTTCTTAAAAATTTAACCACAGAGTGAATGTGTTGCTGGCAGAAAATCTAAGTCCATTTAAAGCAGAATAAGGAAAAAATGAATTTATCATTTTACAAAATTTACTTCTGGATACTATCTTATGATCATAAACAAGCTTCTGTACAAGTGTGGTACAAACCAAGGATAGTTTAAGAAAGTTATTAAAATTTTAAAACTTTAACCAGAGTGAATGTAATGTTTTCCCGCAGAAAAACTAAGTCCATTTATCAGTAAAATACGAAAAAAATGGAATTTTATTTTTATAAAATTTACTTCTGAATACTATCGAATTATCATAAACAAGCTTCTGTCCAAGTTTGGTAGAAATCCAGGATAGTTTAAGAAAGTTGTTAAAATTTTAAAAACTTTAACCACAGAGTGAATGTAATGTTTTCCTGCAGAAAAACTATGTCCATTTATAAGCAAAATACGGATAAAATGGAATTTTATTTTCACAAAATTTACTTCTGGATACTATCTTATGATCATAAACAAGCTTCTGTCTAAGTTTGGTAGAAATCCAGTATGGTTTAAGTAAGTTATTAAAATTTCAAAAACTTTAACCACAGAGTGAATATTTGTGGACGCCGCCGCCGACGGAATGTATGATCGCTTAGTCTTGCTTTTTCGACAAAAGTCGAAGGCTCAACAATTATATCACTAAATTTCTTCGTACTTGAACAAGACAAACTAGTGCATTCCTGGCTTAAATTGTAAAAATATGGTTACACAGTTGTTTTAATTATTCATAAACTTTTGGCAGAATTCTGTGTCACGCCTGGCATTGCTGCTGGCAGTGTAAAAGTGGAAATGTTGACTGTAAACTAGAGGCTCTAAAGAGCCTGTGTCGCTCACCTTGGTCTATGTGAATATTAAACAAAGGGCACAGATGGATTCATGATAAAATTGCGTTTTGGTGATAGTGATGTGTTTGTAGATCTTACTTTACTAAACATTCCTGCTGCTTACAATTATCTGTATCTATAATGAACTTGGTCAAGTTAGTTTCAGTGGAAAATGATAGTGAAAATTTACAAATTTATGAAAATTGTTAAAAATTGACTATAAAGGGCAATAACTCCTTAGGAGGTCAATTTACCATTTTGGTCATATTGACTTATTTGTAAATCTTACTCAGCTGAACATTGATGCTGTTTACAGTATCTCTATCTATAATAATATTCAAGATATTAACCAAAAACAGCAAAATTTCATTTAAATTACCAATTCAAGGGCAGCAACCTAACAACGGGTTGTCCGATTCATCTGAAAAATTTAGAGCAGATAGATCTTGACCTGAATAACAATTTAACCCCATGTCAGATTTGCTCTAAATGCTTTGGTTTTTGAGTTATAACCCAAAACTGCATTTTACCCCTATGTTCTATTTTTAGCCATGACGGCCATCTTGGATGGTTGGACAGGACACTGGACACAATTTTTAAACTAGATACCCCAATGATGATTGTGGCCAAGTTTGGTTAAATTTGACCCAGTAGTTTCAGAGAAGAAGATTTTTTTTAAAAATAACTAAGATCTACGAAAAATGGTTAACTAGAGGCTCTAAGGAGCCTGTGTCGCTCACCTTGGTGTATGTGCATATTAATCAAAGGACACAAATGGATTCATGACAAAATTGTATTTTGGTGATGGTGATGTATTTGAAGTTCTTACTTTACTGAACATTCTTGCTTCTTACAATTATATCTATAATGAACTTTGCCAATTAGTAACAGAGAAAATTATTTGGTAAAAATTTACATAAATTTACCAAATTAATGAAAATTGTTTAAAATTGACTGTAAAGGGCAATAACTCCTAAAGGGGTCAACTGACCATTTCGCTCATGTTGACTTATTTATAAATCCTACTTTGCTAAACATTATTGCTGTTTACAGTTTATCTCTATCTATAATAATATTCAAGATAATAACCCAAAAACAGCAAAATTTCCTCAAAATTACCAATTAAGGGGCAGCAACCCAACAACGGGTTGACCGATTTTCAGGGCAGATAGATCTTGACCTAATTAACACTTTCACCCCATGTCAAATTTCCTCTAAATGCTTTGGTTTTCGAGTTATAAGCCAAAAACTGCATTTTACCCCTATGTTCTATTTTTAGCCATGGCAGCCATCTTGGATGGTTGGCCGGGTCACCAGACACATTTTTGAAACTAAATACCCCAATGATGATTGTGGCCAAGTTTGGTTAAATTTGGCCCAGTAGTTTCAGAGGAGAAGATTTTTGTAAAAGTTAACGAGGTTTTTTAAAATAAAGTTTTTTTTCAGATACTAATTCTTGATCTTGAAGGCTAGCTTCTGTCTTAAGTTTCATTACAATCTATGAAGGTTTAAAAATCTTTCTCATGTCAAATAGTTCTAAACCCTTATAGGATTATATGAATTTTCCATAACACAGTTTGTAGATATTTTCGATACATGTACAAATAATGCTGGATAATCAGTACAATTTTAACAATGGAAGATGGTACAACAATGACTCCAGGCCATGTTAATATTGTAGAGTTTTGTTCATATACACAGACATTGCAGTCAGTTATGCAGTCTTCTCTCAACAATTAAAACAAATAAAATGATGTTGACCATAATCTATGTGCACAACTTTGTAAAGTGACTGCATTTCTATTATCCAGAGAAGAAGTATTTCCTTCTGAACCTGTTTTCTCTATTTACCTGTGTGAGGTCTGCTTCAGCATTGGTTATGTCTGCGTCAGCCTTATTAATGGCAACTGTAGCTAACTCCTGGGCAGATGTAGCTCCCTTCAAGTTGTCAAGAACATCCTGGGCTTTTCCTAGGATAGTATTTGCATCACCCCTACAATAATTAAGTTTTTTTTCAAATATAACCAAGCAATAATTTGTTTAGATATTACCAAAAAGATTATCTTTTTTTTATAATATAAAAATAAGGAGATGTGGAATAATTGCAAATGAAACCAGATGCTCCACAGGGTGCAATTTATACGATTGCAGAGGTCAAACCCTGAACATTGGGGCAAGTATGGACACAACATTCAAGCTTGATACAGCTCTGAATTTGGATTGTGATTAAATAGTTGACACAACACCAGTTTCTGACACATAATGAATGTGGTAACTTTTAATTTTAAATTGGACATTACCACTATTATGGTCCAATATCCAAAATATAAATACATGGTTAGATTCAGCATATCAAAGAACCCCAAGAATTCAATTTTTGATGAAATCAAATAAAGTTAAATTTTGGACCCTTTAGACCTTAATGTGGACCAATCTGATAACCGGTCCCAAACATCAAAAATCTAAATACATGGTTAGATTAAGCATATATCAAAGAACCCCATATATACAATTTTTGTTGAAATCAAACAAAGTTTAATTTTGGACCCCAATTTGGACCAACGTGAAAACTGGGCATATAATCAAAAATCTAAATACATGTTTAGATTCAGCATATCAAAGAACCCCAATTTTTGATGATATCAAACAAAGTTTAATTTTGGACCAACTTGAAAACTGGGCCCATAATCAAAAATCTAAGTACATGTTTAGATTCAGCATATCAAAGAACCCCAAGAATTCAATTTTTGTTGAAATCAAACAAAGTTGAATTTTGGACCCCAATTTGGAACTACTTGAAAACTGGGCCAATAATCAAAAATCTAAGTACATGTTTAGATTCTGACAGCATATCAAAGAACCCCAAGAATTCAATTTTTGTTAAATTCAAACATAGTTTTATTATGGACCCTTTGGAACTTAATGTAAACCAATTTGAAAACGGGACCAAAAATAAAGAATCTACATACACAGTTAGATTCAGCATACCAAAGAACCCCAATTATTCAATTTTTGATCAAATCAAACAAAGTTTAATTTTGGACCCTTTGGGCCCCTTATTCCTAAACTGTTGGGATAAAACCTCCCAAAATCAATCCCAACCTTCATTTTATGGTCATAAACCTTGTGTTTAAATTTTATTGATTTCTATTTACTTATACTAAAGTTATGGTGCGAAAACCAAGAAAAATGCTTATTAGGGCCCCTTTATGGCCCCTGATCCTAAACTGTTGGGACCTCAACTCCCAAAATCTATCCCAACCTTCCTTTTGTATTCATAAACCTTGTGTTCTTAAGCCAGACATATTCATTGATACCCGAGGATGGTATTTTAAATTAAAACTTGCGACATAGAAAAATGATGATGCAGTTTAAGCTGTAACATCACAATAATAAAGATAGTTTTTTTTTTACAATTGACAAACATAATATCATCCCAGTGTCTTTGATTATTTAAATTACTGAAGCCCACGGTGGTTGTGATAACCCTTAACAGTAATGGTCTGAATTAAGTTTTTACTTTGCATTTTCTGCCCTCTCCTTCAGCTTCTGTGCCTTATCTAAATCATCTCTTGTGGCATTGAGAATGGAATCAATATTCTGTAAACCCCAAATGGTTTCATTTATTTTCTGTGCCAACTCAATGATTTGGTCTGGAGTCAGTGATATACTCATACCAAGTACCTCTTCAGTTATCTACAAAAAAGTTTTTAATGTTAATGACTTAGCAAAAATAATGAAACGTATATTACTGCCAATTGTATTGAGTGTGTAGGCAAAGGTAATATCTTTGGTTAGTTTGCTTTCTAGCTGAACTGTGAAGTCATTAATAGGTCAGGTAACAACAATGTTTATTAGCTGTAATATCAAGATTTTGTGATGATTCTGTGCCTATTTAACAAGACCTCCATTGATGTCACCATATAAATTTGTAAGGGTCTAAGTAGATATGATAGGATGAAACATATGAAATACAAATGCATCTTGCCAATCTAGAGTTAATGTCAACTCATTTTTGGTACAATCTGTATACCTTTTTTATGATGTAAGTAACTTGTTATTTGAGTCAGTAAATTTTACAAGATTTCAACAACAAAGAATTAAACCATCATCATTCTGACAAGACAATATAGTAACAAATAAAGCAAAAGTGTGAAATAATTGTTAAATTTTTGATAAAATGAATAAGAAGTTCTCTAGAATAAAATTCTACTCAGGGGAAGCTACCCCAATACATAGCATATAAAGAGACAACTGTCTACCAAATGTTAAAATAGATGAATGCTTTAAATGCAAGAATATCTGTTTTATTTTGTACCATTTCATATTTAGCTCATCAAATAAGTTTAAATTCATTCCCTAAGAGTCTGAAATAAATCTGAAAACAACATAAATTAAACTATGATACTTACCTCTTTAACATCATCTGGTGTTGCTCTACCTAATCCCAAGAAGTCTTGTACATCAGAAAGAACATTCTGCAACATGAGTTTAGCTTTTTCAGTTTGATTTTTAGCTTTCATAGCTTCATTGTAAGCCATCTGGGCTTGATCTTTAGCTTCTTCTGCTTCTTGTTGTGCTTGCTGTATCTGAAATTTCAATACACTATGTAAATATGAAACAATTTAATAGAATTATGTTGCTTGAGTAAACACGTTAATAAGACCAAGGCCAAAAAAGTAATGGCCAGTTTATTACACTGTATAATATAGTTCGATATAATTATGTAAGAGAGTAGATATGTTCAAGGAGAATTTTATGTTGTTTAGGTTGTAAAATGTAACTTACAAGTGACAAAAGAACAGAATTTGTATGTCCACTGCATTGGACATATTTCATTTCATTAACACAAATAAAACTTTTGGGGTCCTCCAAACCCTTTTTTTTTTTAAATATCTAAGAGAGATGTAGGCTTATCTCCAATGTGTATAATTTTTTTGAATATTGTTGACTGGATCTGATTTTTGAAATTGTTCAAGACATTTATTCAAGAAATAACTATTTGATTTTTTGGTTCATGTCACCTAAGTATACAGATTATTCATTGGTTGATGTCAGCTTCAGTTTCAAAATTATAATCAGTATGACTGACACTTCAGTTGTTTTCAAAGCTGAGCTAAATTTTCCTTCCAAGAAAATATTGCTTATAACCATATAAGCTTTCATAGGGCCAAATAGGATGAGACAAAATCATTGATATTATTTCTTTATACCTCTGTAAGCATTGTATTGGCATCTACTTCTTTAATGTCTAATAACAGTTTAGCTTGGTTGGCCCGATCAATGGCATTGTCAGCTTTGGTAAGAGCCCCTCCATCACAACTGATTCCTCCACACTTGCCACATCCCCCACCTCCACAGACACTATCACAAGGATCTCCTCTTCCATCACAAACCTGTAATGTACAAGTCAAATTTTATTTATATACAGATGCTCGTCTTTCAAGATATATACATTAAAATGTTAGCACCTGGACATATATATGAATTTTTCCATAGTTTACAAATTGCTAAAAAACAATCCATCGTCAACAAAGTATGAAATAAAATCAAAGGTTTCATGATTATCAAATATTTATTATTCTAAATATCATAAAGGTCTAGACAGTTGATCTAAATTTGAAACATTAAGAAAAGGGTATATTTTCAACTGAAAAGCATGGTTTAATTTAAGTACATCTTATTTATATACACACATTGAACATTCAATTCTGAAAAAACTGTACGTTATCCTTTGCTTATGTTTCAAACAGTGTTGCTCATGAAAAAAAAAGAATAAACTTTACCATTTCATTTAGATCAGCTATTCTACTACCAAGACTTGAAACTTTGTCATCTATTTCATTTAATTCAGCTTCGTTTTCCTGTATTTTCTGATTAAATGCATTACGTTTTTCTTCCAGCATTTTTTCCACTTCAGCTCTTGTTTTCATAGACTCATTCAGCATTCCCTGGGTTCCATCAACTTTAGATTGGGCCATTCTCGACTTTTGCTGTGCCTCCTTTGTTATGTTGAAGGCACCTAATGTAAAAGTAAGAAGTTATATTATTAATGGAAACTGATTTCGGACAGACAAGGGTATAACTTGAAATCAAAATGTGAGAAATTGATGGACGACAGACACTGAGTAATAGCAATAGCTCACAAGGCCTTTTCCAAGTTCAGTAAATATCTGCAAAACAGAGAATTTCCAAGTCCCCATTATACTATACTGTCAAATCATGAATTTCTATTGATTTCTGTATGTTTAATTCTGTTGCTTGATAGATTTTTAAAAGGTTTATTATGGCGACGAGTTCATTAATTGGTCACTGTACTATTGAACATTACCTTCTACATCTCTGGCCTGAATGTCTGTTGCATTTCTTCTCAAATCATCAGCCTTTTTTTTTAATTCCTCCACTCTTTGTTTGAGTGATAAAATATCATTATTTCCTTTTCTTATATCATCCATTCTTGCATTGAACTGACTTTCTGTATTATTCAATCTTCTAAACTCATCTGATAAAAGCTGCCTATGTAAATAAGATATAAAGAATGAAAAAAATAATAAAAAAGAAAGCATACAAGTTATGATTGTATTTCTGAATGATTGAACATTGGGATTTAACCTTTCTCTCAAAACTTTGAATTCATTTTATATTCAGACACATTATTTTTTCCATTGTACACCAAGGGTCGACTAGGGTATAAAACAATGGTTCTACCTGCACCTTCTTAAAGCATATGCATAATTATGTTGTCATGTCAGAATGGAATGACGGCTGTTTTTTTGTCCACTGACAAATTAAATGCATATTTAGGATGAGAACATGATGATGCAATATAAGAATAAACCCTGCTTTGTATTAGAACAAAACGCAGAGCAGGTTTTTTCTGATGTGGTATTTCATGTCACTCTACCAAGACATACTATTTTGACTCAGAGCTGATAAGTTTTGTGCTTACTACTAAATACCGCCAGTTAGCAGAGAAGCAGCAAGTACTTATTTCAGTTTTCAATTTCAGTTTGACCTGGCTGGGGTTCAAATCTCCTGCATTCCAGTCAAACATTCAAACATGAGATCACCAAAGCAGTGTTTACAGTTGGAAGCAGGACAATAATCTGAAGCCTTTATTACGCTAAGTGCAAGGCTTTCTATGGGGACCTGCAACAGGTTAAATGTCTTTTCCTGATATATGAAGGACATTTCTTCTGATGGGTTTCAGCATGCATCAATTAATCATCTTGCCATTGTAACTTAATTTTTGTTCTATAAATCTTTGCATTCATATTTGAGTACTAAAATTCAAATATCAAATGATTCCAATTTATTAATATTTCAGATTTTCAACTTTTGTACTTTTTGAAGTCAATAATAAAAGGGTGAAAAATTCTTTTGTATGTATTTCTGTTATTCAATTCCCAATGTTTCCAAAATAAAAGCCTACCTGAGAGATTTTAGCATACTATCTAAATCTCTGATATCTTCTGAAGAAATGTTGGCATTTCTGACAATCTGTCTTATTTCATCCAAATTTTCCTCCATTTGCTGAAATTCTTTATTAAAGGCACTTTCTACACCTGTTGCTTTAATGTCTACTGCTCTTTTGATCAAGTCTGTTGTTTGGGCTGAAAAAATGTGTGATACATGAATTTTATTAAAGATTTGAGTTTTCCTTAGATAACATGTTGTATTCCATTTCCTACTTGTTAGTAACATAATTTTGGATGTCTAGTTTTCAGGTTAATACTAAATTTTGGTGACTTCTTTTCAGCTACTAAATTTTTTGTACTTTATTTTCAGAAACTTTTAGGTTCCAGTAAACGAAATGTAAAAAATATCTAAGTCTTCATCATATATCTTATCACACATATGAAAAGATGCGTTGTCAAATAAGGGATATTGCTTGGTAAAAAAGTTTGCATGTGGAAATAACATTTTATTCAATTGTGTTTATCAAACAGAATGAAGATGGTGTTTATTCTTTTACAAATAGAATGTCATTCTGAACAAAAAATGAAATATATTCAGAATATTTCAGTTGGAATAAAAAGAAATGAAGATTTGGTAAAAGGTTCACTGAAATCCATTCGTATGTGTTAGAGTAGTTACAGATCATGTAGCAGATTAATACACAACAGAAAAATCCATGTTTGCTTCAAACACAACAAACAATTGATGAAAGAGCCGTGGTGTAGTGGTTAGTGCATCGGACAACTAACACAAAGGTTTCTGGTTCGATTCCTGTTCGGGATGAACATTTCAGGAACTCAATTTTCGGCTCTCCCTTGACACCATTTGCGAGTATGGTCTTAAGGAAACAATGATAGTCCGTCGGACGGGGACGATAAATGGCTGGCCCGTGTTAAGAGAGAGCCATATCTCTTGCACGTTAAAGGCACCCTTGTAGATTTTGAAAAAGAGAAAGCTAATGCGGTTTCAAGGCAGCACTCACCCGCAAAGTGGAAAGGGATTAATATAAGTTGCAAAACTTGTTTCCCAATCCACTATAAATAAATATGTTTAAACTAATTGATGAAATCAAAATATATGATAGATGAACACTATTTGAGGTAGTTAATAACACTGCAAAAACTCTAACTTGTGTAAGAAGTGTTGCTGAAGCAAGGGAAATCCATCTGACAGTAAATACTAGTATAAGTGTAATCAAGAGTGAGGAATAATCTCTTTCAGCAAGTATGAAAATTGATGGTGATTTCTGTCTTTTCCAGTTACATTTTTCTAATTTTACATTCACCATCCAAACTTATAGTTGGCAAAAATTCTGAGGGACATAATTATGAAGATACTGTGAAAGTACTTCAATTCGTGGCTATCAATTTTCATGGTTTGAGCAATATTTACATCTTCGTGGGTTTTTAAATTTGTGGATTTTTAAAAATTAACTAGAGGCTCTAAAGAGCCGGTGTCGCTCACCTTGGTCTATGTGAATATTAAACAAAGGAAGCAGATTGAAAATTGACTACAAAGGTCAATAACTCCTACAGGGGTCAATTGACCATTTCGTTCATGTTGACTTATTTGTAGATCTTACTTTGCTGAACATTATTGCTGTTTACAGTTTACCTATATCTATAATATTATTCAATATAATAACCAACCAGATGCTCCGCAGGGCGTAGCTTTATACGACCGCAGAGGTTGAACCCTGAACAGTTGGGGCAAGTATGGACACAACATTCAAGCTGGATTCCACTCTAAATTTGGATTGTGATTAAATAGTTGACACAGCATAGGTTTCTGACACAGAATGAATGTATTCAAATGAACTTAAAATTTTTGTTTTCTCTTAGAGCAATTCACTATGCTGTTGAATATTAATCCTCTCAAAAAAATGTTTGAAGAAATTTTCTTTTTATTTATGAAATTTCAAATGAGAAAAATTGAACCCAATTTTTTATTCACATCCCCCTTTCCCTTATTCCAAAACTAATTTCAATTAAAATATTCTAATGGAGTTTGCAACAATTACTACTCATTTAAATACATCATAAAATATTAAGATGTAAAAAAAACTGCTTGTTATCACTGAATGGTAAAGATTATTTAAATTTACCAGTTGGTAGTAAAAAGTGAATATACATTGTATATTGTATATAACAAAGATTTAAGTTGATTCTGGACAAAGAAAGATAACTCCAATTAAAAAAAATTCTTGCAGATATTTCTTTCTTACTATACTGGACAAAGAAAGATAACTCTTAATTAAAAAAAAATTTGCTATTTCACAACATTGTGAAATTAGATATTTCTTGCCATTGCACAATACTGTGCAATTGAAATGACTTGCTATTGCACAATACTTAATATAATAATTTTAGATCCTGATTTGGACCAACTTGAAAACTGGGCCCATAATCAAAAATCTAAGTACATGTTTAGATTCAGCATATCAAAGAGGCCCAAGAATTTAATTTTTGTAAAAATCAAACTTAGTTTAATTTTGGACCCTTTGCACTTTAATTTAGACCAATTTTAAAACTGGGCCAAAAATTAAGAATCTACATACACAGTTAGATTTGGCATATCAAAGAACCCCAATTATTCAATTTTTGATGAAATCAAACAATGTTTAATTTTGGACCTCGATTTGGGCCAACTTGAAAACTGGGCCAATAATCAAAAATCTAAGTACATTTTTAGATTCAGCATATCAAAGAACCCCAAGGTTTCAATTTTTGTTAAAATCAAACTAAGTTTAATTTTGGACCCTTTGGACCTTAATGTAGACCAATTTGAAAATGGGACCAAAAATTAAGAATCTACATACACAGTTAGATTCGGCATATTAAAGAACCCCAATTATTCAATTTTGATGAAATCAAACAAAGTTTAATTTTGGACCCTTTGGGCCCCTTTTTCCTTAACTGTAGGGACCAAAACTCCCAAAATCAATACCAACCTTCCTTTTATAGTCATAAACCTTATGTTTAAATTTCATAGATTTCTATTTACTTATACTAACGCTATGGTTCGAAAACCAAGAAAAATGCTTATTTGGGTCCCTTTTTGGGCCCTAATTCCTAAACTGTTGGGATTGAAACTCCCAAAATCAATACCAACCTTCCTTTTGTGGTCATAAACATTGTGTTTAAATTTCATTGATTTCTATTCACTTTAACTAAAGTTACTGTGCGAAAACCAAGAATAATGCTTATTTGGGCCCTTTTTTGGCCCCTAATTCCTAAACTGTTGAAACCAAAAATCCCAAAATCAATCCCAACCTTTCTTTTGTGGTCATAAACCTTGTGTCAAAATTTCATAGATTTCTATTAACTTAAACTTAAGTTATAGTGCGAAAACCAAGAAAATGCTTATTTTGGCCCTTTTTGGCCCCTAATTCCTAAAATGTTGGGACCAAAACTCCCAAAATCAATACCAGCCTTCCTTTTATGGTCATAAACCTTGTGTTAAAATTTCATAGATTTCTATTCACTTTTACTAAAGTTAGAGTGCGAAAACTAAAAGTATTCGGACGACGACGACGACGACGACGACGACGACGACGACGACGACGACGACGACGACGACGACGACGACGACGACGACGACGCCAACGTGATAGCAATATACGACGAAAATTTTTTCAAAATTTGCGGTCGTATAAAAACAGCAAAATTTCCTTAAAATTACCAATTCAGGGGCCGCAACCCAAAAACAGGTTGTCCAATTCATCTGAAAATTTCAGAGCAGATAGATCTTGACCTGATTAACAATTTTACTTCATGTCAGATTTTCTCTAAATTATTTGGTTTTTGAGTTAGAAGCCAAAAACTGCATTTTACCCCTATGTTCTATTTTTAGCCGTGGCGGCCATCTTGGTTTGATGGCCAGGTCACCGGACACAATTTTTAAACTAGATACCCCAATGATGATTGTGGCCAAGTTTCAAATAATTTGGCCCAGCAGTTTCAGGGGAGAAGATTTTTCTAAAAGATTACTAAGATTTACGAAAAATGGTTAAAAATTGACTATAAAGGGCAATAACTCCTAAAGTGGTCAACTGATCATTTTGGTCATGTTGATTTTTTTGTAGATCTTACTTTGCTGAACATTATTGTTATTTTTACAGTTTATCTCTATCTAAAATAATATTCAAGATAATAACCAAAAACAACAAAATTTCCTTAAAATTACCAATTCAGGGGCAGCAACCTAACAACGGAATGTCAGATTCATCTGAAAATTTCAGGGCAGATAGACCTTAACCTGATTAACAATATTACCCCATGTCAGATTTGCCCTAAATGCTTTGGTTTTTGAGTTATAAGCCAAAAACTGCATTTTACCCCTATGTTCTATTTTTAGCCGTGGCGGCCATCTTGGTTAGTTGGCGGGGTCACCGGACACAATTTTTAAACTAGATACCCCAATGATGATTGTGGCCAAGTTTGGTTAAATTTGGCCTAGTAGTTTCAGAGGAGAAGATTTTTGTAAAAGTTAACGCCGGACGTGACGACGGACGACGACGACGCCGGACGCCAAGTGATGAGAAAAGCTCACTTGGCCCTTTGGGCCAGGTGAGCTAAAAATTAAAGCCTTTAAAAACAAAGGTTACAAATAGTCTAGATTGAAGGAAATTGCAAAGTAAACATTGACCCATGTAAATCATGGTGATAACACTAATTAACCCATGATAAAGTGATCAACAGATAAAAGACTATCAAAGGTGTTTAAAATTAGGCTATAAACACGTCGCATAAAGAAAACAGTAACATAAACAAATGCTATAAACATATCTTGAATTGTGAAATAATTCTGATCAAAATCAAGCACAGCATGAAATTATTATTTCCCATATGTACGAGAACTATGAGGATATAACATGTACACTTTATCATACTAGCATATCAATACCGAAAATTTGACTTTCATCGATCAAAAATATTTTTCATGAGAATTAAAAGATCAAAAAGTGTACAGTTTAGGTTATTAAAGATTAAATAGATGAATGCGATTGTAGTTCTGTGACTGCTATTAAAGTATTCTCAGATTTGGCGTTGTTCAATATATTCTTTAGATCATAAGTAGTCAAACCTACCATGTCTTGATTTAGACAATGGTTGTTTTATTTCGTTGGACATTTAAATTAGTGGATAATGTCATCCATGAAAACCATGAAAATTGGTACCCCACGAATAAAAGTACTTTCACAGTATGTAATAATATTTCAAACTTGAGAATATTCATTTGATAATCGTACTTTAAGATGATCTGAGTAAAAGGTTATCACTTAAATCTCTTAAGTGTATGTTCAAATTAAACTACTTAACCATTCTAAAAAGTTACCTGACAAGTCTCTGATCACTCTGTCCCAGTTGTTGAAACAATCTCCACAAGGCTTACAGTTGGGGAGTACTCCTGTGGTACCTCTATCACAACGATCACATTTGTAACCACTGATTCCTGTCAGACATACACATTGACCTGACCTTCTGTCACACTGAGTCTGAGCAGAGCCTTGGTAGTTACAGTCACATGCTAAAAATTAAAAAACAAAGGGAATTAAAATATTCAATTGAGAAAGATTTAAATAAAAAAAATACCTTTCAAATTGAAACACAAACATTCTATCTTTAAACTTTCATTACTCCTTACTCAATTTCAAAGATAAAAAGCCTAACAAACTGGATTTTTTATTAGGAATAATGAAAACATCAGCTTACGATAACACTGCACAGTAGGATCTCCCCAGTAATTATCTTCACAAGAGGCACAATCTCTTCCTCCTCTTCCCTGTACACAATCACATTGACCATCAAACTATAAAGAAAAGTAAGCAATTAATTAATCAACATCTCAAGACCACAAGAGGCACAATCTCTTCCTCCTCTTCCCTGTACACAATCACATTGACCATCAAACTACAAAGAAAAGTAAGCAATTAATTAATCAATATCTCAAGACCACAAGAGGCACACTCTCTTCCTCCTCTTCCATGTACACAATCACATTGACCATCTAACTACAAAGAAAAGTAAGCAAATAAGTAATCAACATCTCAAGACCACAAGAGGCACAATCTCTTACACCTCTTCCCTGTACACAATTAAATTGACCATCAAACTATAAAGAAAAGTAAGCAATTAATTAATCAATATCTCAAGACCACAAGAGGCACAATCTCTTCCTCCTCTTCCCTGTACACAATCACATTGACCATCAAACTATAAAGAAAAGTAAGCAATTAATTAATCAATATCTCAAGACCACAAGAGGCACAATCTCTTCCACCTCTTCCCTGTACACAATTAAA
The DNA here is from genome assembly GCF_036588685.1 of Mytilus trossulus. Lineage (NCBI taxonomy): Eukaryota > Metazoa > Mollusca > Bivalvia > Mytilida > Mytilidae > Mytilus > Mytilus trossulus. The sequence continues at coordinate 44,277,934 of NC_086373.1, forward strand.
TTGACCATCAAACTATAAAGAAAAGTAAGCAATTAATTAATCAATATCTCAAGACCACAAGAGGCACAATCTCTTCCTCCTCTTCCCTGTACACAATCACATTGACCATCAAACTATAAAGAAAAGTAAGCAATTAATTAATCAATATCTCAAGACCACAAGAGGCACACTCTCTTCCACCTCTTCCCTGTACACAATTAAATTGACCATCAAACTATAAAGAAAAGTAAGCAATTAATTAATCAATATCTCAAGACCACAAGAGGCACAATCTCTTACACCTCTTCCCTGTACACAATCACATTGACCATTTAACTATAAAGAAAAGTAAGCAATTAATTAATCAATATATCAAGACCACAAGAGGCACAATCTCTTCCTCCTCTTCCCTGTACACAATTAAATTGACCATCAAACTACAAAGAAAAATAAGTAGTGTTGTCAACTCGTACACTTTTGCCTAACTGGTTACTCGGATAATCGTTCGACCGATTAACCGGTTAACCGGTAGTTTGAGTTGGTGCTTGAAAGCCTTATCAATACCACATGTGGTATGAGTGTCAATTTGACAACCTTTCATCCAAGGCATAAATTTACGCTTTTAGAATTGAAGTTTGTCCTCTTTGTTATAAGGCTTGTGTGTGAGGATTCCTGTCGAAGTTTGACTTTTAATAATCAAATACACCGTATCAACTATAGCGCCGTTTGTACCAACTTCAGAAAAATAGAAAAACCTTCTTGATCTCGTATAATTGAATATGTCTGAAACTGATTACTCTTTCCTTTGCACTTCATGACTCCGAGAATGAGGTGGAGTGTTTCAATTAAAATGATTAATTATAAAAAAGAAGATGATTGCCAATGAGACAATTCTCCACAAAGAGATTAAAATGACACAGGAATTCACAACTATAGGTCATCGTTTCTTTACATTGTTTGCATGTTACTCGTTCTATCACATATACAATGAGTACATACAAATTGGTTTGCACTATAAAAAAATTTAGTTAGCAATTCGTTTAAAGTAAGACTAAGCTTTGCGAGACGGAGGTTGTACATTTAGGTGAAGGTTTACACACTATTAGATCAGAAACGAAATAGTGAAGTAAATCGTAAAATTTAATAGCATTACTGATTTAGAGTTACTGTTAAAAAAACATATATACTAATTATATTTCTTTAAGATCCTGCCCCGAGCTGAGAGACAAGTTCTAGTTAATTAATTAATTTTATGTGTATAGGATTAACAATAGCAATCAATTTACTGGACAATTGATCTGTTAAATTAATTACCAAGACAACAATTTTTAAATAAAACCTAACTATTTAATGATTTCAATACAAATTTATATAAAATCTGTCAAAATTGAAAAAAGTCCGGTTAACCGGTTAACGGTTTTGATATTCGGTATTCGGTCGTTCGACCGATTAACCGGTTAATCGGTTAACCGTTGACAACACTAAAAATAAGCAATAAATTAATCAACATCTCAAGACCACAAGAGGCGCAATCTCTTCCACCTCTTTCCTGTACACAATTAAATTGACCATCTAACTACAAAGAAAAGTAAGGAATTAATTAATCAACATCTCAAGACCACAAGAGGCACAATCTCTTCCTCCTCTGCCATGTACACAATTAAATTGACCATCAAACTATAAAGAAAAGTAAGCAATTAATTAATCAATATCTCAAGACCACAAGAGGCACAATCTCTTCCACCTCTTCCCTGTACACAATTAAATTGACCATCAAACTACAAAGAAAAGTAAGCAATTAATTAATCAACATCTCAAGACATAAGAGGCACAATCTCTTCCACCTCTTCCCTGTACACAATTAAATTGACCATCAAACTATAAAGAAAAGTAAGCAATTAATTAATCAACATCTCAAGACCACAAGAGGCACAATCTCTTCCTCCTCTGCCATGTACACAATTAAATTGACCATCAAACTATAAAGAAAAGTAAGCAATTAATTAATCAATATCTCAAGACCACAAGAGGCACAATCTCTTCCACCTCTTCCCTGTACACAATTAAATTGACCATCAAACTATAAAGAAAAGTAAGCAAATAAGTAATCAATATCTCAAGACCACAAGAGGCACAATCTCTTCCTCCTCTGCCATGTACACAATCATATTGACCATCTAACTACAAAGAAAAGTAAGCAATTAATCAATCAGCATTTCACAAGTTAAATAGGTATCTGAGTCAGTTAAATAGGTATCTGAGTAATTAATCAATCAGCATTTCACAAGTTAAATAGGTATCTGAGTCAGACATTGGTCCACTTTATTTCTATAAAAAAGGATTAAAACATTTAATAAATATATACTGTAGACTTTCAAAGGACTGTGACCCTCTTTAAAATAAAAGCTTGGATAAATCGTTTTGAAATTATTTTACCTGATTGCATTCTACTCTAGTAGATCCAGGCATATCACAGCCACATGAAGAGCAACCCACTTGACTTGTTATATTCCAGAAACCAGCAGCACAGGAGTCACATTGTTGTCCAATAACATTTGGAAGACAGGGACATTGTCCTGTGACTCTATCACAGTCTCCACCAGTTGGGTCTGTTCCATAGGGATCACAAATACATTCTGAAAATCAAAATATAAATACTGACAAAGAAATAAATGTTCCATATGGATCTCAAATACATTCTATAAATCAAAATATAAATACTGACAAAGAAATAAATGTTCCATAGGGATCTCAAATACATTCTATAAATCAAAATATAAATACTGACAAAGAAATAAATGTTCCATAGGGATCACAAATACATTCTATAAATCAAAATACAAATACTGATAAAGAAATGCATCTGTCTTGAAGGGAAATAAAAACAACACAATATGATGGATCCTCTTATATCCTTATTTGTAGTGGCTAAGAAAAGAAATGATAAAATTTCTTTTGTGAGAATCAAATGTGGAAAGCGTGGTAATTATGCAAATAGGAAGAAAAGGGTCACATAGTAAAACCTAACAATATGAATATTGGTACTAATATATCAAGAAGTTTTAATATGTAGTAGTTCAGAAAAATGTGACAGAAATGTGTTATTGACTCACTTTTTAATATTTTGTGGTATTAAATGTGGGCTTAAATGCCATTTTAACTCCTTTAATGTCTGTTTTGGAGTAAATCATGGGAAGATATTATTTGTGTCTTAAAAATAATACTTCAGTTTAAATAAATAATGTAACAAGGGTAAAATCATATGCTTACGTTTACAATTCTGGGTTGTTGCATCACCATAGTAACCAGGACTACACTGCTCACAGTTGAATCCTTCAGTATTAAACATGCACTTGAGACATTCCCCTGATGAGGTGTCACAACTTCCACCAATGTTTGGATCTATATTATTATTACAGATACACGGTTCACATGTACCATTCACATCCTTTGGATTTCCAAAGTAGTTGTCTGTACAAGTATCACAGTTTGGTCCTAAAAATAACATGAAATCAATGCAGTCATTTAATCTATCATCACTACAGTACGGCCTTAACATTTCCTACAAATATTTGGATAAGTTGCAAAGTACTCTAAATATACTGTTATGAGTGAGGATTTTTGTCAGTTACATGTCAAAGGCCTAGTCTGTGCTATTAATCTGTTACCCCAGTTTTGTCTTCAGATCTGTACTGTAAACAGTGGTTGTGGATGTGTGTGTGTTAGATTTGTTTTTCATTCATTTTTTTTAACATGAATTAGGCTGTTAATTTTCTCATATGAATTGTTTTACACTTCTCATTTTGGGCCTTTTATAGCTGACTATGCGGTATGGGCTATGCTCATTGTTGAAGGTGGTACAGTGAACTATAGTTAGTTAATTTCCGTGTCATTTGGTCTCTTGTGAAGAGTTGTCTCACTGGCAATCACCAAATCTTCTTTTAATATTGACAGCCATGAAATTGTACGAAAATATACAAATTGTTGTCAGACTTAGCAGTATTCAAATTTTGACTCCCCTTAGCCTTTTTTTACTGTTAAAATTTTTGAGAATTGTAAACTGTTTACTAGAACTAGAATACTGTAAACCAACTTATTTTCGCGAGCGATTTATTTTCGCCACTTTCGCGAGTAGAAAAATAACGTGAATATAAATCGTCGCGAATATGTCAATCTATGATCTTTCCTTAATAAACTTCATCAAGTAAATCAGATAATCGCGAAATTAAATAGCCGCGAAGTTGTCAAGAAAGGGCTAAACGCGAAATAAAGTATCCGCGAAAATAAGTTGGTTTACAGTAATTGTATCATCAAGAAGAAATTATAGGAAAATGTATTAACTGTGAACGCATTGGTTTGTAAAACGATTGCCATAAAGTAATCTGGTACATAGCATAATTCTTTAGTTTTGGTTCATGAGTATTAGATTCAAATAATTTCAAATTGTTTTGTAGTAAGATAGCAAAATGTATTATACCTTTGAAACCTGGATAACAGTTACAGACTACTGACTGCTGTCTTGGATCTTCATAACAGGAATCAGCATGCTGTACATCATTAGTTGGTCCTCCAGGACATAAACAAGGTCTGCAGGGTATGCGGTAATTTATACGAGGATCACCATAGTATCCATCCAAACACCTATAAAAAGTATTTTACATTTAAATATATACACGTTGCAACCCCTAAAAAAATCTTATTGTTTGGAATCTTCAAATTATTGATTGTGTAAATAAAAACTGCATAGAATCATACTGATAAAATCAAGCTGCATTTTCACCTACTAAAGGAATGGCTAATTTTCCTAACTCAATCTCTTCTTTCTGTTCAAAGCAATAACCAAACTGATATGCCAAACAAAAGTAAGTGTGGCATAAAAATAAGTGAAAAATTGTTTAGGGACCAATAATACCATACATTGATAAGATACTTGGTTACACACCCCATGCAGTAGAAGTAATATGTTAGATGTCCTTACGTGCACACCATTATGTAATCCTTTCCACAGTTAACTTGTTTAATAACATACTTTAGCTATAGATTTAAATAATAAAGACCTTTGCAGTGACTACAAACCCTTGATACTATGTTATTAGAGTATGGTAATAGTTAATTAGATTGTAGAACACTGAATACCTATTTTCCTAAGAATGTACAGGCACACTGTTTCAAAGTGAATACTGGGCTTCAATCAAACATTTTTCGTTGTTAACCTGTTTAAGTTGGTTGCAATTAATTTGAGCAAAATTTGATAAGACATGTAAGATTTAGTTTGTCAATAAATTTTTTAAAGTGATCATTTTTGTTTTTTCACAGTTAAAATAAAATGTATAAACACACAGATGTAAATTTCCATGATGCATCCAAAATGTTTTAAAGTGAAAATGACATGGTTAAACAGTGAGTTTTTACAGTTCAAATGAAAAACAGAAGTAAGCAGATTACGATTCGTCTTATTCATTTTTTGAAAAGGTTTCAATGTCTTTGAACTTGCAGTTCTTGTATTACTTTATCTTTAACTTGTCATGGTGTAAAACTTAATTTTAAAAAGGAAATAAAGGTGAACTATTATATATGAATGTTTATCAAATCTTACTTATCACACTGGTCACCAGCAGTGAAGTCATTACAATTATCACATCGGCCAGTTAAATCATCACACGTATCTGCATTCCCATTACATTGGCATGGTCTACAGCGAGGGAATCCCCAATATCCAGCCTGACATTGGTCACATATCTTGTTTCCAACATAACTTATACAATTACACTGTCCAGTCCTGGCATCACAGAATTTATCTACAGCACCATATTCATGACAGTTGCAAGCTATAATAAGAAAAAATATTTCAGAAAAGTTTCATTGATGAAAGTATTCCAACTTATGTTCAATAAATTGTTTTTGAACAATTAATCAAAGGATACACTTAAATGTTTGGCCTACTTCACTGATTAGTATTCCATGGCGAAAGTCTTTAAGATCAAGGTTTTACTACATGTACATGTATAATGAAGAATAGTCTTTATCAATGCTCCATGGAAATAGTCAAGGTAATGGTGATCCATGTCTTACAATCATTCTACACACCAAATACAGTTAACCGTTTACTTATAGCATCTTATAATGAGGGCAAAATGTTGTTAACATCCAGTAGAAAATATAATATGTACATGTATATCAGGAGAACATGCTAATATGATATCAATATGGACCTTGCTTGCCTGTTTTTTTTAACTTGCTAGTTCACCAGGTATCAGATTACAAGATAAGTCACCCTTAACCTACCCAGACATTTTAATGGTTGTTTCCTTGCAAGTAAAATTACTATCCTACTGTCAACTTTTAAAGTGAAAGCATTGCACTTCTACTTCCATTAATGTTGGAAGATCTGTAGTTTTGAAGTTGCTTATACTTTGATTACTTACGTTTGCATCCATCTGGTCCAAAATCATATGTACCAGGAGCACACTTGTTACATCTGCGACCAACAACATTAGGTTTACATCTACACTGACCACCAGCATATTCACATTCACTACTTAAAGATCCCATTGGATCACATTGACACTCTATAATCAAAATAAACAATATTTAAACAGATTAGAATTGATTTCTCATGTTATACATTTGATTATCACAATATTGCATTGATTGAAAGTAGGATTTTGTAAAATATAATAATTCCTTTGTTGAAATACAATCTTCCTTTTAACACATTTGAAAAATGGTCAATATTTAACTTTTTCTGGGACCTCATATTACTTTTACACTACTGGTTCTTCTCATCTTTTATAAACCATAAAATTTGAGTCCATGTGAAAATAATACCTATATAAAAGAAGGAGATATTTCTCACCTAATAATCAATAAAAAATATTGTTTTATTGTAAGGGTTCCATGAAATTATTTACAAACTTCAATGTTGTATGGTGTATCAGTATGATTTTGGCAAAATTCATTTAAAAAGGTAATATAAGTTGTTTCCAGAGAAGATGTTTTTTTCAGATTTTAAGACAGATATAATATTTATATACCAAGAGCTTTCTGGTGAATAATGGAAGAAATACTGAAAGTAAGCTGTCTACAGAAGTCCTGGAGTTCTGGTTGGTAGACTGACAATTGAGATTCACGACATCGGTAACGAATAAATTCATTTTTCATGTATTCTGGATAACCAATACCATGAAATATTGGAATACTATCTATGTTTGGAGTCAAAACAATCTGCAATCACAAAACAATGAATTTATTAACAATTATAACAATAGCACTTAGTTTTCAGTAAACAAAAACAAACAAATATGTTAAAGAGGAAATCTGGAAATAATTTCATGAATTTTTTTTTAACTGATAAACCATTTTTCTAAAGTTGGAGTGATGGAATTATGACTTAATTTTCCCTTACTTATATTCTGGTTTGAAGACATAATTTGACCCAAAATTTTCTGTGATTATTTGTCTAGTGGGGACAATAAAATGTGTAAAGGTCTATCTGGAATAATGTGTTTTCACTGCTATCTGGACATCAAATAACAAAATTGATGATGACAAACAAGTTTTTGTAGACATATAATTTTATGAACTATTGCGATACCAGATTCCTGTATGCATGTGATTTTGATAATATATTTCATATGTTGAATTCAAAATAATTTGAACTCCAAAAAGCCAGAAACTTACAGAATCGATCAGTGTAGTTGCATCAGGGGTAGCCTGGTTAGTCTTGTAACTATTGAATTTAATTCTTATCTTATATTCTCTCTCTGGTTCTAAGCAAGCTGCTGGACTGACCACTGAGTATCTACTACCTGAAAATATATGCATAAAGGTCAAGAAAAAAAAAATTCTACACATCATAACTAAGAAAGAAAATTTTGAAACCATAAAATTCAAGTTTAATGATTTAATATTTAATCTTTAGTTAGATCAACAATATGTATGAATGAATTTTCCTATAGGAATTAAATTTGAATTGCAAATTTATAATAGGTTACTTTTCAATGTTCATCTTCTTGACCTTATCTGTTTTTCAATCAGCATGCCAATAATGTTAAAAATAATTTAACTGATTTAATGTCAGTGATCCTTTTTTTAATAGCCAAAAAGTTTATATCACCAATATGAATAAAATTCAGAAAAAAAACTCTGATTTTGTATTTCCTATTTTCTTTTTATGTCTTATATAATTAACATAGTAATATTCTTTGAAATTTGTAGGAATGCAATAAGGTTTAAGACCAAACATTGTCTCATTATCCATCATACAACATAGCCTTGTTTTCATACTCAAAGATAGTATTTACCAGGTTGTAACACTGTAGTTTTTTTGTCATCTGCAGGTCTGTGATTGGCACATGGTCCTGTCTGGTCAACTGTCTGTGAGCGTATAACATCAACGTTAATGTCTTCCCACAATTCTGGCATCTGCAATTAATATAAATATCATGTCAATATCAGAAAACAAAGATTCAAAATATGACAATACAAGAGTGCACACGCTGAAATGTCTCACCTTCTTTATTAATCATTGATATTATGTTGATAGTCCTAAATATAAAACTTTATAAAAACTGTCACATAAACTTAACATGAACCAAGATAACTAAACATTGACCAATGAACCATGAAAATGAGGTCAAGGTCAGATGAACTACAGCTAACAATTCTTCCATACAACAAATATAGTTGACATATTGCTCATAGTTTAAGAAAAACAAACCAAAACACAAAAAGTCAACACTGAGCAATGAACAGTGAAAGTGAGGTCAAGGTCAAATAAAACCTGCACTCGTGACATATGGATCATATAATATTTCACCAAATATAGCTGATTTATGGCATATAGTATTAAATAAAAACACCAAATCTCAATAACTTTACTTTGACCACTGAACCATGAAAATGAGGTCAAGGTCAGATGACATCTCCCCACTAGACATGTTCACCTTACAATCATTCCATACAACAATTATAGTAGACCTTTTGCATAAATTATGAGAAAAACACACCAAAACACAAAAATCTAACTATAACCACTGAACCATGAAAATGAGGTCAAGGTCAGATGACACCTGCCAGTTGGACATGTACACCTTACAGTCCTTCCATACACCGAATATACTAGACCTATTGCTCATAGTATCTCAGATATGGACTTGACCACCAAAACTTAACCTTGTTCACTGATCTATGAAATGAGGTCGAGGTCAAGTGAAAACTGTCTGACGGGCATGAGGACCTTGCAAGGTAGGCACATACCAAATATAGTTATCCTATTACTTATAATAAGAGAGAATTAACATTTCGAAAAATTTGAACTTTTTTTCAAGTGGTCACTGAACCAATTTCGAGAAATTTGAACTTTTTTTTCAAGTGGTCACTGAACCATGAAATGAGGTCAATGACATTGGACATGTGACTGACAGAAACTTCGTAACATGAGGCATCTATATACAAAGTATGAAGCATCCAGGTCTTCCACCTTCTAAAATATAAAGCTTTAAAGAAGTTAGCTAACGCTGTCGCCACCGTAGATGCCGCCGCCAGATCACTATCCCTATGTCGAGCTTTCTGCAACAAAAGTTGCAGGCTTGACAATAAAAATAACATACTGATTCGAGCGTCACGTATGAGTCTTTTGTAGACGAAACGTGTGTCTGGCGTAAATATAAAATTTTAATCCTGGTATCTATGATGAGTTATTATACTGTGGGAGTATTGCTGAATCATATATAGCCTATGAAAAATGCCCTTACATAATTCACCTAACAAAGTTAACCACTCCTTCACATAAGTTTTTAAAAATTATTTTATTGAAATTTGTGTGGTTGAAATCATTAGAGGATCTCAATCATATCATTTGACCAACATTAGGTAACTTCTTGTAATTCATTTGACATTTATGATTTAAAATTATTTTTCAACAAACTTAAGGGGAAATTTTCTATTTTCATGAACAAAAAAGCCTTTGTTTAGATACCAACTACATGTTGAAAAGAGGATCATATATTTAACTTATGGTCGTTGCATGATCGTTACAATTATCTACATTGATTTGCATTATTTTGGCATCCAACATTCCACTTACAGAATTGTTAATGATAGCACTTACAAAAGTGATTTTCCTTTAAAAAAGTAGTTGACATGCACCCAGTATATCCGAGTCCCCACACAATGTGTTGCACTTGAAACAAAAATACTGTGGATTCAGTAAACATTGATTTTGGTGGATATTTTTAATTGCTTGGTTGACAAAGTCTGCATACAAGCCTATAGAACATTTGAATTTGTGGTTCACCTTTACCAACGAAATCCACGAAAATTGATATCCCATGAATACCACAGTACCTGTGAAGCAATAATAAAATATGACAAAATACTCTACAAATACATACCCTTGGGTCAAATCTAATAACAATATCATAATACATGGGGAACACAATATCATTCACAGTGAATTCAATGATGTCTCCTTCCATTATCTGCATAAATCCATTGCCTGTCCAACTCTGAAGCCCTGGTCTAGGCTCTCTTATATATGGCCGTGTATTCTGTAAAGAAAAAAATATAGTTAATGTAACTCTCGTCTTGCTCAAATGTTGAAAGAAATCAATATATATATATAATTATTTGCTAAGATATACTTAACATATCTTAAAATTTGCACTGTTTCTGACAAGTGTAAAAATGTTACCGTGGCCATTTATCACTGAGATGCAAAAAAAAATATATATTTCTGTAAAAATTTGTAAAATTACATAACTTCAAAATAATTTGACTTTTAAACTGATAAATGATCAGGAATAAATCAACAAGTCCTTCATTAAATATTTTTTTCATACAGTAAAATTTCAAAAACTTAAAATAAAAAGTTTCAAATATTCGAATGCAGGTCGAATAAAAGTGGAAATGAATGAATTATGTGGCGAATATGGGTCAATCACTTTAGTAGGGTTTTGATCATCTGCTTAGTGTAGTTACTTACTCCAATACCCAAAGCTTCCTCTGCTTCATACAAGAAGTAGTCCAATTTGCCAAAGAAATATTCAGAACGTGGTTGATCACACTTCCTACCAATTATGTTTGGTTTACAGGTGCACTGTCCACTAATAGAGTCACACTCTTCAGATGTTGCACCACCTACATCACAATCACATGGTCGACATCCACTGACATCAGAACTTAATCCCCAATATCCAGGCTACAATAGTAAAACAATAACTATATTTGTACAAATCTGATAACTGCTTTGTTTTGTATTTCTACCCTGCAGTATAAAACTAATAGTAGGAAGATGTTAGTTAATTAGGTAAAGTATAATCATTTTATTTTTTACAATCAAGGAAATCATTGAAGATGGAAATTCTACAACCACATTATCATGTCAGACCAATTTGTATCTAATTGATTAAAAAATATGAACAATACATAAGAAATGTCAGTTATATCCAGTATTTAAAAATCCAATTTCACTACTTTAAATTCTGAAGTAAGAGTAATATCATTGTCTGTAAACCAAAATGAAAATTAAGTTATGTCATTGGTCAAATATCAATTGTTTAGGGTATTGTTTACAAATCAAAATAATTTGGTGTATGATTTTACTAAATATAACTCAAAATGCTTTAAAATCTAATGAAATGTTGAATCCAAATACTCACATAACATTCATCACATCTCTGTCCTGTGACAAATCTTTTACAGAAACAAGCACCATTTTGTTTATCACAGCCCATATTATCTATAGTGCCTAACAGATTACAATCACATACTGAAATACAGATATAAATAATATCAATTATTCCAGCAAAACTTGAATAGCATATCATGAAATTAACTGTAAAGTTGTTGAGTTAAATCTGAAATAGTGGTAATTTAAACATATGTAATAGAACATAATGTTAATAAAATGTTAACATAGAATATTTTTTTTGTTACTTTTCATAATAAAATGATAAAAGTTCATCTATAAGACTATTTAAACTGCTCATCTGATCTTGACTATCCACCAATTTGTAATTACCTTGAAACCTGAACAACATTCATCATAATCAAATTTAAACAACATTGTCTAAATGATTTTGACTGTATATTTAGTACAAAGAATTCAAGCAAGATCAAATAAGTAAATCATTATAAAGTTTCCAACCATCCAGTAGATACATATATATAACAGTGTCAAGATGTCTGAATGATCAAATTCTGTGATTTCAAATAAACAACCATGAGACATTAAGCCGTAAGTTTAAGGGTCAATTTGATACACTTACTTTGACAACCATCAGGATTATCTTCACTGAGCATCCAATAACCATCAACACAAGAATCACAACGTTTTCCCTCTACTTTAGCTTTACAACGACATCTTCCAGCCTCCAAACCAAAATAGGGATCTGTATGATCATCACATCGTCCATCTCTCTCAGATCCTGCTGGATCACAATCACAAGCTGAAAGAACATGGATGATATAATATCAGGGGAGATAACAGTAACTTGATTCAAAATACAATTGAACTGTTTAATATGGGTGAATAACAGATCTGATTATTGACACATTATTAGTTTGAAAAATGTAATGCACAAGAAATTTAACATGAATATAACTGAAATAACAAATGTATTTTTGTATCTCGCATCAAAAAGTAAGTGATAATTTTGATACGCTTACATAAATGCCTAAATATATCATTATCTGATTTTTTTCAAGATCTAATCAAATATGTGAATTTGAGTCAAATAAGTGAACATGAATTTACAACCTATGACACTTTAACAAGGAATATGTATTACAAAACAGTAATAAATTATTTTCATTTACCTATGCATTATATGCAGGGGTTTATCTAGGTGTTTTGAGAAAAAGGACCCTGGCCATTTTTTGTGAATTTTTTAACACGGTTTTCAATGAAATTGGGAAAAACATCCAATATACTAGATGTTAGTTTTAGTGTGTTTAATTCATTATTTTTTTTTGTTGGTGAAAAAAAAAGCAAGGACTGCACCTATATAACCAATATAACAATATGGCATTACAGTTTATTATCGTATCAAAATAATGAGTTCCAACTTCCTAAAGGATTGTTACTTTTTTTTAAATTTTGACATGAAAGTTGTAAACTAAAATATTTTGAGTTCTGTATAAAATATATCCGATGCTTGCACCTGTCTAGAATCTTATGTACAGTGGTTGTTGTCTGTTTATGTAGTTCATATGTGTTTTTAGTTTTTATAAAGATTGGTTTTCCTATTTGAATGGTTTTACGCTAATTATTTTTGGGGCCTTTTATAGCTTGCTGTTCCGCATGAGCCAAGGCTCTGTGTTGAAGGCAGTACCTTGACCTATAATGGTTTACATTTTTAAATTGTTACTTGAATGGAGAGTTGTCTTCTCATACAACATCTTCCTATATCTATTTAAAATCCTTTTTTGCTACAAAGTTATTTAAACAGAGTGCTAAAGTGAATATGTTATACTAAAAACTATCAATAAAGAAAGAGACAAACAAACATAAAGAAACTTGATCTTTAAACGAAACAAAAATCAAGATACCTTGACATATCTCAGGGTCTCTTATATCTCTATTGGGATCTTGAAAAAAGTATTCTTTGCATTCCTGACAATTCCTGCCTGTTGTGTTATGTTGGCAATCATCACATACACCACCACTGATCTCACCAGAAAATACAAACACTGAAGGGTCAAAATGACATTCTGTTGCATGATTGTTACAGTTACATTCTAAAAAGAAAATAAATGATACATATATTTCTATAATTCAATGTCATATCAAAAACTTAGTAAGTCTTTTGTTGTAAAGATATGTTGCATTTCTATAAAGAGATTACTTAATATGACTACTAGCAATGAAATACTATGTTCTTCAATCATAAAAGAGGGGACACTTGCAAATATATGTTACATAACAATTAAAACATGTAAATGCATTATCTTACCTCCTATACATTTCTAGGAATATGATTGGTTAAAAGCGTTCTTGTGGAAACCGTGTATATTTGATATTAGGTTAGTAGGGAGGCAGGGCTTATTTCATAAACGGTTAGTAGTGGAGTTATGTCCCTTTATATTCCATATAAGGAAGTAGGGAGTCAGGGCTTATTTTAAAAAGGGTAAGTAGTGGTGTTATGTCCCTTTAGAAAAACAATACTGAGAAAAAAAAAAGGTTTCAACAGATGAAGAAATTGATGATTAAGATTGAAATAAATTCATAAAACATTAAAAGTCTAACAAGTTGTCATTGTTGGCATCTGGTTTTGTAGGATCAATGGAGTAGTTTCTTAATCATGTTAATTCTTACTTTAATGTAGACTTGCTCATTTTGATAGGTCACTGGTCTAAATTTTACACGTTAAGCTAGTCGGTAAGATAAATTTGTTACATAGTGTGCTAGTGATGTAATATGGTATATATGGGGTCAGTAAATTCCACATAGGGATTTGAGCTTTGTCTATGTAACTAATGTCCAGCTAACAACATAATCTTAATTCTGTTACTTGCATTTGAAATCAGTCAAGACCTAAAAAATATGACAGTTTCAGACCTTTTTTGAAATACTGCACTCTATGTGGAAAATTATGAGGTTTCTTTGATTTCTGTTAAAAATGTGACAATTCCAATGACATAGGCTTTGGACAATTTCAAGTTATCTACTAGACTAAGTACTAACTCTGCAATGCAGGTGACACAATAAAAACTCACTCTGACAGGCATTTGGTGTATTCTGTTGTGCTGGTTTCCATGGAAGGTCACTGTAAAAATCTAGACACCGTTCACAATTATCTCCTTGTGTATTATGTGTACACACACATTTACCATGCACCTGAAATAATCAATAATATTGTTCTTTGTGTCTGATGAAACTAATTTTATGTGCATTGCATCACAACAAATGTTGAATTTTAATCAAATTACAGCTGTAGGCTGCAAGTTTATGATACTGAACCAGCTCCTTAGTAATGATTCAGATTACGTTTATTACAGCCATATTTTATAGTAGTTAGGATCAATTTTACTAACTTACATGACTTAAACCATAATTCTTTAAGGAATATAACAGCTTTATCATTCCCTTGAAATAAGACCTATTTTGGCTCTTACAACAGGATTGAATTTCTTATCTATGTTAACAGATTGCAACCATATCAAAATGGTGCTGCTGCAGGGACTGTAATTTGTGACAACAGAAAACAATACAATTTAAAGTCATATATACTCTAAGATAAATACCATATTGCCTTGATTTTCTTTGCCCTTGTACTTATCAACAGGTACACATTGTGACGCATGACCATAACAGCTACAACTTCCTCTGACAATCATTTCATACATTGCATAGTAATACTTTTCTTTAATTTCTAGTCTATTGTCAACCAAAGTGTCACCTACAATATAAAAACAATCTTAAGCTTCTAGAACGGCTGCCAATATTGCTGCATTGTATATATCTTGTACATCTATCTGTCTTATATTGTAAAGATTGTAAGGTTTTCTGTACATTAGTATAATAAATTATCAGACGTGACCCCCAACTTTTATCCTTCTAAATGTGTGAGCTCAGCAAACAAGCTTCACATTGTGTTGAGCAGCTTATACTTTACCATTGTTCATACACAGAAACCCCACTGATTTGTTTTAAGCTTTAATTCTAGTCTATTTTACCTCAATTAAACAGTTTTAATGGCTGAAGCACAGTAAGCTAAAAAAAACTTCTCCACACACAATGTGACATTGCTGATAACTTCTCCTCAGACATTGCTGATAACTTCTCCTCAGACATTGTGACCACATTGATAAAGTTCTACTTGCGTTTAAACTAGAAACTAGAAAGGGCCACAGGCTGATGTGTTGTACTAGTTTTTCAGGAATTATGACAGTTGTTGTCCATTCGTTTGATGTGTTTTATGATTTGATTTTGCCATGTGATTAGTTTCTTTCGTATTGAATTTACCTTGGAGTTCAGTATTTTTGTGATTTTACTTTTTTCTTTTTATAATCTTGATTGAATTTTTGTTGATCTTCTTTTTAAAGTTAGATATTTTATTACAAGTATCACATCACATTCCATACACCATATATAGTTTGCCAAAAGTATCTAAGAAACTGAACGAACAAAGGCACACAAATTTGACCAATATAAGGATTAAAGAAAATAAGGTCAAAACCAACTTTTTGTGTTGCTTGTACATGTATAAGCACACCCTATATTGATACCTTTATTTGGCCACTTTTATATGTATATATACTACTCGTCTAAACATCAACTCAACAATGTTAGATCTGTAAATTTGCTTTTGCAAATTTTTGTTCTTTCCTCTCAGGGATTTGAACCCATGCTACTGAGATATTGTGACACCAAATTGCCTGCACTGTAGCTGTCCTACTAGACCACACGACCACCTGGGCTCCATTAAAATGAAATTTTCGGTGGCAGTGTGTTGCCTTTCCACGTCAGTTTTAACCTAGCCTCATACTACAGTACATGATATATATAACATGTATAAGGCATGAAGATGTTATTCTTACAGATCAGCTAAATTATCTATAGTAAAGGATTCTACAAATTTATGTAAGATATGTATATACAGTCACAGAAAATAATTATATTTATAAGTATGTCTGAGCCAGTGACAACTCTACAACAGATTTATCCATCGGATCACCAGCAGTGATAAATATAATTACCTAATGTGTGCAAATCCGTAAAATTAACTCTCAAATTGGTTAGTTTAAGCAAGTCTTGAACTTTTGGGTTGTATGGATCTTCTATTGGAATGAATGGTGGGAGTACCCTGAATATAACCTGAAAAACATTTAAAAAAACAAATTAAGGCATATGAAAGCAAACATTCTAATGTATTTCCCAATAAGAGGTATTAATGGAGTCAAACAATTAAGATCTTCAGTTCTTCAAAAACGGTCAATTAATAAAAAGCATGATGTTTATTATTTTATTTTTGTTGAGCCTTTCGACTTTAGTTGAAAAAGCGAGACTAAGTGATCCTACATTCCGTTGTCGGCTGCGGCGTCCACAAATATTCACTCTGTGGTTAAAGTTTTTGAAATTTTAATAACTTTCTTAAACTATACTGGATTTCTACCAAATTTGGACAGAAGCTTGTTTATGATCATATGATAGTATCCCAAAGTAAATTTTGTAAAAATAAAATTCCATTTTTTCCGTATTTTACTTTTAAATGGACTTAGTTTTTTCTGCAGGGAAACATTATATTCACTCTGTGGTTAAAGTTTTTAGAATTTAAATAACTTTCTTAAACTATACTGGGTTTGTACCAAACTTGGACAGAAGCTTTTTTATGATCATAAGTTAGTATCCAGAAGTAAATTTTGCAAAAAGATAACTCCATTTTTTCTGTATTTTACTTTTAAATGGACTTAAGATTTTCTTCCAGTTAACATTACATACAGTCTGCAGTTAAAGTTTTCAAAATATTTATTAGATTCATTAACTACCCTAGATTTTTACCAAACTTGGACAGAAGCTTCTTACAGTACAATCATAAGATATTATCAAGAGGAATATTTTTATTGATTTTTACCTCATTTTTGTTGCGCCTGTGATTTACAGCAAAAGTAGGCGAGACACTGGGTTCTGCGGAACCCTTTCAAATTTTTTCTATAAATAGTTGTGTTCCTGAATTTGAGGTGCATAAGGATTTGTATTGCAGGTGATACTGTTTGCCACTTTTTCCAAGTAAATAGTTCTGACATGTGTAATAAAGTATAGACATAACATACAGTTATAAACCAGCACAACTGAATTCAGACATTACCAGATGCTTAGCAGGGCGCAGCTTTATAAGACCGCAGAGATGGAACCCTGAACAGTTGGGGCAAGTATGGACACAACATTCAATCTTGATACAGCTCTAAATTTGGATTGAGATTACACATGTAAATAGTTGACACAACCTAGGTTTCCAGGATGCTCAATTAAATATCTCAGGAGAACACTGTATAGGCCCTCATTTGCTGAATAAACTATTCTATTCCATCCTATTCTGTGTGTTTATATTATTGAGTTCTTTACTGAGAATACAATTTAAACTATAACCATGATAACAGTATTTTCATTTCATGTTTTCTATATTCAGTTATTTTTCACTTCTTGGGCCAAATAAAAATATATGTGTTGTTCCATTTACATTCCCTACCCAACTAAATGCATGCATCCCTTATCATAGTGCTACCTGTATAGATACAATTACAATATATATCTAGGAAAAAACTCGTTCTTATCAAAAGAACAAAAAAAGGAAGAGAAAGTATCATATACATTTTGTAGCAATAAAATTCAAATTCAAAAACTTTTTCTTTATCATGTCTTTGAAATATGGTACTCAATGAATTAGTCCCAGTTGTTTCTTTTTATCAAAATGATATATATTTTATCAAAGTCTGTTAATGCATAGATTTCTCTTTAGGTAATATTTTTTCTCTGTGCCATTTGTGCAGCTGAAGGTTATGAAAAATACGAAAATAAACAATGTTTGACAAGAGATTGGGAATGCCTATATAGCTATGACGTTTTTAATGCATTAAATGGATGAAACATCGACTAAAACCTATTGTGATCATTTTCTGAAAAAAGTTCAAGCTTTTTAAGCTCAAAATCAAAATTTTCGATCTCTATTTACAAGACGTACAGAAAATAAAGTCAAAATAAAGGACATAGATTTCATTGGATTTGCAATATAGAAACAAGAAAAATAACATCCTAAAAATAATTAAAGCGTTGTGGAAATCATTATAGCATCACAGGAGGAAAATATAGCGTCCCAGTGCCGCGATGCTAAAACAGCCCTGGGAGAACACTGATCAAAGAACCCTAAGAATTCAATTTTTATTGAAATGAAACAAAAAAGTTTAATTTTTGACCCTTTGAACCTTAATGTAGACCCATTTGAAAACAGGACCAAAAATTAAGAATCTGAATACACGGTTAGATTTGGCATATCACAGAACCCCTTTATTTCATTTTTTAATGAAATCAAACAAAGTTTAATTTTGGACCCTTTTGGACCCTAATTTGTTTGGACCAAAACTCCCAAATCAATCCAAACCTTCCTTTTGTGGTCATAAACCTTGTTTTAAAATTTCTTAGATTTCTATTAACTTATAATACTAAAGTTATTGTGCAAAAACCAAGAAAAATGCTTATTTGGGACCTGTTTTTGGCCCCTTATTCCTGAACTGTTGGGACTAAAACTCCAAAAATCAATCCTAACCTTCCTTTTATGGTCACAGACCTTATGTTAAAATTTCATAGATTTCTGTTCACTTATACTTTCATGTAAGTTATTGTGAGAAAAAGGTTAAACCAAGAAAAATTTGTAAGGGTTCCGCGGAACCCAGTGTCTCGCCTACTTTTGCTGAAAAAGTTTTGCTCAACTAAATTGAGGGGAAAAAAATAAAAATACTCTTCTTGATACTATCTTTTGATTGAAAGGAGCTTCTGTCCAAGTTTGGTAAAAATCTAGGATAGTTTAAGAATCTAATAAAATTTTAAAAACTTTAACTGCAGATTGTATGTAATGTCAACTGGAAGAAAAACTTTGTCCATTTATAAGTAAAATACAGATACACAGGAACAAAATATTAACAAAATTTCCTTCTAAATACTAGCTTTTGATCATAAACAAGCTTCTATCTATGTTTGGTACAAATTAAAAGTAGTATAAGAAAGTTATTAACGTTTTTAAAAATTTAACCATAGAGTGAATGTGTTGTTTCTTGGCAGAAAATCAAAGTCCATTTAAAAGTAAAATACAGAAAAAAACAATTTATTATTTTACAAAATTTACTTCTGTATATTATCTTTTGATCATAAACAAGCTTCTGTCCATGTTTGGTACAAACCCAGGATAGTTTAAGAAAGTTATTAAAATGCTAAAAACTTTAACCACAGAGTGAATGTAAGTTTCACTGCAAAAAGACTAAGTCCATTTTTAAGTAAAATACGGAAAAAATGGAATTTTATTTTTACAAAATTAACTTCTGGATACTATCTTGTGATCATAAACAAGCTTTTGTCCACGTTTGGAAGTAATCCAGTATGGTTTAAGAAAGTTATTAAAATTTCAAAAACTTTAACCACAGAGTGAATATTTGTTGACGCTGCAGCCGACGACGACGGAATGTAGGATCGCTTAGTCTTGCTTTTTTGACAAAAGTCGAAGGCTCGACAAAAATGCTTATTTGGGCCCTTTTTGGCCCCTTATTCCTAAACTGTTGGGACCAAAACAGTCCCAACCTTCTTTTTATGGTCATAAACCTTGTGTTTAAATATTTCATAGATTTCTATTAACTTTTACTTAAGTTAGAGTGTGAAAACCAAATGTCTTTGGACAACGATGATAACCCCAAGGTGATACCAATATATGACCAAACCAGTTGCTTTGCAGGGCGCAGCATTATACGACCGCAGATGTAGCACCCTGAACAGATGGGACAAGTATGGACACAACTTTTAAGTTTGATACAGCTTTAAATGTGGATTGTGATTAAATAGTTGACACAACATAGGTTTATGTCACATTATGATTTGGACCCTTTGGACCTTAATGTAGACCAATTTGAAAACTGGACCAAAAATTAAGAATCTACATACACAGTTAGATTTGGAATATCAAAGAACCCCATTTATTCAATTTTTGATGAAATCAAACAAAGTTTAATTTTGGACCTCGATTTGGACCAACTTGAAAACTGGGCCAATAATTAAAAATTTAAGTACATTTTTAGATTCAGCATATTTAAGAAACCAATGGATTCAATTTTTGTCAAAATCAAACAAAGTTTAAGTTTGGACCCTTTGGACCTTAATGTAAACCAATTTGAAAACGGGACCAAAAATTAAGAATCTACATACACAGTTAGATTTGGCATATCAAAGAACCCCAGGCCAATTATTCATTTTTTGATGAAATCAAACAAAGTTTAATTTTGGACCCTTTGGGCCCCAAATTCCTAAACTGTTGGGACCAAAACTCCCAAAATCAATACCAACCTTCCTTTTATGGTCATTAACCTTGTGTTTAAATTTCATAGATTTCTATTCACTTATACTAAAGTTATAATGTGAAGACCAAGAAAAATGTTTATTTGGGCCCCTTTTTGGCCCCAAATTCCTAAACTGTTGGGATCTCAACTCCCCAAATCAATACCAACCTTCCTTTTGTGGTCATAAACCTTGTGTTTAAATTTCATAGATTTCTATTTACTTAAACTAAAGTTATTGTGCAAAAACCAAGAATAATGCTTATTTTGGCCCTTCTTTGGCCCCTAATTCCTAAACTGTTAGAACCAAAACTCCCAAAATCAATCCCAACCTTCCTTTTGTGATCATAAACCTTGTGTCAAAATTTCATAGATTTCTATTTACTTAAACTAAATTAAAAGTTACTGTGCGAAAACCAAGAAAATGCTTATTTGGGCCCTTTTTGGCCCCTAATTCCTAAAATGATGGAATCAAAACTCCCAAAATCAATCCCAACCTTCCTTTTGTGGTCATAAACCTTGTATTAAAATTTCATAGATTTCTATTCACTTTTACTAAAGTTAGAGTGCGAAAACTAAAAGTATTAGGACAACGACGACGCCAACGTGATAGCAATATACGACGAAAAAAATGTTCAAATTTTGCGTTCGTATAAAAATGTTCAATTGTTGCGGTGGTATAAAATTTAAGTACAACTTTAGATTCAGAATATCAAAGAACACCAAGAATTAAATTTTTGAGAAAATCAAACTAAGTATTATTTTGGACCCTTTTGACCTTAATGTAGACCAATTAGAAATGGCTTTACATGACTGCTGTCAAACATAATATCAATATTATCTTCTGCTAATTTAGTGTCTGAATATTGTGTCAGCTTTAAAAATAGATCTGACCCATTTTGAATCAATAGTGTTTAAAGCATTGAAAATGAACTCTTGTACAGAATAGATGTCCATTGGGCAATAAAGGATAAATAGATAATCTTATAAATTACTGCAGATATCATTGCTAATTCTACATTTTTCTAAGAATGAATTAAATCTCAAAATGCTAAATCATATCTATGTCCAGTGGCATATAGCTATAAACACATATTAATGTCACAATCATTTATAGGGAAAATATAATTTTAAAATAAAACTGAACTGATACTGCACAATATTTCATGCTTTACATTTATCAAAGAAATTAAGATAGTCAACACCTGTAAGACAACATGAGTACATGCTGAGGAAGGAATACTGTGCTGTCTGAATGAAGTAATAATAATGAGGATCTTGAATACAAACAATAATTCCCTGGCACTTCCACAAATCAACAGAAATTATTGCACAGATGAAAACAATTTGGAACCGCCCTAGAATTGTTTGTAATAAACATATATATATATATATATTACTTTGGAAAAAAAGGAAAAATTTAATATGGAAATCATTGCATTTACTGTGAGTTAAAACAAAGCAGTCAAGTACTAGTCTTTTAGAAAACAAATATTACAGAAAAGTACTGGAAACCAGAAAGAGGAAGGCATGCATATATCTACTGTACAGCATCTTGTTAGAAGTATCTTAAGGCTTCTGAGTGGCCAAATCACTCAGGAACTTACCCTGGTACTTTAAAACATTTAAACAGAAATTTCCATTCTCAATCCATGTTTGTCAGCCAATAAAACTCAGAAACCTGGAGTGTCACCATCTAAGATCTTTAACAAATTATTACCAATTCATGTGATCAAGTTTTACCTTCAATGACTTTTGTCCATACACCATGTACACCTTGTTAGGGAATGTTGATATTTAACTCTTAAACTTTTGACAGGGAATAGTCCAAAGTGTTTAAGCAACTTTTCACCCAGAAGATTTAATTATATAACCTTCCAATAAGCAATATTTTTATCTGTCCAGGATAAAGATAATGACTCATTTCATCCAACCACTTCTCATATGACACCAGGGGACATCCATTTAAACCAAGTGACCTCCAGTGTTCTCCCAAGGGCTTTTTACATGTAGCATCTGGGTAATGTGATGCTATAACCTTAAATGTGATGCTTTCTGAAGTGGTTTTCTTATAAATTATGTTATGAATGTGATGCTATAATTTTTAGAAACTAGATTTTAATTTCCACTGTTTACCAAAATGCTAAATGAAATATCTGGGGAAAAGCTTAAGACTGAACTTCCAATCCCTACACTAAAGTTGATTAATGTCATGGCAATTTTTTCAGTCTGAAAATATTCTCATAGTTAAAATATGTGAAATCCAATTTTTCATCTTTTTTCAAATGTAGCTATCAATAAGAAAATATGGAAGAAGTTTTACCTCTCCTTCTGTAGATGGGGCAACATCTGAATAAGAATCATCACAAATTATATCTTCCAGTGTTCTAGGAGGCCATCTTTTAACTCCTGGAAATGATGCCACACAATCTTCAGCAAAATACCTATAGACTCTCCAAGTGTTTCCTCTATCATATGATCTTTCTATTAACATAGCTTTTGGTCTAAAGGTTTTAAATGTCATGATCAAATGGGTAAAATGAAACTCTGCTTCTAAATCAAGCTGTATAGAGACTTGCTGCTTTCCAGCTTCTGCTTGCCACCAGCGTGTATACCTATTTCCATAAGACCATACAATGTTTGTTATATTATGACTCTCTCTTTCATATCTAGAATCACACACAAAACACTTAGCATCTTCTTCTAAATGACTAACTATGCAATAACGTTCGGGACTGTTTAATCCACATGTTGATGTGGAAGACAGAGAGTCCTCACGACCTATTAACAAATCTCCTGTTGCAGGATAACAACTGCCTTGTTCACATCGAGGCTGACGTATACTCTGCAAAACAATACCTGAAAAAAACAAATTAACAAAGAGAATAACAAGTCATATAAAGAAATGTTTTAGTCACCAACCAGTCAGGTTAATGAAATTTAAAATTTGTTCCTAAATGCAATTTTTGACTACTATATAATTATACTATCTTCCATTCATCCACTGATCTGGAATGAACTGCACTTAAGATATTACATGGCTCATGCTACTGGACAAGTCAGAAGTCTCTTTAACCATTAAACATCTCACTTTTCCAGACTTTCAAAAGCAATATTCAGAATGTGAAGTTGCTCATGCTTTCAAACAATTCAAGTGGCTTTCATCATTTGAAATTTTCCATTCTAATTTTATAACCAGATGCTCAACAGGGTGCAGCTTTATACGACCGCAGAGATTGAACCCTGAACAGTTAAGGCAAGTATGGAAACAACATTCAAGCTGGATTCAGCTCTAAATTTGGATTGTCATTAAATAGTTGACACAGCATAGGTTTCTGACACAGAATGAATGTGGTCTAAAGAAGGAGAAAAATGTTTTGCCTTTGTGCAATTCACTATGCTGTTGAATATTAATCCTCTCAAAAAATGTTTGAAGAAATTTTCTTTTTATACATGAAATTTGAAATGATAAAATTTGACCCCCCCCCCCCCCCCCCCCCCACCCCATTTTTTTTCACATCCCCCTTTCCCTTTTTCCAAAACTGATCTCAATAAAAAATTCTAATGGAGTTTGCAACAATAACTAATTTATTTAACTCATTTAAATACATCATAAAATATTAAAATGTAAAAAAAAGTGCTTGTTATCACTGAATGGTAAAGATTGTTTTAATTTATCAGTTGGTAGTTAAAAAGAATATACATTATATATTGTATAAATTTTCATTATTATTATTATTATTATTATAAAACAATGATTTAAGTTGATTCAACATTCTGGATAAAGAAAGATAACTCCAATTGAAAATTTCTTGCCATTGCACAATATTGTGCAATTAGATATTTCTTGCTATTACGCAATACTGTGCAATTGAAATATTTGCTATTGCACAAAACTGTGCAATTGAAGATTTCTTGCTATTGCACAATACTGTGCAATTGAAAATTTCTTGCTATTGCACAATACTGTTCAAATTGTGCAATTGAAAATTTCTTGCTATTGCTGAATACTGTGCAATTGAAAAATTCTTGCTATTGCACAATACTTAATATAATAATTTTGGATCCTGATTTGGACCAACCTGAAAACTGGGCCCATAGTCAAAAATCTAAGTACATGTTTAGATTCAGCATATCAAAGAAGCCCAAGAATTCAATTTTTGTTAAAATCTAACTTTGGATTTTTGAACTTTAATGTAAACCAATTTGAAAACAGGACCTTTAATTAAGAATCTACATCCACAGTTAGATTTGGCATATCTAAGAACCCCAATTATTCAATATTTTATGAAATCAAACAAAGTTTAATTTTGGACCTTGATTTGGACCAACTTGAAAACTGGGCCAATAATCAATAAACAGCTGCGCCATGAGCGCATGATACGCCCGACGTCTTATGTGGAAGTTATATGCAATAATCATAAATAGTTTCTGAGAAAGTTTTAAGCAATAACCATATATAGTTTTTGAGAAATGGCAGGAAACCCCCCACCCTGTTTTTTTTTTTTACAAAAAAATAAATATCACTAAAATAAAATTTTGAATCAAAACCAAAAAGTATACAGATCTTTAGATTAATATAACAAAGAAGTGTGTAAAGTTTGAAGCAATAATCATAAATTATTTTTGAGATACAGCGCGACATGTAAAAACCAGATGCTCCGCAGGGTGTAGCTTTATACGACCGCAGAGGTTGAACACTGAACGGTTGGGGCAAGTATGGACACAACATTCAAGCTGGATTCAGCTCTAAATTTGGATTGTGATTAAATAGTTGACACAGCATAGGTTTCTGACACATAATGAATGTGTTCTAATGAACTTAATTTTTTTGTTTTCTCTTAGAGCAATTCACTATGCTGTTGAATATTAATCCTATCAAAAAAATGTTTGAAGAAATTTTCTTTTTATTCATGAAATTTCAAATGAGAAAAATTGAACCCAATTTTTTAATCACATCCCCCTTTCCCTTATTCCAAAACTAATCTCAATCAAAATATTCTAATGGAGTTTGCAACAATAACTACTCATTTAAATACATCATAAAATATTAAGATGTAAAAAAACTGCTTGTTATCACTGAATGGTAAAGATTATTTAAATTTATCAGTTGGTAGTAAAAAGTGAATATACATTGTATATTGTATAACACAAAGATTTAAGTTGATTCTAGACAAAGAAAGATAACTCCAATTAAAAAAAATTCTTGCAAAAAGATATTTCTTGCTTACTATTCTGGACAAAGAAAGATAACTCTAATTAAAAAAAAAATTTGCTATTTCACAATATTGTGAAATTAGATATTTCTTGCCATTGCACAATACTTAATATAATAATTTTAGATTCTGATTTGGACCAACTTGAAAACTGGGCCCATAATCAAAAATGTAAGTACATGTTTAGATTCAGCATATCAAAGAGGCCCAAGAATTTAATTTTTGTTAAAATCAAACTTAGTTTAATTTTGGACCCTTTGGACCTTAATGTAGACCAATTTGAAAACATGACCAAAAGTTAAGAATCTACATACACAGTTAGATTCGGCATATCAAAGAACCCCAATTATTCAATTTTGATGAAATCAAACAAAGTTTAATTTTGGACCCTTTGGGCCCCTTTTTCCTAAACTGTTGGGACCAACCTTCCTTTTATGGTCATAAACCTTGTGTTTAAATTTCATAGATTTCTATTTACTTATACTAAAGTTATGGTGCGAAAACCAAGAAAAATGCTTATTTGGGTCCCTTTTTGGCCCCTAATTCCTAAACTGTTGGGACCTAAACTCCCAAAATCAATACCAATCTTCCTGTGGTGGTCATAAACATTGTGTTTAAATTTCATTGATTTCTATTTACTTAAACTTAAGTTATTGTGCGAAAACCAAGAATAATGCTTATTTGGACCTTTTTTTGGCCCCTAATTCCTAAACTGTTGAAACCAAAACTCCCAAAATCAATCCCAACCTTTCTTTTGTGGTCATAAACCTTGTGTCAAAATTTCATAGATTTCTATTAACTTAAACTAAAGTTATAGTGCGAAAACCAAGAAAATGCTTAATTGGGCCCTTTTTGGCCCCTAATTCCTAAAATGTTGGGACCAAAACTCCCAAAATCAATACCAACCTTACTTTTATGGTCATAAACCTTGAGTTAAAATTTCATAGATTTCTATTCACTTTTACTAAAGTTAGAGTGCAAAAACTAAAAGTATTCGGACGACGACGACAACGATGATGGAGACGCAGACGACGACGCCAACATGATAGCAATATACGACGAAAATTTATCAAAATTTGCGTTCGTATAAAAAACTCCTCTGTTTAACAAAATACTCAATCAATAACTCAAAAATGAAACTTTGAATCATCACCAAAAAGTATACAGATATTAAGATTAATATAACTTATAACTAAGAAGTGTTTAAAGCTTTAAGCCATAATCAAGAATCGTTTTTGAGATACAGTGCAACATGTGAAAACTAGAGACTCTAAAGAGCCTGTGTCGCTCACCTTGGTCTTTGTGAATATTAAACAAAGGAAGCAGTTGGATTCATGACAAAATTGTGTTTCAGTGATGGTGATGTGTTTGTACATCTTACTTTACTAAACAGTCTTGCTGCTTACAATTATCTCTATCTATAATGAACTTGGCCCAGTAGTTTCAGTGGAATATATGTTAATAAAAATTTACAAATTTTATGAAAATTGTTAAAAATTGACTATAAAGGACAATAACTCTTTAGGGGGTCAATTGACCATTTCGGTCATGTTGACTTATTTGTAAATCTTACTTTGCTGAACATTTTTGCTGTTTATGTTTATCTTTATCTATAATAATATTCAAAATAACCAAAAACAGCAAAATTTCCTTAAAATTACCAATTCAGGGGCAGCAGACCAACAACAGATTGTCCGATTTGTCTGAAAATTACAGGGCAGATAGATCTTGATCTGATTAACAATTTTTTACCATGTCAGATTTGCTCTAAATGCTTTGGTTTTTGAGTTATAAGCCAAAAACTGCATTTTACCCCTAAGTTCTATTTTTAGCCATGGCGGCCATCTTGGTTGGTTGACTGGGTCATCAACACATTTTTTAAACTAGATACCCCAAAGATGATTGTTGCCAAGTTTAGATTAATTTGGCCAAGTAGTTTCAGAGAAGAAGATTTTTTGTAAAAGATAACTAAGATTTACGAAAAATGGTTAAAAATTGACTATAAAGGGCAATAACTCCTGAAGGAGGCAACTGACCATTTCGGTCATGTCTACTTATTTGTAAATCTAACTTTGCTGAACATTATTGCTGTTTACAGTTTATCTCTATCTATAATAATATTCAAGATAATAACCAAAAACATCAAAATTTCCTTAAAATAACAAATTCAGGGGCAGCAACCCAACAACGGGTTGTTTGATTCGTCTGAAAATTTCAGGAAAATAGATCTTCACCTTATGAACAAATTAAACCTTTGACAGATTTGCTCTAAATGCTTTGGTTTTTGAGTTATAAGCCAAAAACTACATTTTACCCCTATGTTCTATTTTTAGCCATGGCGGCCATCTTGGTTGGCTGACCGGGTCACGCCACACATTTTTTGAACTAGATACCCCAATAATGATTGTGGCCAAGTTTGGTTTAATTTGGCCCAGTAGTTTCAGAGGAGAAGATTTTTGTAAAAGATAACTAAGATTTACGAAAAATGGTTAAAAATTGACTATTAAGGGCAATAACTCCTGAAGGGGTCAACTGACCATTTTGGACATGTTGACTTATTTGTAAATCTTACTTTGCTGAACATTATTGCTGTTTACAGTTTATCTCTATCTATAATAATATTCAAGATAATAACCAAAAACATCAAAATTTCCTTAAAATTACAAATTCAGGGGCAGCAACCCAACAACGGGTTGTTCGATTCGTCTGAAAATATCAGGGCAGATAAATCGTGACCTTATAAACAATTTTACCACATGTCAGATTTGCTCTAAATGCTTTGGTTTTTGAGTTATAAGCCAAAAACTGCATTTTACCCCTATGTTCTATTTTTAGCCATGGCGGCCATCTTGGATGGTTGACCAGGTCACGCCACACATTTTTCAAACAAGATACCCCAATGATGATTGTGGCCAAGTTTGGTTTAATTTGGCCCAGTAGTTTCAGAGGAGAAAATTTTTCTAAAAGCTAACGACGTTGCTGGACGCCAAGTGGTGGAAAAAGCTCACCAGGTGAGCTAAAAACACACCCCTGTTTTAGTTACAAAGTGCCGTAAATCAAAAAGTTAAAATCTAATTTTCACCAAAAAGATTACAGATCATTTGACCATCATAACAAACAACTATATTAAGTTTCATGAAATTTGGATAAGTCATTGTCAAGTTACGGTGCGACATGTTTACGCAGGACAGAGAGACAGACAGACAGACGGACGGACACCGGACATGTGTATACCATAAAACGTCCCGTCAAAATTTTGGAGGGCGTATTAAAATCTAAATACATTTTTAAGATTCAGCCTATCAAAAACCCCCAAGGATTCAATTTTTGTTAAAATCAAACTAAGTTTAATTTTGGACCCTTTGGGCCCCTTTTTCCTAAACTGTTGGGACCAAAACTCCCAAAATCAATCCCAACCTTCCTTTTATTGTCATAAACCTTGTGTTTAAATTTCATATATTTCTATTTACTTATACTAAAGTTATGGTGCGAAAACCAAGAAAAATGCTTATTTGGGCCCCTTTTTGACCCTTTTTCCTAAACTGTTGGGACCTCAACTCCCAAATTCAACCCCAAGCTTCCTTTTGTGTTCATTAACCTTGTTCTAAAATTTCATTGATTTCTATTGACTTATACTAAAGTTATTGTGCGAAAAACCAAGAACTAGAGGCTCTAAAGAGCCTGTGTCGCTCACCTTGGTCTATGTGAATATTAAACAAAGGAAGCAGATGGATTCATGACAAAATTGTGTTTTGGTGATGGTGATGTGTTTGTAAATCTTACTTTACTAAACAGTCTTGCTGCTTACAATTATCTCTATCTATAATGAACTTGGCCCAGTAGTTTCAGTGGAAAATGTTAATAAAAATTTACAAATTTTATGAAAATTGTTAAAAATTGACTATAAAGGACAATTACTCCTTAGTGGGTCAATTGACCATTTTCAGATTTGCTCTAATTGCTTTGTTTTTTGAGTTATAAGCCAAAAACTGCATTTTACCCCCATATTCTATTTTTAGCCGTGGCAGCCATATTGGTTGGTTGACCGGGTCACGCCACACATTTTTTAAACTAGATACCCAAAAGATGATTGTGGCCAAGTTTGGATTCATTTGGCCAAGTAGTTTCAGGGGAGAAGATTTTTGTAAAAGATAACTAAGATTTACGAAAAATGGTTAAAAATTGACTATAAAGGGCAATAACTCCTAAAGGGGTCAACTGACCATTTCGTTCATGTTGACTTATTTGTAAATCTTACTTTGCTGAACATAATTGCTGTTTACAGTTTATCTCTATCTATAATAATATTCAAGATAATAACCAAAAACAGCAAAATTTCCTCAAAATTACTAATTCAGGGGCAGCAACCCAACAACGGGTTGTTAGATTCGTCTGAAAATTTCAGGGCAGATAGATCTTGACCTGATAAACATTTTTACCCCATGTAAGATTTCCACTAAATGCTTTGGTTTTTGAGTTATAAGCCAAAAATTGCATTTTACCCCTATGTTCTATTTTTAGCCGTGGCGGCCATCTTGGTTGGTTGACCGGGTCACGCCACACATTTTTTAAACTAGATACCCCAAAGATGATTGTGGCCAAGATTGGATTAATTTGGCCAAGTAGTTTCAGAGGAGAAGATTTTTGTAAAAGATAACTAAGATTTACGAAAAATGGTTAAAAATTGACTATAAAGGGCAATAACTCCTAAAGGGGTCAACTGACCATTTCGGTCATGTTGACTTATTTGTAAATCTTACTTTGCTGAACATAATTGCTGTTTACAGTTTATCTCTATCTATAATAATATTCAAGATAATAACCAAAAACAGCAAAATTTTCTCAAAATTACAAATTCAGGGGCAGCAACCCAACAACGAATTGTCTGATTCGTCTGAAAATTTCAGGGCAGATAGATCTTGACCTGATAAACATTTTTACCCCGTGTCAGATTTCCTCTAAATGCTTTGGTTTTTGAGTTATAAGCCAAAAACTGGCCCAGTAGTTTCAGAGGAGAAGATTTTTGTAAAAGTTAACGACGACGGACGACGGACGCCGGACGACGGACGACGCCGGACGCAAAGTGATGGGAAAAGCTCACTTGGCCCTTCGGGCCAGGTGAGCTAATAATACTTATTTGGGCCCTTTTTGGTCGGTAACTACTAAGCTATTGCCGTGTTGGGACCAAACTCCCAAAATCAATCCTAGCCTTCCTTTTGTGGTCATAAACTGTGTATCAAAATTTCATAGATTTCTTTTTACTTAAACTAAAGTAATCTTGCGAAAACCAAGAAAAATGATTATTTGGGCCCTTTTTGGCCCCTAATTCCTAAACTGTTGGGACCAAAAACTTCCAAAATCAATCCCAACCTTTGTTTTATGGTGATCATAAACCTTGTGTTTAAATTTCATAGATTTCTATTAACTTATACTAAAGTTAGAGTGCAAAAACCAAATGTCTTTGGACAACTACGACGCCAACATGACACAAATATACGACCAAAAAATTTTCAATTTTTGCGGTCCTATAAAAAGTATTGCAAGTTAATTGGTAAGGTTTTCTATAGAGTTTATAATAGTTGTTATAGAAATTTTTCAAATTCCTCTTAAATTTTTAATGTTGACTTGTTACACAAATAAAGGCGTTTAATGAAATTTGATTCGTTCATTATAAAATAAAAAATTTAATAAGTTGGAATACAAATTAAATATGGCAATTACATGTTACAAGTATGTCATTGTAAAAACCAATGCAAACATTAAAGTGCACCAAGCAAAGGGTAATTTCCTCTCTTCTTCTGTTCAATTTTCAAAGAGAGTCACTTCATTTGATTTTGAAGAAGTGAGAGCCTTGCACAACTTCTCTGTTCATTTGCTCATAATATTTAACCTCTAGACTACTCATCAAATTACATCCATGCATGATTCAAAGCAGGAACCTATATCATTTATATTTTCTTAAGCTGGTTTTTTTCTCAATATGTCTTAAATTCAATTAGATAAATGCCTTAATTGTGTTAGTGTATAAGTTGCCTCATGTCTGTAAAAGAGATCAGTCAGTGCATCATTGATGAAGGGTTGTTAAAGGCAATGACCTCTGACCACCATCTGTTGTTTAAATTCAGAGGTCAAATAAACTATGTAGATGTTACCAGGGAACATACTATACATGCATGTACAAAATGTACTACTTAATAACTATGTTTTAATTTTTAAGCTGAATTGTTAACTTGGAGAGATTTTTGGGGGTAATGTTTAATTGCTATTAAAACTAGAAAAAAAATATCCATTTGATTTGTAAATGCAGAAAAAAGTCTTAAAGATAAGTTTAAAAAAAAAAATCCCTCGTTAATAAATTTGGTATACATACAATTAAACAGTCTAATTCTATACTTTTCTCTCAAATTACTTATACTTGCTCAACAACTATGTCAGCGAGCAACAGTATAAAGATTAAGAATATGTCACACAGTTCTTTATTCAGGGAGGTGAAGCTTTCTCATGTTCAGAAATTTAATATTTTATGATGTATGAATGGTGTCCAAACAGTAAGGACATTAGCTCCAGAAATATGAGATTTGTATTTACTGATCAATTATACATTTCCGTTGTCCTTTCAGCTTTAATAAATAAGAAATAAATGTAGAGTACATGTACTAAGCAGTACAGATTAGTTTTCTTCTCCAGTCAATCGAAAGTTTATGTTGTACAAATGTAATGTAACCTGTTACATTCTGTTAGTGCCTGTCCAAAGTCCAGAGCCTGTAGATCAGGGGTTTTTTTTCATAAATTGTGTTGTTATTAATTAGGCTGTCAGTGTTCTCAATCATTTTCAATTGAATTGTTTCATATTTCATTTGGACCTTTCATATAGCCAATTATAAAGAATGGGGTTTTCTCATTCTTAAAGAAAATATAAAAAAAATTGTGTACCCTATAAATGGGTACATGTACATCCACATTATCTAATATTTGCTGGTTAGTTGTCTCATTGGCATTCATACCATATTTCCACATTTACAGACGTGTACGATCATACATATGTACATGTATTATGATGCTTAACTATTTGTACAAATGTGCTGTTTCATAAACCAATTGTCTTCACAAATGTCCCTATAGCCAAGATAATCAAGATTATATTCTTTAGCAGTTTCAGTGATAAACATGAGAAGGAAAAGTAAAGAAATGTAAGATTTTGAAATGAAAATTTGTGTACAAATCATAACATATATGTATTAGTTTCTGTTTACAAAATACCATTTCTTTTTTTTATTTGTATCATTTGGTTTCTAAAGACTGGATGATATGGACTTTGCGTATTAGCTTTATTTTGACATTGGCCTGAATCCAAAAAAAATATGCCAGATACTATCTGCTGCTGAAAAATAGGGTCAGTAGGTCATCAATTTTGAAATATATATGCATCTGTCAACAAATAATTCAACTGTAATTACCAAAGTTCAAATAATGATACAACCCACCTTTCCCTGTCCCAACCTTAGGCAATGGCATGGCAAAGGCTAAGGTAAACCCCCAAAACAAATTCAAGTCATCCTTCTAGCTCCTTGTAATTAATTACATCCTAGAAAAGGTAAGCCCTTCAAAATATACATATCCATGCATGCATTCAAAAAATTCATGCAATTTTTTCAGATTTATCCTTATCCTCAACCTTTCATCTCTGCAGCTGTAATCAAGAGCTGTCAACTCTGATGTGAAGACACAGGCATCAGTCCAGGAAGTTATCCACCAGATAAGTATTATCATGATTAACAAGAATATTAACTGTACAGCATATTATATAACTTTTATGTGTTAACAACAAAACTTACCTTGAAATACTAATGAAATCACAATAATCTGTAATAATTTCGGCACCATCGCTGACATCTGTTTTTCAAATTTCTATCAATTCCATATATACCCCAAATTCAGAGTAAATCTGCAGGTGACTGTATTTTTAATAATACTCAATATTGAAAAGTATACTGCCACATATAACTACTGTTTACGGTTCTCTTGTTGTTTCAGTGCTTCATGTGTATCTACTGTGTACAATAACCTGACAAAAGAAATTGTTTACAGTGCAATGTTGATAGAATAATTAATATTGATAAAATTAGTTAAAAAACATATCTTGTAAGTGGACATGCTGAAATATATATACATGTACCAAAAATTTGAAGGCACTTATAGCAGGGTTTCTAAAAGGAATCTATTGTCAGGACAAGGCGCTTTTTTTTTTAAACATTTGTACTGATAGAAAATAATTTTCTGGACAGATATCCTGGACTTCCAAAAACAAATTTCCTCATCACAGGCACATATTT
The DNA here is from genome assembly GCF_036588685.1 of Mytilus trossulus. Taxonomy (NCBI): domain Eukaryota; kingdom Metazoa; phylum Mollusca; class Bivalvia; order Mytilida; family Mytilidae; genus Mytilus; species Mytilus trossulus. Next base: position 44,312,498 of record NC_086373.1, read on the forward strand.
CAAGCCATGAAAGTGAAATGACAAGTAATTATGACATGTACATTGTATATATGTCAGTATTCAATGGATTAAATAAAGTTGAGACTGGAAATGGGGAATGTGTCTATAAAGTCTGTATACTAATAAATTATACTACCATAAGATTTAGAATAGATTATCTTTGAGGCCTGTTCCTTTTCAGATATCAAAACAAAAACTTACATCAAATTAGACAAACAGTTACATGCATGTACATTTGTCATGTTTGTATTATAATTATGTAATTTCCAAATGCCAGCACAGCTATATTTACATTGTACCAATTGAGGTACAATCATTATTTAACATATTACATTGTTTTGATTCAGATAACGAAAATAAGATATATACATGTACATATATACATGTACATTTATCTATGGTTATGGTCACATCCATAAATAATGCATTTACAGTTTATTCTGATATAAATTCCAAAATACATTTGAGCTTGATAATGTTAACAGGACTTGACAGCTTTGACCGTAAAGTGTTCTCCTCAGATTTTGTTAATAGCACATGTACAGGCACACTGATAATTAACTTTGAAAAACAAATTTATATAGCACCAAGGCCCCTTGATTATTTTTTTATCATAAAATAATCCAAAATGCACCATAGTAGAAAAGCTAGCACCAGGGTACCACAGTGGTTTAAGGCCCTGGGGAGAACACTATCTAATTTGCACACATATACATTCAAACATACATTTATGTACAGGGAGTTATAAATCAGGATGAGACCCAAGAGAACAAAATAACATCTTTGTACCCACCATCAGTCAATTCTAACTCTGACAGTGATCGATACATGTGCTTGATCTGAAAACTCTGACCAATTCCATTACTATCATGGTTATCATATGTTAAAATTTTAGATTGCACATACATGTATATGTATTCTAAAAAATATTCTTCTGATTTTTCCAGTTTATGTAAACTTACATGTACAATGTATATGTATACCTAGGACATGTCAGGATGGACCAAGAATACAGCTTGCACATTTTTCTGGACAGCAAAAATAAATATTTAACACTTAACCTAACATTACAATACATTTCAGGGGTTTACTTTTTTCATAAATAATTTTCATATATAAATTTTTATCAATTGTCTTGATAATAATAATAAATAATTTACTTGCTTACTTATAATTGATTTTACATTGAATGAGAACATGCATAAAACCCTGAAATTGGTTTTACCTTGAAACTCATCTGACATCATGAATTTAATTAAAATATTACGAAATAAATGTATTTTGGTGAATGGACTCCCACATGATATTGAGGAGGAGCAAACTGTAACAGTGTTCTCCACAGGATTTTTGGATAGTGCTGTGGTGAGGCCGTAATTTTCGACAATTCTCAGTAACTTTGTTTCGGCGCAAAGGTTTGTTTGCAATTGATTTGTTATGTGTTTTTCTTAAATTATGCTATTGATATTTTCTCTTGTAATAATGTCCTCGTCATGCTCATGGAAGTTACCATTTTGTTTGTTAATGTAATTGCATGTCTGGATATAGAAGAAAGAGTTTTTTTTCTCCGTTGTATATTCATAAAATCATGATAATCCTCATTACATGTATCTGTGTATAAAACCCAAGGAGAAGTCTTTTACCATGATGGGTTTTTACCAGACTGCCTACATGTATTTGAAGATTTCTCAGCACTAAATGGTGATGTTGCAGAACATGTAGGACCAACATGTCAATAGTCATTGTCAGCTTCTGAGTTTGGTTTTGTAACCCACTGTAGCAGTGTACTGTTAACCTTACAACCTTTTGACAGGAATTGACGACATTTTTTAGCATAATGATTTCTCATTTTTTTCTACCTAAACGTTTTGTAATACTCAAATGGCTTCAGCATCCAAGCTGTACATCGTCTGCCTTGAGAAAGTGAATTTCTAAAGTCTAGGATTAGCTTTAGGTTATCCTATAGCTCAACTGTTTTCAAATAGTAAAATTCATTACTGTAGAATTGCTGATTTAACAATTATTAGTCGATTAGGTGATAATTAATACTTCAATTTCAAAGACTTGCTCATTTTCAGGGTTAGTATGGATAGTAAACCAGGGCAAATTGTTACAAAACCCCTGTATTTGGTCTTATTATTATGTTTTTATTCTAAAATTATCCTTTGTTCAAAGTTCCTAAAACAAGTTTGTGAGTGTCATTGGGAAATGCGGTCAATTTATTTTATCTCATTTCATTCATATATGCCTCTATATATTCTTTTAATTAAAAAATAGATGTCAATGTTGAAATCTTTGTTTATTTTGATCTTTCAAAGTCACTACTTTGTAAAATTTATTAGACTGGTCCCGCTTGGCTACTGAATACAAGGGATATAATTTATTTAGAAATAGAAAACCAGTCGATCTCATGATCTGGAGTGAAAAATATGCAGGAAATTTGAAAAAATTACAAAAAAAATATAGTGACATGCTTGGTTGGATAGTGCTGTGGTCAGTACAATAGAACAGCAGGAAATTGTGATAGCGCTGAAGAGCACAGCGCTAAAACGACCTGGGGAGAACACTGGAACTGTATGGTGGAATGACACATACATGTATACACCTTATTGCTATTTAGTCCAATCCGGGAAAAATTGGGTCATTTTACACAACTTCCTGTTTGGACATGCCGCCGAAAATCAAGGTTATCAGTAGTGAACTGAGGGAGAAAACTTTAGAAAGCAACCATTAAGAAACTTTGATAGAGTATGATCCACTTTTTCGAGATTAAAATTGAAGTAAAAAAATATTTTGTTTGAAGTATTTACAGTAGTTTAAACAGGTCTCATTAAAAAGTATCATACATGGTGCATTGTTTAAATAGGGTCCCAGGTCGCCTCAACTGGATAAAAAGTTGTGTAATTTTTTCACTTATCCGGAATGAAATAAATAGCGATTAGGTGTGTATTGAGAAGACACAAAATGAGGTCTTCTCTCGTTTAATAAATATAGGAAGATGTGGTGTGAGTGCCAATGAGACAACTCTTCATCCAAATAACAATTTAAAAAGTATACCATTATAGGTTAAAGAACGGCCTTCAACACGGAGCCTTGGCTCACACCGAACAACAAGCTATAAAGGGCACAAAATTACTAGTGTTAATATAAACCATTCAAACGGGAAAACAAATGGTCTAATAGTATACATTGTAGATACATGTATAATTAAATTTTGGATGTAACACATGTTTTGATTGCAATTGGCTGACATCATATCATAGACACAATTTTTCAACATTTTTTCATGAGTATATCATTTATCCTGGTTTAAAGTCATAAGATACCTCAAATTTAAAAAAAATATGCATATGTTTTTTATAACTAAATGGATAGCTTTCATTATACAACTTATGCACGTCATTTTATTTTTTCTGAGGAAAATTCTTTAATTTACCATATTTAGAAGATGTTTACTTTTTTTAATTGCTTCCAGGAAGCAATTTCCCCAACATATTTTTCGTATGCATAGTGACCTGAGCGTAACCTTCCTTGAAAAAATATGGTGATCACAATACGCATGAATCTGTCATTAAAATAAACAAGTATCTGATTGTGCATGTTAAACACATGCTCAATAGTTATACCTATGCTTTTGGTTATTTGTTTACTAAAAGGTGACAATTGGTTAACTTCAGCTTCAAAACACGGCATTTAATGAGCAGCCATATTTGTTAAATCATAATAGACTGAGAGAATTTACAATATATTTGCGTAAAAAATGAGAAAATCGTTCACAGAGTGCTAAGTTTATGATATATACATGCATTGGTTCAAGAATTGGATAAACATTATTTTTCACCACAAACTCGTTTCATATGACTTTAAAATGGATTTAAGAATTAAACTAAAAGAAATGTATCTAGTCAGTCTATTCGAAATAACATAAAAAATGTGGTGCTCTCTGTTAATTAACCTGCTACCTGCGTTATTCAGTGTGCACCACATTATTTATGTTATTTCTTTATAGACAGAAAAAATATTACAGTCATTCCTTAATTATCTAGAAAAAAAAACAAAAAAAAACATGCATATATATTTTTACAGTTTTACAAGTTTACAGTCATTGACAGTGGAAAGAGTTGACTTATAGTGGTACATGTTGACAATGGTATCAGTTGACTTGCTTCCCTCAGCAAGTGGTCATAACCTGATAATTATATAAAAACTGCTGTTTTACTTTTTCACAAAGTTATACAATTCCAATTGGGTAAACAACAGTTCAACATGTTCAATAATAAATAGAAGAGAACAACACAAAAAGGTGGAATCCGCCATAATACATCGCATTGGAAGGTGATCAACTTCCATATGCATGTAACTTGGTTTCATGTTCAAGGAACTTGGTTTTATTAAAACGAAGTAAAAATAAAAGTACAAAATGTACCCCTCGTAAAGACTAAGTGCCTTTTTCGGTCTTTAGACTTTACCGACTTTTAGAAAATTTAATCAATAAATAGTTTTCAAAAGTACTCAAACACCTAAATGTACAATAATGCAGCTTTAAACTGACCTGCATTTAAATGTTATGTTAATTCGTGCCACTTACCACAGCCAAAATGGGTCTCTCCCTGACTGGGCAAAAGTTGCAAAAGTTTGCAAAATCTGTGTACTATCAGTATCAAATTACACATGCCGGAAATGACACTCAAAATTCCGGATATCGTAAACATGCATAAGGGTATTAAAATATTTAGACTATGTACGATTGTAAGATGGATGACTAGTTTAATTGAAATGATATATCGCCATACAAATATGTGAATATATGTATTCAACAATCACAAACTACAAGGTCACAAAAAGGGTTTGTCCCTTTGATGGAACAGCATAAATAACTGAATCAAAGTACTGTGATACTGGTTCAATTAGTTATCAAAGGTTCCTAGCTGGCTTATTATTTAGTTACTACATATTTTTTATTGTTGATTAAATATCAGTCAAATATCTCTATTTATACTACATATCTATCAATCTATATACATATCACTATCGTGTGCACGAGTGATTTAAAACTATCATTCTTGATTTTCTTAGCCCGGTGACCCGCCCGGGTATGGATATTATCATGTGAGTACCTAGCTAACAAGATTGTGTCAGGGAATTCGATGTTTGCTATACCACTGTTTATTTCAACGCACATTATGACAATACCTCTTTACTAATCGAAATAAAAAAATGCAGTGTTTTGAGTAATGATATTACCAGAGACATATATATGTCTCTGATATTACTTTATAGTATTTACATTGAAAAAGTACATTTCCTTTGTTGAAAAATACTTTGAAAAATACTTTAAAAATTGATTAAAAGACCTTGACCATTTGCGAGTATGGTCAAAGGCAACAACCATTTTCTTATCTGGGGGGCCGGGATTTTTATTTTGTTCATAATTTTTTTTTCAGAACCTTCCTCCGATAATTTTTTTTTAATATTGAGAAACATGATTCGCCGGTTTTGTAAGCGCATCTCCGTATAAGCCACGTAATATACATTGCGGTTTCCAGACATTTTTAAAATGAGAGGGTGTCCAATCCAGGAGAAAAGAGGATTCCAAATATATGTTCCCATACAAATGCATTGATAGTTGAAAAAGGGTTTCAAACCGCCGGATCCCATTTTTTTTGGATCCATCACTGGTATAACTATTAATCAATTTTTCTCGGATTCCGTATCATAAATCACAATTAATATAAAAAAAGAAAATGCGGTATGATTGCCAATGAGACAACCGTCCACAATATAGCAAAATGCCACAGACATTAACAGATATAGGTCACCGTACGGCCTTCAACAATGAGCAAAGCCAATACCACAAAGTCAGCTATAAAATGCCCCGAAATGACAATGTAAAACAATTCAAACGAGAAAATTAACGGCCTTATTTATATAAAAAAAAGGAATGTATTTCGAATTTTATTAAAAATCTTTTATGGGGTTTCTTTATATAAGATACGGACTTGAACATTGCATTATATGGGGGCACCCATCAGGTTTTTCCAACACCTCCAAAACCATTATTAAATTTTTCTAAAATTGCTCCATTTTTAATCAATTAATGTATTATGAACCTTCTATTTCGAATTTTTGGTAAAAATATTTTTGATGTTTTTGACAGTTAAGTCAGCTTCATATCTTGACTTACATCTAGAAATTGACAACGAGGGTCGGTTGAAGACAAAACTTTACGACAAAAGAGATGATATCAGCTTTCCAATTGTGAACTTTCCATTTCTAAGTAGCAACATTCCAGCAGCACCTACATACGGGGTATATATCTCTCAATTGATACGATATTCCCGTGCTTGCATTTCCTATCATGATTTTCTTGATAGAGGGTTACTGCTCACAAGGAAGCTATTAAATCAAGAGTTCCAAATGGTGAAGTTGAAATCATCCCTACGTAAATTTTACGGACGCCATCACGAGTTGGTTGACCGTTATGGAATAACCATTTCACAAATGATATCGGATATGTTCTTTACGTCGTAACTACAATCCCCTTCCCTTTCATGAATTTGACCTACCGATTTAGACTATTTACCGGATTTGTAATCACATAAGCAACACCACGGGTGCCGCATGTGGAGCAGGATCTGCTTACCCTTCCGGAGCACCTGAGATCACCCTTAGTTTTTGGTGGGGTTCGTGTTGTTTATTCTTTAGTTTTCTATGTTGTGTCATGTGTACGTCTATTGTTTTTCTGTTTGTCTTTTTCATTTTTAGCCATGGCGTTGTCAGTTTGTTTTAGATTTATGAGTTTGACTGTCCCTTTGGTATCTTTCGTCCCTCTTTCATAAAATTCTGGCAACAAATAAGTTTTTAAAATAAATTGGGGTCGTGCAAAACCCATATTGTACTTTTTGTAAGACTGAACTGGAATCGCTTGAACATATCATACTTTGGGACTGTTATTATGAACAACAATTTATTGAGCAAACTGAAATGTAGTTTCTTCAGAATGGTATTATTTATGCAAACCATTTACACAAGATATTTTTTGTTTGGAAATTTATCACGAATGTACAAAGGTGATCCTCAAAACAATATTTTTCTCTGGATTAAACAATATATATATATGCGTTTTGTTTAAATATACTTTTTCACGTTTTTGGTCTTTTGGAAAATGTTGTTGGTGCTGTTTTTAGATCCTTCTACAACGAAATTTGTTTGACATGCACACGTATAAAAATTGCGGTTTTTATCCAACGCAATCATAGGTTTGAACGTAGTTTTCAATTTAGACTCGTATATATATAATTTAGACTCGTTTATATTTTTTGTTTGGGCATGTATCATATTTTCCCTCCGGTTTATATGATCCGTTCATCCTATATATTGACTCTTAAAATTCAAGAGTTAATCTAAAAATGAGGGTACTTTCTCTAAAAATGAGGGTGCTTTTTATATGGCCTTCCAAATACCGTTTCGATCCCTAACATCACTGAAGAGACATTTATTGTCGAAATCCGGATATGGTGTACTAAAGAAATATTGACACCGAATGTTTGTGGCACAACATCCTGTCCACAAGTTAACAATTTTTTTTCTGTGACGTATTAAATTTATAATAAGATCCATTTTGTTACAACCTGTGATCAATTTTATTTGGCAATCGCCAATGGCAGTCAGCAGGGTTAAAGAACATCAGTTGTTCGACCTGTTAGTCAAATGCGTTTTGTTTAAATATACTTTTTCACTCTTTTGGTCTTTTGGAAAATGTTGTTTGTGCTGTTTTTAGACCCTTCTACAACGAAATTTGTTTGACATGCACACGTATAAAAATTGCGGTTTTTATCCAACGCAGTCATAGGTTTGAACGTAGTTTTCAATTTAGACTCGTTTATATTTTTTGTTTGGGCATGTATCATATTTTCCCTCCGGTTTATATGATCCGTTCATCCTATATATTGACTCTTAAAATTCAAGAGTTAATCTAAAAATGAGGGTACTTTCTCTAAAAATGAGGGTGCTTTTTATATGGCCTTCCAAATACCGTTTCGATCCCTAACATCACTGAAGAGACATTTATTGTCGAAATCCGGATATGGTGTACTAAAGAAATATTGACACCGAATGTTTGTGGCACAACATCCTGTCCACAAGTTAACAATTTTTTTTTCTGTGACGTATTAAATTTATAATAAGATCCATTTTGTTACAACCTGTGATCAATTTTATTTGGCAATCGCCAATGGCAGTCAGCAGGGTTAAAGAACATCAGTTGTTCGACCTGTTAGTCAAATGCGTTTTGTTTAAATATACTTTTTCACTCTTTTGGTCTTTTGGAAAATGTTGTTTGTGCTGTTTTTAGACCCTTCTACAACGAAATTTGTTTGACATGCACACGTATAAAAATTGCGGTTTTTATCCAACGCAGTCATAGGTTTGAACGTAGTTTTCAATTTAGACTCGTTTATATTTTTTGTTTGGGCATGTATCATATTTTCCCTCCGGTTTATATGATCCGTTCATCCTATATATTGACTCTTAAAATTCAAGAGTTAATCTAAAAATGAGGGTACTTTCTCTAAAAATGAGGGTGCTTTTTATATGGCCTTCCAAATACCGTTTCGATCCCTAACATCACTGAAGAGACATTTATTGTCGAAATCCGGATATGGTGTACTAAAGAAATATTGACACCGAATGTTTGTGGCACAACATCCTGTCCACAAGTTAACAATTTTTTTTTCTGTGACGTATTAAATTTATAATAAGATCCATTTTGTTACAACCTGTGATCAATTTTATTTGGCAATCGCCAATGGCAGTCAGCAGGGTTAAAGAACATCAGTTGTTCGACCTGTTAGTCAAATGCGTTTTGTTTAAATATACTTTTTCACTCTTTTGGTCTTTTGGAAACTGTTGTTTGTGCTGTTTTTAGACCCTTCTACAACGAAATTTGTTTGACATGCACACGTATAAAAATTGCGGTTTTTATCCAACGCAGTCATAGCGTATAAAATTATAATCCTGGTACTTTTGATAACTATTTGAACGTAGTTTTCAATTTAGACTCGTTTATATTTTTTGTTTGGGCATGTATCATATTTTCCCTCCGGTTTATATGATCCGTTCATCCTATATATTGACTCTTAAAATTCAAGAGTTAATCTAAAAATGAGGGTACTTTCTCTAAAAATGAGGGTGCTTTTTATATGGCCTTCCAAATACCGTTTCGATCCCTAACATCACTGAAGAGACATTTATTGTCGAAATCCGGATATGGTGTACTAAAGAAATATTGACACCGAATGTTTGTGGCACAACATCCTGTCCACAAGTTAACAATTTTTTTTTCTGTGACGTATTAAATTTATAATAAGATCCATTTTGTTACAACCTGTGATCAATTTTATTTGGCAATCGCCAATGGCAGTCAGCAGGGTTAAAGAACATCAGTTGTTCGACCTGTTAGTCAAATGCGTTTTGTTTAAATATACTTTTTCACTCTTTTGGTCTTTTGGAAAATGTTGTTTGTGCTGTTTTTAGACCCTTCTACAACGAAATTTGTTTGACATGCACACGTATAAAAATTGCGGTTTTTATCCAACGCAGTCATAGGTTTGAACGTAGTTTTCAATTTAGACTCGTTTATATTTTTTGTTTGGGCATGTATCATATTTTCCCTCCGGTTTATATGATCCGTTCATCCTATATATTGACTCTTAAAATTCAAGAGTTAATCTAAAAATGAGGGTACTTTCTCTAAAAATGAGGGTGCTTTTTATATGGCCTTCCAAATACCGTTTCGATCCCTAACATCACTGAAGAGACATTTATTGTCGAAATCCGGATATGGTGTACTAAAGAAATATTGACACCGAATGTTTGTGGCACAACATCCTGTCCACAAGTTAACAATTTTTTTTCTGTGACGTATTAAATTTATAATAAGATCCATTTTGTTACAACCTGTGATCAATTTTATTTGGCAATCGCCAATGGCAGTCAGCAGGGTTAAAGAACATCAGTTGTTCGACCTGTTAGTCAAATGCGTTTTGTTTAAATATACTTTTTCACTCTTTTGGTCTTTTGGAAAATGTTGTTTGTGCTGTTTTTAGACCCTTCTACAACGAAATTTGTTTGACATGCACACGTATAAAAATTGCGGTTTTTATCCAACGCAGTCATAGCGTATAAAATTATAATCCTGGTACTTTTGATAACTATTTGAACGTAGTTTTCAATTTAGACTCGTTTATATTTTTTGTTTGGGCATGTATCATATTTTCCCTCCGGTTTATATGATCCGTTCATCCTATATATTGACTCTTAAAATTCAAGAGTTAATCTAAAAATGAGGGTACTTTCTCTAAAAATGAGGGTGCTTTTTATATGGCCTTCCAAATACCGTTTCGATCCCTAACATCACTGAAGAGACATTTATTGTCGAAATCCGGATATGGTGTACTAAAGAAATATTGACACCGAATGTTTGTGGCACAACATCCTGTCCACAAGTTAACAATTTTTTTTTCTGTGACGTATTAAATTTATAATAAGATCCATTTTGTTACAACCTGTGATCAATTTTATTTGGCAATCGCCAATGGCAGTCAGCAGGGTTAAAGAACATCAGTTGTTCGACCTGTTAGTCAAATGCGTTTTGTTTAAATATACTTTTTCACTCTTTTGGTCTTTTGGAAAATGTTGTTTGTGCTGTTTTTAGACCCTTCTACAACGAAATTTGTTTGACATGCACACGTATAAAAATTGCGGTTTTTATCCAACGCAGTCATAGGTTTGAACGTAGTTTTCAATTTAGACTCGTTTATATTTTTTGTTTGGGCATGTATCATATTTTCCCTCCGGTTTATATGATCCGTTCATCCTATATATTGACTCTTAAAATTCAAGAGTTAATCTAAAAATGAGGGTACTTTCTCTAAAAATGAGGGTGCTTTTTATATGGCCTTCCAAATACCGTTTCGATCCCTAACATCACTGAAGAGACATTTATTGTCGAAATCCGGATATGGTGTACTAAAGAAATATTGACACCGAATGTTTGTGGCACAACATCCTGTCCACAAGTTAACAATTTTTTTTCTGTGACGTATTAAATTTATAATAAGATCCATTTTGTTACAACCTGTGATCAATTTTATTTGGCAATCGCCAATGGCAGTCAGCAGGGTTAAAGAACATCAGTTGTTCGACCTGTTAGTCAAATGCGTTTTGTTTAAATATACTTTTTCACTCTTTTGGTCTTTTGGAAAATGTTGTTTGTGCTGTTTTTAGACCCTTCTACAACGAAATTTGTTTGACATGCACACGTATAAACATTGCGGTTTTTATCCAACGCAGTCATAGGTTTGAACGTAGTTTTCAATTTAGACTCGTTTATATTTTTTGTTTGGGCATGTATCATATTTTCCCTCCGATTTATATGATCCGTTCATCCTATATATTGACTCTTAAAATTCAAGAGTTAATCTAAAAATGAGGGTACTTTCTCTAAAAATGAGGGTGCTTTTTATATGGCCTTCCAAATACCGTTTCGATCCCTAACATCACTGAAGAGACATTTATTGTCGAAATCCGGATATGGTGTACTAAAGAAATATTGACACCGAATGTTTGTGGCACAACATCCTGTCCACAAGTTAACAATTTTTTTTTCTGTGACGTATTAAATTTATAATAAGATCCATTTTGTTACAACCTGTGATCAATTTTATTTGGCAATCGCCAATGGCAGTCAGCAGGGTTAAAGAACATCAGTTGTTCGACCTGTTAGTCAAATGCGTTTTGTTTAAATATACTTTTTCACTCTTTTGGTCTTTTGGAAAATGTTGTTTGTGCTGTTTTTAGACCCTTCTACAACGAAATTTGTTTGACATGCACACGTATAAAAATTGCGGTTTTTATCCAACGCAGTCATAGGTTACGTAGTTTTCAATTTAGACTCGTTTATATTTTTTGTTTGGGCATGTATCATATTTTCCCTCCGATTTATATGATCCGTTCATCCTATATATTGACTCTTAAAATTCAAGAGTTAATCTAAAAATGAGGGTACTTTCTCTAAAAATGAGGGTGCTTTTTATATGGCCTTCCAAATACCGTTTCGATCCCTAACATCACTGAAGAGACATTTATTGTCGAAATCCGGATATGGTGTACTAAAGAAATATTGACACCGAATGTTTGTGGCACAACATCCTGTCCACAAGTTAACAATTTTTTTTTCTGTGACGTATTAAATTTATAATAAGATCCATTTTGTTACAACCTGTGATCAATTTTATTTGGCAATCGCCAATGGCAGTCAGCAGGGTTAAAGAACATCAGTTGTTCGACCTGTTAGTCAAATGCGTTTTGTTTAAATATACTTTTTCACTCTTTTGGTCTTTTGGAAAATGTTGTTTGTGCTGTTTTTAGACCCTTCTACAACGAAATTTGTTTGACATGCACACGTATAAACATTGCGGTTTTTATCCAACGCAGTCATAGGTTTGAACGTAGTTTTCAATTTAGACTCGTTTATATTTTTTGTTTGGGCATGTATCATATTTTCCCTCCGATTTATATGATCCGTTCATCCTATATATTGACTCTTAAAATTCAAGAGTTAATCTAAAAATGAGGGTACTTTCTCTAAAAATGAGGGTGCTTTTTATATGGCCTTCCAAATACCGTTTCGATCCCTAACATCACTGAAGAGACATTTATTGTCGAAATCCGGATATGGTGTACTAAAGAAATATTGACACCGAATGTTTGTGGCACAACATCCTGTCCACAAGTTAACAATTTTTTTTTCTGTGACGTATTAAATTTATAATAAGATCCATTTTGTTACAACCTGTGATCAATTTTATTTGGCAATCGCCAATGGCAGTCAGCAGGGTTAAAGAACATCAGTTGTTCGACCTGTTAGTCAAATGCGTTTTGTTTAAATATACTTTTTCACTCTTTTGGTCTTTTGGAAAATGTTGTTTGTGCTGTTTTTAGACCCTTCTACAACGAAATTTGTTTGACATGCACACGTATAAAAATTGCGGTTTTTATCCAACGCAGTCATAGGTTACGTAGTTTTCAATTTAGACTCGTTTATATATATATATATATATAAACGCCTAAAAAAGTGTACACAACAACTCCAAATACAAAAAAAGGTAACTATAAATGTAATTATTTATAAATATTTCGGATAACAGATATCCTTCGTCAGTCAGATTCTGATGTGAAATGAATCATCTTTGAGTCTCGTTAGATTAAACTTTTACTAAATCTTGAATTATATACAATAAAAAAAGTCAAACCGAACATCAGTAAAGACGCTTGCACCATTCTAAAAAAATGTTAATATGACATAGGTTATATGGTTTATTACAACAGAGAGCTCATATATATGCTTTAAATACAAATAATAATGTGCGATTTGAACTAGCACAATTCTAAAACTGTATCGGTGCGGGAACGACAATTATGATGGTATAACATGTATACGCATGATAACGTCTGTAAAATTACCAAATAGACAGCACTGAACGATCTAAATATTTGAAATTGAGAGTAAAGTAGTTACCACAGAGTCTGAATATTTAAACATCGTGAACAAACGGCCGTAAAAATGTAATAATATTTTTTTACTAAGTATAACTAGAAGAACGTGGCTAGGTACTTATACATCCCTCAAAAAATTAAGCAATTTAAATTGGTATCTTCAACAAATGTATTTAACAAATGAAAAAGGTTAAGAAAAAGAAACAGAGACTGTAATAATAAGTAATATAACCTGAATGTGAAGCACTACACGGAGTCGAACTACATCTTTTCATTTATCCCATTTGGTGCCAAAGTTGTTAATTTTTGTATCCAAAATCTTTCCCGAGCGAGTCTATCCTCCTTAGACCAAGCAGAGTTGTGGTCAATGATTTTAATGGTCAGTCGATTGAGATCTGCCTTAGTGTGGCCAGGGGATATCAAATGTCGACTGAGAGGGAGGTCTGGCTTGCATTGGTAGTCGCTACGATGGCCGTTCATTCGTTTGTGAAACGGCTGTTCTGACTCGCCAACATACTGTTTACCACATTTACACTGTAAGAGATACACAACATTTGAAGTCTTGCAGTTAACATTGCAAAATATGGTGTATTCTGTGCCAGTGGAGTGACTGTTAAAAGTCTGGGTATCCAGTATGTGTTTGCAAGTCAGACATCGTTTGTTTCCGCAACCCTTGCAAGATCCCATAGATGATAAGCCTGCTTGAGAGGATAAATCAGCTCTCACCAGCAAGTCTTTAAGGCTTTTGGGCCTACGGAATGCCAGTACAGGTGGTTCGGGAAAGATCTTGGATAGTTTTGAATGTTTTTCGATCTCTTTCCAATTTTCGCGGATAAGGTGAGATAAGTTGTCAAATTTTGGATGGTAATTCAACACAAAAGGCACCCTCTTGTTGACCTTTTTTTCTTTATATTGTAAAAGCTCATCTCGGCTGATGTTGTTAGCACGAGAAAAACCTTTATCAATGTCTTTTCTTTTGTAGCCCCGATGTTTAAGGTGACCGCGAAGTTCTTGTAGACGTTTTTTTGCAATATCGTTGGTGGAGCAAATCCTTTTTATTCGTATGGCCTGGCTGTAGGGAATGCTCTTGGTGCAGTGTTTGGGATGACAACTCAAAGGAGATAGATATTGATGTTTGTCTGTGGGCTTGCAATACAGATCTGTTAATATGTTTCCATCCCTCAATTGCGTTGTAGTGTCAAGAAATGTGATCTTAGAGTCAGAGATTTCATATGTGAATTATATATATAACTGTCTAAACATCAACCCAACATAGATGTTAGATCTGTAAATTTGCTTTCGCAAATTTTTGGTTCTCCCCTCGCCGGGATTCGAACCCATGCTACTGTGATATCGTGACACCAAATCGCCTGCACTGCAGCCGTCCCGCTAGACCACACGACCACCTGGGCTCTATAATAGAGCTTTCGCTGGCCATGTGTTACCTTTCCTCCTCAGTTTTAATCTAGCCGCGTTCTACAGTACAATATATATAAGGCATGAAGATGTTATTGTTACAGATCAGCTAAATTATCTATAGTAAAGGATCCTACAAATTAATGTAAGATACAGTCACAGAAAATAATTATATTCATAAGTACGTCTGAGTCAGTGACAACTCTACAATTATATATATATAGATATATATATTTAGACTCGTTTATATTTTTTTATATTGACACCGTATGTTTGTGGCATAACATCGCGGCCACAAGTTTAAAAAGTTTTTCTGTTTAGTATTGAATTTATTTTAAGATCCATTTTGTTACATCTTGTCGCCCCTTTATACTTTTGATATTTTAAGCAAACATTTAAAAAATTAAACTTTTAAAAAGTGAAATAATCAAAATTGCACATTAGGTTTAGTATTTTAAAAGTTTGATCAAGTTTCTAAAATATCAAATTTATAAACGATATTTAGAATTTTGATATTTTAATAATTTGGTTAAAATTTCAAAATTTCAAAACTTTAACACAATTTGAAATTTTGATATTTTAAAACTTTGATCAAAATTCAAAAAATCTAAAATTTCAAAACTTTTTAAAACTTTGAATTGATAAGTGTTACACGGACCGAACAGGTTTGGTTTTATAAAAACAAAAATTAATAAATTTTATAACTGCACATTCCACAAGGTCAGAAAATCATATTTGCTTTAGCTGTGGGGTTAACTTTTCTTAGTGACAGGCATGTTGAAACCCTTCCACGACCGTCCAATGACTATTCAAATGTGTACAATAAAATACAAAACTTTGAAGAGTTGTCACCATTTGAATAGTTGTCACCATGCAGTTGCGAATATATGAACTCGGGAACTGATTTTTTTATATAACGGAATTTACGTTTTGATCGAGGACAATATCATTCATTTTTTTGTTTTCCTCTTGTTTATATTTACGTCTTACTTACTTATATACAATTTTAAAATTTAAAATGTAAAAGTGCAACAACACTTTCTTCACACTTTAGACAACACAAGCAATGATTTTTATTGTTTTTTAATCAGGAAAAAAATTATTGTTATAAAATATCTTATTTTCTTCTCCCGGGCCCTATATTTTCTTCCCCGGGTGCCATTTATTTCTTCGGGCTCTTTTTCTCTTCCCGGGCTGTCTCGGGTGCTTTTTAGGAGGACCGGTTTTGTGTTACCCTTTATATCTTCTGCACTTGTTGTTCTCATGTCATCCACAAGCAGGTGCTGATTTGTACGATGGCAGAATGCGGCCATGAAAAAAATATATGATGTTACCTCAAGATACATGTTGTTCCTCATATTAATATAATTTTATTGCTATGTTGAGGGAACGAGATAACTATCTTAAGGGAACGACATGATATCTTGAGGGAACGACATATCACCTTGAGGGAATGCTATTGGTTTCAAATATTTAACACATTTAAAATATATATTTTGAAGGCACATTATGTTGGATTTTACTTTTGATTAGAAAGAAATAGAATTGTTTGAAGAATATTTGCAGATAATTGAGTCATCTAATGTTTTTACTTTTCTCCAGAAACATGTACCCTGTAAACGTTATCAAAACATGTGCACGTGTGTGCTTCGAAATTTTGTGTGCTAGTTTGTCCTTTTATAAGTTTGTTTTGTTTAGCTGATGACACTTTTTATATAAATTCAAATTCATTCAGTGATCATATAGTACATGGAAACAGAAACACCGACAACCACAACAGAAGATAATTTGAATAGTTGATACAGGGCAATTTAAAGGTTCTGACTGATGTTTTTTTTTTATAGTTAGAATAAACAAAAAATACAACTTCCCTAAACAAAACAACAATGCGACATCATTTTATTTTCCGAATATAAAGAATTTCAAACATGTATATACCAAGCTATCAGGTGCCCTCGCTTGCTCACGTTGAATAAACTGAGAAATTCTTTTTAAAAAATTTTTTTATGACTTCAAAGAAGGAAAATCTTCTTTTTTCGTTAGATTATTTCTTATAGTACGGATAAAATAGTTTTGATGATGAACATTTGTAAAAATTCAGTTTTATCTGGCTTTCTAATTGTTCCCCGTTTGGTAACGTTAAACTCTGGTTCTTCATCTTCTTCTGACAGGCAAAACCCGAATCCACGGCGTTGACGCCGTCCATTTTCCAAATCAAGCACTCTGGCACTATGACGTAATGCTTATTATTACGTAACGTCGAAATTCCGTTGGCCTTTGGGCCTCAGCGTGGCACTCAACGGTAGTGTTTTTGAATAGGCCGGATAGGCCCTATGGCAGAGAAAAGGTTAAAGAACATCAGTTGTTCGACCTGTTAGTCAAATGCGTTTTGTTTAAATATACTTTTTCACTTTTTGGTCTTTTGAAAAATGTTGTTTGTGCTGTTTTTAGACCCTTCTACAACGAAATTTGTTTAACATGCACACGTATAAAAATTAAGAAATAATTCATGGAAGCCATAGATTATTGGAAATTTACACATGGCCTGGGCCGTGATATTCGAATTTATCCTGAGCGTTAGCGAGGGATAAAATCAACGAATATCACGGCCCAGGCCATGTGTTAATTTCCAATAATCTATGGCTTCCATGAGTTATTTCGATTCTAATAGGACAAATACGATCATTAAAAAAACTGAAGCGAGGGTGGGTAAATCTGTGTGTATGGCTGTTCTTTTTTACTCCCTGTTAGATAAAGCTCATCATTTTAATAGATCCGTAGCTTGCACGGATTATTTCGTGAACAACCGCTGAAAAAAAAATGTTTCATTCTCAAAACCATGTTGATTTATATGTTTTTTCCCGTGAGCTACCGTCAAATCCAAAGTTGACATTTCGTAACCAATGAGCCGCCATGTTGACTTGCTGAAATCAGTACATATGCGAATAATGCAATAGAATAGAAAATCAAACATAACCTACCTTGATAATCAATTTTAATACAATTGTAAACGACATGTCAATAGTTAACGTAACAGAAAACGTTCAACTCTAGAGTTTTCATTTGTATGACGTCATGTTTTGAAATGACTTTTAAAAATGCGCCATAAACATTAATAGACTTTCGCGGAATTTTATTTTGTTGGTTTCTCCGAGCTGTTATGCATTACTTCTTTTTATTATGCATCCGAATAAGAATAAAAATGATTTTGTCTTTTCTGAATTGCAATTTTTAAAACAATTAAATCGACAAAGGGTTTGCAAATAGGTTTCAATACATGTGGATTTACGTGGGAAGTATATTGTAACAGCCATTATTATGTACACCACGGAGTCTGCGCTAAGTATAGATATATCGAGAATTTTATCACAGTGTTGTTTACAAAGCGAAAGAAGCACATCATATTAGAATTGCGGTTTTTATTCAACGCAATCATAGGTTTGAACGTAGTTTTCAATTAAAACTCGTATATATAATATATAGTAGAACACACCCGTGATATCGCGGGTCCGTGACTTAATTAAAGTATATAACTATGCGCAAGCCTTATTTTTGTATTAGTATTGTCATCTGATAAAGTCATGCCGATTATAAGATAGTTATCACAGTTTTCTCTGCTTTCAAATCTTTCTGTTTGAACCCGTCTAACTGGAACTTATCAATTATTGGTAATATTAATTATTTGGAAAACAAACTGAGGTCCTGGAATAGAGTATTTTTTTTTTAACAGCGTTGTCCTATATTTAGTTATAAATAAAGTTGAATTCTTTGATTCGTTGTTTTACGTCATGCCCGCTTACAAATTGAAAACTGAACCTATACGCCTTTTTTTAGTATTCGTATTGTTATCTTATAAAGTCTTACTGTTTAAAATACTACAATAGGTAACAATTTGACAATTTAGTAGTGCCAACCCTGTGTATGACCTGTGTATATAGCATATCCCGAATACAACGTTTGGTGGTGCGCCTGTCAAATGCGGAACGTACAGATAAGGTAATAGGTAACAGATGAATATACTATTGGTATCGGTATAGGACTCGACCCGGAACTTCTTAATTATTGGCAATATTAATTACGTGGAAAACAAAAGGGCCTGGAGTGGTGTAATTTTTAATCTACACCTTTGTACTATATTAGTTATATATAAAGTTGAATTCTTTGATTCGTCGTTATTACGTGATGACGGCTGACAAATTGGACCTCGTAATTTTAGTATTATAGATATATATGTATAACTCGTCTAAACATCCACCCAACAATGTTAGATCTGTAAATTTGCTTTTGCAAATTTTTGTTATTCCCTCGCCGGGATTCGAACCCATGCTACTGTGATATCGTGACACCAAATCGCCTACACTGCAGCCGTCCCGCTAGACCACACGACCACCTGGGCTCTACAATAAGAAAGCTTTCGGTGGCCGTGTGTTACCTTTCCTCGTCAGTTTTAATCTAGCGTCGTACTACAGTACATGATATATAAGGCATGGAGATGTTATTGTTACATATCAGCTAAATTATCCATAGTAAAGGATCCTACAAATTAATGTAAGATACAGTCACAGAAAATAATTATATTTATAAGTACGTCTGAGTCAGTGTTCTATTTTTAGCCATGTCGGCCATCTTGGTTGGTTAGCAGCGTCACGCCACACATTTTTATAAACTAGATATCCCTATGATGATTGTGGTTTAATTTGGCCCAGGATTTTTGTAAAAGCTAACGACGGACGTCGGACGCCAAGTGATGAGAACAGCTCACTTGGCCATTCGGACCAGGTGAGCTAAACTAGAGGCTCTTAAGAGCCTGTGTCGCTCACCTTGGTCTATGTGCATATCAAACAAAGGACACAGATGATTCATGAAAAAATTGTGTTTTTGTGATGGTGATGTGTTTGTAGATCTTACTTTACTGAACATTCTTGCTTCTTACAATTATCTCAATTTATAATGAACTTGGCCAATTAGTTACAGAAGAAAATATTTTGTTAAAATTTACAAAATTATTAAAAATTGACTATAAAGGGATATAACTCCTTAAGTGGTTCACCTTGGTCTATGTGCATACATGTACTAAACAAAGGACACAGATGGATTCATGACAAAATTGTGTTTTGATGATGGTGATGTGTTTGTAGATCTTACTTTACTGAACATTCTTTCTACTTACAATTTTCTCTATCTATAGTAGTATACCTGGCCTTTAAGTAACAGTCTGAGAGGAAAATATTTTACCAAAATTTACCAAATTAATGAAAATTGTTAAAAATTGACTATAAACATGATAAAGGGCAATAACACTGAAGGGGTCAACTGACCATTTTGGTCAAGTTGAATTATTTGTAGATCTTACTTTGCTGATACACATCTTATTGTCCTGACACTAGATAAATGGTTGTTTTGTGCCCCTTTTTTCCTAAACCTTAGGGACCATAACCCCAAAAATCAATTCCAAACTTCTTTTTTTTGTGATTATAAATATTGTGTTAGGCAGCAACCATTTGATTTTCTGGGGGGGGGGGGGGGGGGGGGGGGGGGGTAACGGATTGTTTTGGAAAAAAAAAGTTTGTTTCCAGTTTTTGGAGAAAAAAATAATTTGTTTTTGATCCTGAGAAAAAAAAAGTGTTTGTTTCAGGTAGCACTCCACAGTTAGATGTGTAGTTTCGCATTTTGGCCCCTGTGAATTTTTCAAATATGAGAGCTAGTGTGCAATAAAATTCGTTTTAGGATAGCTGAGTATTAAAATAACCTTTGTATTGGGTTTATATGAACATCAAGGTTATGTAATGTATGTAATATAGGCTGTTTTCTGTATGACAGTCCGTATTTGCATGTCCCTACCATACACTGGTCCGGCAATTATTGCAATGTTTTTTTCCAACTTTTTATCGCACGAACTTTGTGATTGGATTTTACGAAAAAATGAAGCGAAAGACACCCATTTTTTATTTGATCATTAGGAAGATTTAGGGAAACAGTTTCTGAAAAGGTATCACTCAAAGGCATTGAAATTCTAGTTTGGTCCAAATTTTTGGGTGAAATGTGACATGTTCACCCCCCTTTTTGCAATATTTTATGGGAAATAAATGCAGAATGTTGCCATGGATACACATAAAAGGAATTAATTTTCACCCTTTTCACTTTTGAAAATCAAATCTATGAAAGATACTGATTACATACATATGCACATGTACAACACAAACAGTTAGGTTAATGTATTAGAAATCCAGGAATAGGAGATGATAAAACATTTTGTGGCTCATTTTTAATTTTATTTTCTAACTGTGGAGTGCTACCTCACCCTCAGCTGCCACTACCTGTAACGCTAAAATTGAAAGAAAAAAATTGTTTTCGACTTGTCGCAAAAAACAAAAATGCCTTTCGCTAAAGGCGAAACAAAAAGTTGGTCCAGAAAAAAAAACCATAGCCTCCCCCCCCCCCCCCCCCCCCCACCCCCAGAAATGGTGGCTGCCTTAAATTTTTATTGATTTCTATTTACTCATACTAAAGTTATTATCCGGAAACCATCCATTTTTGCGGTCGTATAAAAAGTGCTCTTCGGAGCTGGGCGAGCGTTTGCGGGGGATTTTGGCTATTTCTGATACCTCGTCTAAGTTCGTCCCAAAGATGTTCAATTGGCGATAAATCTCGACACATTGCTGGCCAAGGCAACACACGAATATGGTTATTCTCAAAAAAGGTCATCGAAATGTGTGTCACGTGACAACAGGCGTTGTCCTGCTGAAAAAACTCCTGCTGAAAAACGTGGTTAAATCTTCGGAGAAACAAACAGGACGAGAACAGAATTCAAGTAGAGCCAGAATTCCGTCCCTATACCATGAATCGGTTACGAACTGTTTGATCATATATTCTGTGGGTTTGTTGTGCAGTTTATGACGCGTTTACAAATCGATTCCGGAAAGGAATGATGGGGATTTGCCTGTCTTGGTGTAACGTCATTTAACGTGGCCTGTCAATACGGGGGCGATTATTTGTTGTGCCGGTGGGGCTGCTTCATTTGTTCTAGGTCGGGCTATGCCCGGTTCGCCCTATCACGTGACCGGGTTAAATATGGCTGAAAATAAAACGAGTGGAACCGGCTGATTTAAAGATGGCGACAGATGTTCAAATTTATACTTTTTTGCTTTCTAAGCTAGGGAATATAAAAGATGAACATATTAACAATAAATATATATTTTTAAGATGCAGACTTTTTTTACTGAGGCCTTATTCATCATAAAAACGTTTCTCCGAGATAATTTTATGAATTTGAAAATAAAATATAGCATGGCAATTTAATATCGTCGTAGTGGACTAATTTAGTATCATGTATCATACTAGTCTGATTGACAAAAATCAATATTCACCTTTTAAATTCCGATAATTTATCTAAAATTGCACTTTCCGCCATACTTTTATGACCGGCTGATTGCTTGCCGGTTATTGTACACCGGCGAGAGCGGCGTATGCCTATTTGCGCCGGAGGCTGATTTTACAGCAAATGAAACGACTGTGCCTATACCGGAAGCGTCAACCGGGCTAAGCCGGGCTAAGCCGCTGTGGCAAATGAAGTACTACCGGTATCTCTGAGACAAGTCTTCAGCCTTGCAATAGTCATTCTAGAGACATTAACATGATTTGCAACCTGCACGTGAGTCATTCCTGCTGCCACTTGAACATCCCAATAGCTCGTTCTCTATCATTTTATTTATTGAATTTCGTGTAACTTTTTTCAATTTTTTAATGCGACCTTTTGTAAACAATTGTGTTCGATACAATAAATGACAAAGAGGACAACTTGATTTCATCTCTATACAGGTAAATTAAAAAAAAGTTTTTAATACTGAAATTTGTATATATCTGTCTGACAGGTTTCATCTGACATTGACCTATTTTTTTACGATATGCAATAGGTCAACTGCATCATAGTTTAATGCCTGGAATAATTGTAAGGTAACAAGTATTTATGACAGAGTTCGGCTGACTTTATTCTCAACCGACAAATGTTTCATATTGTAACTCGCTGCTGATATTTTACAATATCAACATGCAGATGACCTAATAATCGGTACATATAAAGGTGACTAAAGATCCAATTTTGTAGATGTTGCACTCTGCGTAGTAATTTCCAAATTGGCAGCCGTTACCATGGAAACGATACAAAACAGGTCAAATTCTCCAAAAGCCTAAAAGTAGCATTTACTATCTAAAAATGGTAGGGCAAATAGATCAAAACTTTGATTGTATGTTCCCTCCCTTGTACCAATGTGGTACCTGCCATTTCATTTTTGAAACCGTTTCTGTTACCATAGGAAACATCACAAGCATCAAAAATTTCAAAAAAATCAAAATGCTACAAAATTGATATAACTTAATATGATTGATAACTGCCAAGTCTGGATGAGACTTTTGACTTTGGAATTTCAAAAATGGCCACCGTTGCGATGGAAACTGCAAAAATGTCAAAAAATTTCAAAATACTTTGAACTTAAAGAAACTAGTTATTATTTTTCACAGGCAAGTCAAAACAAGACTTTTGACTTTCAAATTCTAAAATGGCTGCCGTTGCTACGGAAAGGGAAAATATATAAAAAAAAATTCAAATGCTCTGAATGTACTGACAATTTACTATTACTATTGTTTGTCCGTTTGTCTTTTTCATTTTTAGCCATGGCGTTGTCAGTTAATTTTAGATTTATGAGTTTGACTGTCCCTTTGGTATCTTTCGTCCCTCTTTTACAGAAAAATGTATAGCCATGCATAAGAATGTGTCCATAGTACACAGATGTGCCACTCGCACTATTATTTTCCTTGTTATGTGGAACGTGAAATTGGAATCAAATTTGGCATTAATACTGGAAAGATCATATCATAGGGAACATGTGTACTAAGTTTCAAGTTGATTTGACTTCAACTTCATCAACCAGTTGCTTCGCAGGGCGCAGCATTATACGACCGCAGATGTAGAACCATGAACAGATGCCGATGGGACAAGTATGGACACAACTTTTAATTTTGATACAGCTTGAAATGTGGATTGTGATTAAATAGTTGACACAACATAGGTTTATGTCACATTATGATTTGGACCCTTTGGACCTTAATGTAGACCAATTTGAAAACTGGACCAAAAATTTAGAATCTACATACACAGTTAGATTTGGAATATCAAAGAACTCCATTTATTCAATTTTTGATGAAATCAAACAAAGTTTAATTTTGGACCCCGATTTGGACCAACTTGAAAACTGGGTCAATAATTAAAAATCTAAGTACATTTTGAGAACCAGCATATCAAAGAACCCCAAGGATTCAATTTTTGTCAAAATCAAACAAAGTTTAAGTTTGGGCCCTTTGGACCTTAATGTAAACCAATTTGAAAACGGGACCAAAAATTAAGAATCTACATACACAGTTAGATTCGGCATATCAAATTATTCAATTTTTGATGAAATCAAACAAAGTTTAATTTTGGACCCTTTGGGCCCCAAATTCCTAAACTGTTGTGACCAAAACTCCCAAAATCAATACCAACCTTCCTTTTATGGTCATAAACCTTGTGTTTAAATTTCTTAGATTTCTATTCACTTATACTAAAGTTATAATGTGAAGACCAAGAGAAATATTTATTTGGGCCCCTTTTTGGCCCCAAATTCCTAAACTGTTGGGATCTCAACTCCCCAAATCAATACCAACCTTCCTTTTGTGGTCATAAACCTGGTGTTTTAATTTCATAGATTTCTATTTACTTAAACTGAAGTTATTGTGCAAAAACCAAGACTAATGCTTATTTTGGCCCTTTTTTGGCCCCTAATTCCTAAAGTGTTGAAACCAAAACTTCCAAAATCAATCCCAACCTTCCTTTTGTGGTCATAAACCTTGTGTCAAAATTTCATAGATTTCTATTTACTTAAAAACTAAAGTTACTGTGCGAAAACCACGAAAATGCTTATTTGGGCCCTTTTTGGCCCCTTATTCCTAAAATCAGTCCCAACCTTCCTTTTGTGGTCATAAACCTTGTGTTAAAATTTCATAGATTTCTATTCACTTTTAGTAAAGTTAGAGTGCGAAAACTAAAAGTATTCGGACGACGACGACGACGACGACAACGCAGACCACGACGACAACGCAGACGACGACGCCAACGTGATGTGAATAGCAATATACGATGAAATTTTTTTCAAATTTTGAGGTCGTATAAAAACTACATTGACATAAACATTAAACCTGAAGCGGGACAGACGAAGGAACGAACAAACACATAGATCGAAAACATAATGCCCCCCCCCCCCCCCCTATATCGTAGCTGGGGCATAACAATAAATATGGCCAATGTACCAATATACTGCACATATAATATTATTTTAAATTCCATACAATTGAAATTATTCAGATATTGCACAAATATATCTATAACAATACAGGTATTCGCTGTTTAGCTATAAAAAAAAAGGCTGAACCAAGAATACTTTATTACCACACAAAACGTTTATAAACATTGGACCAAGTCTTTGATGATGTATCAACCTCAGATGTCTTTTGGTTTTTGTTGCTTTCTTTTACTATCATAATACCATCAATTTCATTTTTTAATACCCGTTTGACAGTCAAATATTGTACAAAAAAGATATCATAAGGAAAATATCATATATTACCCATATCAACATACAAAGAAATGGCAATGCTCTGCAACCTTTGATTATGTAAAAATATTTAAAATACCTCGATGTAGATAATTTGTATACGTTTTGTGTCTCAAACAAACATCGTGAAGAAGAAACGATTAATTTGCTTCAAATGACATTGTCCTTTCCGGTACGCTTTAATCTAATGTTCTGAAGACTTAATAAGAATAATAAGTCCAGGCTTGCACATGTGTGATACTTTTAAGTATCTCCTTTACAACAAGAGAAGTCCTTTTTTAAAATGCTAGATTGGAATCATATCAACACAATTCATCTTCTTTTCTCTTGTAGATTATTTTTCATTTTTCGTCTGATTTTTCATTCTGTTCCCATTTCATCATTTCAAAATATCTGAAATAAAACAAAAAAAAATCATAAAGAACCAGTCTGGTGTAAAAAATATTTGAAGTTCAAGGTTACATTTTAATAATTGTATTTAGATTATACATAACACATCATAGATACCCAGGATGGAAATTTAGAACGTCAGACCAGCGTTATGCCTTAAGAAGACTCATCAGCGCCGCTTAAATCAAAACAATTATAAAGGCCAAATAAAGAGCCGAATTGAAGAGCATTTAACCGAAATTCAGAAAATATGCCAAAAACAGTTCAGATGAATTATTCCTGGAATTTGTCGAAAAGTTCAAAGTTGATTTATAACTATGATCACATCAATGATAAGTATTGTCAAACCGAAGTGCAGAGTAATGGCCTCGTGAAACCATTGGGGAGGAAACATCCAAAGCAGTCGCATCAACACAGCGGTTGTAAATAAACTCATTATAAACACCAATGTTGTACGGTAGAAATGCATTCGTCTAAAGTATAGATATATTTGAAATCATGTTATGTATAATAAAACCAGAGGAAGGTTCGGTACACACTCAAAACTAAACTAAAACTTATCTTAATACAAAGTATGCAGGGTAAGTAAAGTAGTTCGTAAAGTCAAATGCAAAATCAGGATGAACTACATGGCTCTAGTATGGGTGCATAAAATTACAGTTATAGTACAATTACGTGTACATAAAGAACAAAGTCTTACACTTACAGTCTAGGTTCATAAATACATAATGGAATGTTCAAGTTTCAGCAACCAATCACGCATCAACAATGTAAATAACCAGATGCTCCGCAGGGCGTAGCTTTATACGACCGCAGAGGTAGAACCCTGAACGGTTGGGGCAAGTATGGACATAACATTCAAGCTGGATTCAGCTCTAAATTTGGATTGTGATTAAATAGTTGACACAGCATAGGTTTCTGACACAGAATGAATGTGTTCTAATGAAATTAAAATTTTTGTTTTCTCTTAGAGCAATTCACTATGCTGTTGAATATTATTCCTCTCAAAAAAATGTTTGAAGAAATTTTCTTTTTATTTATGAAATTTCAAATGAGAAAATTGAACCCATTTTTTTTAATCACATCCCCCTTTCCCTTATTCCAAAACTAATCTCAATTAAAATTTCTAATGGAATTTGCAACAATTACTACTCATTTAAATACATCATAAAATATTAAAATGTAAAAAAACTGCTTGTTATCACTGAATGGTAAAGATTATTTTAATTTATCAGTTGGTAGTAAAAAGTGAATATACATTGTATATTGTATATATAACAAAGATTTAAGTTGATTCTGGACAAAGAAAGATAACTCCAAATAAAAAAAAATTCTTACAATTAGATATTTCTTGCTTACTATTCTGGACAAAGAAAGATAACTCTAATTAAAAACAAAATTGCTATTTCACAATATTTTGCAATAAGATATTTCATGCCATTGCGCAATACTGTGCAATTGAAAAGACTTGCTATTGCACAAAACTTAATATAATAATTTTAGATCCTGATTTGGACCAACTTGAAAACTGGGCCCATAATCAACCAGATGCTCCGCAGGGCGTAGCTTTATACGACCGCAGAGGTTGAACCCTGAACGGTTGGGGCAAGTATGGACACAACATTCAAGCTGGATTCCGCTCTAAATTTGGATTGTGATTAAATAGTTGACACAGCATAGGTTTCTGACACAGAATGAATGTATTCAAATGAACTGAAAATTTTTGTTTTCTCTTAGAGCAATTCACTATGCTGTTGAATATTAATCCTCTCAAAAATATGTTTGAAGAAATTTTCTTTTTATTTATGAAATTTCAAATGAGAAAAATTGAACCCAATTTTTAAATAAAATCCCCCTTTCCCTTATTCCAAAACTAATTTCAATTAAAATATTCTAATGGAGTTTGCTACAATTACTACTCATTTAAATACATCATAAAATATTAAGATGTAAAAAAACTGCTTGTTATCACTGAATGGTAAAGATTATTTAAATTTATCAGTTGGTAGTAAAAAGTGAATATACATTGTATATTGTATATAACAAAGATTTAAGTTGATTCTGGACCAAGAAAGATAACTCCAATTAAAAAAAAATCTTGCAGATATTTCTTGCTTACTATACTGGACAAAGAAAGATAACTCTTAATTAAAAAAAAAATTGCTATTTCACAATATTGTGAAATTAGATATTTCTTGCCATTGCACAATACTATGCAATTGAAAAGACTTGCTATTGCACAATACTTAATATAATAATTTTAGATCCTGATTTGGACCAACTTGAAAACTGGGCCCATAATAAAAAATCTAAGTACATGTTTAGATTCAGCATATCAAAGAGGCCCAATAATTTAATTTTTGTTAAAATCAAACTTAGTTTAATTTTGGACCCTTTGCACTTTAATTTAGACCAATTTTAAAACTGGACCAAAAATTAAGAATCTACATACACAGTTAGATTTGGCATATCAAAGAACCCCAATTATTCAATTTTTGATGAAATCAAACAATGTTTAATTTTGGACCCTCGATTTGGGCCAACTTAAAAACTGGGCCAATAATAAAAAATCTAAGTACATTTTTAGATTCAGCATATCAAAGAAACCCAAGGTTTCAATTTTTGTTAAAATCAAACTAAGTTTAATTTTGGACCCTTTGGACCTTAATGTAGACCAATTTGAAAACGGGACCAAAAATTAAGAATCTACATACTCAGTTAGATTCGGCATATTAAAGAACCCCAATTATTCAATTTTGATGAAATCAAACAAAGTTTAATTTTGGACCCTTTGGGCCCCTTTTTCCTTAACTGTTGGGACCAAAACTCCCAAAATCAATACCAACCTTCCTTTTATAGTCATAAACCTTGTGTTTATATTACATAGATTTCTATTTACTTATACTAACGCTATGGTGCGAAAACCAAGAAAAATGCTTATTTGGGTCCCTTTTTGGCCCCTAATTCCTAAACTGTTGGGATCGAAACTCCCAAAATCAATACCAACCTTCCTTTTGTGGTCATAAACATTGTGTTTAAATTTCTTTGATTTCTATTTATTTTAACTAAAGTTATTGTGCGAAAACCAAGAATAATGCTTATTTAGGCCCTTTTTTGGCCCCTAATTCCTAAACTGTTGAAACCAAAACTCCCAAAATCAATCCCAACCTTTCTTTTGTGGTCATAAACCTTGTGTCAAAATTTCATAGATTTCTATTAACTTAAACTAAAGTTATAAATCGAAAACCAAGAAAATGCTTATTTGGGCCCTTTTTGGCCCCTAATTCCTAAAATGTTGGGACCAAAACTCCCAAAATCAATACCAGCCTTCCTTTTATGGTCATAAACCTTGTGTTAAAATTTCATAGATTTCTATTCACTTTTACTAAAGTTAGAGTGCGAAAACTAAAAGTATTCGGACGAAGACGACGACGACGACGACGACGACGACGACGACGACGACGACGACGACGACGCTAACGTGATAGCAATATACGACGAAAATTTTTTCAAAATTTGCGGTCGTATAAAAATCTACATACACAGTTAGATTCGGCATATCAAAGAACCCCAATTATTCAATTTTGATGAAATCAAACAAAGTTTAATTTTGGACCTTTTGGGCCCCTTATTCCTAAACTGTTGGGACCAAAACTCCCAAAATCATTACCAACCTTCCTTTTATGGTCATAAACCTTGTGTTTAAATTTCATAGATTTCTATTTACTTATACTAAAGTTATGGTGCGAAAACCAAGAAAATGTTTATTTGGGTCCCTTTTTGGCCCCTAATTCCTAAACTGTTGGGACCTAAACTCCCAAAATCAATACCAACCTTCCTTTTGTGGTCATAAACATTGTGTTTAAATATCATTATTTTCTATTTACTTAAACTAAAGATATTGTGCGAAAACCAAGAATAATGCTTATTTGGGCCCTTTTTTGGCCCCTAATTCCTACACTGTTGAAACCAAAACTCCCAAAATCAATCCAACCTTTCTTTTGTGGTCATAAACCTTGTGTCAAAATTTCATAGATTTCTATTAACTTAAACTAAAGTTATAGTGCGAAAACCAAGAAAATGCTTATTTGGGCCCTTTTTGGCCCCTAATTCCTAAAATGTTGGGACCAAAACTCCCAAAATCAATACCAACCTTCCTTTTGTGGTCATAAACCTTGTGATAAAATTTTATAGATTTATATTCACTTTTACTAAAGTTAGAGTGCGAAAACTAAAAGTATTCGGACGACGACGCAGACGACCACGCCAACGTGATAGCAATATACGACGAAAATTTGTTCAAATTTGCGGTCGTATAAAAATGAATACTTCCAAGCAAGCACGAAGCTCGTAAACTCATCAACTTTGCCCTTTATAATCAGTAAAGATCTTTTATGCAATCAGTGTCTGTAAAGTTACTGTTCATAATCTTTTGGGGAGGTTTTTGTTTTCAATGCTATCCAACTCCTTCGATTTCGCTTTATTTTAGATATTTTATATATTCAATTCCAACTTAATTTTTCTCAGAAGACCAAACACGCGAATGGAGTAAGTAACCACTTCGACAATGCGACTAATGGGGAACAATTTGAACTAAAATGTATTAATACGGGTCTTATAAGACGAAATATGCGTATGACGTATACCAATTAAAGCTCGATATCATAAGTTTTAACAATTTTACATTCACTAGATTGATGCAACTGAAAGAAGTTTTCAAAACCACAAGGTTTAACAAATCGCTGATCGAGATATATCGTTCATGATGGTCCCACCAACCCATTACCGATTTCCCTTATATAGACATTAAAGATCATTAAGACGAACGATTTCGTAAATTTACTGCTCATAAATTGTTAAAGTCATTTCGATATTTTAAAAATTCTGTACCAATAAACAAACATTTATGTTGATGGTCCTCAGCAAGATTTGATAAAATTTTTGGAAAGTTTTCGTTTTCAATCTCTTCAACTCCTCCGATTTTGCTTCATCTTAGGTATACAAGCGCCACTAAATAGTCGTATGAAGACAAAACGCAAGAATGGCGTATGCTTGGTATAATTGGCGAGTTTTACAACCACTGCGACGAAATCGCTGCTCGTGGACGGTTCGAACTTTAAAGCTTGGTATCTTGATTAGCTAGATCGATATCACTGCTAATTTAGTGCTGTTGACACATCGTCTCATAGTGAGTCACCAACCTTATAGTCCGCGTACAAATGCTTATCGGAAATTTCATTGTTATGGTCTTTTTTTCTGTAAATTTTGTTCCTAAAATATTACCATGTAATTAAATGTAAATTCATTTGAAATACTAAAATTTGTCTATCCCTATCCTATATAGCCTGGTCTTTATTTTGCACTTACTTTAGGATTTCAGATTAAATTTTTGTGTTAACACTTTGTAATCGATTTAGCGGCAATAGTTGGATTCAAACACCACTGATGCTTATTATGCAGAAGGTATGCTGTTAAAATGGTGAAAAAAATATTACTAAAACCAGGTGCTCCACAGAGCGCAGCTTTATACGACCCCAGTGGTCGAACCTTGAACAGTTGGGGCAAATTTGGTAACAATATTCAAGCTAGATACTGTCTGAATTTGGATTGTGATCAAATTTTTTAAATAATATATGTTTTTGTCACAAAATTAATGTGATCAAAGATCTAACAAATCTATTGACCAATACTGTGCAATTGACGATTTCTTTTTGAAACTTTTCGATATTTGAAGTTTGAACCAGATGCTCCGCAGGGCGCAGCTTTATACGACCGCAGAGGTCAAACCCTGAACAGTTGGGGCAAGTATGGACACAACATTCAAGCTGAATCCAGCTCTAAATTAGGATTGTGATTAAATAGTTGATACAGCATAGGTTTCTGACCATGCTGACATAGAATGAATGTGTTCTAATGACCCCCCCCCCCCCCCCCCCCCCCCACACACACACACACAATTTTTTTTTCACATCCCGCTTTCCCTTATACCAAAACTGATCTCAATTCAAATTTCTAATGGATTTTGCAACAATAACTGCTCATTTAAATACATCATAAAATATTGAAATGTAAAAAACTTCTTGTTATCACTGAATGATAAAGATTGTTTTAATTTATCAGTTTGTAGTAAAAAGTGAATATACATTGTATATTGTATATAACAAAGATTTAAGTTGATTCAACTTCTATTCTGGACAAAGAAAGATAACTCCAATTAAAAAATGTCTTGCTATTGCACAATATTGTGCAATTAGATATTTCTTGCTATTGTGCAATACTGTGCAATTGAAAAGACTTGCTATTGCACAATACTGTGCAATTGAAGATTTCTTGCTATTGCGCAATACTGTGCAATGGAAAATTTCTTGCTATTGCTATTGCACAATATACTATAATACTTTTAGATCCTGATTTGGACCAACTTGAAAACTGGGCCCATAGTCAAAAATCTAAGTACATGTTTGGCCCCCGATTCCTATAATATAGGGATCAAAACTCCTAAAATCAATCCCAACCTTCCTTTTGTGGTCATAAACCTTGTGTTAAAATTTCATAGATTTCTATTCACTTTTACTTAAGTTAGAGTGCGAAAACTAAAAGTATTCGGACGACGACGACGACGCAGACGACGACGCAAACGTGATAGCAATATACGACGAAAATTTTGAAAAAAAGGAACCCTTAGAAATATGGTAAACAAAAAATCCCCCAACCATCTTTTTGAAACCCCCCTTGTAGCAATAACCCTTAAACTCAATCCCATGCTTTCCTATTGTAGTATTGAACCTTGTAGTACAATTTCAGAGATATACATACACTTAAACACAAGTTATTGTCATTATTGTTTGGAAACTAGAAACATGCTTCTTTTTGGCCCTTTTTCGGCCCCTTATTCCTTCATATTTGGACAATCAACCCAAAACTTAATCCCAGCCTCCCCTTTGTTATATGGTACGTTGTGGTACAATTTCAGAGAGATCCATACAATTACACACTAGTTATTGTGTGGAAACCAGAAAATGCTTGTTTTGGCCCCTTTTTTGACCCTTAATTCCTAAACTTTGACCCTATAACCCCGAAAATGAATCAAAACCTTCTACTTGTGATTTTAAACATTGCGGTATAACTTTAGAGCAATTGAAATACTTGTACACATGTTATTATTCTGAAACTAGAAAAATGCTTGTTTTGGGCCCCTTTTCGGCCCCAAATTCCTGAACGGTTGGGACCATCATCTCCAAAATTGATCCCAACCTTCCTTCTGTGGTATTTCTGAAAAAAAATTCATAAAGATCTATTCCCTTAAACTTAAGTTATTATCTGGAAAGTAATGTGTCTTCGGACGACGACGAAGACGACATCATACCATTATACGATCCAAAATCTTTTTTGGGGTCGTATAAAAAAATGGACTATAACTTTTTGTTCATTTCAACCAACGGATTTTACAAAAATACTTGTAACATTACAAACATTTTAAACAGGTTTAGTATTACAAATTTGATTGACAATTTTCAAATAAGAT
Organism: Mytilus trossulus; assembly: GCF_036588685.1. Taxonomy (NCBI): domain Eukaryota; kingdom Metazoa; phylum Mollusca; class Bivalvia; order Mytilida; family Mytilidae; genus Mytilus; species Mytilus trossulus. The sequence goes on from NC_086373.1 coordinate 44,346,026, forward strand.
TTATAAAATGTATATAAATTGATGACACGGTGTATTTACTTTTTAATCTCATTATCCAACCAGTCCTTGTGTAAAAGCTTCGTCAACCATGGTTCTGGTAAAGCAGACATACCAAGTTTACATCCCAGTAAAGCACCTCCGACACAGGCATTCGAATCGGCATCTCCTCCCTAATTAGAAGAATAAAAAAGTAGACACATAAACCAGAATTGTGCATATATTACCTTATTTGAAAACACGGGATAAAAAGACAACCAATAAAAAGAGCAAAAACAAACTATCATTTTAATACTATAGAAAATCAAAGATGAGCCTAAAGAGCATTATGAAGGTCTTCAATTGTGAAAATCCACAGCTATAGCAAAATCGAAACAGCCAAGGACTTAGATACTTAAAAATCACTATGCCATGGGTTATCTTAGATGCTAAAACCCCTACAATATACTGCAATCTTTCAATTTCTTAGTAAGAATACACAAAGACAGTGAAGGATTTTAACAGATTTTACAGGTTTACATATAAAAAACTAGTTTGTGTTTGAATTTGCTCCATATCTTTATTTTTGTTAGACCTAAATGGGACATTTACCATTAGCGTATCAATATACCATTCTTTTTAATGTCTTCTAATTTTAAGACAGGTAAGTTACGACTTACAAAATTAATTTCAAGGTCATCTCCTCAGTGGGCCTTAATATTGTATAATTTCAACTGTGTTAGTAAACGCAAATATATCTGAACTTGTACCTGCATCATAATCTTGGTGATTGTCTTCCGGAAATCATCTTGCTTCAATGCCCAAAAGCCTGTACCCATGGATTTATATGTGTAGCCAATTTTATCGGCTTCATCTAATTTCAAATCTTTTATATTATCACATTTCAAATAAAACATTAGGTCTTTCTTTTCTTTATCCGTTTCTAAACACGTTGATGCATATTCGTAAGCATCTTGTATCATATCTTTCACTCTGAATTTGCCTTTTTTGTCCTTGTGCTTTCCTTGTAACATGGTCGCTATGACAACAGACACTGCTACTGTTGAAGCCTGACATCTAGAAGACGAAAAACAAAATGGGTATAAACCAGTTATGACCACACTTCTTTTCCATAGTCTTCAATTGTTTCAAATTATATATCACAAAACATCTTAAAAGTTCATGAAAGTTATATTGAAAATTACTATTAAATAATAGTTTGTTTTTGTGGTTTCATCCAAACTTTTGTTAAAATAGTTACTTTTATATCTTTATTTTGCTTCAGCATCACAACACGATGAGAATTTATTTGTTTGATTCGATATACATCTTTGTGAAACTATTACTGAACAAATATCGGTTCAGATTGGTTCCAGCATAATGAAGCTAGAATGATATATAGTAACCAGATGCTCCGCATGGTGCAGCTTTATACGATCGCAGAGTTCGAACCCTGAACAGTTGGGGCAAGTATGGACACAACATTCAAGCTTGATACAGGACTGAATTTGGATTGTGATTTTAAAAATAGTTGACACAACATAGTTTTTTGACACAGAATGAATGAGGGGGGATAGGACCTTTATCGGGACTCTGGGATCGGGTGTTTTTTAAGCTCGGGATTTCGGGATTGACCCTTTCGGGATCCCAGAATTCTTGTTTTTGAATTTCAGGACCTCGTGATTTCGTGTTTTTAAGCCCGGGAATTCGGGATCAGGACCCCTCCTACCCTCCCTCATGAATGTGGTCTAAGAACTTAAACTTAAACTTAAAATTTTTAAATTGGATATTAACCTATTATAGTCCAATATTCAAAATATAAATACATGGTTAGATTCAGCAAAGAACCCCAATAATTCAATTTTTGATGAAATCAAATAAAGTTCAATTTTGGACCCTTTAGACCTCAATGTGGACCAATTTGATAACCGGGCCCAAATATCAAAAATCTAAATACATGGTTAGAGCATATATCAAAGAACCCATATATTCCTTTTTTTTTTATTGAAATCAAACAAAGCTTTATTTTGGACCGTGATTTGAACCAACTTGAAAACTGGGCCTATAATCAAAAATCGAAATACATGTTAAGATTCTGCATATCAAAGAATCCCAAGGATTCAATTTTTGTTGAAATCAAACAAAGTTTAATTTTGGACCCCGATTTGGACCAACTCGAAAACTGGGCTCATAATCAAAAATCTAAGTACATGTTTAGATTCAACAAATCAAAAAACCCCAAGAATTCAATTTTTGTTGAAATCAAACAAGTTTAATTTTGAACCCCGAATTGGACTAACTTGAAAACTGGGCCCATAATCAAAAATCTAAGTACATGTTTAGATTCAGCATATCAAGGAACCATAAGAATTCATTTTTTGTTAACTAAGTTTAATTTTGGACCCTTTGAACCTTTAATGTACACACAGTTAGATTCAGCATATCAAAGAACCCCAAATATTCATTTTTTTATGAAATGATATCAAACAAAGTTTAATTTTGGACCCTTTGGGCCCCTAATTCCTAAACTGTTTGGACAAAAACACCCAAAATCAATCCCAACCTTCTTTTTAGGGTCATAAATAAACCTTGTGTTTAAATTTCATAGATTTCTTTTTACTTATACTAAAGTAATGGTGCGAAAACCAAGAAAAAAGCTTATTTGGGCCCCTTATTGGCCCTTAATTCCTAAATTGTTGACACCAAAACTCCCAAAATCAATCCCAACCTTCCTTTTGTGGCCATAAACCTTGTGTTAAATTTTCATAGATTTCTATTTATTTAAACTAAAGTTATAGTGCGAAAACAAAGAATAATGCTTATTTGGGCCCTTCTTCGGACGACGACGACGCCAACGTCATACAAGTCGTATAAAAATTAGTTGAAAACTCCCAACCAAAGCCTGCAATGTCTAATAAACAACTATAGTTAGAAGTTTTAAAATATAATTAAAGGCTCTTGATAGATATGTACATATATTGAGTTTCGTCGGCAATAAATCATTCTGCATACTTATCATAAACACATTTACTTAGTACCTTGGATCGTGATGTGTTGTTTTTGCAAAGTCCCTTGCATTTTTTGTTACATCGTCTAAACTCCAGTACATGTGAATACCAACAATGGAGGTCCTCATTACAGCACCATTGGGAGCAATATTTCGGTTATTTTCATCCCAAACATACCGAGCTACCTAAAATGCAAGTTAAGTGTTATACCTGTGGTTTGATAGACTCAGAACCAAGTATTTCATACCTTACAGTGTTGTTTTTACAGGTAGTAAGCATTCAAGGACTATAATCAAGTATGAAGATGTAGTGCATTGAAATGAAGTACGAAATAAAAGGGCATTGAATTAAGCATTAAGTTTAAAAGTATTTGAATCGTGAACAAATTTGCAAAGCTTTAAGGAATTTTTCGAAAAACTAAGGATTTTCTTACCCCAGGCATAGATTACCTTAGCCGTATTTCGCACAACTTTTTGGAATTTTGGATCCCCAATGCTCTTCAATTTTGAACGTCTTTGGCTTTATAAATACATGTATTCTTATATGAGCGTCACTGATGAGTCTTATGTATACGAAACGCGCGTCTGGCGTACTAAATTATAATCCTTGTACTTTTGATAACTATTTACACCACTGAGTCGATGCCACTGCTGGTGGACGGTTCGTCCCCGAGGGTATCACCAGTCCAGTAGTCAACACCTCGGTGTTGACATGAATATCAATAACGTGGTCATTTTTATAATTACCTGTTTACAAAACTTTGAATTTTTCTAAAAACTAAGGATTTTCTTACCCCCAGGCATAGATTACCTTAGTCGTATTTGGCACAACTTTTTGGAATCTTGGATCCACAATGCTCTTCAATTTTGAACTTCTTTGGCTTTATAAATATTTTTATATGAGTGTCACTGATGAGTCTTATGTAGACGAAACGCGCGTCTGGGGTACTAAATTATTATCCTGGTACTTTTGATAACTATTAAGGTTGAAGTAAAATTCGTCTTTATTTTAAGATTATTTATAAATAAAAATAAGTTCTGATAGTAGATATAGACTAGAAATTACTTTATCTTCCAATTTGTTTTTAATCTGCTAAATCATGGAAGTATTATATTGACATACAATACTTCCATGATTAAAGTAAGGCAGTTGAAGAACAAATAAATTATATTAAGGTAGCACAATACAAAGATCTAGTTTGAAAATGCTGCAACTTTCTTTATAATGCTTGAAAATTTATAAAAGTGGTATTCATGGATAGCTAACAGATACTCTTTCAGATTAAAGCAATGTTAGTATTATACAACAATTATGTAATCAATCATAATGTTAATTGTGTCCACCAAATTTTACAAGAAATTTCCACCTTTTAAGGAAATTAGATTCCTTATGGATACCCCACGAGGGTTGAATTTATTATATGTTGTTCCTAGAGCCATTATCTACAAAATTGTGTCTCAGATTTCGGATAGAATACATAGATCAAGTTTTACAAATACGTTTATGTGGTAAGGAGGTTTACACTAATTACCGATTCATGAGTGAATGGAATACGATAGCGATAATTAAGGTCTTTCTTCTACGCGAGGAAAGATCTTATTGTTTTTCTAATGTTTTAAAGGTCTTTCCTCTAGGCGAGGAAAGACTTTATTGTTTTTCTAATGGTTTTTTTTTCTTTTTTTCTTTCCTTCCAGCATTTTTTGGAACGCCCTCCTACCGCTTCTATTGGAGTTATCAATACCAAATTTAAACCATCTATAGACCTCATCATGATCTTTCACCAGATGAACTTTTGTAGGATTTCATCATCGCCTTTAGAAGCTATCTCTCTTTTATTGATTTTTTTCAACATGACCCCCCCCCCCTAAATGTTTTAAAAGATATCATGACCTTATATGGACAACAGGTACATCTCAGCATGGTGTATAACCATATGAGGCTGCTAAGGATTTCATCATCCCCTTTGAGAGTTATATCCCCTTGAAGCTATTTCTTGTATTTGCATTTTTCTTAAAAAGTATTAGAGTTAGAATCGAATTGAAAACGGCAACATGTACGAGAACAGATAACAATGTTAATGAACATAAACAATTATTTTGTTATTAACCCTTATTAGGAGTTGTTTCTCTTGAAAGATTATACACAATTTTTTTAATTTTTTTATTTTGAGAACCGGTAGTCCTAGAGACTTGGGACCTTCAACAATAATCTTTAATGTATGTACCCTATAATTTGCATCCAATGTCAAAGGTCACCGAGTGCAAAAAAAAATTACGCTGCAATTTCAAACTTTCATATTAAGAAAACGATAAGACTTTGCTGCATACATATGAAATACGTATAAAATGTTCCTCTCGACGAGCTCTACATTTCATACAATAAGCCCAAAAATATCCGACCGTCTGTTCAAAAGTTACAACGGAATGATTCTTAAAAGAATTGTATTGTGTGTTTATCTTTTTAAAGGTAACAGATATCAACTTACTATAAACTGCAAAAATGATCAGTAATTCAAGACCTTCAATTTGAGGTCAATGTCAGGTCATGATGAAATTTCACCTTGACCTTCACAGAATACTATGACCTTGACCTTGTGATATTTGAAAGGCCACGTGGTCCTGAGTTGAATGGTGGTAGTCCCATGTCTCCACGACATCCGGTTTTCAAGTTTGGTATTGCATCATATATTTGATGATAAATTGTGACCTTGGTGAACTTTGAAATTGTCTTAATTCTTTTTCTATAATGTTGTCCTTCAATTGTAGATCATTTATCATTTAACAGATTTGAGATATCTATTGTCGTTGTAGAGATAATGCAGTTTGAAGTTTTTCGAGCGGAGGCATGTATTTCTGAATCAACAAGAGCTTACCTCTTAAAATGTTTTAGAAATTGAAGAGGTTAACATAGTTATATGTTTGACCAAATACCAAAAACATTCCATGAAAAAAAACGCCAAAAATTCAATTTGAAATTTTCAAGTTTTGCATTGACTTTGTAAGTTTCATAACTTCTATTTATATAATTGATATTGCATCATTTTTTGCACTTTGTCAATTGGGTCATCTGATATATCAAATTGAAGGTCTCAATAAACTCTACTTAAAAATGAAAATTTTAAACCCCCTTTTCATTCCAGTGGGCAGGGTGGGGTCATTTAGTGCAAACATTCAAATTTATCAGATGGTAAGGTTGTCGCATATCAAATGAAAGAACATAAAGCATACATTTTAAATTTCAAATTTCAAATCTCAACCAGATGCTCCGCAGGGCGTAGCTTTATACGACCGCAGAGGTTGAACCCTGAACGGTTGGGGCAAGTATGGACACAACATTCAAGCTGGATTCCGCTCTAAAATTTGGATTGTGATTAAATAGTTGACACAGCATAGGTTTCTGACACAGAATGAATGTATTCTAATGAACTTAAAATTTTTGTTTTCTCTTAGAGCAATTCACTATGCTGTTGAATATTAATCCTCTCAAAAAAATGTTTGAAGAAATTTTCTTTTTATTTATGAAATTTCAAATGAGAAAAATTGGACCCAATTTTTTATTCACATCCCCCCTTATTCCAAAACTAATTTCAATTAAAATATTCTAATGAAGTTTGCAACAATTACTACTCATTTAAATACATCATAAAATATTAAGATGTAAAAAACTGCTTGTTATCACTGAATGGTAAAGATTATTTAAATTTATCAGTTGGTAGAAAAAGTGAATATACATTGTATATTGTATATAACAAAGATTTAAGTTGATTCTGGACAAAGAAAGATAACTCCAATTAAAAAATTCTTGCTATTGCACAATATTGTGAAATTAGATATTTCTTGCTTACTATACTGGACAAAGAAAGATAACTCTTAATTAAAAAAAAATTTGCTATTTCACAATATTGTGAAATTAGATATTTCTTGCCATTGCACAATACTGTGCAATTGAAAAGACTTGCTATTGCACAATACTTAATATAATAATTTTAGATCCTGATTTGGACCAACTTGAAAACTGGGCCCATAATCAAAAATCTAAGTACATTTTTAGATTCAGCATATCAAAGAACCCCAAGGTTTCAATTTTTGTTAAAATCAAACTAAGTTTAATTTTGGACCCTTTGGACCTTAATGTAGACCAATTTGAAAACGGGACCAAAAATTAAGAATCTACATACACAGTTAGATTCGGCATATTAAAGAACCCCAATTATTCAATTTTGATGAAATCAAACAAAGTTTAATTTTGGACCCTTTGGGCCCCTTTTTCCTTAACTGTTGGGACCAAAACTCCCAAAATCAATACCAACCTTCCTTTTATAGTCATAAACCTTGTGTTTAAATTTCATAGATTTCTATTTACTTATACTAACGCTATGGTGCGAAAACCAAGAAAAATGCTTATTTGGGTCCCTTTTTGGCCCCTAATTCCTAAACTGTTGGGACCGAAACTCCCAAAATCAATACCAACCTTCCTTTTGTGGTCATAAACATTGTGTTTAAATTTCATTGATTTCTATTTCCTTTAACTAAAGTTATTGTGCGAAAACCAAGAATAATGCTTATTTGGGCCCTTTTTTGGCCCCTAATTCCTAAACTGTTGAAACCAAAACTCCCAAAATCAATCCCAACCTTTCTTTTGTGGTCATAAACCTTGTGTCAAAATTTCATAGATTTCTATTAACTTAAACTAAAGTTATAGTGCGAAAACCAAGAAAATGCTTATTTGGGCCCTTTTTGGCCCCTAATTCCTAAAATGTTGGGACCAAAACTCCCAAAATCAATACCAGCCTTCCTATTATGGTCATAAACCTTGTGTTAAAATTTCATAGATTTCTATTCACTTTTACTAAAGTTAGAGTGCGAAAACTAAAAGTATTCGGACGACGACGACGACGACGACGACGCCAACGTGATAGCAATATACGACGAAAATTTTTTCAAAATTTGCGGTCGTATAAAAATGGGTTGGATGGGGTTATTGAGTGCAAAAAAAAAAATCTACTTTTAAAGTTAGGGTTGTTGTATATCAAATGAAAGGTCATGATGTGTACATTTGAAACATCAAATTCCCAACCTCAAACCAGATGATCCGCAGGGCGTAGCTTTATACGACCGCAGAGGTTGAACCCTGAACGGTTGGGGCAAGTATGGACACAACATTCAAGCTGGATTCAGCTCTAAATTTGGATTGTGATTAAATAGTTGACACAGCATAGGTTTCTGACACAGAATGAATGTGTTCTAATGAACTTAAAATTTTTGTTTTCTCTAAGAGCAATTCACTATGCTGTTGAATATTAATCCTCTCAAAAAAGTGTTTGAAGAAATTTTCTTTTTATTTATGAAATTTCAAATGAGAAAAATTTAACCTAATTTTTTAATCACATCCCCCTTTCCCTTATTCCAAAACTAATCTCAATTAAAATATTCTAATGGAGTTTGCAACAATAACTACTCATTTAAATACATCATAAAATATTAAGATGTAAAAAACTGCTTGTTATCACTGAATGGAAAAGATTATTTAAATTTATCAGTTGGTAGTAAAAAGTAAATATACATTGTATATTGCATTGTATATAACAAAGATTTAAGTTGATTCTGGACAAAGAAAGATAACTCCAATTAAAAAATTCTTGCAATAAGATATTTCTTGCTTACTATTCTGAACAAAGAAAGATAACTCTAATTAAAAAAAAAATTGCTATTTCACAATATTGTGAAATTAGATATTTCTTGCCATTGCACAATACTGTGCAATTGAAAAGACTTGCTATTGCACAATACTTAATATAATAATTTTAGATCCTGATTTGGACCAACTTGAAAACTGGGCCCATCAACAAAAAACTAAGTACATGTTCAGATTCAGCATATTAAAGAGGCACAAGAATTTAATTTTTGTTAAAATCAAACTTAGTTTAATTTTGGACCCTTTGGACCTTAATGTAGACCAATTTGAAAACGGGACCACAAATGGAAGAATCGACATGCACAGTTAGATTTGGCATATCAAAGAACCCCATTTATTCAATTTTTGATGAAATCAATTAAAGGTTAATTTTGGACCCAGATTTAAACCAACTTGAAAACTGGACCAATAATCAAGAATCTAAGTACATTTTTAGATTCAACATATCAAAGAACCCAACCGATTCATTTTTTGTCAAAATCAAACTAAGTTTAATTTTGGACCCTTTGGACCTTAATGTAGACTAATTTGAAAAAGGGACTAAAAGTTAATAATCTACATACACAGTGAGATTCGGCATATCAAAGAACCCCAATTATTCAATTTTGATGAAATCAAACAAAGTTTAATTTTGGACCCTTTGGGCCCCTTTTTCCTAAACTGTTGGGACCAAAACTCCCAAAATCACTACCAACCTTCCTTTTATGGTCATAAACCTTGTGTTTAAATTTCATAGATTTCTATTTACCTATACTAACATTATGGTGCGAAAACCAAGAAAAATGCTTATTTGGGTCCCTTTTTGGCCCCTTATTCCTAAACTGTTGGGACCTAAACTCCCAAAATCAATACCAATCTTTCTTTTGTGGTCATAAACATTGTGTTTAAATTTCATTGATTTCTATTAACTTAAACTAAAGTTATTGTGCGAAAACCAAGAATAATGCTTATTTGGGCCCTTTTTTGGCCCCTAATTCCTAAACTGTTGAAACCAAAACTCCCACAATTAATCCCAACCTTTCTTTTGTGGTCATAAACCTTGTGTCAAAATTTCATAGATTTCTATTAACTTAAACTAAAGTTATAGTGCGAAAACCAAGAAAATGCTTATTTGGGCCCTTTTTGGCCCCTAATTCCTACAATGTTGGGACCAAAACTCCCAAAATCACTACCAACCTTCCTTTTATGGTCATAAACCTTGTGTTTAAATTTCATAGATTTCTATTTACCTATACTAACATTATGGTGCGAAAACCAAGAAAAATGCTTATTTGGGTCCCTTTTTGGCCCCTTATTCCTAAACTGTTGGGACCTAAACTCCCAAAATCAATACCAATCTTCCTTTTGTGGTCATAAACATTGTGTTTAAATTTCATTGATTTCTATTAACTTAAACTAAAGTTATTGTGCGAAAACCAAGAATAATGCTTATTTGGGCCCTTTTTTGGCCCCTATTTCCTAAACTGTTGAAACCAAAACTCCCACAATTAATCCCAACCTTTCTTTTGTGGTCATAAACCTTGTGTCAAAATTTCATAGATTTCTATTAACTTAAACTAAAGTTATAGTGCGAAAACCAAGAAAATCCTTATTTGGGCCCTTTTTGGCCCCTAATTCCTACAATGTTGGGACCAAAACTCCCAAAATCAATACCAACCTTCCTTTTATGGTCATAAACCTTGTGTTAAAATTTCATAGATTTCTATTCACTTTTACTAAAGTTAGAGTGCGAAAACTAAAAGTATTCGGACGACGACGACGACGACAACGACGACGACGACGACGACGACGCAGACGACGACGCCAACATGATGGCAATATACGACGAAATTTTTTTCAAAATTTGCGGTCGTATGAAAATTAGTTGGATAGGGTTATTAAGTACAAACGTCAAACTTTCTAGAACATGGCGTTGTCGGATATCAAATGAAATCTCATCTGCTCTATGTTACATTTATCATACTTTCGATCTCAAAAATGTAGGCGGATGAATTCATTAAGTGTTAAAAGCGAAAAATTTCAGAAGGTATGCTTGACGTATATCAAAGGAAAGGTCGTACAAAGTACATTACGAAAACATCACTTTTATAGGAAAGACCTTTCAATTGTTTTACAAACAATTGAGATACTAGTTTGAGATACATTTTTGTAGCTCCTGCTGTGTTGATTAAGATTTCGTTAAAATGTCATGTATAGTTAAAGAGATGATAGAGCTAAATTCATTCAAGTGAACTGACCAAGATGTTGCCATTAATTGCATAATAATTGATTACATAATGACTGCATTATAAAAATATTGCATTCATTTAAAAGATTAATCTTTTATCTATCTATAGATACCTCTTTTTTTAATTTATATGCAGTCTTAGGAAAGTAGCAGCATTTTAAAAGTTGGAAATTGGAAGTTAAAAAATCTTTGTATTGTGCTAGTGTTTACCGTTTTTATCTATATTAGTTTATTATGTTGGCTACTTATATATGACAGTACAAAAAATATGCATGTTTTCAACTGTTTTGAACTCTTTCATGGTATATTTAACTGTTCTAAAGGCCACTTAAGTATTTGCTTCTTATGTTTAAGGTACGAAAATATGATATGAGTAATTTGGAACCAGATGCTCCGCAGAGGCGCAGATTTATACGACCACAGAGGTCGAACCCTGAACAGTTGGGGCAAATATTAAATTTAATAATTGGCACAGCATATGTTTCTGATACAGACTGAATGTGGCCTATTGAACTTACAAAAATTTAATTTACCTATTATGGTCCAATATCTAAAATCTATATACATGGCCATGGATTTATTCAACATATAAAAAAATCCCAAGAATTTAATTGTTGATGAAATCAAACAAAGTTTAATTTTGGACACTTTGGACCTCATGTAGACCAATTTGATAACAAGGCCCAAAAATCAAAAATCTCAATACATGGTTAGATTAAGCAAATCAAAGAACCCCATACATTCATTTTTTGTTGAAATCAAACAAAGTTAAATTTTGGACCCCAGTTTGGACCTACTTGAAAACTGGGCCCATAATCAAAAATCTAAATATTTGCTTAGATTCATCATATCAAAGAACCCTAAGAATTCATTTGTTCTTTAAATCAAACAACATAAAGTTTTGGACCCTTACGACCTTAATGTAGACCAATTTGAAAACAGGAATAAAAACTTAAAATCTAAAAACACAGTTAGATCTGGAATATCAAAGAACACCAAAAATTCGATTTTTATTGAAATCAAACAAAGTTTAATTTTGGACCCTTTGGACCTCATGTGGACCAATATAAAAACGGGACCCAAAATTAAAGATCTAAATACACAGTCAGATTAAGCATATCTAAGAACCTCATATATTTATTTTTTTGTTGAAATCAAACAAAGTTTGATTTTGGACCTACATTTGGAACAGTTTAAAAACTGGGCCCATAATCAAAAATCCAAATACATGTTTAGATTCAGCATATCAATGAACCCCAAGAATTCAACTTTATCAAAATCAAACTAAGTTTTATTTTGGACCATAATGTAGACCAATTTGAAAACGGTACCCAAATTTAAACATCTAAATACACGGTTAGATTGGGTATATCAAAGAACCTCAATAATTCAATTTTTGAAGAAATCAATAAAAGTTTAATTTTGGACCCTTCGAACCTCACGGGACCAATTTAAAAACGGGACCAAAAATTAACCAGATGCTCCGCAGGGCGTAGCTTTATACGACCGCAGAGGTTGAACCCTGAATAGTTTGGGCAAGTATGGACACAACATTCAAGCTGGATTCAGCTCTAAATTTGGATTGTGATTAAATAGTTGACACAGCATAGGTTTCTGACACAGAAATGAATGTGTTCTAATGAACTTAATTTTTTTATTTTCTCTTAGAGCAATTCACTATGCTGTTGAATATTAATCCTCTCAAAAAAATGTTTGCAGAAATTTTCTTTTTATCTATGAAATTTCAAATGAGAAAAATTTAACCCAATTTTTTTAATCACATCCCCCTTTCCCTTATTCCAAAACTAATCTCAATTAAAATTTCTAATGGAGTTTGCAACAATAACTACTCATTAAAATACATCATAAAATATTAAGATGTAAAAAAACTGCTTGTTATCACTGAATGGTAAAGATTATTTTAATTTATCAGTTGGTAGTAAAAAGTGAATATACATTGTATATTATATATAACAAAGATTTAAGTTGATTCTGGACAAAGAAAGATAACTCCAATTAAAAACAAATCTTGCTATTGCACAATATTGTGCAATTAGATATTTCTTGCTTACTATTCTGGACAAAGAAAGATAACTCTAATTAAAAAAAAATTTGCTATTTCACAATATTGTGCAATTAGTTATTTCTTGCCATTGCGCAATACTGTGCAATTGAAAAGACTTGCTATTGCACAATACTTAATATAATAATTTTAGATCCTGATTTGGACCAACTTGAAAACTGGGCCCATAATCAAAAATCTAAGTACATGTTTGAATTCAGCATATCAAAGAACCCCAAGATTTTAATTTTTGTTAAAATCAAACTAACTTTAATTTTGGACCCTTTGGACTTTAATGTAGACCAATATAATAACAGGACCAAAAATGAAGAATCTACATACACAGTTAGATTTGGCATATCAAAGTACCCCATTTATTCAATTTTTGATGAAATCAAACAAAGTTTAATTTTGGACCCCGATTTGGACCAACTTGAAAACTGGGCCAATAATCAAGAATCTCAGTACATTTTTAGATTCAGCATAACAAAGAACCCAACCGATTCATTTTTTGTCAAAATCAAACGAAGTTTAACTTTGGACCCTTTGGACCTTAATGTAGACCAATTTGAAAACGGGACCAAAAGTTAAGAATCTACATACACAGTTAGATGCGGCATATCAAAGAACCCCAATTTTTCAATTTTGATGAAATCAAACAAAGTTTAATTTTGGACCCTTTGGGCCCCCTATTCCTAAACTGTTGGGACTAAAACTCCCAAAATCAATACCAACCTTTCTTTTATGGTCATAAACCTTGTGTTTAAATTTCATAGATTTCTTTTTACTTATACTAACGTTATGGTGCGAAAACCAAGAAAAATGCTTACTTGGGTCTCTTTTTGGCCCCTAATTCCTAAACTGTTGGGACCTAAACTCCCAAAATCAATACCAACCTTCCTTTTGTGGTCATAAACATTGTGTTTAAATTTCATTGATTTCTATTTACTTAAACTAAAGTTATTTTGCGAAAACCAAGAATAATGCTTATTTGGGCCCTTTTTGGCCCCTAATTCCTAAACTGTTGAAACCAAAACTCCCAAAATCAATCCCAACCTTTCTTTTGAGGTCATAAACCTTGTGTCAAAATTTCATAGATTTCTATATAAAGTTATAGTGCGAAAACCAAGAAAATGCTTATTTGGGCCTTTTTTGGCCCTTAATTCCTAAAATGTTGGGACCAAAACTTCCAAAATCAATACCAACCTGTCTTTTGTGGTCATAAACCTTGTGTTAAAATTTCATAGATTTCTATTCACTTTAACTTAAGTAAGAGTGCGAAAACTAAAAGTATTCGGACGACGACGACGACGACGACGACGCAGACAAAGACGACGACGCAGACGATGACGACGATGCAGACGACGACGCCAACGTGATAGCAAAATACGACGAAAATTTTTTCAAATTTTGCGGTCGTATAAAAATCTTAATACACAGTAAAATTCAACTTATCACAAGATCTTAATAATTCAATTCTTTATGGAATCAAACAAAGTTTAATTTTGAACCCTTTGGGCCTCATGTGGACCAATTTGAAAACGGTGACCAAATTCCAACCAGGTGCTCCGCAGGGCGCAGCTTTTTACGACCGCAGAAGTCCGTTAGTCGAAACCCTGAACAGTTGGGGCAAGTATGGACACAACATTCAAGCTTGGTACAGCTCTGAATTTGGATTGCAATCAAATTTTTGACATAATATGAGTTTCTGACACAAAACAGATCTTACAAATCTATTGCGCAATATTGTGCAATTAAAGATTTCTTCTTTTAACTTTTCAAAAATTTGGAATTTGAGAAATTTGAAGAAAAAAATGAGAACAACTACCACCACCCTTTTTGACAATTAGTCCAAAACCTGACATTTCTTTATACATAATATACAAGTAGTTTGGGAGAGTTTAATCCAAACATACCTAACATTGAATGTTAAATGTTTTGGGATTACCTCCCTTACACTGCTTTTAAATTGTCTTAATTGTCCATTGTCCAGAAATACCTAGTTTTTCCCCTTTTTTGACCCTAATTACTAATCATTTTGGGCCATCACCCCCAAACTCAATACTGACCATCCCTTCATGGTATGGAAACTTGAGGTTAAATTTCAGAGAGATTCATACACTTAAACTTAAAAGTAATTGTATGAAAGCTACAAAAATTATCATTTTTGGCCCCCTTTTTGGCCCCTTATTCCTAAACTATATGGACTATAGATCCATACACTTAAACACAAGTTATTGTTTGTTAACAAGAAAAATGCTTCTTTTTGGCCTTTTATTCCTTCATATTCAGGAAAAATTAACCCCAATCTGAATCCCAGCCTTCCCTGTGTTATATGGAAACTTGTGGTACAATGTAAGAGAGATCCACACAGTTACAAACAAGTTATTGTCTTGAAAATAGACAAATGCTTGTTTATGGCCCCTTTTTGGCCCTTAATTCCTAGACTGTTTGTCCAAATAACCCCTTAAAAAAATCCCAACCTTCTACTTATGGTATTGAACATTGTGGTACAATTTCAGAACAATTGAAATACTAATACACAACTTTTTGTCCTGAAACTAAATACATGCTGTTTTTTGCCCCTTTGGGCCCCTAATTCCTAAACCTTTCAGACCATAACCCCCAAAATCAATCCCAAGCTTCTTTTTGTGGCATAAAAATTGTGTTAAAATATTATTGATTTCTTTATACCTATTCAAAAGTCATTATCCGAAAACAATCCGTCATCGGACGACGCTGACGACGACGACGACGTGATACCAATATACGACCAAAACTATTTTAATTTTTGCGGTCGTATAAAAGTTTAATACAACACATATCAGCTCATTTAAGAACCCCAAGAATTCAAAAATAAAACCCCATTGAAATTGGTATAAAATAAGCAATTTGTAGAAAGTATTAGAAAAGTATTGTTATTGGCCCCTTTTTGGCCCCTAATTCCTAAACAGTTTGGGCCATAACCCCACACATCAATCCCAAGTTATAAAATCTTATAAACCATGTTGATTTCTATTTACTTATACTAAGGTTATTATCCGGAAATCATCCGTCTTCGGACGACGCTGATGACGACGACGACGTGATAACAATAGACGACCATATTTTTTTTAATTTTTGCGGTCGTATAAAAACAAAAAAAAAGAGCAGAAAATGTATGAGTTCCCTTTTACTCTTAATTGGTTTGGTATTTAGCCAGGATTAAATACCACGTGATATGAGTCTTACTTCGTGTGGGTCCTTCAAGTAATCAGGATGGGACGTCACTTTGCTAGTTGTAGCACCTAAACCCAATCCAGCAAAATCACCCAACTCACTAAAACCCCTCCGTATCCAGGTTCTTAATTTTTTAGCAAAGTCAACAGGATCTACCTGAAAATAGATAACTTTTTTCATAATGAGGCTCTGTATATATGGTGTCCTACATTTCTGTTAAAACATATGTCTATAAATTTTGCCTGTTATTCTCTATTCTTTAATTTAGCACCTCATTATTCTCTGTTCTTTTTTAACCATATGTTTCTCTATTTTTATGTTTTGGACTCCTTACTCTGCACTTTTTGTACCTTATTCTCTATTCTGTAAAGCCCTTTATCCGTGACGCTCTGATATCAAGGTGATATATTCAGACGTCTGCTGATCAGGAATCAAGTGATGTGTGTAAACTCTAGAGTTCGTTTTGGCTAAGTTGGATTTCATTTTAATGTACATGGGAAAGCCTGCCGCATTAAGCACTACAAAATATTAATACGAACGATATCGTCTTTTCTGAATCAAATGCACGTTTTAACAATAAATGGCTCTCTATTCATTATGAGACCAAAATATTTGAAAATCAAAAAACTTTTAAAAAACCCAAATTTTCAAAACTAAACCGTCTGAAACATACCTTACCGCCACAGTCAACTAAAGATCTCATGATTAGTATCATTTGGTCACTGTCATCTGTCCAGTCGCCTTCTTTCCACCTTGACCTGTGTCCATCACAAACGATCTGCTTATGTAAATATTCTAATTCTTTGGCCACTTTCCCATAATACTGAAGAAAAAGAATTAGTAATAACTAAATAAGGAAATTAAGTAAACAAATTAATTTACCACTTTCAAGTTCCTGTATTCTTCGCAACAAAGATACGTTCTTATTGCCTCAGATCAAATTGCAGTCGTTTGTTGAAGACATTATTGTATCAACCAATAGTTGTGTTTTTATTAGCTAATGTTGCGGTTTCACGTTAACGTTTTATTCATATTTCGGATTCTCTAATAAGATGATATATAAAATATCGCACGGAATATTTGGCGTTGACTTCTAAGTTATAATTTGAAATAAAAAACACTGCTCTTTATGCCATCATTCCTAACAATGCAATCATCATCATTTCAGCACCGATATAACTGTTCATTGACTGATTCTTGACCTTAGTACGTCCCTGTTCATGGGGAATACATAATCAACGTGACGGGTGCAACTTGTGGAGCGCTGCATGGTCTGCTTTTACTGCTGGGGCGCTTCCAGTTCTCGGTGGGATTCGAGTTGCTCATTCTTTAGTTTTTTAAGTTGTGTTTTATGTACTATGGTTTTTCTGTTCGTGTTTTGCTTTTTATTTTCGACTTTCGAGTTTGGATGTCCCTTTTCGTAAACATATTGCCTCTCTATGAGAATTGTGAGTTGTTATACGATAATTACATCTCGAGTCGATGGTATCACCAGCCGAGTAAAGAGGATACTGATTGGATGCAGTTCTTTTCTATAAATTTATACAATATTAATAATTGTTCAAATTTGTTTTAAATGTTGCTCGTAACCACGTTTATTTTTATTTGGTCTTCTTACTGATTCGAGCAGCACTTCTGAATCCTGTTTAGCAAATATGCACATCTGGTGTAGCGAATTACTATCGTGTTTATGTTAACCACGTTGTAGCATTTTTTTTAAAAAGAAGGCTCGTGTGTTTAAAGACATATATCTAAAGCGAAAGTACGTTAAAATAGTTTTAAGTTAGAGTTACTGTCGAAAGGGAGACTTTAAGTTACAGAAGGTATGCATAAGTATAACGCATACTCTATCGCATCAAAATCCATTTATTTTTTAGGACTTCCTCCAAAAAGATTATATCTACATCAATGACAATTTAGAAAATGTTGTCAGAAACAAGCTGAATGAACATGTTTATATTAGAACGTTAAGTAGACTTTTCCAGAAATGGTTGGCTGGTATTGATGGCATTACTCATAAAAAATGAATTTACTGATAAATTAGTTTAAATTTACTGATAAGTTATTTTATTAAATTTATCAATGACTATAATATTTAGAACTATTGTATATAACAGTAGAACCAGATGCTCCGCAGGGCACAGCTTTATACGACCGCATAGGTCGAACCCTGAACGGTTAGGGCAAGTACAGACACAACATTCAAGCTGGATACAGCTCGGAATTTGAATTGTGATTAAATAGTTGACACAGCATAGGTTTCTGACACAGAATGAATGTGGTCTAATGAACTTAAAATTATTTTTTTTGCTTTTGAGCAATTTACTTATATTAATCCTCTCAAAGAAAAAATATTTGAAGAAATTTCTTTTTAAATTCTGAAATCTGAAATGAGAAAAAAAAATTGACCCCCACCCCAATTTTTTGTTCACTTCCCCCTTTCCCTTATTCCAAAAATGATCTCAATTCAAATTTCTAATTGAGTTTGCAACAATAACTACTCATTTAAATACATCATAAAATTTTAAAATATAAAATGTCATAAAGTCATGGTTAAAATTAATATTTATTAATAGGAACTTCAAAAAAAATAAATGAGGAATGTGTCCAAAATGACATAGATGATGCCCCTGCTAGCATATAACGTTATAAAGGGACATAACTCAAGAACTGTAAAAAGTGAAGCTGTTTAGAGGTAATAAGCACTATATACACATTTCTTTAGATTTAGTTGAGACAAACTTAGGTTTATTAAGAGAACAGAAACTAAAACATTTTTCAAGTTTTCCACTTGTAAAGGGGTATAACCCTAGAATGGTAATCAAAGAGCTTGTAATCTCTGAATGGTAAAAGATTGCTAGTAAAGTGAATATTGCATGGAATTTTGTATATAGCATTGATTTAAGTTGATTCAACTTATATTCTGGACAAAGAAAGATAACTCCAATTTTCAAAGAAGATTATATAAAGCATTGGTTTTAGGTGATTCAACAACCATTCTGGACAAAGAAAGATAACTCCAATTTATTGACTTGAAACAACAAAAGTGCTTGTGTTTAGCCCTTAATTCCTAGACTGTTTGCCCCATAACACTTTAAATATATTTCAACCTTCTACTTATGGTATTAAACATTGTGGTACAATTTCAGAATAATTGAAATACTTATACACAACTTAGACACTAGATAAATGCTTTTTTTGGGCCCTTTGGGTCCCTAATTCCTAAACTTTAGGGGCCATAACCCCCAAAATCAATCAAAAGCTTCCGTTTGTGGTTATAAACATTGTGTTAAAATATTTTATTGATTCCTATTAACTTATACTAAAGTTATTATCCGGAAACCATCCGTCTTCGGACGACGCTGACGACGACGTGATACCAATATACGCGGTCATATAAAAATGTGTCCTTTGTCAAAGATTTCATACAATCCAAATTAAACAAATGGGAAATGCGTTTATGGTAAACAGATAATGCCCTCGTTTGCATATAACGTTATAAAGGGCTAAACCTCAAGAACATTTAAAAGTGACGTTACATGAATTCGTACTTCATCTGAGTTTTGTGATAATAAGCATTGTGTATAATTCCCATAACATCTGGTTGAGACAAACTTAAGTAAAAGAACCAAAATGAAAATTCCATTTGTAAATGAGCAGAGTTAATTACCCCAAAACGGGAAAAGTGACGCCACCAAAATTCAAACTTGATCCATGGTTTGTGGTAATTAGCCTTGTGTAAGATTCATAACATTTACTTGAGCCAATTTTAAGTAAGAGAACGGAAACCAATTTTGAGATGTACGGACGTACAGGCGGGCAAGATAAAACTTAAAAATTCTGAGAGAATGTACTGATCTATCGATGCGAACATGTTCTATATTTAAATTGTAATAATTGATTTCTTTTTAGCGTGACTTATATATTAAAATAAATAAAAAGCCAAACAAAAATATTCACCAGTTTTGCTTCTCTCTTTGACAAGAATTCCGTAAGTAGTCCAATTGCATCCCCAATACATTGTCCGTATATAGTAGCTATGATTCTGTCGATCGTTTCTGGTGATGGTTGGTTATGCTTAAAAAACAACAGCGATAACATTTTTATAAATGTTGTCATCGTGGATATGTATGGAACGCCGTAACTGCCTTATGGTATTTCATTCTTTATCATGATGAGGTTTTTCTCTATTATGATGAGGTTTTTCTCTATTATGATGAGCTTTTTCTTTATTATGATGAGCTTTTTCTCTATTATGATGAGCTTTTTCTTTATTATGATGAGCTTTTTCTCTATTATGATGAGCTTTTTCTTTATTATGATGAGCTTTTTCTCTTTGTGATGAGCTTTTTCTTTATTATGATGAGCTTTTTCTCTATTATGATCAGCTTTTTCTCTATTATGATGAGCTTTTTCTTTATTATGATGAGCTTTTTCTTTACTATGATGAGCTTTTTTTCTATTTTGATGAGGTTTTTCTTTATGATAGTTTTTCTCTATTATGGTGAGCTGTTAAAAGGGAATTATGGAAAATTCAGAGAAGTCATGGGAAATTTAGAGATTTAAGATCAAACTCAAAGAAAAATGGCAGAATCTAAAATGTTGAAAGTTCTTCGGAATGTTGGCTTGCTCTGTGTGCGGGAAATGTTTGATTAAGAAAAATAACATCAAATTTTGTCATGCCTGGAGAGCCCCCCCCCCCCCCCCCCCCTCTTTCGGTCAGTAAGCGTACTGGGTAGCTTCCTCTCTGGAGAGGATTCAGATTCAGATTTTCAATATTTTATTAAAGTCTCACTACTTGCACTACATAAATATACAGTACAACAGAGTATATACACATTATAAAACAGACAATACACAAATATACCATACAAGTACCATTCTATTAAGAATTATGAGAAACTGTAAAACAATAGAGTTTTTGTATAGGTTCTGTCAGCAGTGGTGAGTCCAGAAATTTCAAAGTCACCATTTAAGTGTGTCCCACTGACTGCCTAAGAGAGGCAAGCTCCGGTAATGCTTCAGTGATTACCTATATAATCAACCAAATGTTTCTAAGAAAAAGGGGGGCGGGTCCCCCTCTAAATTCGTCTCTTGTCAGATAAGGGACTAAAACATGTCTCTTTACCGGATTTCATATTGAAAAAACATGGTGACGGCAGTATGATTACAGGCCCAAGCACGCACAGTCAGAGAACAGAGAGATTGTAGAGGGACGTTAACGAGGGTGTTTTGTGCTATAACTACAACTTATTCTATCCTTAAGGAGACCAGGGAATCCCTGTTCCACTAAATGAACTGCATCTGATAGCCCTGCACTACATTTACAGGGACGAAATTAACAGAATACTTGATATTTGAACTCAAGCCTGGGCAAGCCATAGACTGAGAACTACAAAAGCATCTCCTGTCAATATTTGGATCGCCGGTCAAATACAGAATCCTCTTGGTACACAACTCAGTGAACAAGATTTAGTTTATTATGGATTACAGGGAAACATTGATGCGGCTCATCTTAATGACTAAGAAATGCCAATTGTTGAGCCCATGAACATTGCAATTAATGACCAACGAATAATGAAAGCATATTTCAATAGGAGAGGTACCAACTTTGGCATTGATGACTTTGTGAATTTTGTCAAAACCCTTTCTGCACAAGCCCTATTTCAGTATTTTTTGGCGTACAATAACAATGTTATAAATGATCATTATTTATTTCTTGGCCTCTCCCCCTTCCCCCAGTTTTAGTCTTGTCTTTGTTATATTCATCATAGAACTCATCTGGCACACCTATATAATAAGATAATGTTGTATGATTGCCAATTGGACAACTCTCCACAAGAGACCAAATGATACATAAAATTAACAAGTATAGGCCACCTTACGGTCTTCAACAATAAGCAAATCCAATACCGCATACTCCGCTATAAAAGGCCCCAAAATGACAATGTAAAACAATTCAGACGAGAAAACTAACGGCCTAATTTATGTACAAAAAAATGAAAAGAAAAAAAAACAAATATGTAACACATAAACAAACGACAACCACTGAATTACGCGCTCCTGATTTGGGACAGACACATAAATGCAGAATGTGGCGCTGTTAAACATGTTAGCGGGATCCCAACCCTCCCCTAACCTGGAACACTCACGGGTACTACATAATAACGAACTATAACGAAAGCAGTTGAAAAGGCTGAACTCATCAGATGGATAAAAATACAAATAGTACAAAGATACAAGCGGACATGGTCGGATACTTGTACATCCTAACAACAAAAAAAGACAAAAAAAACCGAATAAATAAAGTCATGCATTTAAGACTAAATTATCAATCAGTACACATCAAACATCCAATGGATTTAGTGCAAAGACGTCAATAAAAAGTCGGAGAAAAACCTGACCTTGTGCTTTGCTAAGATACAAGATTCGACATATTGTAGATCGATGAATGTGTATATGTATATAAAAGAAAATAACCCTTTACCACCCTCATAAAGCTAGTATTAAGTTTGCTCTAAATTTGACTGATAACAAAATGAATATCAATATCAATGAAACAATATTCAAAGATCTAATTACAGTTCTGAATTGGTAACCTTTTAGAATGAGTTTATCTAAATGATTAATAAGTTTACCAGGATCGTTTGAAAATTTCCGTGCGATAAACAACATTTCTTTAAAAAAAAAAGTATGTGCTACATGTATTCCATTTGAAATAAGTTTAAAGGTACTGTAACAATCCAACTTTAAAACCTAATCTTTATATCTATATATGGAAGAATTCAGTAAAGGTTTTAAGTATTTGTGGTAACGAAATCCCTAACTTATGCATAGTCTTAGAAGCATAGCTGATGGCAGAAGTGAGAAGCAGTGTCATCATATATTCCAGTTCATGTTTGAAAGCGTGCTGACAATATTTGGTGTTATTTTTTTCTTTATCAAACATTTCACGCACATGGAGCAAGCCAACATTCCGAAGAACTTTCAACTTTTCTGATTCCGTCATTTTTATTTGAGTTTGATCTTAAATCTCTAAATTTCCCACGATTCTCTTAATTTCCCATGATTCCCTTTTAACAGCTCATCATAATAGAGAAAAACTATCATAAAGAAAAACCTCATCATAATAGAGAAAAAGCTCATCATAATAGAGAAAAAGCTCATCAAAATAAAGAAAAAGCTCATCATAATAGAGAAAAGGCTCATCATAATAGAGAAAAAGCTCATCATAATAAAGAAAAAGCTCATCATAATAAAGAAAAAGCTCATCATAATAAAGAAAAAGCTCATCATAATAGAGAAAAAGCTCATCATAATAGAGAAAAAGCTCATCATAATAAAGAAAAAGCTCATCATAATAAAGAAAAAGCTCATCATAATAAAGAAAAAGCTCATCATAATAGAGAAAAAGCTCATCATAATAGAGAAAAACCTCATCATGATAAAGAATGAAATACCATAAGGCAGTTACGGCGTTCCATAGATATGTGTGCATATTTATGTATGTGTGTATGACGTACTAAATAGGTAGGACTTGGGAGCCTTCATTAAAATCCTCGTTTTTTATGGATTCGTGTTGTCAAGTTCAATCTTTAATTTTCTGTATCTGGTTCTGTGGACTTCTTCATCTTTTCGTCGTCTTCTGTTTCTTTTAATTCACCATTGCATTGTCATTTTTTTCTTGACTCGGTTATTTTCGTCCGCCTGTTCTCCCCAAAACTCTTATATTTAGGCGATACTTAATAGATTATCGTTGGTCACCCTAGGAGATAACGAGATTGATTTTCTCGCTTGAGCTGGTACGCAGTGGCGGATCCAAAGGGGGGGGGGGGGGGGGGTCCGGGGTTAGAACCCCCTTTATGACGACCATTGCATTTGAATGGGAACATGTAGTTGGAACCCCTCCCCTTTGTCCTGGGTTAGGACAACCCCACCCCGGCCCACCTTTTTTAAAATGGCTGAATCCGCCCCTGGTACGGTACACGAAGCGATATGATGTCTACAATGGTCTATTAAAAAAATGTTTAAGGACGTCGATTAGAGACCCTTAGTTGGATTTCAATTTCAGATATCGAAAAGGGAACTTCGAATTATTGCAACTATTGTGTGATATTGGTTGTTTCCATTTTAAAGTTAAAATATTGCTCCACTGACTTGTTGCTGAAGTTAAATTTCAGGACTCTCATTTATACAGAAAAGTGTTTCCGCCCAACAATGTTTTTTCATATATGAAGTTCGATATTTCAACAAATGATTAGTATAATGTAGTCGCTATTTCACGAATGATATTGCAGAAGAAAATAATTGTTATCCGAAATATTCACTGATTTTTGTATTCATTCATATTCAACCTGATCCTGTATATTTTTCATGCATGTGTATTTCATAACAATTGGATGCCTACGTAGGTAAAACATCGTCGAGATAGACCACAGGCATTCATCTCAACTTGGCCGATTCCGTACCCTCATCTAAGATAGGATAGAAGGAGAGTAGCGGGCTGTGAGGTAGACCCTCGATCGAGATCTACATAATTGTGTAACATTTGTTTACGCATAGATGGATCAACACATGATTGCAATTCAGAGGCGGATTTAGGGGGGGGGGGGGGCAGGGGGCCCGGCCCCCCCCCTTTTTGGGAAAAAAATTGGTTGCTTATATAGGGAATCACTGAAGCGTGACTGGAGCGGGCCCCCTCTTAGGGCAGTCAGTGGGCCCCCACTTATGAAAAAATTCTGGATCCGCCACTGTGCATGACTACTTATTATTATGATTTTTAGAATTCACTACATATTATTAAATGCAGTTTACTTTATTTATATGAAGTCCGGGAAAACATGCATTATTATTTTACTAAAGTATTATTATCTGAAAGATATCCTCTTAGAACCTCACACATTTTTGACGTTATGACGAGTAGGCAGTATCGATGTCTATAGCAATTTTCTACTCATATATTTCAGTTTGATTGGGAACATAAAAATGTTCGACTGCATGCAAATGTATCAGTATACAAATGTTTCCACAAGAAAGCTTAAATGTAACATGTGTAATAATAACATGTATATATCACAAAATTCCGGAAGTCATCGATTATGTTCAGTATTTACAGTAAAATTATTTGTGAACATGTGTTTACAATCAAAAAACCCATTTTTACCATACTGTTAATTCGTAATACTTACAGAAGCTGCTTCTCCATCTCCACTACTCGCCATTGTCAGATCGTACAACGAATTTTGATTAAAAGTGACGTGTTTACATCATTTCATTTATATAGGGAATAAGCAATATCTTTAAATAGAATCTGACGCGTTCTATTTATATTCATATTCGGAAATGGGGGACTTGATGGGTAGTCCACATATCAAAAATTCATTCGTAATTGTTCCTTTTCTTTTTGTTTTTAAGGTCTTTCTACGTGAAGACCTTATTGTTTTTCTTCTGTTTTTTTTTCTTCCAGCATTTGTTTTTTTTTCTTCCAGTATTTGGTGTTTTTTTTTCTTCCAGCATTTTTTTTGGCACGCCCTCAGGGCTATGATCTCCTTTCGCTTCTATTGGTGTTATTAATACCAAATTTAAACCATCGATAGACCTCATCATGAAGTTTTACCAGGTGAAATTTTGTAGGATTTCATCATTCCCTTTAGAAGTTATCTCCCTTTTATTTGTTTTTTTTCAACATGCCCCCCCCCCCCCCCCCTCGTTGTATTTTAAGATATCATGCCTTTATTTGAACAACAGGTAGATCTCATCATATTACCATATAAGGCTGCATAGGATTTCATCGTCCCTTATGAGAGTTATATCCCCTTGAAGACATTGTTTTCCTTTCATCTTTCTCAAAACTTGAGTATTAGAGATAAAATCGATTTGAAAACGGCAACATGTTAATGTTAATAAACATTTACACTTATTTTGTTGTTAACCCTTATAAGGATTGTTTTCCCTTGAAAAAATATACGAAAACGGGAAGTCGTAGAGACTTGGGACCTACACCAATAATCTTAAGTTCATGTGACCTTCAATTTGCACCCAAGGTCAAAGGTCACCGAGTGCAAAAATAAATTACGCTGCAATTTCAAGCCTGCATATTAAGAAAACGATAACACTTTGCTGCATACATACAGCGTATAAAATGTTCCTCTCGACGAGCCCTACATTTTATATTATGAGCCCAAAAATGTCCGACTGCCTGTTCAAAAGTTACAACGGGATGATTCTTAAAAGTATAGTATTGTGTGTATATCTTTTTGAAGGTAACAGATATCAACCTACTATAAACTGCAAAGATGACCTTCAATTTGAGGTCAAAGACAGGTCATGATGAAATTTCACCTTGACTTTCACAGTATACTATGACCTTGACCTTGTGATATTTGAAAGGTAAAGTGGTTCTGAGTTGAATGGTGGTATTCCCATGTCTCTACGACTTACGGTTCTCAAATTTGGTATTGCATCATATATTTGAAGATCCATTGTGACCTTGTTGAACTTTGGAATTATCCCAAATTTTTTTCTACAATGTTGTCCTTTTATCACTTAGCAGATTTGAGATATCTGATGTAGTTTCAGAGATAATTTAGTTTGAAGTTTTGCAAGCGGAGGCATGTATATTTGAACCAAAAACAGGTTTTCACTTGAAATTTTATGACTGAATTGATGAGTTAAACATGATTATATGTTTGACCAAATACCAAAAACATTCAATGAAAAAAAAAACACCCAAAAAATCAATTTACTTTGTAAGTTTCATAAGTTCTATTTATACAATTGATATTGCATCATTTTTGGCACAAATGAAATGTCTTAACGAGTACATTTGATATCAAATTTTTGTCCTGCAAGAGGGGGAGGGCAGGATGATTTTGAAAATAAATAACTCAGCCTTGATAATCACAAACATAAATGGTGTGTTCTGTGGTAGTTTGAAAATAAATTACTTGACTTGCAATGTATTGAAAATAAATAACTCAGCAGGTCTAATCGAAAGTATGAGGTGGCACCAGATTCTTCATAAATTCATCTTTTTTCCCCAAAAAAATCGGGAAATACTTCCCAATTTTTTTAATAATAAAAGTATAAATATCATTTAGATAAACTTGAAATGTCTGAAAATTGGTTTCATTTAACTTGAGGTATATTGTCTCAGGAAACCTTACCTCACTTTTATTTTAACAGGGATGCACTACATTGAGGCAAATGCCTCTTCTAGGAAATTTCAAAACCCAACGATTGTCTCCATATCAAATTGTGTTCACAGCGAGTGCCTTGCAAGAAATAAGTTCTGTTTTCCCTCAGACGTAGCCCTGATTTTTTTGGATCAATGTTTCTTATTTATTTGTCTTTTGTTCATTGATTGCCCTTCTGTATTCTGTTGGTGTTGCATTTCTTTTGTAATCTAGTAATCTTGTTATGAACTTGATCATGAGTTTTAAAAAAAAACCTGCAGCCACAGACTTAACTTTGTGAATTCCATTTTTGCTTTATCATGCTCATTGGTATTTTGATGTTGTCTCTAGAAACTTAAGTCTTACACTAAATTTATACATTTTGCTTTGAGACCAAA
This sequence comes from Mytilus trossulus, assembly GCF_036588685.1. NCBI lineage: Eukaryota > Metazoa > Mollusca > Bivalvia > Mytilida > Mytilidae > Mytilus > Mytilus trossulus. Next base: position 44,373,784 of record NC_086373.1, read on the forward strand.
ATATAGTTTCAAAAAATTATTAAAACAAATTTGCATTTGCAGATTATGAAAGAGTCTTCGGAACACCCAGAAAGCATGATTTTGCATCATTTGTTCTATAGCTTCTTGAGCCTTCAGTGGCTCCAAAACCCTTAAAAGAATGACTCGCTCCGCTCGGCGAAATACATTTGTCAATACTTTTAAAATAGCCTACTAGTAGTTACAACCAAACTTTAATACTGTGTATGTATGCAATACATGTATATGCAGTTGGGAATATAAACGATTTGTTTAGGAAGAGGATGATGATTAATTCTGATTAAATGGTACATAATGACTATACATGTATTATTTATGATAAACAAATCATTTAAAAATTGTTTGTTTTCGAATGTCATAAATATAGTCGTGAAAATGAATAGTCAGTCCCTTGCTTTAATGAAAATGAAAAATCTTGCTTCAATATCGCAGAAAATGAATAATCTGTCCCCTTAGAGTACAAACATAAATAACCGATCAAAAACAAATCCTCCTGCCGCCCATCCCCCAGAAAATCAAATGGTCGTCCCCTTAGTTGGATGGGGTTATTAAGTACAAAAATTTAATTTTTAGAATATGGCGTTGTCCCATACTAAACAAGTGAAACTGCGAGCTACTGCTCACTGATGATACCCCCGCCGCAAGTGGATAATATAAATAGTGTAAAAATATGCAAGTGTTCGGTAAACAGGAAGTTGTCGAGTGATGAATCTGAAAACGCATCACACGGTATACTGTAGCTGACTTATATAAATCCTGAAACCAAATTTCAGAAATCCTTGTATTGTAGTTCCTGAGAAAAATGTGACGAAAATTTTTAACTTGGCTATCATGTGTAAAATCATACAAGTGTTCGGTAAACAGGAAGTTGTCAAGTGATCAATCTTAAAACGCATCACAGGGTATAGCTGACTTAGATAAACCCTGAAACTAAATTTCAGAAATCCTTGTATTGTAGTTTCTGAGAAAAATGCGACGAAAAATATTCATGGGACGGACGGACTGACGGACTGACGGACTGACGGAAGGACGGAAGGACAGACAGAGGTAAAACAGTTTACCCCCTTTTTTTAAAGCGGGGGTATAATAAACGGTAATCAAGTCTACATAACAAATATCATACTTTGAATCTCAAAAAATTTAAGTGCATGAGGTCTTAAGTTGTAAAAAAGATTCAAAAGATATGCTTGTCGTATATCAAACGAAAGGTCGTACAGAGTACATTACAAGAACATCAATTTTACAGGAAAGACCTTTCAATTGTTTTACAATTTTACAAACAATTGAGATACTAGTAAATCTTGTTTTTGTTTTGTTTTTGTTTTTGTCTTTGTTGAGAGAAAAGTAATACGATTTTTTATTAACTGCTTGTATTTACGTGTAATATCTTATTGAGTATGTCCAAATCCCGTGATTCGCTACCGTGGAGTTGACCAGTACCTCGAAAAAAACCATCACTCAGTCATTTTGAAATTCAAATTAATATTTACACATTGCTAAGGCTGAGGATAACCTCACGACGCCTTCAAAACGACAAAGTCTGAGGTATTTTAAACTCGCAAATTCTAACCCTGCTTTTTACCTTAAAAATTGGGTTGATTAATCTTGAAATTCTTATCTTAAACATATCGAGAATATAAAAATGATTTTCTTCAACTATAATGAACCGATATAAAACAAAAATACGTTTAATCAATATTCCAGCTTGGGACTTCAAATAAATAAAACGTCTTAAACTTATTCCTTTGTGCTGAAAACAAAATTTTCAGAAAAATATAAAATGAGGTCCAAAATGACTCTATGGCAATATCAATGGCGACATGACAAGGTCCTAAAAAATCTGGCAGAGATCCTTGCAATTGATGTTGAGAGAAAGAAGAAGATACCACCAACAACAGAGGCAAAGTAGATCAGATTCGTTAGAGGGAGATACTGGTCATGCAACAAAGCCACAACAGCACGTCAATTTGGACAAGGGCAGTGAATGGAACACGAGGGCTGACATTGTCAAGAAGCCTGTTTTCCCTAAATGTGTACAGAAAACCCTACGTCCCCACATTGTAGGTTGGTCACATAAATCAAAGAAGATAGAAGCTATAAAAATGAACAGTTCCGTAGGAAGAGAGATGTACAGAGACATACAAACGCTTTGTGCAAACAAGATTCTACATACCAACTTAAAAATTAAATAGAAACTGTATAATAAAATCAAGAATGGATATGGGGAATGTTTCGAAGAGACAACCACCCGACCAAAGAGCAAAAAATTGCCCAAGACCACAAATGCACTTCAACACAACGAGAAAATCCAGCAACCAGAGGCGACTTCAGCTAACATCTAAACACAAATGTGTACTAGTTCAGTTATAATGTACATCACACTAAACTCTAAAACATATAAATGAACTAAAATTATAAATGAACTAACATTATGAATGAACTAACATTATAAATGAACTAAAATTATAAATGAACTAACATTATAAATGAACTAACATTATAAATGAACTAAAATTATAAATGAACTAACATTATAAATGAACTAACATTATAAATGCACTTAAAATTATAAAATAAAATGCTCCGCAGGTCACAGCTTGATATGACCGCAGAAGTCGAACCCTGCACAGTTTTTGGCAAGTATGGACACATCATTCAAGCTTGATATACAGCTCTGAATTTTGATTGTGATTAAATATTTGACACAGCATAGGTTTCTGAAAAAGAAGGAATGTGGTATAAGAACTAAAAATTTAAATTGGACATTTACCTGTTATGGTACATGCCTAATGTCCAAAATCTAAATACATGTTTCCAACATATCAAAGAACCCCAACAACTTTACTTTTAAACCCCTTTGACCTCAATGTGGACCAATTTGATAAAGGGACCCTAAAATCAAAAAAAATCTAAATACATGGTAAGATTCAAAATATCAAAGAACCCCATTTATTAATTTTTTAATTGAAATCAAACAAAGTTTAATTTTGGACCTTAATGTAGACCAATTTGAAAACGGTACCAAAAATTAAAAGTCTTAATACATGGTTAGCTTCGGCATATCAAAGAACCCCAATAACTCAATTTTTGATCAAATCAAACTAATTTAAATTTTGTACCCTTTAGACCAATTTAAAAATGGGGTCCCAAAATCGAAACTAAACATAATACACAGTTAGATTCAGCATATTAAAGAACCACAAGAATTCAAGAATAAAACACCGTTGAATTGGTCAAGAAATAAGCAATTTATACAAAGTATTAGAAAAGTATTGTTTTTGGTCCCTAATTCCTGAACAGTTAGAGCCATAACCCTCAAAAACAAACTATAAGAAAAGTATTGTTTTTGGCCCCTAATTCATGAACAGTTGGGGCCATAACCCCCAAAACCAATCCCAACCTTTCTTTTTTGGTATGGCACCTTGAGGTACAATTTCAGAAAGATCCATACACTTCCAACTAGGAAAATGCTTATTTAGACCACTTTTTAGGCCCTTAATTTTTAAACTGCTGTGACCATAACCCCAAAAATCAATCCAACCTTTCTTTGTGGTTTCAAATCTTGTGTTTAAATTTAATAGAGATCCATTGACTTAAACTGAAGTTATTGTCTGGAAACTAAGTGGCTTCGGACAATGAAGCTGACGACGACGAAGACGACGTGATATCAATAAACGACCGCAATATTTATTTGCGGTTGTATAAAACCTATGCAAGACTTACAAAGGCAAGCAGCTCTTGACCTAGGACAGGCAAAAAAAGCAGCACAGTAAAATAGGTAACAGAAAAAACTAGGCAAAATGACAATGATACATAAATCAACTATAAAGGCTCTAAAGAGCATGTGTCGATAGCTCACTTGATCCATGTGAATATTCAACAGAGGCCACTCTCCAACATTTAGGACGAGAATAGAATTCATGACTAAAATCTCTGTTTTGTTGATCTTTTATCGATGTTCACTTTCTCTTTATCTTTTTTAGTTATCGTCAAAACACAAAAGAGGGAAAACAAGTTATGTAATTTCTACTCATGCCTCTATTAAACAATCATAAAATTTTAACTGAAGTAATGCTTTTAACTAGACAAAATGATGCCCCAAATTCCACTTTGAAGTTACTGTATTATAACAAAGTCAATGAAGGACTTTCTTTGAGATATTATTGTGTCTGGGAGATAAATACTAACGTGGATAACTAAAACATTTAACCACTTATACCCCAAAAAACGACAAAGTTCAACTATCTCACAAAGGAGCAAATATTAATAACAAGAATGTGTCCAAAGTACACAGATGCATTTTCTATGTTCAGTGAACCGTGAAATTGGGGTCAGAACTTTAACTTGGCATTAAAATTAGAAAGTTCATATCATAGGGAACACGTGTACTAAGTTTCAAGCTAAATGGACTTCAACTTCATCGGAAATCTTGACCAAAATCATTAACCTGAAGCGGGACAGATAGACGAACGGACCCTAAACTAGAAAACATAATGCCCCTTTACTATCGTAGGTGGGGCATAAAAATCAAAACCCTCACCACATGCACATTTTCAATATATGTACAAACACCCAGCAAAGTAAAATTTTCCTAGCATTTAAACTGTAGGAGGAGTTATCTGGAACACCCCTCTTATGCAAGTTAATACTCCAAAAAATGACAAAGTTCAACTATCGCCCATAAGAGCACATATTTATAACCAGATGCTCCGCATGGCCAAGCTTTATACGACCGAAGAGGTTTTGTTCACATCCCCCTTTCCCTTATTGCAAAACAAATCTCAATTCAAATTTATAATTGAGTTTGCAACAATAACTACTCATTTAAATACATCATAAAATATTTAAATATAAAATGACATACAGTTTCTTAATACAAAATTTTCAAGCAGTATAAGGGAGGTAATCAAACATATATATAACAGTATTCTTTAAATGGAATTGGATTACCTCCCTTACAATGTCTAAATTGCATTTAACCAGAAAAACCCTTGTTTTCACCCTTTTTTGCCTCTATTTGTTAAATGATAAACACAACTGTTGTTGTAAATTTAAGGATATATCGTTTAGATATGGATTTAATTATGTTTAGTTAAACCAAAGTGTAGTTTGTAAAGATATTTTTTCTATCGCAATTAAAAGAAAAAATGCTTGGTGCATTCATTAGTGAAGTAACTATGTTTTTTGAGAATTCAAATAAATGTCATTTGTATAGATACATTTATAGTACACACACACTGCAATTTTATTTAGATAGACCTGTAAATTATATATATACAAACCATACATTTGTAAATATCGTATATCAGCTCATATATTAAGTATAGAAACAGGTAGATATTATAATGTTGATAAAAATAAAAGACTATGTACAAATTGTAATACAAGCACTATTGAAGATGAATACCATTTAAACTTGAATGTAAAAAATATAGTCAAATTCGAGAAAAGTATATAAAAAAGTATTATTGGAGAAATCCTTCTACATTCAAACTTATCCAGTTGTTATCTGTCAGAAATATTTAAGAATTGAATAACTTAGGTATATTTCTAAAATCTGCAGAAAAACTTAGAATTTAATTGCAGTAAATAAAGTTTTTGTTCTCACTTTATTTGAGTATTATATCATTCTCCGCTCGTATTTTGTATTATGTATTATATGTTCTTTCATGCACACCTTATATTTATATATATTATATATATCTTGTGAAATTCTTATATTGGTGTAAAATTGTGTAAATGTATCCTATAAGCTGTATTGCTTTCGGAATAAAAAACTATTATTGAGCCAAACCCCCCACCCCCCACCCCACCCCACTTATGGAGGCCACTCTCCAACATTTAGGACGAGAATAGAATTCATGACTAAAACTCTGTTTTGTTGATCTTTTATCGATGTTCACTTTCTCTTTATCTTTTTTAGTTATCGTCAAAACACAAAAGAGGGAAAACAAGTTATGTAATTTCTACTCATGCCTCTATTAAACAATCATAAAATTTTAACTGAAGTAATGCTTTTAACTAGACAAAATGATGCCCAAAATTCCACTTTGAAGTTACTGTATTATAACAAAGTCAATGAAGGACTTTCTTTGAGATATTATTGTGTCTGGGAGATAAATACTAACGTGGATAACTAAAACATTTAACCACTTATACCCCAAAAAACGACAAAGTTCAACTATCTCACAAAGGAGCAAATATTAATAACAAGAATGTGTCCAAAGTACACAGATGCATTTTCTATGTTCAGTGAACCGTGAAATTGGGGTCAGAACTTTAACTTGGCATTAAAATTAGAAAGTTCATATCATAGGGAACATGTGTACTAAGTTTCAAGCTAAATGGACTTCAACTTCATCGGAAATCTTGACCAAAATCATTAACCTGAAGCGGGACAGATAGACGAATGGACCCTAAACTAGAAAACATAATGCCCCTTTACTATTGTAGGTGGGGCATAAAAATCAAAACCCTCACCACATGCACATTTTCAATATATGTACAAACACCCAGCAAAGTAAAATTTTCCTAGCATTTAAACTGTAGGAGGAGTTATCTGGAACACCCCTCTTATGCAAGTTAATACTCCAAAAAATGACAAAGTTCAACTATCGCCCATAAGAGCACATATTTATAACCAGATGCTCCGCATGGCCAAGCTTTATACGACCGAAGAGGTTTTGTTCACATCCCCCTTTCCCTTATTGCAAAACAAATCTCAATTCAAATTTATAATTGAGTTTGCAACAATAACTACTCATTTAAATACATCATAAAATATTTAAATATAAAATGACATACAGTTTCTTAATACAAAATTTGCAAGCAGTATAAGGGAGGTAATCACACATATATATAACAGTATTCTTTAAATGGAATTGGATTACCTCCCTTACAATGTCTAAATTGCATTTAACCAGAAAAACCCTTGTTTTCACCCTTTTTTGCCCCTATTTGTTAAATGATAAACACAACTGTTGTTGTAAATTTAAGGATATATCGTTTAGATATGGATTTAATTATGTTTAGTTAAACCAAAGTGTAGTTTGTAAAGATATTTTTCTATCGCAATTAAAAGAAAGAATGCTTGGTGCATTCATTAGTGAAGTAACTATGTTTTTTGAGAATTCAAATAAATGTCATTTGTATAGATACATGTATAGTACACACACATTGCAATTTTATTTAGATAGACCTGTAAATTATATATATACAAACCATACATTTGTAAATATCGTATATCAGCTCATATATTAAGTATAGAAACAGGTAGATATTATAATGTTGATAAAAATAAAAGACTATGTACAAATTGTAATACAAGCACTATTGAAGATGAATACCATTTTATACTTGAATGTAAAAAATATAGTCAAATTCGAGAAAAGTATATAAAAAAGTATTATTGGAGAAATCCTTCTACATTCAAACTTATCCAGTTGTTATCTGTCAGAAATATTTAAGAATTGAATAACTTAGGTATATTTCTAAAATCTGCAGAAAAACTTAGAATTTAATTGCAGTAAATAAAGTTTTTGTTCTCACTTTATTTGAGTATTATATCATTCTCCGCTCGTATTTTGTATTATGTATTATATGTTCTTTCATGCACACCTTATATTTATATATATTATATATATTTTGTGAAATTCTTATATTGGTGTAAAATTGTGTAAATGTATCCTATAAGCTGTATTGCTTTCGGAATAAAAAACTATTATTGAGCCAAACCAACCCCCACCCCACCCCGCAATAACCATCCCTTTGTAGTATGGAAACTTGTGGTAAAATTTCAGAGAGATTTATACGCTTAACCACAAGTTATTGACAGGAAACTATAAAAATGCTAATCTGGGCCCCTTTTTGGCCCCACCCCCAAACTTATTGAAACCCCACATGGAGCAAGAACCCAAAACTTGTAGTAAGAAACTTTGTAGTATAATTTCAGAGAGATCCATCACTTAAACACAAGTTATTGTCTGTAAACTAGAAAAATGCTTTTTTTTGCATTTTTTTGGTCCTTTAATCCTAGACGGTTTGCCCCATAACCCTTAAAATAAATCCCAACCTTCTACTTATGATATTAAACATTGTGGTACAATTTCAGAGCAATTGAAATACTTATACACAACTTATTGTCCTGAAACTAGATGAATGCTTGTATTGGACCCCTTTGGGCCCCTAATCCCTACACCTTTGGGACCATTACCCCCAAAAAATCCCAACCTTCCTTTAGTTAAAATTTAATTGATTTCTATTAACTTATACTAAAGTTATTATTCGGAAACCATCTGTCTTCTGATGACGCTGACGACGTGATACCAATATACGACCAAATTTTTTTTATTTTTTGCGGTCGTATAAAAATTTAAAACACTGACCAAATGCATAACTTCAGTATATGTACAAACCGCAGGCAAAGTGAAACTTCCTAGCTTTCAAACTGTAACTAAGAGTTTTCTAGAAAAGCTCCTGTTATATATGCAAATAAAAACTCCAAAAAATAACAAAGCTCAACTATCTCACAAAAAGGCAAGTATTAACAAAAATCAAAACCCTGACCACATGCACACCTTCAATATATGTACAAACGGCTAGCAAATTGAAAACTTCCTAGAATTCAAACTGTTGGAGGAGTTGAGCTGAATAACAATGTACCCATATTGGGACGACGGAAGGACAGCCAGACAAACAGGGGTAAAACAATATTCCCCCTAACTTTCAGTTGCGGGGGCATATTTGAGAAGGGGATAAAAAATCCTCATTTAAGGCAATTGTTCCAATTAAGATTGAAAGTCTTCCAACTACATCGGCAAAAGTTGACTTGTTAGTAGATCTTCATTTGCTGATGATTTCTGTGATTTAAAGTGTCTATTCACCGATATCTTTTCGAATTTTTATCATGTAAGGCTAAATGCAAAGCAAATGAAAACCAGATACTCCACAGGGCGCAGCTTTATACGACATCAGAGGTCGAACCCTGAAAGGTTGGGACTAGTATGGACACAACATTCAAACTGGATACAGCCCCTTAAATTTGGATTGTGATTAAATAGTTGACACAGCATAGGTTTCTGACACAGAATGAATGTGGTCTAATGAACTTAAAATTATTTTTTTGCTTTTGTGCAATTTACTAATATTAATCCTCTCAAAGAAAAAATATTTGAAGAAATTTCTTTTTAAATTCTGAAATCTGAAGAGAAAAAAAAATTGACCCCCACCCCAATTTTTTTGTTCACTTCCCCCTTTCCCTTATTCCAAAAATGATCTCAATTCAAATTTCTAATTGAGTTTGCAACAATAACTACTCATTTAAATACATCATAAAATATAAAATGTCATACAGTCATGGTTAAAATTAATCAGCATATTGAAGATCCCATATATTGAATTTTTGTTGAAATCAAACAAAGTTTAATTTTGGACCACGATTTAGACCAACTTGAAAACTGGGCCCATAATAAAAAAACTAAGTACATGTTTAGATTCAGCATATCAAAAACCCCAAGAATTCAATTTTTGTTAAAATCAAACTAAGTTTAATTTTGGACCCTTTGGACCTTAATGTAGACCAATTTGAAAACGGGACCAAAAATTAAGAATCTAAATACATGGTTTAATAGATTTGGTATATCAAAGAGCCCCAATAGTTCAATTTTTGATGAAATCAAACAAATTTTAATTTTGGCCCCTTTTGGCCCCTAATTCGTTGGGACTAAAACTCCCAAAATCAATCCAAACCTTCCTTTTTGTGGTCATAAACCTTGTGTTAAAATTTCATAGATAGTTATTGTGCAAAAACCAAGAAAATTGCTTATTTTGGGACCTGTTTTTGGCCCTTAATTCCTAAACTGTTGGGACTTAAACTCCCAAAATCAATCCCAACCTTTCTTTTGTGGTCATACACCTTATGTTAAAATTTCATAGATTTCTGTTTACTTATACTTAAGTTATTGTGCGAAAACCAAGAAAAATGCTTATTTGGGCCCTTTTTGGCCCCTAATTTCTAAACTGTTGCGACCAAAACATCCAAAATCAATCCCAACCTTCCTTTTGTGGTCATAAACCTTGTGTTCAAATTTCATAGATTTCTATTTACTTTTACTAAATTTAGAGTGCGAAAACCAAATGTCTTCAGAAGACGACACAGACGACAACGCCAACGTCATACCAATATACATACCAAAAATTTTCAATTTTTGCGGTCGTATAAAAATTGCCATTAAAGAACAATAACTCAAATAAGGAATTGTTGAACAGTTTTCTACATATCGTCTTAATTGTAATTCTTGTCTTGCTGATCATTTTTCTGTATTTAAGAATATTATTAATTCGTATATTTTAACAAATTTGATTCGTTAAGGGATAGTCACATGTTAAACTATATTTTCGAAGGTAGAGAGAAACGGCGGATAGCAAAAAGCATATTGACCGGCAAAAAGCATATCGCACGGTTATATTTAGAATATCTAAAAACCGATATACTTTGTGACGTCATGAAATGATCGAATTTCAGGATATTGTTTAACGTTTTGAAACACATGATATCTGTGATTGATTATTTGACGAACAAAAATCTTCAAATACATAAGATGTAAAAAAAAAAAAGTAAATGAAATAACAACTAATATGTTGTTATTGTCAAGGAAACAATGTAATATCTATAAAATTCCAACAAACCTAAATGACGATTTTGATACAATTATGGTCGGAAATTAATAATATAACAAATATAGCCTTTGTATGAGGTCAATACAGAATATATCGACCCAAAGAAGTATATCGACCTCGGACTTCGTCCTCAGTCAATATACTTCTTTCAGGTCAATATATCCTTGTATCGACCTCATACAAAGGCTATATTTGTATAATATAATTATTAAGATATGAGACAAAACACAAAAAATTGGTAAAATCGTCATTCTAATATGATGTTCTTCATTCACTTTATGAATAAACCCATGCTCTAAATCCAATAAAATTTGTTTGCACATGCGTATATTGACTACTACAGAATAATGAGTTTTATCAAATTGGCATGCATTTAATATATTTGATTAACTTTAAACATTTACAACCTCTTAAATGATGCACATGTTGTTACTAATTCATTTATTATGACTGTAACATGTTGCACTTCAAAATTGACATATTTGACCTAGATGCGAAAACCGTTCATGCTGGCTGTTCAAACTCCTCCCTTTGAAAAATCACTTTGCGAGTCGTTTTCTTGTTTACAAACAAAAAAGGAAGGTTCATGAAAGAGCCTATACAAACGTTCTACACCTATACACATCAAACATAGAAAATTAATTGTCCTAATCAGAATTGAAATAATTGATGCAAGCTATACTATATTTTAGTTTTAACATGGGAAGCCATTATATTTATAATTTTTTAGCCCTCACTATCATTCGGGCAAAGGGCAAAAATAATCACGAATATAATGCCTAGCCATGTTAAAACTACAATAAAGTATAGCTTGCATCAATTATTTCTTAATTGATGGCAAACTCTAATAAGGAGGTGACTGTTGATTTGGATCATGCAGACTTATTTGTAGAACTTATCTTTCTAATCATTTTTATGCAATTTAAAATTTCTCTCTAGCTATTAAAGTTTGCAAGATAATAGACAAAAATTTAAAAGAAAAGAACATAACATTTTTTATTTGAGGGCAATTGCTCCTATAAGAAGTTGTCTGACAGTTTTGATGTATATAGATACATTTTTTTCCCCAGTCAGATTTTTTCAATTTATAACAAAAATTATGTAGACAAAACTTGTATTTGATCCCTGTGTTCTATTTTGAGCCATGTCATTCTCATTGGTTGGCAGCTGGGGTCATTAGACACATTTTTTATAAAAAATAAGATAAATGATGAGAAAAGCTCACTTGGCCCTGTGGGCCAGGTGTGCAAAAACAGAAAGGACTTAAAACGACTCAACTGACATGGTTTTCTTCTTTGAAATACGGTACTTCACATTTTGCAATGTAAGGGCCTTTTATAGCTTACTATACTACATTGTATTATGGGTTTTACTCATTATTGAAGGCTGTATGGTGACCTATAATTGTTTCTGTGTCATTTGGTCTCTTGTGGAGAGTCATCTCAGTGACATTCATTCCACATCTTCTTTTTATATATAGTTGCTTATTCTGTTTTGTTTAGACTCTGGTGGATAGTTGTCTCATTGGTAATTATACCACATCTCATTATTTTATGTTGTGACAAACAGAGATACATTGATATTAAAAAGTTTATTCTTAAACATGTAAACATAGATTTTTGACTATAACACATTCACTTGTTATAACTTTTCACATTTCTATAAAAAAAAATTATTATTCTTCATGATCATATACAATCTATGTATTGAACTATTTCAATCTGATGAATTGATACTTATTTGATCTTGTTTTTTGTAATTTTGATTTACAGTTACATTTAAATTTTTAAACAATGTTTTAAACAATTATATTTAAAGTTATTAATAGCATAGAATCTTCAGACAATTGATGACTAGTTCATTCCCTCTGGCTTCTTTCCACCATGAAATTCTTCAATGCACAAATGACAACTCCAGTTACCTGAAAAAAAAGGAAATACAATGTACTTGAATTGTGCAAATTTATTAATTATATTTTATCAATATGGGGTCATCAACAAATGAATCATTTTGGTTCATTCTAGAAGCTTGTTAGATTACTCTATTTATAAGGTGTCTATTGAATTGATCATTGCAAGATAAAATAATCAACTGCGCCATGAGCTCATGATACGCCCGTCACATTTTCAAAGAATAAAGTTCAATTTCTTCTCAATGTCACATTAGAAATTTATGAACATCAAAAGAGAGTTTAAAATCCTAAATTTTTAAAATACTAAAAGGAGCTTACATTAATAGATATAAACAAATGCCCAAAGTTGCATGAGAACTGCTGAAAGCATTTTTGAGTTTTTGTCCGTAAACTGGAAAATCCCCCTTTTTTGATAAATAAAACCCTGTAACTTGGAAACATAAAATCTTAAACTTATAAAAATCAAAAGGTAGAACATGTTAATAGATATAAACAAGTCACCAACATTTCTTGCAAGTTGAGGAAAGCATTCTTGAATTATTGTCTGAAAACTGGAAAATCCCCTTTTTTTAAGGAATAAAACTCCATAACTCAGAAAACTAAAATCTAAAATTTATAAAAAATGAAAGGGAGCTCACGCCAATATAAACAATTCACCAAAGTCTTATGCAAATTGGTTAATGCGTTTTTGAATTATGTCCGACATGTTGACAACGGACGGACAACAGTATACCATAATATGTCCTGTAAACTGGCATATAAAAACCATCACTCAATATATTGATAAAGAAGTGTTATTTTCTAAAACATCAGGGATGTCCGTTTATATTTACATCTACCTATATCTTTTCTTTTCAATTTAAATTTGTTAATTTACATTTGGAAATTATTGTGAGCTTTTTATAAATGCTAATAATGTGACTTGGTGATTATAAAAATAATAGGAATTCACATTGTGATATCTGATTCATATATCTGTATGCAGATTTTCAGAAAATTGCAATAATTATTCTCAGATTTTTTTCCATTCTTCAAAAATCGAAATAATAAGTTCATGACTACATGTGAAATATCTGAATTTACAGAATTTATTGAATACATACCTTCTGGTGGTGTGGTGAGAGGTGGATTTAAACAATACATGTGATATCCACGATCACAATCATCACAAAACAGTAACTGGTCCTACAAAAGATAAATGTTTATATAGGAATAAAATATTATTGATACTGTTTATTGATGAGTGGAAGAGCAATTAAAAAACAGGTAATAAGTCACATTTGGCAATTTTTGTGGTTTCAAATGTGGGAGACATGTGATTAGCCATGTGTGCCATTATTTTATTTAGGAAATGTTTGAATCTGATTTCACAATTATTGTTAAACAAACGTTTATCAATTATTAAAAATATATATATCAAAACAAATAATATAAGTCTTGTTTGTGTAAAATAAATATTACCCAACAGTCATTGGTAACACTTAATGCCCTTAAAATACCTATGACTTAACATTATCTGTTGTATATAATTTTTATTTTATACAAGAGAATTGTCTTTATCAAGTTTTTTTAGTTTCTGCTGCAACAGCAAAGAATAAAGACAGATTTCCATGGCTCAATAGAGACCTGAAACAACTTATTAGAAAATGGCATTAATGTATAAATTGCAATGATTTTCTATATTCCAAATATAGTTGATGCCCTAATTAAAATAACTGAAACAAAAGTGCAAAGGCTGAAATGTCTCATCTGCTTGCTTTATTGGTCATAATTGAATGTATGCAGTCTTTAAGAGAGAGGTTTTACAAGTATTACATAAGAACAACATTATCAATGATCAATGTTAATGTGGTCGAGGTCAGATGAAACATGCTAGTTGGACATGCACACCTAACAATCATTCTGTACAGCTAATATAGTTGACAATTTGTTCATAGTATTTTTAAAAGATATTGAGTTGACCACAAAAAAATAAAACTTGATATGAACTAAATCATGAATTGAGTTCAAGGTCATGTGAACACTATAACAGCCATGTAAGATTTTGCAAGGATTCCATTTCACAAATATGGTTATTTTATTACTCCTAATAATAAACAAATTCATTGGATAAAAAAAAAAACTTTGCAGTCTTCTTAAGCATTAGTTTGACCATGAAAATTAATCCAAGGACAATGGAAAGACAAACACTTCAAGATATGAAGGTATATAGTCTTATACCTTCTAAAACTATTTCAAGCTTTATAAAAATAGTCAACACTTTACTCTTCATTGAAACAACATAAGCATTTCTATGTTTCACAAACTGTGCCATTCCTTGCAGACTAGACAAACTCCAACACTTCCAACATAACAAATGTGGAAGAGATTTCAGAATGTATGTGAAACTAGAAGCAACAATGTCAAAGAGCCTATATGTACAATGTATATCACTAGCCTAGTATTTTGTCGTGTTGATCATTATTACTGGACTGACAAAGTTCTATCTGGCTGATATATTTTTCAAATTCATAAACCAAAAAAAAGAGAGGTTCAGATAAGTTTATGTGCACAACAACT
Organism: Mytilus trossulus; assembly: GCF_036588685.1. Taxonomy (NCBI): domain Eukaryota; kingdom Metazoa; phylum Mollusca; class Bivalvia; order Mytilida; family Mytilidae; genus Mytilus; species Mytilus trossulus. The sequence goes on from NC_086373.1 coordinate 44,388,950, forward strand.
ATAAGGAGTCAGTTGATGGTTTCAAGCAATTATCAGATCTTGTTTCGCTGATTATCATCACTGTTTATAGTTTCTCTCTTGAAGAGGTTTGGAAAGCCATGGAAAATTGATATATCTTTACAATCTCAGCCATCTTCTATTTCAAACCATGGCCACCATGAAGGCTGGTGGGGGAAAATAACATTAAAAATAACTTGATGGCAATAAAAATAGCTGCTCTCACATGGAATATAATTAATATAGTTCATATTTTTGGAAATTTGTGCATAAAAAATTGTCCATACAAAATATTTTCAGACTTACATCATTGTCAGATGTTCCGCATAGACCACAGGACTTGCATTCAATGCATTGCCATGGATACTTCTTCACTGATACAATCATATTCTGTGTAAATTGAAGACAAGTTGGATGTCCTAAAAAATAAACAACAAAAAATGTATAACAAGAGTGCACACACTGAAATGTCTCGCCTTCTTTACTAATCATTGATTTTATGTTGATAGTCATTCAGACTTCTTATACGTTCAGGTATTTCACATCCAATTTTTTATGGAAATATTCTTTATAAAGCACAAAGGTGTCAGTATTCACCTCAGAAACTTACAAAACCTTTGAAATCATAATCTTTCAGTCAGTTTAATTGAAGTCTGGAGATGTCATGTCAGTTAACTGCTAGTAGTCTGTTGTTATTTATGTATTATTGTCATTTTGTTTATTTTCTTTGGTTACATCTTCTGACATCAGACTCAGACTTCTCTTGAACTGAATTTTAATGTGCGTATTGTTATGCCTTTACTTTTCTACATTGATTAGAGGTATAGGGGGAGGGTTGAGATCTCACAAACATGTTTAACCCCGCCGCATTTTTGCGCCTGTCCCAAGTCAGGAGCCTCTGGCCTTTGTTAGTCTTGTATTATTTTAATTTTAGTTTCTTGTGTACAATTTGGAAATTAGTATGGCTTTCATTATCACTGAACTAGTATATATTTGTTTAGGGGCCAGCTGAAGAACGCCTCCGGGTGCGGGAATTTCTCGCTACATTGAAGACCTGTTGGTGACCTTCTGCTGTTGTTTTTTTATTTGGTCGGGTTGTTGTCTCTTTGACACATTCCCCATTTCCATTCTCAATTTTACTAAATATAAAGCTTTATTACAACTTTCACATTAACTTTACATTAACCAAGATAGCTAAACAAAGGCCAATGAACCATGAAAATGAGGTCAAGGTCAGATGAACCATGCCAGGCAGACATGTACAGCTAACAATGCTTCCATACAACAGATATAGTTGACCTATTACTTATAGTTTAAGAAAAATAGACCAAAACACCAAAAATTAACACTGCAATGAACCGTGAAATTGAGGTCATGGTCAAATAAAACCTGCAGGACTGACATATAGATCATAATATATTTCCATACACCAAATATAGTTGACCTTTGGCAAATAATATTAGATAAAAAAGCCAAAACTTAAAAACTTCACTTTGACTAATGAACCATAAAAATGAGGTCAAGGTCAGATGACATCTGCCCCCTAGACATGTTCAACTTACAATCATTCCATAAAACAAATATAGTAGACCTATTGCATAAAGTATGAGAAAAACAGACCAAAACACAAAAACTTAACTATAACCACTGAACCATGAAAATCAGGTCAAGGTCAGATGGCACCTGCCAGTTGGACATGTACACCTTACAATCATTCCATGCACCAAATATAGTAGACCTGTTGCATACAGTATAAGAAAAACAGATAAAAACAGAAAAACTTCACTAAAACCAATGAACCATGAAAATGAGGTCAAGGTCACATGACATCAGCCAGTTGGACACGTACACCTTACAGTCCTTCCATACACCAAATATACTAGCCCTATTGCTTATAGTATCTGAGATATAGACTTGACCACCAAAACTTAACCTTGTTCACTGATCCATGAATTGAGGTCGAGGTCAAGTGAACAGTGTCTGACGGGCATGAAGACCTTGCAAGGTACGCACATACCAAATATAGTTATCCTATTACTTATAATAAGAGAGAATTCAACATTACAAAAATTCTGAACTTTTTTTCAAGTGGTCACTGAACCATGAAAATGAGGTCAAGGACATTGGACATGGGACTGACGGAAACTTTGTAACATGAGGCATCTATATACAAAGTATGAACCATCCAGGTCTTCTACCTTCTAAAATATAAAGCTTTTAAGAAGTTAGCTAACGCAGCCGCTGCCGCCGTAGCCGCCGCCAGATCACTATACCTATGTCGAGCTTTCTGCAACAAAAGTTGCAGGCTCGACAAAAATGATAAAAGAACATGACACAGTATTTTCCACAATGAAATAATACAATGTAGCATTAATATATGGGACACAATACCAAGGCCATTATTTTGATACATAAAGATATTAGTGAGGGAAAAATATCATTTTAGGGAAACCCTTATCTCGTATTCAATTTTTTCCAAAAACTATGAGTAAACTTGCCACTACATGTCAATATATACTGGTAAGGCCATGGAAAATTAATTGTTGGTTTCCCCTTACATAAGAAAATTTTAAAGACCTGGCAGGCAACATATTTAAACATCACACTTGACATTTATGAAATTAAATATCTGAAATATGATATCATTTATTTGTCAATAAAGTTCAAACATAATTTTAAAAGGATTGCAGAATTTCCCAAGTTTTGTGATTTCAGGAACCAAGTAATGGCTCTAAACATCATTGATCATACCTTCTTCATGGTCTGAACATTAAAAACTTGTGTAATTGGGAATGCAAGTGTTTAACATGCATGTATATTACAAATGTCCAATTCTAACATGACGTCCTTCAAACACTTTGAGTACACACCCGTGGTAAAATATGAATATATTGTCAGGCTGTTCCAAGCGTACTCCCATGTCATATGCATTTTTATGAATTAGATACCCAACGTCATAGAACGATGAAGTAAGAATATGAGCATTTACAGGAAAATACACGCTTGCCAAATAAAAATCATAACAACAAGGAAACGTAAACAAACGATGCTAAATGTTGTATAAGCCGATTTTTTAAAAACATATAAGACATTATAAGTAAATTATAATTTAAATTCACCCAAAACTATCTATATACGTTATTGTAAAAACTTTAAGCATGTGACTAATTCAGTTTGCTCTGTTCTTTTACGCCAATTCAATAGTGCGTTTCTTTATGGGAATGGCAAATATTTGCCTCCACCTAGAGCGCTTCAATCCAAAACAATAGCCGTATTTGTCCTATTAGAATCAAAATAATTCATGGGGGCTTGAATATATCGTGATTTTACCACGGGTTGTCCCTTTATGTCAATATTTTACCCCTTGCTATCGCTCAGGGTAAAGTATTTGTCATAAAGGGCCAACCCGTGGTAAAATCACGATATATTCCATCCCCATGAATTATTTCTTAAATATAGACACTTTTAAAAAAAAAAAATTGTAACAATAGTTTACATCAATTTCCCTTTTATATTAACCACACTACCTCTATTGTAGTCTCCTGCTGTACAATGTGTGTGACATAGGATAAGTAATAGTATGTATACATCTTACCAGAACGTCCACAATCACTACAGGAAACCAGATCTTCTGGCATCTCAGTTTTCTTATTTTCAGTGGAATCACCCAAGCAAAAATCACAATAATTATTTGCAGATATCTTATCATCTATCGACATATTACTTTTTGGACCTGAAACATAGAAAAATAATATACATGTATTAAAACTCCCTTTATAAAAGACAATAACTTATCAGAACATATCTGTAGTGTTCATACATTAGTGACTGTAACCGCAAGGAAAAGGCTGTCTCATAAAGAAAATGTCAATAACTGTCGTGTACATTGAATTTTAGGTGGTAAGTGGTTCATTTTTCTGGGTTAGAAACATGTTAAAATTTTAAATGAAGTACAATGAGAACCTGGCATACTGTTGTTACTTTTTTTAAGTCAGCTGTTCTTATGGCTTATTATTTATTTTTCATTCGATACTATTGGCTTATCATTTCTAAGATTGCAGAAACAGGACAAACTTGAAGTTTCACTCACAATTATTCAGCAATGATGCCATGTATTTTTTGTACAATGCAGCCATATCTCAATTTTCCTGTTCATCTGCATCAATTTACCACTGAATACATGCAACGTCATTTATACATACATGTATGATCAGCTAGAAGTATGGTTATGTTTTGTACATATTAAAAGATGTTTCTATTTTTTTTTTTAAAGATTTATATATTTATTGAAATCTTTACATTTGTAAGTTTAAAACATCGATTACCGGTACCTTATCCAGACCTGGTTAACATTAGTAATGATATTTATATATACAAGAGTTAGTGGTTGTTAGTTATATTCATTATATATATATATATATATATATATAATAGTTATATTCATTAAATATATATATATATAATATATAAATACATGTAAGTTAAATGCTAACAGATATAAAGACATAAATATCTTATATAACAAACAAACAAGAGTGCACACACTGAAATGTCTGCCTTCTTTACTAATCATTGATATTATGTTGATAGTCCTAAGTATAAAGCTTTATTACAACTGTCACATAAACTTAACAGTTACCAAGATAGCTAAACAAAGACCAATGAACCATGAAAATGAGGTCAAGGTCACATGGACCATGCCAGGCAGACATGTACAGCTAACAATGCTTCCATACAACAAATATAGTTGACCTATTACTTATAGTTTCGGAAAAATAGACCAAAACACAAAAACTTGACACTGTGCAATGAACCATGAAATTGAGGTCATGGTCAAATAAAACATGCGGGACTGACATATAAATCATAATATATTTCCATACACCAAATATAGTTGACCTTTGGCATATAATATAAGATAAGAAGACCAAGACTTAAAAACTTAACTTTGACCACTCAACCATGAAAATGAGGTCAAGGTCAGATGACATCTGCCCTCTAGACATGTACACCTTACAATCATTTCATACAATAAATATAGTAGACCTATTGCATAAAGTATGAGAAAAACAGACCAAAACACAAAAACTGAACTATGACCACTGAACCATGAAAATGAGGTCAAGGTCAGATGACACCTGCCAGTTGGACATGTACACCTTACAATCTTTTCATACATCTAATAAACTACTTCTATTGCTTATAGTATCTGAGATATGAAACTTAACCTTGTTCACTAATCCATGTAATGAGGTCGAGGTCAAATGAAAACTGTCTGATTGGCATGAGGACCTTGCAAGGTACGCACATACCAAATATCATAACCTATTACTTAAAATAATAGAGAATTTAACATTACAAATTTTTTTTAACTTTTTTTCAAGTAGTCACTGAACCATAAAAATGAGGTCAAGGACAATGGACATGTGACTCGCGGAAACTTCATAACATGATGCATCTGTATACAAAGAATGAAGCATCCAGGTCTTCCACTTTCTAAAATATAAAGCTCTTAAGAACTTAGCTAATGTGGCCGCTGCTACTGTAGCTGGAGGATCACTATCCCTACATGTATGTTGAGCTTTCTGTGACAAAAGTCGCAGGCTCAACAAAAATGAATACACAAGACTGCAAATTTGAGATATTTTACAAATTTTCAGTATTTTACTGAAAAATGAACAAAAAGAACATTGTTTACCAAACAAATATTATGTTGGCAGTAAAGCTATGTACAGTCTTTTGGGTACAAATTAGTTCATTTTGGCTGGCATAGTTAGTCTATAGATGCCATAATTTGCAAAAGCATGACAAATTTGCAATTTTGTATAAAAATACCTTTAACAGAATTTAATATATATGGAAATGTGTAAAATTTAACAGTTTTTCAGTAAATGATATCGACTCTGTAATATTTAATTTCAAGTAGGATTTGACAATAAATATTGACTATGTGAGTGAAATAAATACAGGGGAAATTGGGCCTTCTTTTATCCAAATTCTCTTATTCATTTTATGGACTCATGTAAGAACCAATCAGTGTATTCATCTTTATACTTAAACTTTAGGCATATCTAAATCTTCATCAAGAGTGCTTAAATATCTTACCACTGGAATTGCGAGTTGATCTCTGAGGCTTGGGTGACTGAGATAATTCTTGATCATCTATGATACCATTATGGAAATGGTTGTAATGATATGATAATCCTGGTCTTGTCTTATACCTGGCATTGCACACTTCACAGGCATATGGTTTTTCTCTTTCCTCTGGGTTTAAGTCTTTATCTTTATCAATATTCTTCTTTCTTCCTCTTCCAGGTCCCTTTTATCAATTTTAAGAAAATATATATAGAGTGGGGTGCTCATTTCGCCACATCTTTTTATGTTTTCTAAAGTTTATGTTCAGGTCTAAATGTTTTTGAAGTATACTGATATTTCTATATGAAGATAACTTCAAACGCAAAATATTCTTAAGCTTGAAAACGTGTTTGTTTGAATATAATCATCTGAAAAGTTAGATTAAAGGGTGTTTGAAATTTCCTGATTTTTTGTCAATGGAGGACACATATTCGCCGTTTTTACATATCTATTTAAAACCAAATAACCGCAGCTTTAAACAACATTGATCAAATCAATTTCATTATAGATGAATAGCAGACATTTCAAAGGTGTTAAGAACTGAAATTTAGGGCATTCAGACAAAGAATTACTTAGAAATACTTCTTTGAATTCATGTTTTTTCTTCATGAAATTGGCCGAAAATCGTTGTAAATTTTTCGGTCCTTTTCAGTAGGTGCCGCAATTTTGTCTCAGTTTTATAAAATAATCATATTTGTTATATAATATCATTTACCGGTATATGTCTTTCATTTCAGCCATCCTTTGAAGCTTTTACACCTCAAAATCATAAAACGGCAAAATTGTGTCCCTGGCCAATATGGGTACCCAACTCTAAACATTAAAAAGTCAGCTAAATCTAAATTTTGAATTTTGCTTTGTTCTATCAAGATAGGTAATGTTGAAAATAAATGGAGACTACAAAGTTTCACATTGTGTCCAGCGGCTGATATTTTACAATATCTATATGTAGAAAACCTGATTATCTGCTTATTAATCTATTAATGGTATTTTTTCCTCTCCCTAAGACAGTTTTACATTTGACGAAAGCAAGCTTGATAACGTCTCCTCTTGCATTGTGACGTCGCTGATAACTTCTCTTATCGGTTGTCCCACTGTCTATATCAATCTGTTCAGCTCTTAATAATATTCCGTATCATGTCTTTGTGACGTCAAATACGTTGACCCGGCCTTAATAACTTTGACCCGGACATATAAGCGACGTCATAATGTTTGAACCGACGTTAATAACTTTGACCCGAACTTATCAAGTCATCTTTTGTGTGCTGGTGAAACAAAGAAAACACTTCTGAAACACGCAAAAATAGCCCGATAAATCGATTATCAGATTATCTGCATATTGATATTGTAAAATATCAGCTGCTTGACATTATATGAAGGCTTTTTGATCTCGTTCGCTACGCTCACTCGACAAAAAGCTTCATATTATGTCTCGCAGCTGATATTTTACGATATCAACATGCAGATCAGATAACCTGATAATCGGTACCTCTCACATTGTGACTTCGCTGATAATGCCTGGTTTCGTTTTGAAGTCTTGATATGAGAATTACTGAGCGACAAAGCAGGGTGATATAGGCATAGGGACGGGCGATAATATATCATATAAAGTTATAAACTGACATAACTGAAAAACAGTAAAAGTGACACTAACTAAATTTGTACTTGATCTGAGTTTTGTGGTCATAAGTATTGTGTAAAAGTTTCATAACATTGGGTTGAGGCAAACCAAAGAAAGAGAAACGAAACAAAAAATCCACCAATTTTTCCATTTGTAAAGGGGCATTAATTAGTCTAGAACAGTAAAAGTAACACCACCAAAATTTTTATTTTGTGGTAATAATCTTTGTGTATAATTTTTGTAAAATTTGGTTGAGGCTAACTTAAGTTACTGTAAATTCAGAAATTATTGCGTGCATTTATTATTGCGATTTTGTCATTTTAGACTTAAATGTGATTTTAAATTTTACGATTTTGAGAAAAATCCTGTTAAATTCATATAAAATATTTCAAAATGCGAGTTTAAATTATTGCGTTTACAACTCAGTCGCATTTTTCCCAATAATAAAAACCTTGCAATAATTTCTGAATTTACAGTATAGAACGGAAATGAAACTTTCCGTTATTTTTCAATGTGCAAAGGGGCTTAACTCAAGAACAATTAAAGCAACACCACCAAAACTCCTAACTGATTTGTATTTTGTTGTTATAAGCATTTTATATAAGTTTCAAAACATTTGATTGAGGAAAACTAAAGTTAAGAGAATGGAAACAAAATATTCAGCAATTTTTCCAATTGAAAAGGGGCATAACTCTAGAACGGTTAAAGTGTCATCCCAACAATTCACACTTGAGCTGTATTTTGTGGTAATAAGCATTGTGTACTTGGTGTATAAGTTTCACACCATTTGGTCAAGGCAAACTAAAGTTAGAGAACGGAAACCAACTTAAGGACGAACAGTCTGACGGATGTACATATGTACAGACAAGGGTAAAATTTAATGCCCCCTCCACTATGGCTGGGGCATAAAGAAAAGCTACAGTCCTAGTCTCACAAAATTCCATAAAGTTTGTACAAAGCAAATTGATGTTTAAAAATGAACCCACCGACTGCACTTAGAATGTTGCTTACTCTTATTTTTGACTTATTGCAAAATATTTGAAATTGTCCAGTTTTATCCATTTAGTGCTAATAAAAATTTGCCTGCTAAACCCTACTTTTCTTTTCATAATTTTATTACATATTGTTTAAAAAGCCTTTTATGAAAATCTTATATAATGCTTGTTATTTTTTTCATAGTTTTTGAAAGAAAACTGGTGCTAATGTAAAAAAAAAAAAATCTTTCACAAGAAATGTTGTTGTGAGTACTGTATTTTGGAATGAATAGATATCCCAAAGATAGATGTATACCACTTATCCTCGTGTTTGGACAATATTTTTTGAAGTGTTTCGTGAATTTGGATTATTAATTTCGATGTGGTTTTAAGAGCTCACTTGACCGCAATATTTATTTTTGATTAAATAATAAAAGAACCTAAAAAGTCATTCCGGATGAATGATCAATTTCCGTAAAACAATTAGTGTGTAGATATTTTTTATATAAATATATCTGAAAATACTTTAAGTGATGTAGAAAAGACTATTTGTAACACATATAATAATAGTTTAATGTGTGAATTAAAACAATGTAATTTATTAGTTAATTTTACTGAATATTATCCCTGGGTATTCAGTTGTAATATAACAGGGAAACTTGATGAAATGCTGTACACCAAGTTTAATTATTAAACAGCAATATGTGCAATAAAGAATCAATTAGAGTGTTAAAAAAAAAAAAGATAGATGTATACCAACATAATCTACATTAAACATATATTTGTACCTATTTAAAAAAAAAAAAACAGATCAGAAGAATTCACCTGGTAATCGATCTTAATCTGTATTGTATTATACGGTGCATTACGTTTGCGCGCATTACCATTACATTTGCGCGCAAAAATCATTACGTTTGCACGCAGCTTTTTATTACATTTGCGCGCATTTTTTGACAGGTAAACTCAGGTAAAATACATGTAATAATACTTATTTATTTATAAATTTGTTTAATTATTTACAAATATAAGTACCCCTTTCGTAAGTGTAAGTCATCTGTTCACCAACGAGGAGGTGGAAGTGTGATTTCGTCTAGTATAACTCCGTTTTATTATATGCACATGTTCTAAAGCCTAGAAACATGTACATATATGATTCCTTTTTGTTTGTTTTCAATTCTAAGACATCCATGGTGCTGTGAACGCCATCTCTTGACTTTGGTAGAGTTTGGGTATTCCTTGTTCTAGCCATGGTCAAACTCTACTGGTCTTTTTCAATAAGTATTTCTTCTTCTGAATGAAGTTACATGTGTGCCTTAAGCTATAGCAAGGATTATCATGATCACTTTATTCTTATATTTAGAATTCTATATAAACAACGTAATATTTAAATTAACAAATATTTTTAAAATTAATAATTTAAAGTCACATTTATCATGTTACAAGATATAGTCATTTATAATTTTTATTTAATTTTTATTTATAATTTTACCTGAGTTTACCTGTAAAATGAATGCGCGCAATTGTAATCAAAAGCTGCGCGCAAACGTAAAACTTTTTAATCCCCAAATGCGCGCAAACGTAGTGCGCCCGTATTATAAACCAAATAAAAATTCCTACTATTCCAATCAACATGTAAATAATGTATTTTACATTAAAGCTTAACTTGCAAAGAGACACTACACAGGTGTCAATATCTACATACCCACTGATAAGTTGTCATAAATCATGCATGTGGACGCTGGTATTAATTAGCGGCCAGTTTAAGCAGTCAAATCAAGATGTGATTAATTCTGCTCTAGATTTGTAAGCAGATTCAGTATAAACAAATTTATGTTAGAACTTTTTAACTGGAGGGGCATGTGGCAGTGCCCCCTGGTGAAACTGCCTATGTATTCTACCCTGAGTTGTAAGAGAATTCTTATAATGATTCTATTCACCTTTTTCTTGCGGCGTTTAATATATGTTTCTTCAAAGTCACTAATATCTGACTGGTCATCTACCATTTCGCCAGCGTCTGGTGGTTCATCTATATCATCATATTCATCATACCATGCATCTTTACTCAACTCATTCTTCTCATCTTCTACTCGAATAGCTGGATTCTCTACTGTACTTATTTGATGCATATCTGTCAATAAAACTGTTATCATAAAAATTTCTTGGTTGTTTTTGCAGAAAATATAATCTGGTTGCTCCTAGGAACCTGAATCACTCACAAGGTTAGATTTAAAATTAATTGCTTAAAGTGGCTTGGGACTATTCCAAGTTCTATCAGAAGTGCAGTATTTTTAGTTACTTTATTCTTTACAGAAAGTGAATAAAATTGTTCGGAAAAAAAAATAGTGGGTCACAGATCATTTAAGCTAAAAATTTTACTTTTAAACAGGTATATGTAAAAGGAACCATTTTTCAATGAAATGATAGGGAAAATAGAGGTGTTGACATATTTGTATCGGAATATCAAAACTAGAGGCTCTAAAGAGCCTGTGTCGCTCACCTTGGTCTATGTTAATATTAAATATTATACACAGATGGATTCATGACAAAATTGTGTTTCGGTGATGGTGATGTGTTTGTAGATCTTACTTTACTTAACATTTTTGCTGCTTACAATTATCTCTATCTATAACAGTAGTTTCTGTGGAAAATGTTAGTGAAAATCTACAAATTTTATGAAAATTGTTAAAAATTGACTATGAAGGGCAATAACTCCTTAGGGGGTCAATTGACTATTTTGGTCATGTTGACTTATTTTTATTTCTTACTTTGCTGTACATTATTGCTGTTTACAGTTTATCTCTATCTATAACAATATTCAAGATAATAACAAAACTAGAGGCTCTAAAGAGCCTGTGTTGCTCACCTTGGTCTATGTGAATATTAAACATTGGTCTATGTGAATATTAAACAAAGGAAGCAGATTGAAAATTGACTACAAAGGTCAATAACTCCTACAGGGGTCAATTGACCATTTCGTTCATGTTGACTTATTTGTAGATCTTACTTTGCTGAACATTATTGCTGTTTACAGTTTACCTATATCTATAATAATATTCAATATAAAACAGCAAAATTTCCTTAAAATTACCAATTCAGGGGCCGCAACCCAAAAACAGGTTGTCCAATTCATCTGAAAATTTCAGGGCAGATAGATCTTGACCTGATTAACAATTTTACTTCATGTCAGATTTTCTCTAAATTATTTGGTTTTTGAGTTATAAGCCAAAAACTGCATTTTACCCCTATGTTCTATTTTTAGCCGTGGCGGCCATCTTGGTTTGATGGCCAGGTCACCGGACACAATTTTTAAACTAGATACCCCAATGATGATTGTGGCCAAGTTTCAAATAATTTGGCCCAGCAGTTTCAGAGGAGAAGATTTTTCTAAAAGATTACTAAGATTTACGAAAAATGGTTAAAAATTGACTATAAAGGGCAATAACTCCTAAAGTGGTCAACTGATCATTTTGGTCATGTTGACTTATTTGTAGATCTTACTTTGCTGAACATTATTGCTTTTACACTTTATCTCTATCTGAAATAATATTCAAGATAATAACCAAAAACAACAAAATTTCCTTAAAATTACCAATTCAGGGGCAGCAACCTAACAACGGAATGTCAGATTCATCTGAAAATTTCAGGGCAGATAGATCTTAACCTGATTAACAATTTTACCACATGTCAGATTTGCCCTAAATGCTTTGGTTTTTGAGTTATAAGCCAAAAACTGCATTTTACCCCTATGTTCTATTTATAGCCATGGCGGCCATCTTGGTTAGTTGGCGGGGTCACCGGACACAATTTTTAAACTAGATACCCCAATGATGATTGTGGCCAAGTTTGGTTAAATTTGGCCCAGTAGTTTCAGAGGAGAAGATTTTTGTAAAAGTTAACGCAGGACGACGACGACGGACGACGGACGCCGTCGGACGCCAGACGCCAAGTGATGAGAAAAGCTCACTTGGCCCTTCGGGCCAGGTGAGCTAAAAACATTCTATAACACTTGGTCCAAAATTGTTATATGAAAGGCTAAAATATTGCTTCAAAGACATAGGTCACCAATAAGGAAAAAAAAAAATTATGCCTTAAAACCAAATTTTTGGCTTGAAAATGATGAAAATGGGTGAAATGTCATTTTGAGCCTTTAATAGATAGAAATAAGAAAAGATAATTTCTTACAAATTTACTATCAGGTGTGTCAATATCCCTTATGTTCCTCAATTATGTGCCTCAAAATGAGGAACTCAAAAGTTGTGTGTAAATAAAACATCTCTGTGTAGTGATATTGGACATGTTTTTATTTTTAACAAGTGACTGAACTTAATCATATGTGTTGATTTGGAAAGTAAAGGAACATTGAATAAGTGTGTAAAAACTATGGGTATATTAAGGATTATGTACCCTTGAATTGATTCAATGCTAAATATATGGACATTTTATAGAAAATCCAAAGCCTTTATATTTTGCAATTTGATGACTGATAGATATAGGATTATTGCATGCAGTGCTAGCATTGATTTCATTAAAACAATTGTATTAATGTAGTTATTGGTTAAAACAAATAAAAACAATTCTTCCATACAACAAATAAAGTTGACCTACTCGCAGGGGGCAGCTTTATACCACCGCAGAGGTTGAACCCTGAACGGTTGGGGCAAGTATGGACACAACATTCAAGCTGGATTCAGCTCTAAATTTGGATTGTGATTAAATAGTTGACACAGCATAGGTTTCTGACACAGAATGAATGTGTTTTAATGAAATTAAAATTTTTGTTTTCTCTTAGAGCAATTCACTATGCTGTTGAATATTATTCCTCTCAAAAAAATGTTTGAAGAAATTTTCTTTTTATTTATGAAATTTCAAATGAGAAAATTGAACCCATTTTTTTTAATCACATCCCCCTTTCCCTTATTCCAAAACTAATCTCAATTAAAATTTCTAATGGAGTTTGCAACAATTACTACTCATTTAAATACATCATAAAATATTAACCCTTACCATGCGGTACCCGTCTTTTGACGGGCGGACCCTAATAACCGTTATTTGGCTCCAATGGCGTTCCATACTTTTAGAAGTCCACTTTATGATACTTATTTTAAAAGTTATGCATGTTCCGTCAACCTGAGGCTATCCATATTCACGTTTCTCATGTATAAGTAGCATTTTGAGCACAAATACGGACTTGGAAAATTGAAATTGGCTAAAACTCGGTTTTCTGGAGGGGTAGGCTTTACATCTGTATCTTACACAAGAAGTTCAGAGGCATAAAACTGGCAAAGATAGTGCAAACCCACAGCCATATAACTACTGATCATTATTATTATTGAAATACGCATAGGAAACAACCACTTCCGGTTTTGGGTCCATTCGAAGTCAAAAATCGGCAAAAATCGTGAAATTCGGTATTTTGAGTCCAAATGACCTTCTGTAGACTGATGAATCAAGATCAGATTCACTCCGACCTAACAACTGTTGGGGTCAATTTGTTCCCTAGGGTCCACTCTACACGCAGGCTACAGCTGGATACCTTAACGAGCAACCCTGGGTCTTCTGGGTCAAGAGAAGGGGTGAAAAATCGGAAAAATTGATGCTTTTTGCACCTGTTTACCCACTTTGGGGCAAATTCCCGCCAAAAAAATTCCGCCTCCTCACCCCGACCACCCCACCCCGTGATCACCTATATTAGATTTAAAGAAATCAATATCCTACAGCAACAGGGCTAAGCTCATTTGCATATAATTTGCATATTTTTGCAAATAAACGAAAATTAGACATTTTCTAAAAACAATTCCGCATGGTAAGGGTTAAGGACCTTGGTAAAAGAAACCATTTTTTTTTCAGTTTTAGCTCAAATTTGGATGTTTTTTCTTATTATTATGGGTCAGAACGGGTCAGTAAGGCCTCCAGATACAAGGACTAGTACAAAAACGCTTAAAATTTTTTTTTTTTTTTTTAAAGTTTGTTAACCCTTACCATGCGGTACCCGTCTTTTGACGGGCGGACCCTAATAACCGTTATTTGGCTCCAATGGCGTTCCATACTTTTAGAAGTCCACTTTATGATACTTATTTTAAAAGTTATGCATGTTCCGTCAACCTGAGGCTATCCATATTCACGTTTCTCATGTATAAGTAGCATTTTGAGCACAAATACGGACTTGGAAAATAGAAATTGGCTAAAACTCTGTTTTCTGGAGGGGTAGGCTTTACATCTGTATCTTACACAAGAAGTTCAGAGGCATAAAACTGGCAAAGATAGTGCAAACCCACAGCCATATAACTACTGATCATTATTATTATTGAAATACGCATAGGAAACAACTACTTCCGGTTTTGGGTCCATTCGAAGTCAAAAATCGGCAAAAATCGTGAAATTCGGTATTTCGGTAAATCTTACAATTAGATATTTCTTGCTTACTATTCTGGACAAAGAAAGATAACTCCAATTAAAAACAAAATTGCTATTTCACAATATTTTGCAATAAGATATTTCTTGCCATTGCGCACTACTGTGCAATTGAAAAAACTTGCTATTGCACAAAACTTAATATAATAATTTTAGATCCTGATTTGGACCACCTTGAAAACTGGGCCTTGAATCAAAAATCTAAGTACATGTTTGGATTCAGCATATCAAAGAACCCCAATATTTCAATTTTTGTTAAAATCAAAGTAAGTTTAATTTTGGACCCTTTGGACTTTAATGTAGACCAATTTGAAAACAAGACCAAAAATGAGGAATCAACATACACAGTTACATGTAGATTTGGCATATCAAAGAACCCCATTTATTCAATTTTTGATGAAATCAAACAAAGTTTAATTTTGGACCCCGATTTGGACCAACTTGAAAACTGGGCCGATAATCAAGAATCTAAGTACATTTTTAGATTCAGCATATCAAAGAACCCAACCGATTAATTTTTTGTCAAAATCAAACGAAGTTTAATTTTGGACCCTTTGGACCTTAATGTAGACCAATTTGAAAACGGGACCAAAAGTTAAAAATCTACATACACAGTTAGATTCGGCATATCAAAGAACCCCAATTATTCAATTTTGATGAAATCAAACAAAGTTTAATTTTGGACCCTTTGGGCCCCTTATTCCTAAACTGTTGGGACCAAAACTCCCAAAATCATTACCAACCTTCCTTTTATGGTCATAAACCTTGTGTTTAAATTTCATAGATTTCTATTTACTTATACTATAGTTATGGTGCGAAAACCAAGAAAAATGCTTATTTGGGTCCCTTTTTGGCTCCTAATTCCTAAACTGTTGGGACCTAAACTCCCAAAATCAATACCAACCTTCCTTTTGTGGTCATAAACATTGTGTTTAAATTTCATTATTTTCTATTTACTTAAACTAGAGTTATTGTGAGACAACCAAGAATAATGCTTATTTAAGCCCTTTTTTGGCCCATAATTCCTACATTATTGAAACCAAAACTCCCAAAATCAATCCCAACCTTTCTTTTGTGGTCATAAACCTTGTGTCAAAATTTCATAGATTTCTATTAACTTAAACTAAAGTTATAGTGCGAAAACCAAGAAAATGCTTATTTGGGCCCTTTTTGGCCCCTAATTCCTAAAATGTTGGGACCAAAACTCCCAAAATCAATACCAACCTTCCTTTTGTGGTCATAAACCTTGTGAAAAAATTTTATAGATTTATATTCAATTTTACTAAAGTTAGAGTGCGAAAACTAAAAGTATTCGGACGACGACGACGACAACGACGACGCAGCCAACGTGATAGCAATATACGACGAAAATTTTTTCAAAATTTGCGGTCGTATAAAAAGGATATTTTTTAACACAAGGAGCCGCATCATGAAAGGATTTTCGGGGTATGCTAACTTACGGAAAAAGAAATCTCACTTTGTACCCTGAAAATTTAACAACATATGTGAAAATGTCAGAGCTGCGGAAACAAGCCATCATACATATCCATGTTTACGATATGGACTGAGCAACAGAATAAAATATTACCGTTACCGCCTTTGGAAATACAATTGCGCATAAGGCCCCAGATGTATTTGTCTTTCATCGTGCAAGATTCATACTAAGAACTAAGTATCCCAACTCAATTTGGTTCAAATGGGCTCAGCAAACCAAGAAATAAAGACAAAAATTGTGATTTCATTTAATTTGTATAACCTTTCTCCCATCCAGTTAAGAAACATACAAATATTGTTAAACTTTCAAGCCTCACTCGGATTTGTTTTTCTTCCATGGATATCTTAACTGTCTAGTATCTAAACAACCTAAAAAACTTAAAGCGTATAATTGAATATTTTTGATAAATGATTTAAATTCAAGTTTCTGAAGTTGATTTCAATTTTAAATTTTAACCAGATGCTCCGCAGGGCGTAGCTTAATACGACCGCAGAGGTTGAACCCTGAACGGTTGGGGCAAGTATGGACACAACATTCAAGCTGGATTCCGCTCTAAATTTGGATTGTGATTAAATAGTTGACACAGCATAGGTTTCTGACACAGAATGAATGTATTCAAATGAACTTAAAATTTTTTGTTTTCTCTTAGAGCAATTCACTGCTGTTGAATATTAATCCTCTCAAAAAAATGTTTGAAGAAATTTTCTTTTTATTTATGAAATTCCAAATGAGAAAAATTGAACCCAATTTTTTATTCACATCCCCCTTTCCCTTATTCCAAAACTAATTTCAATTAGAATATTCTAATGAAGTTTGCAACAATTACTACTCTTTAAATACATCATAAAATATTAAGATGTAAAAAACTGCTTGTTATCACTGAATGGTAAAGATTATTTAAATTTATTAGTTGGTAGAACAAGTGAATATACATTGTATATTGTATATAACAAAGATTTAAGTTGATTCTGGACAAAGAAAGATAACTCCAATTAAAAAAAATTCTTGCAGATATTTCTTGCTTACTATACTGGACAAAGAAAGATAACTCCAATTAAAAAAAATTCTTGCAGATATTTCTTGCTTACTATACTGGACAAAGAAAGATAACTCTAAATTAAAAAAAAATTTGCTATTTCACAATATTGTGAAATTAGATATTTCTTGCCATTGCACAATACTGTGCAATTGAAAAGACTTGCTATTGCACAATACTTAATATAATAATTTTAGATCCTGATTTGGACCAACTTGAAAACTGGGCCCATAATCAAAAATCTAAGTACATTTTTAGATTCAGCATATCAAAGAGGCCCAAGAATTTAATTTTTGTTATAATCAAACTTAGTTTAATTTTGGACCCTTTGCACTTTAATTTAGACCAATTTTAAAACTGGACCAAAAATTAAGAATCTACATACACAGTTAGATTTGGCATATCAAAAAACCCCAATTATTCAATTTTTGATGAAATCAAACAATGTTTAATTTTGGACCTCGATTTGGGCCAACTTGAAAACTGGGCCAATAATCAAAAATCTAAGTACATTTTTAGATTCAGCATATCAAAGAACCCCAAGATTTCAATTTTTGTTAAAATCAAACTAAGTTTAATTTTGGACCCTTTGGACCTTAATGTAGACCAATTTGAAAACGGGACCAAAAATTAAGAATCTACATACACAGTTAGATTCGGCATATTAAAGAACCCCAATTATTCAATTTTGATGAAATCAAACAAAGTTTAATTTTGGACCCTTTGGGCCCCTTTTTCCTTAACTGTTGGGACTGAAACTCCCAAAATCAATACAAACCTTCCTTTTGTGGTCATAAACATTGTGTTTAAATTTCATAGATTTCTATTTACTTTAACTAAAGTTATTTTGCAAAAACCAAGAATAATGCTTATTTGGGCCCTTTTTTGGCCCCTAATTCCTAAACTGTTGAAACCAAAACTCCCAAAATCAATCCCAACCTTTCTTTTGTGGTCATAAACCTTGTGTCAAAATTTCATAGATTTCTATTAACTTAAACTAAAGTTATAGTGCTAAAACCAAGAAAATGCTTATTTGGGCCCTTTTTGGCCCCTAATTCCTAAAATGTTGGGACCAAAACTCCCAAAATCAATACCAGCCTTTATTTTATGGTCATAAACCTTGTGTTAAAATTTCATAGATTTCTATTCACTTTTACTAAAGTTAGAGTGCGAAAACTAAAAGTATTCGGACGACGACGACGACGCCAACGTGATAGCAATATATGACGAAATTTTTTTCAAAATTTGCGGTCGTATAAAAATGATATAAATTGAAACGTTTATTCTAAAGAGCACAATCTTTCCACTGAAATCTAAAAAAAAGTATCTTATCGGGGCCTTTTATAGCTTACTATGCTGTATGGGCTTCGCTCATTGTTGAAGGCCATACGGTGACCTATAGTTGTTAATGTCTGTGTCATTTTGGTCTTTTGTGGATAGCTGTCTCATTGGCAATCATACCACATCTTCTTTTTTATATTTAAAATAATGCAACACACATTCTTGTTTTAAAGTATTACCAGCTTCTCCAGTCTCGATGTCTGATGTCTTTTTGCATTCTGCATTCATAAAAGCCAATCGTTTTTTCTTTTTCCACCTCTTGACAGGGTAACTGTATAATTGGCCTTTACATTGTCCTGTGAAAAGTTGCAATTATGAAATAATATGCAAGCTGTTAAAAAATTTACCAGTAATTAATATGGATATGAATAAAAGGGTTCATTCAATCTATGCCAACATTGTTAAATTTAGGTAAAATTGCATGAAAAAATGAAGGCATAGGTTGAATAATATGCAACAGCTTAAGTGTTATAAAAAGAATTGATTTGGGCTAATCATTTACAATCAGTTTAACCTAAGCATGTACTCAAACATTTTTTTGTTACATGTTATCATGGTAATAGTTAAAATCTAGGTAATTGTATGTGTTGATATCTTTTATTTAAGAATTGAATGCTTCTTTATGTAATTTTATTGGTATGTTAAAGTGTTGACAGAAGCAAATTTTGTATGAAGTGCTTCATTCTAGAAAAGTGCAAACAATCAACAATTTTACAACCCTATAAAATTACTTAAAGAAGCATTACATTCTTATAATTACATTTTTATTCTAGTTTCATGAAAAAATAGATTTATATAACTTATTTCTGTAATTAACCTGTTCACTTTATTGTGATGGTACGTATCATTTTAAATTATACACTTCATTGGGATAGGAAGGTTAATTTTAGTATGATGCGCAAGTGTTGTTATCCAATGAAAATAACGGATTCTTCTGAAACATACATGTACATGTAATGTAGTTATTAGGAATTGATAAGATAAAACAATATAAAATGAGGAGTTTTATAAATTTATTACAGGAATAATCACCTATTCATATATTAAATATACCATCATATACATTTTTAAAAAGTTTAGCAACACAACTTCTGACTGAATTAAAGTAAAACAAAATCCCCAGTTTATATTTTCGTAATCTACAATTGTTTGTGTATTCAAATGTTATGTTTGATAATTTCAAACAGCTACACATTTTGCACTAATGATTAGGTCTTGAAAAAAAATAGCATAAAATGAGCTGTGAATCTGATGGCATAATTAAATACATAGAAGGTTTCCTCTTGCAGTCGCCATTTTCTTAATTTGCAAGAAAAAAAATTTAATTGTGGCGATTAAAATTTGTCATTTGCCAAAGAATTTGGCGAAAGAAATATATTTAACAATTTATTATCATCCATCTTGTTTATTTACTTTTTTCAGGTTTCTCAGACTTTACCTGATTAGACAAATTCGCCTTGAACTCGTTAAGATTTTTTGACAGAAAATCAATAATCAGCTGATTGCATTTTATAGCTTACAACAACAAAGGACTAATTAAAAAAGGTGTTGAATGTATTGTTAGTCAAAATGATATGATTACATGGCATCCGTTACATGTCACATAAAGGATTTATTAATAACTTTGCGACGCAAGTGTTCGAAGCAAGCTTTTGACTTCTTCTCTCCTCTAGTCCAGAAAAGAAAACTGTTGTTAGGACAAAAAATGTTCAAAAGCAAGAAAAATCTTTGATTTAAAACTTTATCCTATGACTTTTATATAGATAATTGATTTGAAAGAGTACTTTAAAGTCGTTTGGTTGACATGACATGTTTTAAGCATAGATTTATGTCTCATCTTTTTCATTTACAATGGTCTGGAAAAGAAAACTGTCGTTATGAAAAAATCTATGCCAAAAGGTTGGGGACAACCCCTGGAATAAGAGTAACCCTTCAATGTAATGACTAAACCTTAAATACATGAAATAGGGGATCAATTTCAAGTGATAAAAACTTTTTTGTAAAAACCACATCTTAGTACAAAAGGGCACATATTTTTCTTTTGAAGAAACTTTCCCAAAGAACTATACATCTTTCTGGTATCATATTGTCAAAGCATGTACAAGATTTTTTTTATATTCTGGGACTTATATCTTCTTTATTATTAAAAGTAAGTAGCCCCCTCTTTTAGAAAAGTTGTTCAAAATATAATGAATTTTCCTCCTTTTAAGTTTATCTTTTAAAAGTAAATATTTAGTGACTATTCATTACAATGTAGACTTTAAGATAAGTTTGAGAGAATAATCATAGCCAACAATGGGGTAAACTCATCTTATTTAGAGAGGGGGTGTAGAAAAAAAGGAAAATTTTAAAAGAAAAATATATTTTATGTTAATTGGCAAAAAAAAATAATAAAGTCATGAAAGTGGGGAAAAATATATTGTTTTGGCGAAAGATGTGGCGAAAAAAAATATTGACCCAGGGGAAACCCTGATTACATATGAATAGAAATTACATTTCCCTCACAAAATTTGGCAGGCACTTTTTCATTTCAACCCCCACACAAAACACATATACACACCTCTACATGCTCTGTTTTCATTTATTTTAGATTTCTTCTTTCTCACCTGCTTTCATGATCAAATGTTTGCAAAGATTGAAGATGCTGGTAGAGGGACATCTTTAACAGAGATAGCATCCCAAAGTTATTGGACCCGTCACATATTGTTTCTAAAATAAACTGAAGAAGTTAATTTTATTAAATTGTCTTCCGTATAAAATACTTACCTTGTTGTCTATCTTTATATGGATGCCATAAAGCTGTATGATTCTGCGCCACACCAGTCTGGGAGTCAAGAAAAGGCAATCTCATTTTCCTTTCTATGCACAGGCGTGTATTAACATTGGCAGCATTCTCAATTGCTTCTATGAATGTCTGTTCACTCCCACCAATGCTAAAAAGTATACATTTAACATATTATATCAAATAATATTATCTAAAAATCTAATTCCAGAAAATAAATTAATACATGTATACGCATTGTGCAGGTACAAATTATAGAACACAAGAGTGCTCACGCTGAAATGTCTCCCCTTCTTTACTTATCATTGATATTGTGTTTATAGTCCTAAATATAAAGCTTTATCACAACTGTCACATAAACTTAGCGTTAACCAAGAAAACTAAACATTGACCAATGAACCATGAAAATGAGGTCAAGGTCAGATGACCCATGCCAGGCAGACATGTACAGCTAACAATTCTTCCATACAACAAATAAAGTTGACCTACTCGCAGGGGGCAGCTTTATACCACCGCAGAGATCGAAACCCTGAACAGTTGGGGCAAGTATTGACACAACATTCAAGCTTGATAAAGCTCTGAATTTGGATTGTGATAAAAATTTGACATAATATGGGTTTCTAACACAAAAATAATGTCAAATCTATTGCAAAATATTGTGCAATTAAAGATTTCTTCTTCCAATTTTTCCAAAATTTTAAATTTGAGAAATTTGGAAAAAAAATAATTGAAAACTACTACCACCCCCTTTACTTGGCAATTAGTCCAAAACCTGACATTTTTTTATACATATTTTACAAGTAGTGTAAGGGAGGTAAATCCAAACATACCCAGCATTGTATGTTAAATGTTTTAAAATTACCTCCCTTACACTGCTTTTTAATTGTCTTAATTGTCCATTGACCAGAAAAACCTAGTTTTTCCCCTTTTTTGCCCCTAAATACAAAACATTTTGAGCCATAACTCCCCAAATACAATACTTACTATCACTTCATAGTATGGAAACTCTTGGTATAATTTCAGAGAGATTCATACACTTAAACATAAGTTAGTGTTTGAAAACTACAAAAATGCTTATTTTGGGCCCCCCTTTTTGGCCCCTACATGTAATTCCAAAACTATTGGGACCATAACCAATCAATCACAACCTTCCTTTAGTGGTATTGAACCTTCTGGAAAAAATTTATAAAGATCAATTCACTAAAACTAAAGTTATTGTCCAGAAACTGAATGCGTCTTTGGACAAAGCAGGAGACGACGACATGATAGTAATATATGACGCGGTTGTATAAAAACTTAACACTGAGCAATGAATCATGAAAATGAGGTAAAGGTCAAATAAAACTTGCGCGACTGACATATAAATCATTAACACTGAGCAATGAATCATGAAAATGAGGTAAAGGTCAAATAAAACTTTCGCGACTGACATATAAATCATTAAATATTTAATATTTAATGATTTATATTTAATGATTTATATGTCAGTCGCGCAAGTTTTATTTGACCTTTACCTCATTTTCATGATTCATTGCTCAGTGTTAAGTTTTTATACGACCGCATCATATAATACTATCATGTCGTCGTCTGCTGCTTTGTCCAAAGACGCATTCAGTTTCTGGACAATAACTTTAGTTTTAGTGAATTGATCTTTATAAATTTTTTCCAGAAGGTTCAATACCACTAAAGGAAGGTTGTGATTGATTGGTTATGGTCCCAATAGTTTTGGAATTAGTGGCCAAAAAGGGGGGCCCAAAATAAGCATTTTTGTAGTTTTCTAAAACTATCTTATGTTTAAGTTTATGACTCTCTCTGAAATTATACTAAGAGTTTACATACTATGAAGGGATTGTAAGTATTGTATTTGGGGAGTTATGGCTCAAAATGTTTTGTAATTAGGGGCAAAAAAGGGGAAAAACTAGGTTTTTCTGGTCAATGGACAATTAAGACAATTTAAAAGCAGTGTAAGGGAGGTAATTTTAAAACATTTAACATACAATGCTGGGTATGTTTGGATTTACCTCCCTAACACTACTTGTAAAATATGTATAAAAAATGTCAGGTTTTGGACCAAATATAGTATTGCATAAAGTATTAGAAAAACAGAACAAAACTCAAAAACTTACCTTTCACAACTGAACCATGAAAATGAGGTCAAGGTCAGATGACACCTGTCAGCTAGACATGTACACATTACAATCACTCCATACTCCAAATATAGTAGACCTATTGCATGTGTACATATTAGAACCAGATGCTCCGCAGGGTGCAGCTTTATACGACTGCAGAGGTCGAACCCTGAACAGTTGGGGCAAGTATGGACAAAACATTCAAGCTTGATACAGCTCTGAATTTGGATTGTGATCAAATTTTTGACATTGTATGGGTCTCTTACACACATAAATGTCAAGATCTTTACAAATCA
Source organism: Mytilus trossulus (assembly GCF_036588685.1). Lineage (NCBI taxonomy): Eukaryota > Metazoa > Mollusca > Bivalvia > Mytilida > Mytilidae > Mytilus > Mytilus trossulus. Next base: position 44,413,167 of record NC_086373.1, read on the forward strand.
ATTTAAGATTCCTTCTTCAAACTTTTCAAAAATTTGAAATTTTAGAAATTTAAAAAAAATCCATTGAAAACTACTACCACCCCCCTTTTTTTCAATTAGTCCAAAACCTGACATTTCTTTATACATAATTAACAAGAAGTATAAGGGAGGTAAATCTGAACATACCCAACATTGTATGTTAAATGTTTATGAATTACCTCCCTTACACTGCTTTTAAATTGTCTTAATTATCCATTGACGAGAAAAACCTAGTTTTCCCCCTTTTTTGTCTCTAATTCCAAAATATTTTGAGCCATAACCCCCCAAAGTCAATACTTACTATCCCTTCATGGTATGGAAACTCACGGTATAATTTCAGAGAGATTCATACATTTAAACATAAGTTATTGTTTGAAAACTACAAAAATGCTTATTTTGGGCCCCCTCTGGCCCCTAATTTCTAAACTATTGAGACCACAACCCCCAAAATCAATACTAACTATCCCTCTATGGTATGGAAACTTGTGGTATAATTTCAGAAAGATTCCTACACTAACACACAAGTTATTGTTTGAAAACTAAAAAATGCTTATTTTGGGCCCCCTTTTTGGCCCCTAATTCCAAAACTATTGGGACCATAACCCCCAAAATCAATCCCAACCTAGTGGTATTGAACCTTCTGGTACAAATTTGTAAAGATCTTATCACTAAAACTAAAGTTATTGTCCGGAAACTAAACCCGTCTTTGGACAACGACGCAGACGAAGACGACAACATGATAGCATTATATGACGCAAACATTTTTTTTGCGGTCGTATAAAATAGACCAAAACACAAAAACTTAACAATAACAATTGAACATGAAAATGAGGTCAAGGTCAGATGACACCTGCCAGTTGAACATGTACATCTTACAGTCCTTCCATACATCGAATATACTAGACCTAGTAATATTGCTTATAGTATCTGAGATATGGACTTGACCACCAAAACTTAACCTTGTTCACTGATCCATGAAATGTGGTTGAGGTCAAGTGAAAACTTTCTGATGGGCATGGGGACTTTACAAGGTATGCACATACCATAAATATATATAGTTATCCTATTACTTATAATAAGAGAGAATTCAACAGTCAGAGCTCAGACATAAACAAGTCGATTTTTGTTTTTGACTTAAATAAGTCCAAACATGTATTTTATATAAAAATGTAGTTTCAATTTTAGACTTATCTAAGTCAGAAAATGACAGACTTGTTTAGGTCTATTCATGTTGGTGAAAAAACTTAATGTTACTTTGTGGCCAAACTACACCACCTATGACAGCAAAAACCTGTATGAGAGTTCAAAAGGACTTGAGCTATCTATATTTAATTATCTAATTGAACATCCTTACTAAACACAGATGTTTTACCTCATTAAGTGTGATTCCAGGTGGTTGCATTGTAAGGTTAATTAACATTATCTCCGATTTTTTAGACTCTCATTCATATTTTTCTTTAGAAGACAAAGCATTGACTTTCAATGATGTCATTATTTGATTTAGATGCATGACCTCCTTATAAATATGCGTGGGTCTTGAAGTTAACCAATTTTGATCACTTATTGACTTGCAGGAGTCGATATTTGCAACTTTTTGATTCTGGTCAATTATTTATTGTTTAACAATATTGGACTTATTCAAGTCATATTTTGTGTTACATTAAAGGGAGACAAATCCTTAAACTTGCATATTTAGACCTCTATGAGTCAAAAGCAGATTCAGACTTATTTATGTCTGAGCTCTGACTGTTCAACATTACAAACAATCTTAATTTTTTTTTTAAGTAGTCACTGAACCATGAAAATGAGGTCAAGGACATTGGACATGTGACTGATGGAAACTTTGGAACATGAGGCATCTTTATACAAAGTATGAAGCATCCAGGTCTTCAGCCTTCTTAAATGGCTTTTAAGAAGTTAGCTAATGCTGCCACATAGTACAGCTGTAGCCGGATCATATGTAAAGCTTACTGTGACAAAATTTGCAGGCTTGACAAAACTTCTGTAAATTCAGAAACTATTGTGAAGTTTTTATTAATGCGAATAATGTGACTGAGTGAGTATCACAATTGTTGTACATGTAGAATTTCGGAGCATTCATAATTTATAACTTAACACCATTTTTGAAGAAAATGACAGTCATGATTTATTCACATTGCATGTTTTATACAGATGTTACATAAAAAAAAAAAAAAAACATGGCATACACTCAGAAAATTCAAACCATTTCAGCAATCTTGTTCATTCGTCAACCATCTCTCCCATCTCACGTCCACTATCACACAACGTCAAAATAAGGGAAACAACATTAACACTGCTTAGCGTAATCACGGACATGAAGACAAAGTCAAAGTCACAACACCACTCTCTCTTTTCAAGAATATTTCGTCCTCGAAAAAAAAAGATAAATCAAGATAACTTGCGTTTTCTTGTTTTCCAGTTCATCTCTAGTCCAAATAATTATGACGTCTTGAAAGGCTATTATAATACTTTTGTTTGACGCCTTACATCAACGTCGTAGTAAGGCGTCAAAGAAAAAAATTATAATAGCCTTTCAAGACGTCATAATTATTTGGACTAGTTCATCTCATGATCAGGTAGATGTAACATAGACGACCCACCTGAGAATACATCATGTTTATAATTGTTTTCATAGAAGTTGCTATCTCTGAATTGGGTGTAATTGTCAATAATATAGGTCTCGATAATCCAGTATATGTTGATACTCTATGTTCGTCGATAAATGGCCATAAATTTGTTATTTTAAAAATTTTGCATCTTGAATTTAAAAAAAGCGTTTACGGGTGTCAAATATGGGATTGGACAATACTGGTCATTAGGGACAAACATTAATATTCATATGGTTACCATTTTTTAAGCACAGAAGGGTTAATTAAAATATCTGACGCCATGTCCACTTCTTTGTTTGAGCGTTAAAGGGTTATCTCCCTTCAAAAAAACAAAACACGTCTAAATACCAAAACGTTCGCATCTTAATAACAGTCACGGAAGGACTGAAATACAGATTGCCTGCACTAGTCTAGACTTATCGAGTAATCAGCCAGTCAAGATCTATGCTACAATTTACACACGAGTCGTGCAACACTTTAATGCAATATGGTCACATTTGTTTTAATTGAGGTCAAATGTCATCTTTACTGGCAAATTCTGTAAAAATTTTGAAGGGTTTTTATTGAAGATATTTTTTTTCCATTTGTAATCTCTACCATAATACAAATGGTAGTATTTTGGGTTTAGTAATGTTTGTTGAATACTTTTAAAAACCTCAATAACACCGGCACTTGTCTCAGAATTTTTTCCCCTATATACCTTAATATAACTTGAACATATGTTATATTTAAAAGGTATATAACCGGGGGATAAAAATCCTAGACAAGTGCCTGTGCTCAATCACTACTAGTATTTTTTTCTCTCATAGTGCTAAGACTACTCGTATCTTCAGAGTTTTTTTGGTCACAATTATTGCTGCTTCCATATTATCAGTATCTTCTGTTATTTATTTCACTCTGGCCATTAATGTCTTTTACATAATCATCAATAGGATTTACAACCATAACCCCCTTTTTCCCCCATTGCAACTTACCACTTACTTTAAAAGGTATCCAATATATATATAAGAAGATGTAGCATGCTTGACAATAAGACAACTCTCTACAAGTGACCAACTGACACAGGCATTAACATCAATAGCTCAACGTACGGCCTTTAACAATGGATAATTAAAAGCCATAATGCATAGGCAGCTCGATAATTTCCCGAAATGACCAATGTAAATATTTTCAAATGAAAAATCTAACAATCTGATTTACGTATATAAAATAATGAACTAAAACAAATATGAATGGGTCTTTGCATCGGAAATAAACACATTTATCTTAAAACCAGTTGTTGGCATGATACGGGTTATGTTCTTCTCATATATTTTATGATGATATGATTCTAAACTCCTTACGGGAGGGATTGTGCTTGATATCTGAGACTACTATAACACATAGTAGTCTCAGCAGAGACCAATTGGCATAGAACGTAATGTTTCCCCATTTAGATCCGAAAAGGAAGAAGATATATAGTTTGTATTAATTCAAAAAGTTTGTCGGGAATTACAAGTTAAACGGGTCTTATGCTTATAAAATTTACTTTACTTTCTTTAATAACGGAACAATTAGATTAAGAAATGAAACAATTGTCCGAAAAAAAGGTTAATTATATTCATCTCATATGTTTACAAGCTTAGAATGATATGGAGAGGTATATAGCCACGCTTCAGGCCCAATTTTATTTTCACTTTCAAGTTCTATACATATGAACCTTATTGCAGAGAAATAAAGAAAAATCGCAATTTTACACTTCCCAAATTTGAAAATTGGAAAAAGATGATTTTATATCCACATTTTTTTCAGATCAGATTTTTTTTTATACTTTTGGTCTTGTTGATAGTATCTGACTACCAAGAACATTCAATCTGAGGAAATATATACAGATGATCCACCATAAATAGCGTCCCGAATCGACAACGTTGAAAACGTAGGAAAATTGTCCAGTGGACAAACTTGCAAGACATTTCATTTCTTTTATCTCAAGTTTGATGGGATAGATGTGTCTAACATATAGTCACCAAATTTTGAATTATTTAGTGAGAGAACATCATCTTGATAATGTTAGTTTCAGAGAATTTTTTGTTTATATACTTGCATCTACGTTGGCAATTTTTTTTTTGAAACAAAGCAGGGTCTTCTTTTTCAATTTGTCTTCAGTCAGTTTGGAATGGGGAATACTTGTGTAAAATGTATAAAGTCAAATATTTTAATACTATTGCAAGTTGAAAGTTCATTAGATTGTATGTATTGGAATTTGTTGGTAACCACATTTGAATCTCGCCACCTCTATAAAGTTAGATTCACTATAACTTTGTGGTCTTGCTTTGGTTGCTGATTTTTATGTTGAAATAATTTAGAACAGGTTTCGCGGAGCAATATCCAGTTCTTCATCTTTGGTTGAAATTCCAAACCGGAACATAGAACGAATTTACCCATAGAACACACCTTGTGATTATCTCGGATTTCCTCCTTGGTGTCGTCGGAGTATTTGTTGGTTTCCTAGTGAATTGTCAATACCGAATCCATTTATCAAGAAATAATGGAACAAATAACATTCTGTTCTTACGAAAATAGTTGAAAGGTGTTTTTACTCACAGACAGTGTTACTCAATCCTCATTTTTGTTGCAGAAAGCTCGACATAGGGATAGTGATCCGGCGGCTAACTTTATATTTTAGAAGGTGGAAGACCTGGATGCTTCATACTTTGTATATAGATGCCTCATGTAACGAAGTTTCCTTAAGTTATATGTCCAATGTCCTTGACCTCATTTTCATGGTTCAGTGACTACTTGAAAAAAAAGTTAAGATTTTTTGTAATGTTAAATTATCTTTTATTATAAGTAATAGGATAACTATATTTGATATGTGCATACCTTGCAAGGTCCTCATGCCTGTCTTACAGTTTTCACTTGACCTCGACCTCATTTCATGGATCAGTGAACAAGGTTGAGTTTTGGTGGTCAAGTCCATATCTCAGATACTATAAGCAATAGGTCTAGTATATTTGATGTATGGAAGGACTGTAAGGTGTACATGTCCAACTGGCAGATGTCATCTGACCTTGACCTCATTTTCATGGTTCATTGGTTATAGTTAAGTTTTTGTGTTTTGATCCGTTTTTCTTATACTGTATGCAACAGGTCTAATATATTTGGTGCATGGAATGATTGTAAGGTGTACATGTCTAGCTGGCAGGTGTCATCTGACCTTGACCTCATTTTCACAGTTCAGTGGTCAAAGTGTAAGTTTTTATGTTTTGGTCTTTTTATCTCATACTATATGCAATAAGTCAACTATATTTGGTGTATGGAAATATTTTATGATCTACATATATGTGTCAGTCGCTAATGTGTTATTTGACCTTGACCTCATTTTCCAGGTTCATTGCTCAGTGTTAAGTTTTTGTGTTTTGGTCTGTTTTTCTTAAACTATAATCAGTAGGTCAACTATATTTGTTGTATGGAAGAATTGTTAGCTGTACATGTCTGCCGGCATGGTTCATTGGTCAATTTTAAGTTTTCTTGGTTAATGTTAAGTTTATGTGACACATGTAATAAAGCTATATATTTAGGACTATCAACATATCAATGATTAGTAAAGAAGACATTTCAGCGTGTGAACTCTTGTTTTGTTGTAGTAAAATAATTTAGTGAACTGGATATGGTGTACATGTTCATTTGTCTTACTACGTTTTTTGATTGAGTTAAGCCATTCCAATTGATATTTTATAGTGTGTCTTTCTATGTTATGATGTTATACTATTGTTTCAAAAAAAGGAGGTTTGGTACCATTAAAATGTTTAATCCTGCTGCAATTGTTTGCACCTGTCCTTAGTCAGGAATCTGATGAAGTTCAATAGTTGTCATCTGTTTATGTGTTCATAAGTGTTTCTTGTTTCTCGTTCATCTAAATATAGAATAGACGGTTGTTTTTCACATTTGAATGGTTTTACACTAGTAATTTTTGGAGCCCTTTATAGTTTGCTGTTTAGTGTGCGCCTAGGCTCTGTGTTGAAGAACGTACCTTGACCTATAATGGTTCACTTTACTTTTATAAATTGTGACTTGGAAGGCGAGTTGTCTCATTGGCTACATCTTCTTATATCTATATACTTTTTGTTTTTGATTGTCTCCATGGTATCCTATCCCTTTTACGATGTGATCCTTGGCAACATTTACTTTTGACACAAGTATCAGTATTAATAAATGAGTTTTGAGATGTTTCCCTGTTCTATGATGTTATTTAGAGTGAGGGATATGCAGTTAGAATTTTTTAATAGTTTATGAATTTGATATGCTTTATCATGAAACCTCATCACTATATTAGAATACCAAACTTTTAATTTAGTAATGGTAATCTTGTGATATTCAATTTTCCCTGTTTTATTTTGCATGTTGTGGTCTCGAAAGATATATGTCCAAAATACTTTTTTATCAATACATTTTGGTGGAGATCTAAAAATCTTATAATTATAAAACAAGAATGTGCCCATAGTACACGGATGCCCCACTGGCACTATCAATTTCCATGTTCAATGGACTGTGAAATTGGGTAAAAAATCTAGTTTGGCATTAAAATTAGAAAGATTATACCATAGGGAACATGTGTACTAAGTTTCAAGTTGATTGAACTTCAACTTCATCAAAAACTACCTTGACCAAAAACTTTAACCTGAAACTAGCACTTTCATTTTCTATGTTCAGTGGACCGTGAAATTGAGGTCAAAAGTCTAATTTGCCTTTAAAAAAAGAAAGAACATTTCATAAGGAACATGTGTACTAAGTTTGAAGTTGATTGGACTCTAGCTTCATCAAAAACTACCTTGACCAAAAATTTTAACCTGAAGCGGGACAGACAGACCGACAGACGGACGAATGAACAGACGAACACACAGACCAGAAAACACAATGCCCCTCTTCTATCGTAGATGGGGCATAAAAAGAAGCCTTTGAGATATGATTTGTATACATTTCACCAGCAAACTTATAGAGAGGGAGGTAGAACATGTACTCATAACAGCCATTCAATAGTTGTAAATATCATTTACTGCAGAAATATACATGTCAGATGATTTACCAGGTACAAAACAGTTTCTAGTCTTAGTTTGTGTAGAATTGTAGATTAATTTATTCATCACATTAAAATGATTACCAATCATACCTGCAACTATTTGCGGGGTATTTCCCCCATGGAGGCTCCCAAATGGAAATTTTGAAAGTGCAATTTTGTCCATTATTTTAAACAAAACAGTCAATTTTACAATGGCTATAGCCTTGTAAAAGTATAAAGAAGCCAAAAAACAACATTAAAATATATTTGAAGGCCCCCTTGAAGGTTTTGTAGGACTATAAGAGCCATCTTGCACGTAAAACCTCCATGGGTATTTTGAAAAGTTGGCAAGTATGACCAATCCCAATAAATAGTTTTGACATGAAAACTTATGTGTTTGTGTAACTTTCCGATACCATTTATATACATAATATATAAAAATTGAAAAATAAAAATGAATTCTTTGGCTGCATGTTTACCGTTTGACTGATCTATAAAAAATGTATCTATGCTATGTGGCTTCATGTATGTCTTATGTGTTGGTTGACTGCAACTTTCTCAAATTGAAACGGTAAATAATTATGAGTGTCATATAAGAAAATTTATAAATTAAACTAAGGGTTCTGAAGAGCCTGTGTCTGCTCATATCTAGGTCTGTGTGTATATAATATTTAGCAATCTCCAGTATTTTGTTGATATTGTACTGCTGATTTTATTTTGTCTGAAGTTTCTGTCCATCATATTTAGTTTTTGCTCAAATCATCAAATAATTATCGCCACTGCTATAAAGAGACATTTAACTAGCAATTTCAATAAAATATTGCAAATCATACAGGGCCATGTTCTTTTTTTAGCCATGTCAGCTATGTTGGTTGGCAGGTGACCTAAAAAGTATGCCTTATATATACTTATTATTTTTAGAATCTGTAATTGATCACGGAATCTTCTTAGAGATTCATACCTGGTACTAGTAATTCATCTCACCCAGTATTGACTAGTTTTACTCTGGATAAACTAAAAACCTGAGTTTTCTAACTATTTCCTATTAGCCAAAGCAATTAAAATAAAACCTGAGTTTTTGCCAACCATAATACATTACAACTGTAGTAACTAAAATTACTATTGTTTTTTTTTGTCTCATCACAAAGATAAAAATTCCTTCAATGGTGGTAACAGTGGCAAGGATAACTCACATGTTGTGTTTATAGCAGACATATAGTGAAAGAGTTCAGACAAATTTTGTTGTTGCTTTCTGGACTCCCTGATACCAATGCACAAAAGTGTCACATGAAAATTCTGCACTTGTAACATGACTTATTATCTAAAGTTTGATTTCCCTAGCAAAATTGTTCAAAAAAACATATTATAAAAGTACAACTTGCTTTCCTCTGTTTGGACCATTTAGAACATGTGTCTTGGATTAACCTAAAATGCTGATAATGTTATGTGTGATTCAAGTCTCAACTTTGTAAAGTTACAGGATTTTGCCATTTTCACGTCATAATTCTGCCTTGGTGGCAAATATCAAAATTCTCGAACAGACAACACAATCTACACTTATATTCTGTGATTTTTGTTTGCTGAGATTATTAGACACTGCCATGTTATTGAATAAATGGGTAATACAGATTGATGTTCACAATTACAATTTGAAAATATTTTTTACATGGACTAAAATGAGTTTATTTAATTAAAAGCATCATTACATTAAAAAATCAATGTTATAACTGTGGTTCAAATCTGCTTTTAGACTGTCTGTGGTAATTTTCATCTGGCCTGTGAAAAGAGTCTTGCTGATTCTGCCTTGGGCTTTCTGAAATATAATACAAAAATATCAATAGACATTCAATTGAACATAGCATATTATATTCACCAGGAATAATTCTTATTTAAAACTGATCTTTTAGGGGATTTCTGTCATGTCAAAAATATTTTTATTATCTATTTTAATGGTATTGCTTTTTTTGGACATTTTTTTATTTTGTGATTGCATGACCTTAACAATGTCTCAACATTTATATTTTTACATCCTTAAAAATTATATTAAAAGCTCTTTGTAAAATTTTGTCATGTGAAAAAAAATTAATCCAACTAAGCCAACAAAGGTAGGTATCTACAAATTGAGAGACAAAAGAAAAATGAAATAATGCTAGGCAACTTAACAAATTGTAACAGGATTTATTTTTGATAGTTCTTCATGATTAAAAAGAATCTTGAAATTAACTTTGACAAGGCCTTTCAAGTTTTCAATAATTTAAAGCAATTAAAAAAATAAGAAGACATGATAAAATGTCAGAACAAATTGTTGAAACTCTTTGATTTTAAGGTTCAACAACAAGTATTAATGAACATTTTCTTTGATCAATTAATCAATTCAACTAAACCCTGTCAGATAAACATAAGTTTTATGCAATAATTCTATTAATCAATATGGCTAACCTGCTGTGAGACTGCCATGCACAAAAAAAAACTATAACCATGAAAATTGAAATAATGTCAGGTGACCCTTTCTAAATATGTGCACCATACAATGTTTCTATACACCATATATAGTTAACCTATCACTCAACATACACGAGAAATTGACTTTATCTATAAAATTTAATCATTGAATCATGAAAATCAGTCCAAAGTTAGATTTGACATGATTGAAATGGATTCTAAAAACCAAATACATGTAACATTGACTTCTAATTATCTTTAATTGATGAAAAACTGACAACTGTTTCACAAGAATTGAATGTTAAACAGCCATAGATTTTGAAAATGACCATATAAAATATGTGTAATGAGTGATATTTTTATCTTAGATAATTGATTTTATTATTAGTTATTGACTACCAACCAACTCTTAGTAACTGAGAGTAGTCTCAGGTCTGTATTTTGTATTCTTTTGTTTTATGTATATTAACCAGCCAAGTCTGGTCTGTATTTTTGTTACAATTTTTTTCTGCTTTGTATCGATTTGATGAGTTGAACCCTTTTCAATTGATTTTCAAAGTTTTTTTCTTATTTTAATCACTTTCTCAGGTTAGGAAGAGGGTGTTTGAACATGTTCAACCCTGCCACTTTCTAAATGTGCCTGTTCTAAGTCAGGAACCTTTAGTTTAATGGTTGTCATTGATTTATGTCCGTTATATTTGTATTTCGCAAATTGTTTAGTTATAAATTAGGCCGTTAGATTTCTCAATCGAATTAACATTTTTCATGTCAAGGCCTTTATAGCCAACTATAGAGTAAGGGTTTTTCTTATTGTTGAGGCTGTACAATTACCTTTAATCGCTAACATCCACTTCATTTGAACTTTGATGGATAATTGTCTCTTTTGCCCACATTACCATATCTCCTTATTTTTATATATAATTACATTAGATGTATGTTTCATTATAATACGTTATTCTGATTGGCTAACTGCACATCACATGATATTCCGTAAGCAATTGCATTAGACAATAAAAAATTATCATTCATGATGACACGAGGTCCCAAAATAGAGTGCACAGGTGAATTAAATAAAACTTGATAAAAATCGTGTTTTCATGATCGTAGCTTAAAAAATGTAATTATAAGTTTTGAATGCTTTTTTGTAACTTTATAGGGTTGTAAAAGCGTTGACCGCGCGTACATTTTTAGAATAGAAGCGCTTCATACAAAATGTACTTCGGTCAACGCTTTTACAACCCAATAAATTTACTAAAAGAAGCATTCAATTCTTAAATAACATTTATTTACAATATATCAGTTGTTTACCTATTCCTTCAACTGAAATATTTATCAGCCACTTCATTTTGGGTCTCTTGTTGTCCCTTCACCTTATGACAATTAAATCGAGAATGAATTTCAACATAATTCAAATTTCTCACTGAAAAAGGAAGTCTGTAAACATCAATTTGTTTTCATCCTTACCTCTATAGATGTCTTTATCCTTTTTCTGTTCATTTCTGGTTTTCTTTTGCTGCCTCTATGAAATAGAAAATAATTAATCTTATTGATCAAAGTGCTTGTTGACATTTCTATATTCTAACACCAATAGGAGTGTGGTTTTCAAGGAAAACAATATTTTGTGGGTTTGATAGTGTTAAAAAGTGTGGATTTCCTATAGCCAGGATTTTTTTATAATCTAAAATGATGTAGCACTGAAGTTTAACTAACTGAATTTTAAGAATTTCAGCACCACTCTACAGAAATCTGATTCAATCAACCACTAAATGCCATGTTCTTTAAATCTATATGACTATATTTGGTCCTTGGAGGAGGAACCACGTTTTTTTTCTCACTGTAATTTTCATATCAGATTGCAGGACCAAAATTGAAATAACATCCTTTCAAATCTTTTAGTTTATTTCAATTTATCAATAAAAATGTATGGTTTCTGCATGGGCACCTTACTTGGTTGACTTGGTTACAGAGATATGGTCATCCCTGGTCTTCTCATCAGTAAACTATGTGCCACAGAGATGTGTCTGTTTGGCTGTGTGTCATGTTTAAATTATGGCCACATACATCAGATGGGTATGTTTATTTTGATGTCTGGTGTAGAAAGAGTGCCACACTCTGCAGGCAAAAAACTCTTACAACTCTTAGAGATGTTCATCCATGCATGGCCTATTGCAGTTCAAAATGATTGGCCCTATCCACTCATTCCAGTAGACCCACTTATCAGAACCTACCTTTAATGTTGAGATTTATTTGCAGTGGAGTACACACAAAAGACAATAAAATCTTTCAGGATAATCTATATATTTGCCTCCGTGTCCCCCACAAAAAGAAACATATTCATTTTATAATTGTTGTGTCTTAAACTTGCCCTTCTATCTTATAATCCATTTAAACTAACAGATTCTAGTGAAACATACATGTAATTTTCTTGACAAGTACAGCCATACACTTAATTTTGTAACTTAAACTAGAGGCTCTAGAGCCTGTGTCGCTCACCTTGGTCTATGTGAATATAAAACAAAGGAAGCAGATGGATTCATGACAAAATTGTGTTTTGGTGATGGTGATATGTTTGTACATCTTACTTAACTGAACATTCTTGCTGCTTACAATTATCACTATCTATAATGAACTTGGCCCAGTAGTGTCTGTGGAAAATGTTACTGGTAGTAAAAATTTACAAATTTTAAGAAAATTGTTAAAAATTTACTATAAAGGACAATAACTCCTTAGGGGGTCAATTGACCATTTTGGTCATGTTAACTTATTTGTAAATCTTACTTTGCTGAACATTATTGCTGTTTAGTTTATCTCTATCTATAATAATATTCAAGATAATAACCAAAAACAGCAAAATTTCCTTAAAATTACCAATTCAGGGGCAGCAACCCAACAACAGGTTCTCTGATTCATGGGCAGATAGATCTTGACCTGATAAACAATTTAACCCCATGTCAGATTTGCTCTAAATGCTTTGGTTTTTGAGTTATTAGCCAAAAGCTGCATTTCACCCCTATGTTCTATTTTTAGCCATGGCAGCCATCTTGGTTGGTTTGGCAGGTCACGCCACACATTTTTTAAAATAAATACCCCAGAAATGATGGTGGCCAAGTTTGAATTAATTTGGCCCAGCAGTTTCAGAGGAGAAGATTTGTGTATTGGTTAACAACGACGACGGACACAAAGTGATGGGAAAAGCTCACTTGGCCAGGTGAGCTAAACATGGTTAAAAATGGACTATAAAGGGCAATAACTCCTAAAGGGGTCAACTGACCATTTTGGTCCGGTTGAATTATTTGTAAATCTTACTTTGCTGAACATTTTTGCAGTTTACAGTTTATCTCTATCTATAATAATAATCTAGATAATACCCAAATACAGCAAAATTTCCTTAAAATTACCAATTCAGGGGCAGCAACCTAACAACCAGTTGTCCAATTTATCTGAAAATTTCAGGGCAGATAGATCTTGAACTGATAAAGATTTAACCCCTGTCAGATTTGCTCTTAATGCTTTGGTTTTTGAGTTATAAGCCAAAAACTGCGTTTTACCCCTAGGTTTTATTTTTAGCCATGGCGGCCATCTTGGTTGGATGGTCAGGTCACCTGACACAATTTTTAAACTAGATACCCCAATGATGATTGTGGCCAAGTTTGATTTTATTTGGCCCAGTAGTTTCAGAGGATAAGATTTTTGTAAAAGTTAACGACGCCGGACGCCAATACTTAATATAATAATTTTAGATCCTGATTTGGACCAACTTGAAAACTGGGCCCATAATCAAAAAACTAAGTACATGTTTAGATTAAGCATATCAAAGAACCTAAAAAAATCAATTTTTGTTAAAATCAAACCAAGGTTAATTTTGGACCCTTTGGACCTTTATGAGACCAATTTGAAAACGGGACCAAAAATTAAAAATCTAAATACACTGTTAAATTCGGCATATCAAAGAACCCCCATAGTTCAATTTTTGATGAAATAAAACAGTTTAATTTTGGACCCTTTTGGCTCCTAATTCCAAAACTTTCAAAATCAACCCCAACCTTCCTTTTGTGGTCATACCCCTTGTGTTTAAGTTTCATAGATTTCTATTTACTTATACAACAGTTATTGTGTGGAAAAATTTTGGCCCTTTTTTAGCCCCTAATTCCTAAACTGTTGGTACCAAAACTCCCAAAATCAATCCAAACCTTCCTTTTGTGGTCATAAACATTGTGTTTAAATTTCATAGATTTCTATTCACTTATACTTAGTTATAGTGCGAAAAAACCAAATGTCTTCGGACGACGACGCCAACGTCATACCAATATACGAAATTTTGCGGTCGTATAAAAATGATAAAAGTAACATTTTCAAATATAAATTGCCTTCTATAGTATTTTTTGGTGATATGTACAATATTTCTGCAAGATTTCGTTTATTATTTATAATTCATATAGGCAGGGTACCCAAAATTGATATAATGTTTCTGAAAGCTTTGTTGGATCTTAAGGTTGTATAGTACAGTTACAAGGAAGGTAATGACATTGCCAACATAAGATGTAATTTTTCAAGACATGAAACTACAACATATGGGGAAAAGATGCATTTTTGACTGATTTAACTTGAAAAAGAGTTCATCAACCCCTCTTTTTGAATATGAAATTAGGTTTGATTCTGTATGAAGATTGATTGTACCAATCTTTATGAAAAAGTCATTGACAATTTGTTTTTAAAATTAGATAAATCTACAGCAATTTTTTTATTTTTTTCTTCTTTTAAAATCCTGAAACTTTGATAAAAATTAATAATTTCAAAAGAATTGTTATACATTTGTACAATTTTAGAGCATCAATTTATTAGGTAAAAAATAGTTTGTATGCAAATTTTCGTAAAAAAAATCAATGTAGCATCAAATCTGTATCGTATGCCCTTAAGTACACAATATAATTCTATTTAAACTTAAAATACTGCAGCTGAGTGTGACATAAGTTTGAACTTACTATGCTGCACACAATGTTCAGCATCCATCACTGAATCAGAAGATGCTATATAAGTCATTCCTGATGGAGCATGCACTGCTGTGTTAGTATGAACATAAGGATTGTCAAAAGGCAACAAAACTTGAGTCTGAAAGTAAGGTTGCTGGTAATATTGGGATAATGGTACCTGGTGACCTGCATGGTAAGATGGTGATCTTCCTGGTGAGGATGACAGTTGATGTGGTAGATAGAATGGGACTCCTTGATTGAATGGATGATATGTCTGGTGATTTGGGTTCTGGGGGAAATCCTTATAGCCCTTCAAGAAAATCAATAAATTATACATACAAATTCAATTGAAATGTTAACATTGTTTTCAAATTCATTATTATATTGTGTTCCTAAATAAGCTCAGAATAGCTGCACTGCACACCTGGTATCTATGTCTTAGATAAATTACATGCTTTTGATGAGGCTTTCAATTCTGTGTACATTTAAGACTTTTAGACTCTACACAACGCTGCCAAACACTCTTATCAAAACTAGTTTTAATTAAATGTTCTTATAATAAATTTGATTGCAATCTATATTCTGCAACTCTTATAAAGCCTTTCTTCTGTAATTAGAATGGTAAATGATTATTAAAGCTATAGAATGTCTCCTTGACAACATCTATGTGCATTTATGCAATAAAGCATATTGAATTTACTTAAAATTTTATAATCTAATATTATTATCAATTTATTTAACTATTTTCATTTATGCATTTATTCATATTTTGTATGCATGTTTTTTACTTCTCTGTAACCTTTTTATTGCATTGTTTTATGAGAAATAAACTATGTAATAGAAGACTTCTTCCATATCACAATGAATCAACAGTTTATGGCAAAGGTCTGTCTTAATCCCATTAATTGATAAACCCATCGACACTTACAGTTACCTTGATGAGATTTCTGTACACTCAAGAATTATCTAAATATACTGCCATAATTTACCTCAAGGAACACACTTTCATCTAATCTTATACAACATGTATAAACAGAAATAACTTTCCTTTCTTAAATCTAGATATTTCAGTTTTACACAAGAAACTTAGAAAAATTTAAGACAAAAGGGACAATTTTTCTTTCCCTTTTTTGGACAATAATGTTCCTTTTACAGTGTGTGTATTTCACAATTTGTTAGCTATTCCTGTATTTGTATTCATGTTTCTGATTTCAATGTACTTATACAGTATGGGTATTTCTTATTGTTGAAGGCTGCACCATCGTCTATAATTGCTTACATCTACTTCATTTGAACTTTGGGATAGTTGTCTCAACAGCAATACAATGTAATATCACCTCTCCTTATCTGTATATTACAACCTGTAATGAGCTATTTCTTTTCAAAATAATAGTTTTTTTTTTTAAAAGAGATAACTCTGACGATACCAAGTTTAAATGAAATGTTTTTGCGGCATAAAATAATAAACTGTGTAGGTCATTATTTACCCTGATTAAAATGCAAAGTATTGGTTATCAAAACATTAGTAAGTTATAATGCTTTGTTGCAAATATAAATATTCCACCTTTAATAGTCTTTAAAGGTTTAAAGCAAAAACAATCCTTTTCTTCATATGTTAGACTGAAATACACTTCATATGTTAGCACACAGTTTTATAAACTTTTAAGCAAATAGTGTAAAGTTTGGTCTTTTATTGCTCATAAAGGGATATTATTTGATTATTAAATTATTAAAAATATTTCATTACATTTTTAAATCAAACTTTATCTGATCATATCCATGAGTAGAATTATTGAAAACAAAAGTATGCAATCTTGTTTCTCCTGTATTGGATATCATAATATGACCTATGGATGTCAGTTTTTCATGTACGTTTAGATTTTATGCTCTGTTTGTACCATTTTTTGATTTCTTTACATTTCTTCCCCTGTCAGATTTTCTCTATTTAAAACAGTTTTCAGAACAGAACTGGCATTTTATTTTCCCCATATGTTCTATTTTAAACCATGTTGGCCATCTTGGTTGGCTGGCAGGTTATATTTAAAACTGGATACACCATTGATTATTGTGGCAAAATTTGGTTACATTTGGGCCAGTTGTTTCAGAGAAGAAGTTAACGGATAACAAAAGGAATGGTTCACAGACAGCAAGTTATGAACCAGATGCTCCGCAGGGCGTAGCTTTATACGACCGCAGAGGTTGAACCCTGAACGGTTGGGGCAAGTATGGACACAACATTCAAGCTGGATTCCACTCTAAATTTGGATTGTGATTAAATAGTTGACACAGCATAGGTTTCTGACACAGAATGAATGTATTCAAATGAACTTAAAATTTTTGTTTTCTCTTAGAGCAATTCACTATGCTGTTGAATATTAATCCTCTCAAAAAAATGTTTGAAGAAATTTTCTTTTTATTTATGAAATTTCAAATGAGAAAAATTGAACCCAATTTTTTATTCACATCCCCCTTTCCCTTATTCCAAAACTAATTTCAATTAAAATATTCTAATGGAGTTTGCAACAATTACTACTCATTTAAATACATCATAAAATATTAAGATGTAAAAAAAACTGCTTGTTATCACTGAATGGTAAAGATTATTTAAATTTACCAGTTGGTAGTAAAAAGTGAATATACATTGTATATTGTATATAACAAAGATATAAGTTGATTCTGGACAAAGAAAGATAACTCCAATTAAAAAAAATTCTTGCAGATATTTCTTGCTTACTATACTGGACAAAGAAAGATAACTCTTAATTAAAAAAAAATTTGCTATTTCACAATATTGTGAAATTAGATATTTCTTGCCATTGCACAATACTGTGCAATTGAAAAGACTTGCTATTGCACAATACTTAATATAATAATTTTAGATCCTGATTTGGACCAACTTGAAAACTGGGCCCATAATCAAAAATCTAAGTACATGTTTAGATTCAGCATATCAAAGAGGCCCAAGAATTTAATTTTTGTTAAAATCAAACTTAGTTTAATTTTGGACCCTTTGCACTTTAATTTAGACCAATTTTAAAACTGGGCCAAAAATTAAGAATCTACATACACAGTTAGATTTGGCATATCAAAGAACCCCAATTATTCAATTTTTGATGAAATCAAACAATGTTTAATTTTGGACCCCGATTTGGGCCAACTTGAAAACTGGGCCAATAATCAAAAATCTAAGTACATTTTTAGATTCAGCATATCAAAGAACCCCAAGATTCAATTTTTGTTAAAATCAAACTAAGTTTAATTTTGGACCCTTTGGACCTTAATGTAGACCAATTTGCAAACGGGACCAAAAATTAAGAATCTACATACACAGTTAGATTCGGCATATTAAAGAACCCCAATTATTCAATTTTGATGAAATCAAACAAAGTTTAATTTTGGACCCTTTGGGCCCCTTTTTCCTTAACTGTTGGGACCAAAACTCCCAAAATCAATACCAACCTTCCTTTTATAGTCATAAACCTTATGTTTAAATTTCATAGATTTCTATTTACTTATACTAACGCTATGGTGCGAAAACCAAGAAAAATGCTTATTTGGGTCCCTTTTTGGCCCCTAATTCCTAAACTGTTGGGAACGAAACTTCCAAAATCAATACCAGCCTTCCTTTTATGGTCATAAACCTTGTGTTAAAATTTCATAGATTTCTATTCACTTTTACTAAAGTTAGAGTGCGAAAACTAAAAGTATTCGGACGACGACGACGACGACGCCAACGTGATAGCAATATACGACGAAATTTTTTTCAAAATTTGCGGTCGTATAAAAATGCTCACTTCAATTCTATTCAATTCTTTATTTACTTTAAACAATACTGTTTATCAGTATAATATGCATAAATATACAGTTTACAAGTTGTATAGCGTTAACATACACATAAATAACAAACGTCAGAAATATCAGTTACATTTTATACAGTGGCCCTATGGCAACCTATAAACAACTGTGATAGTTTTAAACCATTCAGTGGTATAATTAAATACCTTTAGCAATCAGACACACTGAATTATTTTGAGTTCATTAACAAGAAAATAATAAAACACACTTCTTTTAATATAAGACCATTTTTTTGAAATTCAACAAACTTGGGATGATGATTTATGCAAACTTTGTGTCTTAAGATTTCAGAAGTAATTATTTTTTTAAGCTTACTATGGAAAATGGATTGACAGAGGACAAAAAAATCTTTGTATTCACTTAAAAAAATTAATTAGCAATAATTGACAGCTGATAATAAAGTTTGCTCATTTATAATCTTACTTACAACATTAACTGGTTTATTTTCATAGATGTTTGCAGGTACTGAAGCTGAACGATGAGGATGAGATCTAGACTCTAGGTTGCTCGGATAAAATTTCAAGTCATTTGACTCGGAAACTGTACGGTGATAGACTATGAAAGAAAAGAAAATATAAGTGAACAGTAAATAGTAAACACTATAACACAAGATAATATCTATTGTCTATAACAGTCTTACACTATATATATATACTAATTTTCTCTTCATATTTTTCTAATTTCCTTGGGAAATTTTGATATTTTTTTTTCTTTCTTTTCTTTAAACTAGACAAATATGTCTGAGATATTCCAACTGTCATGACAATAATAAAGACATGATATAAAGTATCAATTTCAATACATGCACTTCCTTTTTATAACCATATTTTGGGTTAATTTTTCCATAAGAACAATAAGTCTGATAAACAATAAACAGTATCATAGTTTAAACTAAACACCAGATGTGAAGATACAAAAAACATTGTTTACATGACATACCTCTTTCTTTCCCATAACTACCCGGATTTTTATGCTGATTACTATTCTCAATTTTGCTAGCATTGTTTGTATGGTTTGCCTGGAATGTCCGTTTTCCTTCCCTATGATTATATTCAGCCTTCTTCTTTTTTTCTTTTTCTTCCCTATTAGTTAGAAAATTATAAAGTATCTATGCCATTAACTATATACTTCCAAATATAAATTTTAATTCCTTCCAAGATGTCATGGTTGACACAGTGCAACTAAAGAAATAATGCTGCACTAGAGCTTCTAAATAATATTTAAGCCAGCCAAAAGTTTTATACCTCTCTCGATTTTAATCCCTTTAGATTTAGTTACAACAGGTAATCATGGTAATAAGATGGCTGTGAAGTCAATAATTAACATAAAATGGTACATGTATTGAACTTCTGACTTTTCATATTCAGTTGATGTTTTGGTGTAAACTATTACATTGACAGTGCATCTTACAAAGTGTGCTACATCAGCCTCCACATATCTGCCTTAAACACTTAATGCAAAATCATGTTGGCATAACTTTTGTTTTTAAAAAGCACTCTTCCCTAATACTGGATGTCGACTTCCAATAGGAAAACAGGAGACCAGAGACGGATACATTTACAAAGGATAATTGAGTTAATGTACTTCTTTCCACATTATTTCTTCAAGAAAATACTTGAAATGAACATAAGATAAAGGTATCAATGACATTTTTTAGTATTTTGAAGAATTTGGACACATAATTAAATTCCACACCTGTACACATGCACACACTTTGTACTAGTTCAAACTAAGTGGTTCAGTTGACTTTTGCTTCTACTATCTTTTTAAATAATTTATTAAATGATTTTTTGATACAAACTCTGATAGTGTAGATATTTTTACTAAATCAAAAAGATGAAAACTAGTGAAATTAATGAATATAACTTTAAATAGACCAACCAATGTCCAGTACAAAATAGATAACATGTCACCTTAACAGTTATTCAACTGTGAACTGATTGACCTTGATTGTTACCAGGTGGTATTAAAGTAAGGTTCATCTTTTTATAGTTTTTACTCATCACGTCCCTTTTATGACTGAAAATGTGAGGTGATTTAAGGCAAAGGATCAGGTCAATTACATTCCATTGAAACCTCAAATTTTTGTCTACATTAATACGTTAAAAAAAAAGGGAAACCACAAGAAGTCCAGAATATAATTTGTTGTAAGATTAAATCAAATACAATGTACCACAACAAAGTTTTGGAAGCAAATTCATTTTCTTTTTTTGAACAACTTTCATATTATGAGAATTCTCACCTATCTTTCCTATTTTTTACTACAGGACATTCTTTTGCAATATGTCCTATTTTATTGCAGGCTCTGCAACAACGATCATTTGGTGGTGGACCTTCAGATAGACGATTAACATCAAAAAAGTATCCCTGAAAAATTATGAATCAAATTATTGTTTTATTAAAACTATTGTGGATTAATTTAATTTCTTTGGTACAAATTTTCATGGATTGAGGAAAAATCATATGTTTGTAGATATTTGATTTCATGGTTTTGCAAAAGTCTGCACCCAAGCCTGTAGAAGATTTGTACTTCGTTGAAAATTTGATTTCGTGGTTCACCCTCGGCCATGAAATCCATGAAAATTGGTAACCAACAAAGAATAATGAATCCACAGTATCCAAAGAATAAAAATGTTGTTGTTTTTTTCTTTCAAAGAAACAATCTGCATCTATGGCAATATAACTATTTAGTAGTCATGCATAATTGACCAATAAAAAGACATTCAGCTTTCAAAGGACCTTTTTCAGATTAGAGGACAATATGAATCTCTGAAAGTCCAAAAATAAGTATTATCAAAAAATATAAAGATATTGCAACTAGATTCTCCGCAGGGCACAGCTTTGTACGACCGCTGAGGTCGTCCCCTAAACAATTGGGGAAAGTATGAACACAACATTCAAGCTTGATACAGCTCTGAATTTGGATTGTGATTAAATAGTTGAAACAGCAAAAGTTTCGGATACAGAATGAACGTGGTCTAATGAACTTAAAAAACTTTTATTTGCATTTGAGCAATACATTATGCTGTTGAATATAAATCCCCTCAAAAAAAACATTTGAAGAAAAATACTTTAATTTCTGAAATCAGAAAATTTTTACCCCCCACCCCTCCCTGTTTTTTTTCACCTCTCCCAATACCTTATTCCAAAAATAATCTCTATTCAAATTTCTTATTAAGTTGGGAACAAAAACTACTCATTTAAATACATCATAAAATAACTTACAGCCATGATTAAAATTATTATTAATTAACAGTAACTTTTAAAAATTGATTTACAGCTACACATCTCAAGACAATTATCACTTCCTTAAACATAATTTTCAAGCAGTGTTAGGAAGGTAATTAAGTAATCAAACATATATATAACAGTATTCTTTAAATTTTTATTGGAATTGGATTACCTCCCTTACACTGCTTTTAAATTGTCTAAATTGTCCTTTAACTAGAAAACCCTCGTTTCCCATCTTTTTTGCTTAATGATTTGATCCATTACCCCCTGTATCCATCCCTTTGTAGTATGGAAACTGGTGGTATAATTTCAGAGAGATATATACACTTAAAGTAAAACACAAATTATTGACTGAAAACTACAAAAATACTTATTTGGGCCCCTTTTTTTGCCCCTCACTTATTGAAACCCCCCTCAGAGCAAGAACCTCAAAACTCAATTCCAGCCTTTCCTTTGTAGTCAGAAACCTTGAAGTATAATTTCAGTGAGATCCATACACTTAAAAACAAGTTATTGTCTGTAAACTAGAAAAGTTGTTCTTTTTGGCCCCTTATTCCTAAATGTTCAGGGATATTAACCACAAACTGAGACCAAGCCTTCCCGGCCCGTCATTAAATGAAACCTTGTGGTACAATGTCAGAGAGATCCATCAGTTAAACATAAGTTATTGTTCCGAAACTTCAAAAATGCTTGTTTTTGGCCCCTTTCTGGCCCTTAATTCCAAGACTGTTTGCCCCATAACCCTTAAAATAAATCCCAACCTTCTACTGAATGATATGAACATTGTGGTACAATTTCAGAGTTATTGAAATACTTATACACAACTTATTGTCCTTAAACTAAATAAATGTATGTTTTACGGCCCCTTTGGCCCCTAATTCCTAAACCAATGGGACCATAACCCCAAAATCAATCCCAACCTTCCTTTTGTGGTTATAAACATTGTGGTAAAATTTTATTGATTTCTATTTATTTATACCAATGTTATTATCTGGAAACCATGTCTTCGGAAGACGCTGACAACAAGGCAGACGACAACGACTATGTGATACCAATATACAACCGCAATTTTTTTTGCAGTCGTATAAAAAGGGGGGAAGTCCATAAAATTTGACAAAATCCAATAATCAACTATATCACTGTTGTATGAGGTCATATTAGACTTTTTGTAGTCATTATATGAGGGATCTTTTCAACTCTTTACAGTTTCTAACCTTTCTATTGAAGTTTTCAAGATAAAAACATGAAAATAAGTGAAAAAATTTCATTTGGGAGCAACACCTCTTCAAAGGGTCAATGGATTTGGTTCTATTGACATTGTTGAATATCTTATATGGCTAATCATTTTTGTCTAGCCTGCAACTTTTGTTGCAGAAACCTCAACATAGGGATAGTGATCCAGCGGCGGTGGCTACTGCGGCAGTGTTAGCTAACTTCTTTAAAGCTTTATATTTAAGAAGTTAGAAGACCTGTATGCTTTATACTTTGTATATAGATGCCTCATGTTACGAACTTTCAGTCAGTCACACATCCAATGTCCTTGACCTCATTTTCATGGTTTAGTGACTACTTGAAAAAAGAATTTTTGTAATGTTAATTTCTCTCTTATTATAAGTAATTGGATAACTATATTTGGTATGTGCGTACCTTGCAAGGTCCTCATGCTGTCAGACAGTTTTCACTTGACCTTGTCCTCATTTCATGGATCAGTGAACAAGGTTAAGTTTTGGTGGTCAAGTCCATATCTCAGATACTATAAGCAATAGGGCTAGTATATTCGGTGTATGGAAGGAATGTAAGGTGTACATGTCCAACTGGCAGGTGTCATTTGACCTTGACCTTATTTTCATGGTTCAGTGGTTATAGTTAAGTTTTTGTGTTTTGGTTTTTTTTTCTTATACTTTTTGCAATAGGTATTCTATATTTGGTGTATGGAATGATTGTAAGGTGTACATGTCTAACTGACAGGTGTAATCTGACCTTGACCTCATTTTCATGTTTCAGTGGTCAAAGTTAAGTTTTTGAGTTTTGGTCTATTTTTCAAATAAAGAAGGCGAGACATTTCAGCGTGTGCACTCTTGTTATTATTTAGTGTTACATTATAGTTTTCAAACTTATAGGAACAAGAGTGCACATGCTGAAATGTCTCGCCTTCTTTACTAATCATTGACATTATTTTAATAGACCTAAATATAAAGCTTTATTACAACTGTCACATAAACTCAACATTAACCAAGAAAATGACACATTGATCAATGAACCATGAAAATGAGGTCAAGGACATTGGACATGTGACTGACGGAAAGTTCGTAACATGAGGCATCTATGTACAAAGTATGAAGCGTCCAGGTCTTCTACCTTCTAAAATATAAAGCTTTTAAGAAGTAAGCTAATGCCACCTACGTAGCCACCGCTGCCTCACTATCCCTATGTCGAGCTTTCTGCAACAAAAGTTGCAGGCTTAACAAAAACCAACAAAATCAGCATTAAAGGACAATACACCTAATAATGAGTGTTCTGATAATTGAAAATAGAAGGTATAAAATTGAGAATGGAAATAGGCATATGTCAAAGAGACAACAACCGGACCAAAGAGAACATAACAGCTTACATATTTCTGGATATCTAAGCTACCAAACATGGCCTTCGGGAATAACTCAGAACAAATTATGTGATTTTAATACTTACTGCCAATACTTCTAAGTTCATTCCCAAATCAGGTCTAGGATTGCCGTACAAATCTCTTCCTCTTATAAATGCTTTCTGGATGAAATGTTGCACTAGAAATAACATTAATACATATTTACATAGTGTCCAGTCTGTGCCAAACTGATTTAGGTTTTGTCTGACCGAAACAGAAATTTGAACTTTTCTACTATATATTTAACCAAAAAATCTTAAAAAGTTCTCTCTGTTGGAATGATTTTTTGTCTTATATTTTGTCGGTCAGACACGGTTTGGGATACACTCAGTGTCTTTAAAATTAGCTTTGCCTAATAATACATTTTATTTACATGTAAATGCAGGGACATTTTTATCAAATTTTCTACTAAGATCTAAATAAAATTCAAAAACTCATAGTTATATCTCACCATCTCTGGGTCATATCTTATTGTATATAGCCTTTATATAGGCAGAAGTTTAAACCCCTTTACAGAAGTTCAAAGCATATACAAGTTCAATATGAGATTTGAGGGGCATATTTGCATTATATCCACTTAATTTCTTTCATTATAGTTATTTTTTACATAGTGAATAACTAGTAGTTAGTGAATTATGGCTATTTTATTTGTTATGTGAGCTTTGAGATCTTTTGATGTGATGCAGATGTGATATTGCACTATAATTTCCACAATTTCAGAAGCAGTCAGATTTAGTTATTTTAAAATCATTACTACTAAAAGTGTCAACCCAACCTTTTGTCATTGCAAAAGTAATTCGAAGATATCAATAGATTATTGACTGTTTTTTAATGAGAAGGATTTCTGCAGCTTAAATCAAAGGGCAATAGCCCTGATGTAGGCGTGGCCAAGAAACATTCTAGAGTTTGAAAGACCATTGATAATCTGTTTAGCACTATTATGCCTATGACATCGTTGAGGTTTACATTAATGACAACGTTTTGTGTTATTAGTTTCTAGAAATAATTATTTTTTTATCTCAAGGAAGAAGCATTATATGAAAATTATCACAAAAAAGTTTTTTCCCCCAATTTATTCTAATAGTCAGTCCATCAGCAATCATAATATAATTCACCAAGTATAATAGAAATATCCAGGGAATCAATCAAGTGAACTTTGGCAATGGTTGAGACAAGATGGTAGTAAGTAAATGGTATAAATGTAAGATACTAATTTCAGTGTGCATCAGGTAATTTTTTAGCATATGTCAGGTTTTTACGGGTAACTATACTACATGGGGTTTTGCTTATGGTTGAAGGCCATACAGTGACCTATAGTTGTTTACATACTTGTCATTTGTTCTCTGTTGGATAGTATCACATTAGCAATCATACCACATCTTCTTATCTTTATACTCTGTATATACTTACTTTTCCTTGACAGTCCTCCTCCAAGGTTATGACCTAAATCAAATGGATCTAAAAAAATAAAATAAAAGCAGTTCTAAATAAATAATAAACTATAAATAACACAGTCAAGTATACTGATTTGAAATTAACATTATTTTTGAAAAAAAAATACCACCATAAAGAAGTATTTTTATATAACAAATATATTACTTTATATGTCAAGGATAGATATGTAAACTTGTAAACCTATAATGGTTTACTTTTATAAATTGTTATTTGGATGGAGAGTTGTCTCATTGGCACTCACACCACATCTTCCTATATTTATTTACTGTATAGTTTTAGTTCACCATGCTTAAGTTTTATTTATTGTTTGGTAGTGTAGCATGCATTGTAGTATCTGACAGAAGATAATTACCACTTATTGTCACATTTATTGCACTAATCCTTCTACACTTATTTGTTTTTAAAGTGGTATGTTATGGGTTCAGGACACAATATACTTATTTGCATTTTACCTCTGTTTTCTTTTTAGCCATGACAGCATTGTTAGTTGACCAGAGGGTTCATTGGACACAATTTTTAAACTAGATACCATGAAGATGACTGTGGCCAAATTTTGATGTTATTGGCTTAGTAGATTCAGACAAAATGTTTGTAAAAGTTTAGGGATTTGGGGGTATGTCTATAGCTAACACTTTAACTTTAGATCAGGTAACCTAAAAAAAACTCCTACCTTCTCTTATCTTCTACTATATAATACCTTCTATAGCTATACATGGACTATTCCACAACTTTTCAAATTTAGTCAAGACTGGTATCTGTCTACAACAAACCACCTGCTCTTTCATGTTGAATAATTCAGTATAATAACAAAACAATTCTGACCATAATTCTCCTACTGATTGCCTGTTCTTCCCATAACCTAACCATACATCTGGCTGTAATGTAATTAAACAAAGTGTGTAAATAACAAAGTATTTAAAATGAAAAAAACAAACATTACTTTTAAATAGAAAAGAGAAAATCCTTTTAAATCTCTATGTTTCAGTAGATGTTTATACACTGTATAAATTAATGATAGACCAGAAAAATAAATCTTCTTTATCAACCAGTAGGAAAAAGACATTTCACACGATTGTTAATTTTTTTTTAGAAAAGTCTAAGATACATAAATTAATGGATCAGTTTTAAAAATAACAAGAATGTGTCCATAGTACACGGATGCCCCATCTGCACTAACATTTTATAAATTTAGTGGACCGCGAAAATGGGGTAAAATCTCTAATTTGGCATTAAAATTAGAAAGATCATGTCATAGGGAACATGTGTACTAAGTTTCATGTTGATTGGAATTCAACTTCATCAAAAATTACCTCGACCAAAAACTTTAACCTGAAGCGGGACAGACGGACAGACAAACGGACAAATGATCTGACGGACAAACAGACCCACATACCAGAAAACATAATGCTCATAAATAGGGCATAACCCATAAGAATGCTAAGTTTACAATTTGTTCAAAATGTTTTATATTGTCAAAATCCTAGTGCTGTAGATTAAAGAATTTATTTCATTCTTTGATTTATACATGATCTAGTACTAATTATTTGTTTGTTTACTATTCATAATTTGTTTTTGTTCAGATTTTGTAGGATTTTTAAAGCACTGTGATGTACAATATACCCACATGGAGCATGTCTAAACCTTGAGGAAAACAATACCATCTTACAGTGTTTATGTTTCGCAACTCGTTCATATTGAATATTGTTTTTATTGGTATTAATATTGATTTTGTTATCAGTAAATTAAAAGCAAACTAAATATTATTGTTATATACATATACACATCCATGGTTGCATTTCTGTAAATATTGACAATGCAACTTCCCATAGGAACTCCTTTTACGGCTAAAACTGTACCACTTTTACTATGAAGTTTTGAAAAAAAATCTTATCCTAGAATTGAAAGTTCAAATGCTAACAAACTAACAATTATTTTCTTAACTACCCCTACCTCGAGTGAAAGATTACCACAGATTTCAATGTAAACAATATGCACATGTTTATCTACTGGTAACATTCCCAAGTTATGTCTCTGTGAGATGGAACACAGAGAGCATAACTGGGAACCAGTATGTAAACAAAATTAATTTTCTATGAATATTCAACATCTCCCCAAAAGAGGCGTGTTTTGAGAAACAGCTGTATTTACAAAGTGCAACCTTCATGAATCTACAATCTGTCGATACTTGTATCTTGGCATTGCACAAGTGCATGTTTCTCTTGACTGTTTATGATTTCTTTACACTAAATCTATTGGATGTTGGATGTGTACTGATTTATAATTTAGTCTTAGATGCATGATTTTTTTTATTAGTTGTTAGTGGCTTTGAACTAGCTGTCAGTAACTGTGAGTACGCTCAGATCTGTACTTAAATTCTTTTTGTTGTTGGGATATACAAGTACCCAGCCATTTCCACTCTGTAGTATTTGTATTTGTATCCATCTGATCGACCTTTTTCAACTGCATTTTATAGTTTGTTCTTATGTTGTACTGTTGCACCATTGTCCCACTAACATGTTAAACACCGCCACATTCTGCATGTATGTGTCTGTCTCAAGTCAGGAGCCTATAATTCAGTGGTTGTTGTTTGTTTATGTGTTACAGATTTGTTTTTTGTTCATTTTTTGTACATAAATTAGGCCGTTTGTTTTCTTGTTTGAATTGTTTTACATTTGTCATTTCGGGGCCTTTTATAGCTGACTATGCGGTATGGGCTTTGCCTATTGTTGAAGGCCGTACGGTAACCTTTAGTTGTAAATTTCTGTGTCATTTGCAATCATACCACATCTTCTAGATAGGAACATCGAGTATAATTCAACTTCAGAGTTACTCCTTGAAACAAAATGTCAGAGCCCAAATCATTAAGTTATATTTAAGAGAGAATTTTGTACTTACAAGTGCTTTCATGTTGTCAAAATACCAAGCATTCCATCCATCAATTAGGAATTCTGGTTTATCTGGCCCATAGTGATAGTATAACTGCCAACAAATAGTAACCAATTAGTTCATGTAGTATATTTGAGCTACACTACTTTAAATGTGTATTAATTCTACTAATTGATTATTTAATATCTAAAAAAAATAAATTGTGTTGGCATAATGAAATCAATTCAATTTGAATATTGAAGCGAAATTATAATTATTGATAATAAGGGCTGTTCCAGAAATAACCATGTAAAAAAAATATGCATAGATAGGATCTTTTTTTCATGCAAACAAAACTTATATCATTTGTTTTAGTATAAATATGTATATTGATATAAAGTTGAATAGTCCAATCAAAACTAATGGTGTGTTGAGATACATTTTCAAAGTTATTTTTGCGATACATTTGTAGGTAACGACAAACATTTTAAAGGCCTCATTGTGATTCTGGTATGAAAAGCAGAAAATTAAGTACTTGATACTTGTCCTTAACTCTATGAATAGTACACCATAGACTTTGTTTATCTGGTTTCATGATTGGGCCCTTGTCTCAAGTGAGGGCGGTAGTGGCTTTGGGTCAAACCAAAACTTTAAAATTTATATTTGCTGCTTCTCCCCATTGCATGTGGTAGTTAGGAATCAGAGCAAAAACTTATTATCTTTTATTTAGAATAAGTTGACCAGGTAGGGTGACATGTCTGACATACAGTTGATTATTATCTCTGATTCAGAATAATATGTCCAGGTAGGGTGACATGTCTGACATACAGTTGATTGTTATCTCTGATTCAGAATAATATGTCCAGGTAGGGTGACATGTCTGACATACAGTTGATTGTTATCTTTTATTCAGAATAATATGTCCAGGTAGGGTGACATGTCTGACATACAGCTGATTGTTATCTCTGATTCAGAATAATATGTCCAGGTAGGGTGACATGTCTGACATACAGTTGATTATTATCTCTGATTCAGAATAATATGTCCAGGTAGGGTGACATGTCTGACATACAGCTGATTGTTATCTCTGATTCAGAATAATATGTCCAGGTAGGGTGACATGTCTGACATACAGTTGATTATTATCTCTGATTCAGAATAATATGTCCAGGTAGGGTGACATGTCTGACATACAGTTGATTGTTATCTCTGATTCAGAATAATATGTCCAGGTAGGGTGACATGTCTGACATACAGTTGATTGTTATCTCTGATTCAGAATAATATGTCCAGGTAGGGTGACATGTCTGACATACAGTTGATTGTTATCTCTGATTCATAATAATATGTCCAGGTAGGGTGACATGTCTGACATACAGTTGATTATCATCTCTGATTCAGAATAATATGTCCAGGTAGGGTGACATGTCTGACATACAGTTAATTGTTATCTCTGATTCAGAATAATATGTCCAGGTAGGGTTACATGTCTGACATACAGTTGACTATTATCTCTGATTCAGAATAATATGTCCAGGTAGGGTGAAATGTCTGACATACAGTTGATTATTATCTCTGATTCAGAATTATATGTCCAGGTAGGGTGACATGTCTGACATACAGCTGATTGTTATCTCTGATTCAGAATAATGTGTCCAGGTAGGGTGACATGTCTGACATACAGTTGATTGTTATCTCTGATTCAGAATAATATGTCCAGGTAGGGTGACATGTCTGACATACAGTTAATTGTTATCTCTGATTCAGAATAATATGTCCAGGTAGGGTGACATGTCTGACATACAGTTGATTATTATCTCTGATTCAGAATAATATGTCCAGGTAGGGTGACATGTCTGACATACAGTTGATTATTATCTCTGATTCAGAATAATATGTCCAGATAGGGTGACATGTCTGACATACAGTTGACTGTTATCTCTGATTCAGAATAATATGTCCGGGTAGGGTGACATGTCTGACATACAGTTGATTATTATCTGATTCAGAATAATATGTCCAGGTAGGGTGACATGTCTGACATACAGCTGATTGTTATCTCTGATTCAGAATAATGTGTCCAGGTAGGGTGACATGTCTGACATACAGTTAATTGTTATCTCTGATTCAGAATAATGTGTCCAGGTAGGGTGACATGTCTGACATACAGTTAATTGTTATCTCTGATTCAGAATAATGTGTCCAGGTAGGGTGACATGTCTGACATACAGCTGATTGTTATCTCTGATTCAGAATAATATGTCCAGGTAGGGTGACATGTCTGACATACAGTTGATTATTATCTCTGATTCAGAATAATATGTCCAGGTAGGGTGACATGTCTGACATACAGTTGATTATTATCTCTGATTCAGAATAATGTGTCCAGGTAGGGTGACATGTCTGACATACAGTTGATTGTTATCTCTGATTCAGAATAATATGTCCAGGTAGAGTGACATGTCTGACATACAGTTAATTGTTATCTCTGATTCAGAATAATATGTCCAGGTAGGGTGACATGTCTGACATACAGTTGATTGTTATCTCTGATTCAGAATAATATGTCCAGGTAGGGTGACATGTCTGACATACAGTTGATTATTATCTCTGATTCAGAATAATGTGTCCAGGTAGAGTGACATGTCTGACATACAGTTAATTGTTATCTCTGATTCAGAATAATGTGTCCAGGTAGGGTGACATGTCTGATATACAGTTGATTGTTACCTTATCAACTAGCACATTAAAAATTGAGCTTGTCAATCTACAGAATCATAGAGGGTTTAAATTCCATATCACATTTTCATTGAATAAGTATTGAATCTGTCAATGAGCGTAAAACAGCTAACTATCGATTCTTTTGCATATATTAAATATCAGCTGCAATAGACTCCTCTTTTTTCAGTGAGCATTATAAACTAAAATAATACCTATATGATTTCAATTATTAACTTATGTTTGATACACATTTGTTAATTAATGACTTAGTTTTCTATTTTATTTTATTTTATTTGTATTTGATTATAATTAAGATTAATCACAAAACATCAACAGACCTCTTGTAAAACTGGAATCACTGGTGGCTTACACTGTTGTAAATAATGAATTAACATTAGGATATAAGCATATGATGACAAACTTCCTCTTGAAGCATCACCAATATCACATATCTGCAATATAATAATTATATAATAGTTCTTGAAAAATTGGTCATTTTCGTGATATATGGACGGCCCACAGGACAGTGGTATTGACTAAGATAGTGATAATGACTGAGCCAATATATTTAATATTCATGCAATATTCTTATAACATCACATGCTGTTTTTAGAGTTGATGCAACTTAGAAGATAAATTATTTTCTTATATAAATTTTTAATCAATGACTGATGAATATCTATTACATGTCTTAAAAGAAAACACAGAACAATAGCTATAGTATAAATCTAATTGAACAATAAATACCTTAACCAAAAGGAGATGACTCTGTTGAAATGTTTTATAAAGTGTCTCAATATATATGTAAAAAATGTTACCATTTCATATTTCTAAACCCTGCTGAGAGGAATAGAAGCATGTGCACATGCTGTTAAGTGTTTTCCTAAACCTTGCAGTGTCACACTAAACAATAACTAGAGACTCCAAGGAGCCTGTGTCGCTTACCTGATATTTTTTTTTACAATTAATGCATGAAATAATTCAAACATTATACTTTTGCTTTAGTTTCAGACTGCATTGTTCCCTTATGTTCTATTTTTAGCCATGTTGGCCATCTTGGTTGGCAGGCGGGTCATCGACTTATTACCCTAGTGATGATTGTGGCCAAGTTTGATTAAATTTGGCCTAGTAGTTTCAGAGAAGATTTTGGTAAAAGTTAAAGAATGACGATGACGGACGCCAAGTGATGAGAAAAGCTCACTTGGTCCTTTGGGCCAGGTGAGCTAAAAAATGAAAGGGATATATAAACTGTTCACCAAAGTTTCTTGCAAATTGGTGAAAGTGTTTTAGAGTTATTGTTTGAAAAAACAACCTTTTTGTAATGAAAAAAAAACCGCAAAACTTTTAAAATTTATAAAAAACAAAAGGATCAATAGATATAAACAATTAATGAAAGTTTCATTCAAATTGGTTTAAGTGTTTTGAGTAGATGTCCGACATGTTGATGACGAACAGACAGACTGACAGACAACAGTACACCATAATACGTCCCGAAAACAGGTTTTAAAAACCTTACAATTTACACCATAATTGGATACACATACCTTCACAAACACCTTCAATGCATATCCTAAAATTCTAACTCTTGGATCAATGGAAGCATACATTCTCACCATTTCTGTATTATGTAATGCCTACAAAATAAAAAAATAAAAATTTAAATGTTTAATATGCGTATATCATGATTTGACTGAATTTAAGGCAAAACAATTTACTCTAGGATTCAAGCCAAAAGAAAATGGGTGTGTTTCCTGTTGCATGTTCCCTAAGATAGGGTAGAAAGGTCAGGATTTTTTGCACATCTATCTCATCATCAAGTTCATAACTGTTACAGTTGTTTAAAAATTTAAGAGTGAAGTTGTCATGGACCTTTGTATATTAGGTTTATGGTTAAATTCCATCAACTGAACTGCAAGCACATAATTTTTATAGGAGCTGGCAATTAGTTAATTATCCTTCTGAAGGATTATACAAATGGTGCTGATTAGACATTTTTGAAAAAAAATTAAGTATTTTTATTTTTTTTCTGAGTGTGTCAAGAGCCAGGAAACACACCTTTTCATTTTGGCCTAATGTACAAAAATAAAAATCCATAACTTAAAACATTGATCTTTGATAGTAATCCATGTGTCTGAAAGACTTCAACTTTTGTCTCAGGCAAGACAAAAAATAGCTTTATACATATATGCAAAACACATCAACTATCAGCATATATTTTTTTAAAAATTGTTTAACACTTTGTCATGCTTGGGCCATTTATACCTTACAATAAGGTATGGATTTGCGCATTGTTGAAGGCCATAAGATGCCTATATTTGCTTACATTTGGTCATTAGGATAATTAATTTTAATTTTCAACTAGACAAAAGTTTAATAAAAGATTGAAATTTTTTTAAACATTAGACATTTTCTGCATTTTATCAATTAAAATTGCACTTTACTTCTAATACTAATTTTCACCTTTATCCAATAATCCTTTAGGAAACATTTTACTAATTTTTTCATAGAAACTAAAGTAAGGTCAACTAAGCAATTTTACACCTGTAACAGTATACAAGCAGTAAATACTGGCAGAAGCACAGAAGTAAACTTTTGTCTTAAACCTAATGGGATCTTTAAAAAGTATTTGTGTATTGATATCAAATTAATCCACTAAGATCATCAAACAAGTGTTACAGAAGAAAATTTTGGTATATAGATATCAGAAGTCTCTTTGAATTACAATACAATTAAAAAACAGGTCAACTATTTTTGCTCACATCAGGTTTTATTCTATAAACTAGTTGTTAAAATAAGGTTAATTAATAGGTTTGTATTTGACATAAATAATTTTTTTGTACTAATTTCAAATGAAATCAAACTTTCTTCATATCATTTAAAAAAACAACAACCATTTTTTGTATACCAAATTATAAGCCTAGTATCTTTGATTAGTTTTTGTTTAGAACATACCCAAGAAAACATGCACTAAAAAATATAATCAGCACAAGCATGATTCATATTAACTGCGGTATCGTAGCTCTTTAGGTCCTTTTGTTATTTTTTGACTATTTGCGGACCGTCCGCAAATAGTCAAAAAATAACAAAAGGACCTAAAGAACTACGATACCGCAGCTAGATTCATATTTACAAAAAGAGGACAGGTAATAATGAAAAATAATCTATCATCATAATATTTTCCAGTAAAAGTAAGAGTTGTAAATTAACACATACCAATAAATTATACATACTGATGTCACCTTCTAACTGAGTTCTTCGATGTTTAAATTTTACTATTGGAACTTTTGCTGATGTTATTGGGAACACATTATAGAGTCCACGATGCGTTTTAAGCTTGCAAGAAATGTATTCAATGAAGTGTACCATATCAAGACCCTGAAAAAGCATAAGAAAATTGCTCACAAAACACAAAAAAAAACAACAAGGTTTGACATAGTTTTGGTGTCTATAAAAACTGTACACTTTTCATCCCCAACTGTATCTAAATGTTAACTCTAAATAAAAACCTTTATCAGGAATATATGGAAAAACAAAAACAATTTTTTTTCAACAAAGTTGCTCTGGATACTGAAACCTCCTGCGCTATTTGATATTTTGTGGCAGCCTATTTTTATTGAGGAAGTTTTGCTTTGGATACTGTCTTTTGATCATTACTAATCTTGAACATTTTGGCCAGATTTTTTCTATTTCTCTATTTATAGCAGTTTGCAAATTAATAGTACAAAACTTTTACTATTGACTACTATGTTCAGCTTTTAGCTATGTGATTGTGGCCAAATTCGGTTAAACTTGGCTCAGTATTTTCAGAGGAGATATATATGCACAATGATCTTTGTGAAATAAAATAGACAACAAACAATGGTTGCCAAGTGATGGAAAAAGCTCACATGGCCCCAAAAAGTAGTTATACCATTTTGACAAAGTTATTAATTTAAAAAAAAATTGAACCACAGACTGTACATTTTACATGTAATTATGAGGGCTTTTAAAGCTCATTATTATGTAGGGGTCTCACTTATTGTTGAAGGACAATATAGGGTGACCTTTATATGTTAAATTTTTTGTCATTTGGTCTCTGGTGGAGTTGCATCATTGGCAATCATACCACATCTTATAATTTCTTATTTATACTAGATATTGATGATGCCAAAGATGGAATGTAAGATCAATCAGAGTTCTTGAACAGTGGTGGTCCAAAGGTTCAGTGACATCGTTCTGATCACCAAAAGTTTACAAAGAAAAGACACAATTTAGGTATTTCACAATAGAAATAATAGTGCAAACCAGCACATTTTCTTCTGGAACCACCATGTTAAAAAGATTTGAAGAACTCTTCCATGACAAAATGTCAGAGCTCTACAAAAACACAAAGTAATGTGCTACTGCAGTTTTGTTTGTTCTTACTTCTCCAGTAGGATGCTTGTCAAATGTAACACAAAGATCCAAGTCACTTTTGGAAAATCCAAAACCATTATAAGATGATCCAAACATATGTACTCTGGAATCTAAAAATAAACAACAGGAAAAATGTTTCTTTTTGCTTTGGTACAAAAAGTATATGTGGTGTCTTAATCTTTATTTAAATTAATGTCAAATGTCAGTCTTATTCCCTACAGACAATAATTAAATTCATCTACCTCAAATCTAGACTCACTATTATAGTATTATTCAACTTTTGTTAAAATTGGTTTTGAGGTTAAGATCTTTGAAATGAAAAGGGGTAAGTTAGACAGTACTTTTCCAACTATCAAATCTATTATACAAATCAAGGTAAAATATAACAAACTTAGGAAATCATGTGACAAACATCAAATATTTAGTTATATATATATATTTATTTCACACAGGAGAATATTGTTTGTTAGGGCTTATTTTCACAAACACTGGACTGTATAGTCAAGCAGACCTTCCATGTGCATCACATGATCAGGCATCTTTTACAGGTTAGTTTTATTTTAATCTTGAAGTCTGAACTGGTAAGGAAAGTAATATGCGTATGTATATTTCTCAAGGTGTAGAAAAAGAATTAAATGAAATCAGTCAACACATGATTATTCAGCTAAGCACACGCCTTTGCTGAGTTAAAAGTTGGTTGAAATAGCACTTGGGTATTACAATTGTCAATTCAGGACATGGATATCTCTAGGCTTATCATTACAACACTAGGGAATATTTTAAAAATCTTAAATCTCAAACGTGCTAAGCTATGATTTAAATCAATTCTCATTATAATGGTGTAATAGATGGTGCATTGTAGTTTCTATGAATCACTGTTGTGAAATACAAAAGAACTGCTGTACCAAAATATGAACTGACCTGGGTAAAGTTCCTGAATAAACTCTTCCAATTCTCTTCTTACCATCTCTCTTTCTTGTAATTCTACTTCATTTGGACCATATTCCCCTACAAATACAAACAAAGAATTTGTTATTAGGCCAGTAAGCAAATTATTTGAATCTATCAATTGCTGCCCATGATTAGCATCTATTTACCAGATGCTCCGCAGGTCGCAGCTTCATACAACCGCATCCTGTGATGTTTCAAAATTTAGTGTCCTTAACCCCAAACATAACGCCCAATAAAACTTAAGTATGATGTATACAAGCTAATTGCCATGCTAGAGCAAACATTGATACAAACAAAGCAAGGAAGCCAAACAAAGATTTGTCTTGCTAGCATTAATGTAAGAGCTGTAACTGATTGATTGTTGCTTGCACAATGACATAATACTGAACATATGAATATTTCTGTCTTATAAGTGATGAAGCTCTTGTGTATTTCCAAATAGTTTTATACTTGTCATTTTGTCTCAGAATATATGAGTATCAGGTTAACCTAAAGTTGATGAGTGATGAATTGTGAAATGCATTACAGGTTATAGCATGTTTACATAACTAATATCACAGAAAGCTTTGATTCATGTAATTTGTTGTTCCCTAGGAAATGTAACAAATATTTCATACATGGTAGAAGAGTGATGAATATAATAAATGTGAAAATGCATTAAATAGTATAAAATGCAGCAGACAGCTAACATGAACCTGATACAAATTTCAATCATGATCAAAATATGTAATAACATATAATTATTCAATAGATAAGAGGCTAATAGTGATGAACCTAAAAAACCTAAACAACCCTGTCACTTACCAGGTATTCTTTTTAGCAATGATGACAGGGCATCTTTATGAGACTTTGTCAGCTTTGGAAGAGCAGACAATTCAGGTAGCTTATCATCAGGACAAGATTGTTTCAAGTGACCCTCTTTTTCACACAAAGAACAGAATATCACTGGTCCCTGTAAAACAGTTAGATGAAATGAAGTACTTCTGAATTAAAAAAAAAAGCAACATCTATAATTTTCTTCAAATAGAGTTAACTTACATCAAAGACATTTTTTTTTACATGCATGTTTAAAATAAAACATTTATTTCCCTAACTATCAGTAGAACTAGCCAATTCTACAAAATTGTACAGGGTAAGCTACTAGTCATGCTAGTGCAGAAAGATTCAGGGAATAAAATATATTTATTAGCAAATTGATAGATATGTGGCAAAGACTTGCATTTTAGAATTTGACTCAATATGCTATTCCGAACACAGTGTACTTAATGATTGGAGGCTGTGCATACTTCAGAATGTTCAGTATGTACACTAAAGAGATTTATTCTGCCGACCTGACTTTGAATAAAGCTAATACTAACAATGAACACTGCCTTTCCTGGATCTTGATATCTATGTCTTTAACAGGAAGCTTAATGCAAAAATTTATGATAAAATTGATGATTTTTCATTTCCAATTGTTAATTATCCATTTTTAGAAACGTCCCCTTGTCACCATCTTATGGTGTTTATATATTTCAACTTGTTTGAATCAATTGTGTATGTAACAACATATTTGATTTCAATGAAGAAATCTCCGTATTACTGGGAAAGTATTACACCAGGGTTTTTGATATCACAAACAAGTTAAAACATTTACCAATGATTTTCATATGATGAAGACATAATAATTCAATCAGTTTAATTGAGGTCTGGAGCTGGCATGTCAGCAACTGCTAGTAGTCCTTTGTTAATTTATGTATCATTGTCATTTTGCTTAGTTTCTTCTGTTACCTATTCTGACATTGGATTTGGACTTCTTTTGAACAGAGTTTTACTGTGCATATTGCTATGTGTTTCTTTATCCTACATTGGCTAGAGGTTTAGGGGGAGGGTTGAGATCTAAAAAAAAAACCATGTTTAGCCCGCCACATTTTTGCACCTATCCCAAGTCAGGAGCCCCAGGCCTTTGATAGTCATGTATGTTTGTTCATTTATATGTTTTGGAGTTTTGTGTAAAGTCCATTTTCACTGAACTAGTACTCAATTTTATTAAGGGATTTGCTTGCTGTGTTGAAGACCCATTGGTGGACTTCGGCTGTTGTCTGTGCTTTGACATATTCATCATTTTTATTCTCAATTTTATTGTGCAAATATCGATGAAGACCTGTTCTTACATGTAACATATCTATTAAGGTTATAAAATCTTTTGAAAGATAAATGTTCTTGTCAAAATATTCCGTTACTTTGTTTTCACATTTATAAACACATTTTTTAAATCACTGTATTCAATGACAATGGTGTGCTGAAAAACATAGTTGTTGAAAATGGGTTCATTTAAAGAATTTGAATGTTAAGGACAATGTGAAACACAGATTTGTATAAGCAAAGAGCTTAAGTTTTTTGGGAACATGATTTTTTTTCAAATCTACATTTAGCAAAGATCAACTTTTTTTCAATGTCAATTATCTCAATATGAATTTACAATTACATTTCAAATAGATTTATATTAAAAACGCTGAAATGTCTCGCCTGATTTACTTATTAAGTTAAAATTTCATTCCATTCACTGAATATGTGAACCATTCCCTTTTTATGTTATTTATATAGTGATATTTTCTGAAATATTTCTCAAATTAGATACCCACGAAATAGAATTACCGTTACAGTAAAAATACAAGGTTTTTTCCAGACTAAAATATCAATCAGTACTCCCCCCCCCCCTGATTTAGCATTAAAATGTTACAAGCAGCTAGAAAAAAGCATTCATCAGTTTCGA
This sequence comes from Mytilus trossulus, assembly GCF_036588685.1. Lineage (NCBI taxonomy): Eukaryota > Metazoa > Mollusca > Bivalvia > Mytilida > Mytilidae > Mytilus > Mytilus trossulus. The sequence continues at coordinate 44,453,134 of NC_086373.1, forward strand.
AAATCTAACGTCAACTAAATATTTAAATAGAAAACTGCTGCTATATTTGCAATTAAGAAAACTACCTTTCCATCTGTGAGAACATTATACTGAAAAACATAGTTATACTGCTCCAAATTTTTTAGATCCTTTCTCTGTTCGGTATCTTCTTTCTCCAACATATCAGAATTAGACTGATGTACTACTGGCAAGTTAGTGTCAGTGCAGTTTAAACTTCTAGATATTGGTAAGTTCAAAGTAACTAATGCTGATTCTAAGACTTCATTCACAAGAGATTTGGCTAACTTAATCAAGTGTTCTGAATTCTTTTGTTCAGAATTGGTTATTTGGTTTTTATCTGAATCTGATGGTTTTTGTTCAGAATTGGTTAACAAGTTTTCTGCAGACCCTGTTTGTTTACATCTTTCTGCACTGGGTAATGAAATATTCTTGTCTATAAATTTGTCTGTAGCATGAGACAGATTGACTGCTTCAGAGGAGTCACATGAAGATGTTACTGTTTTGTTGGATTTTATTGAACTGGCAGTCGCATTTGACTCTACAGAATTAATCACAGTTGAAGTATTTGAAGCAGGTTGATATTCTGTTTTAATTGTATCAAGTTTGTTTTGCTCAATTCTAGTTCCTTCCTGAGAACCGCAATTCTCTATGGCTGATTTCTGCTTTGGTTTATATGCTTGGTCTTTTTTTGTTTCTGTCTTCATTTGTGTCAAGTCTTTATCTTTTTTTACACTATCATTACTTCCAATTCTATTATTCTTTTTGTCCATTTTAATTTGTTTACAGTTTGTTGGTTGACCAAAATAATGATAAGCCTTTCTTATGCAATCCCATATATACTCAAATGATTCAAACCCAGCAACACTTTTGCTAACATTTCTCTTTAATGAAAATGGATCTGAAAATAACAACAAAAATGATGTGAACAAAAATATTTTTGTTACAAGCAAAACAAAGCAGGTGTTGGGTTGTTTCCTCATTGAGATTTAACCCACATCCTCTATCACCCCTATGATATATATTTTAGTCCTAGTCCAGAAGCGCTAACATAACAATTATAACATTTTTCTGCTATGAAATATTGACATGAAAGCACTTACAATGTTGAATTCTCATATCATTTATGGTTATGTATATTAGTCAAAGCTATTGAATTACATCAAAATCCAATGTAAACTGCAGACCAGACAGAAATTACAATTTGTTTGCACCTGTCCTAAGCCAGGAATCAGATGTTCAGTAGTTGTTGTTTGTTGATGTGGTTCATAAGTGTATCTCATTTTTTATATAGATTAGACCGTTGGTTTTCCTGTTTGAATGGTTTTACACTAGTAATTTTTGGTGCCCTTTATAGCTTGCTGTTCTGTGTGAGCAAAGGCTCAGTGTTGAAGAACATACTTTGACCTTTAATGGTTTACTTTTACAAATTGTGACTTGGATGGAGAGTTGTCTCAATGGCACTCATACCACATCTTCTTATATCTACTTACAATATCAGATTGACAAAATTTATATACCAAGAAGCCCCTCCATTGCAAAGTGCAATCTCTATGCAATGTGTAAGTAAACAATGTCTAAGTAAAAGCAGGAATAAGATGTTTTTCAAATTGTTTCAATTCTGCTGCCACTGGTAGAAAGCTAGGTAATAAGAACCTGTGTCTTTACTGTCATTACAAGTGATGTGTATAAACATAAATGAGGGGACTAACAACTGCATGTACGCTACTTTGCTCCTTGAAATATAATATGTTCATGTTTAGGCCAAACTCATCCTTGAATCATACCTTTCACTTTATAATAATATATGTATGTCTGATAAAATACAACAGCAATATCTGTATCAGCAATGATGATTCTAATATGAAAAGTTTCTTTTTTGACATAAAATAAAGCTCATTAAAAAGGAAAAAGATTAGTAAGAATATTATTGTTAGACTTAATCTACCTTCAATTGCAAGTTTCTTGCTGTTCCATTTCTTTTGTGCCCTTGTGCAGACACCAAAGTTTCTAATACATACTACATGAGCATTCAATTCAAATTCTAAAGCATAAAATTTGAACAGCCCAATCCATAAGAATCCAACAGAATCTGTGTTCCCTGAGCTCCAATGATTTGCCTAAAAAGTAAAAAGAAGTAATAAAATGTAGTACTTTTAATTCAACTAAGCAGTACCTGAAAACCTGTTAGATAACAATCAAACTTTATTTGGGGTTTTCAATCACATAACTGATAAATACAATTTTTTTCTCATAACATATAGTACCATATTTTTTAAATTACCCTACATTTTTCATGAATAATTCGTTCTTAAATAGTAACAAAACATACATAAAGAAGCAGATACTGTGTGAGAAAAGGAGAGAGAATTACAAACCAGCAAGTATTACATATCATCATACATATATGTGTACACCCATAAGTTTCTATTCTCGCATAAAAATGAAAAACATTAATGAAGTTCTACTTTTCTTACCATGTCCTGAATTTCACCGAAATCAAACTCTGGCTTTGACTGGATCTTGTTTTTTGTTGGAGACACACACTCAGTAGTATCTGTACCCTAAAAATAATCTCTATTTTAATAGAAAGTTTAACAAAGGGGATTGTTTGACACAGAAAGCTGTGACTACAGTAGTTCAACAAGCCAAAGAGAAGTAATGTTTATGGTTTTATGAATCTTCACATAAAAGTTCTTGAATAAACAAAAAATCCTGAAATTTCTCATTTGAGTGAACTGTCTTGAACTTTTGACGAATCTCTAAAAGTTTCAGGACATTATTACAAATGGTTTAAGCTAAAAACTCTGAAAATTTCAGACTTTCAAACTGAAACAGCTGGACTCAAAAGTGCAAGACACACTGTTCATGTGCATATTGAAATCCTTGTGAGAGAAAAAAATGAAAATTTAGAAGGCAATCAGAAGAGAGTAAAATGGCTCACAAGGTGAGACTGCCTTACATGTTTCCCAAGACTGTTTATTAATTTTAAATTCTAATCCATCGACCATACTTAAACTGATATAAGATATAAAACTTTCCATTATAAACTATATACAAACAAGAATGTGTCCACAGTACACAGAAGCCCCAATCGCACTATCATTTTCTATGTTCAGTGGACCGTGAACAGACGGATGAGCAAATGAGGAATGGACAGAGGAAGGAACAGAAGCACAGACCAGAAATCATAATGCCCTTAAATGGGGCATAAAAATCAGAACAATATTTGCTATAACAGCTGAACATGAAAGCCAACAACTAATTTTGTCATCTATTTAAACATGGTTTAAGAGAAAATTTCACTTTGAAGTTCTTCAGTGGTAGTTATACAAAGTTCGTTTCTACTGAGTGAACTAAAAAGGATTTTAGAATTAATACCTGATACAATATTGGCAAGACTGGTTGTTTACATCTCTGTAGGTAGAACACCAGCAATAGGTAAAAACTGTATGCAGGCAATGTTCCTTCATCTTGCCGATCAATCTTACAAATCTGTTAACAGAAAAATGGAAATTATTTATCTTTTCTTTCAAAAAGAAGGTATATGGCACATATTCAAAGTGTATTTTGTATGAACCCTAAGATGGAAGATAAACCTGATAAAAGTTGAAACTAGAAATTGCACTTTTTACTAATTTTTCAACATATGGGTCATCTAGTGCTATAAACTTAAGCTGGTGGAATCACAAAATCATTTCTGGAAAGAGTGTAGCCCTCAAATTTCTCCTATTAAAAAACTCTTTTCAAAATCAGCTACTGTAATTCAGAAATATTTGCTATGTTTTTATTATTGTTAAACTAGATTTCCCCTCAATATCGCAAAAAATTAAAATTGCATTTTAGTGAAGAATGACAAAATCACAATAGTAAAAGGGATGCATTTTAGTGAAAAATGACAAAATCACAATAGTAAAAGGGACGCAATAATTTCTGAACATACAGTATTGTTAATCATTTATCATCAGAAAATATTCAGGAAGCATATAAATTACATAACAGTATAGTGTCTTGTAGACTTCTACTTCCCTAACCTTGTAAGAATAAGCAAGATTAAAATCATTTGCAAAAGTAACAGCTGTCGTTTGACACACTAAGTATGATTACGACAAGATTTGATCCTGAACCACAATAGAAATAAACAGCTGCGCTATGAGCACATGATACGCCCGTCATCTTGTGTTTGAAGTAATATGAAAAAATAATAAATAGTTTCTTAGATATGGCACAACCCCCCCCCCCTTTTTTTTTTTTTACAAAAAAACTCA